>NC_081411.1:61028388-61659542 GCF_030272615.1 Cryptomeria japonica | reverse complement strand
CCAAGGCAATGACTCCAATTAGTTGAGGCATGAACACAATCAACAATCAGCATCCTAAATCCCTTCTAGAAGCTGCACCAACACCACTTATGCATAATATCAAAACTCTTCAATAAAGCTTTGTCACTGAAACCCTTACCGGATGTAGAAACCAGGCTCACTAGAACATAAGATAATATCTGATCATCAGGTCGCATATGATGAAGCGATGTTCATGTATGTTGTCATTGATGTCAATAAGTGTTGTAGAAGGATGAAGATCAGAAGAAGTTGTTATTAATGTTCAAGAAAAAGGAACTGGTATGTATGGAGATCAACAATGGTAATGGACAACCAGAATGGAGTGGACCAGTATCAGGGTTCACTAAGTATGACTATCGGTTTATTATCTAGAGTTACCGGTTTGGCCTATGTAGAGTAACTTATGATGTTTCGTGACCTACAAGGTAAAGAATAAAATATCATGTCAGACTGAACACATTAATTTACTACCTCGAGAGTGCGCATTTTTCCTATCTGGTAGGTGAAGAGTGTAGGATGGGTTATTAATTTGAAGATGCAGAAAAGCCTGAATGATGCCAGATGGAGAATGATTTGTGATCTGATTTAGATTATCTTCTAAAAAGCCTAAGTGATGATAGATGCAAAATGTTTCATGATCTAATTTAGATCATATGCAATGGGTTTGAATGGTTAGGATTGGACCGCTTGTAAGCAGATGGTCAGGATCGAACCGTCTTTGTAAAATTTAGGTTTAGGGTTTATGCTTTTGATCGATTATTGTCTACAAGGTCGAAGTTCAGATTTTGTTTTGGTTGGAAAATGATGTGTGTGTGTGTGTGTCTGCATAATGGGAGATTGGATGCTTGCCAAACCTGAATGAGAGATCTATAGAGTATGACTGCAGAAGAGAAGAGTTGAAAAGGATCTGCCCTAGCAAGGTGTGCTATCTTTAGATCAGTGTTTTACCTATTGTTTTCTAACCACTTCAATAGTTGGTAAATCCCTTGACCGAGTAAGCTTTAAAAGGCTTTTGTTGTAATTCCTTTAACTAGGTGGCTCAAGTTCATTGAGTTAGTTAAATCCTCTAGCAAGGTAACTCTTAACAAAGTTTCAATCCTTAACTAGATTCTATAGCCATCCCTTAACCGGGTGATCCCTAGCAGGATCATTTCCTAGCAAAACCTTATTGTAAAGTCTTTAACTAGACTAGGCTCCTAACAGAGCAGACTTCTAAAGAGTTCAAAAACAAGCTTGTGCGTATTCATCCCCACCGTGGTTTTTCCCATTTGGGTTTCCACATGAAAAATCTATGTGTCATGGGTTGTGTATTTTTCATGTGATGATTGAGTGGCCTTTGTTAAGTTGAGTATGCATGCAAAGATAATGGTGGTGGTATTAATAATGCAACTCATGCATGATCAATTTGGTAAAATTGCTATCTAGATTTGAGACTTGTTGTATGCCATCTGAAGTATTTTTGTTTTATCAATCTAGTTGTTTGAAGTATTTATGTTAACCAATATTGCTATAGTTTTTAGTGGTATAGTAAACCAGTTATCAGTGGTCTAAACTGACAGAGTATTAAAATGAGATTTTTTCTGTACTAATTCACCCCCCTCTCAGTATCGATTAGGATCTTAGAGGTTCATCATTATTCATCAATAGGTATCAGAGCCTCTCTAGGTACTCGGTGAATAAGCTTAACTGCTTAAGGTAAAAGATCTTGTTTGAATGATGAGGAGATCCTAAGTTCAATAGGGATAACTTCAAAATATGGAAGGATAGAATGAAGATTTATATTAAGATTTTGGGTGCTCAACGCTGGAGCTATGTTGAGAATTCCTATGTAATCCCCACTAGTAATCTTACCGATGACCAGAAAAGAGAGATTCAAGAAAATGGGCAAGTCATGGAAGCCCTTATTAGTAGCTTGTTCGATATTGAGTTCATTGATCTATAAGATAAGGAAAATCCTAAGGATGTATGGGACACTTTGGAAACCATTTATGGTGGTGATGAGCATGTCAAGCAGGCTAAGGAAGAGAACCTTAGAGGAGAGTTTGAAGACATGAGGATGTTTGAAGGAGAGACCATTCAACAATATGGCAAAAGGATCAAGACTGTGGTTGGAGATATCAAGAGCACTGGTGGAATAGTTCATGATGCTACTGTTGTCAGTAAAGTTCTAAGAACACTCTTACTGATCTATGCAATCAGTGTTGCCACTATTCAGGAGCTAAGGTCTATCGACAAAACCAAGGTATCTTTAAACTCTATTATTGCAAAATTGACTGCATATGAATTGAATAGCTATGATGGAAGAGTTCAAAAGACCGAGTCATCCTTTAGGGCATCTTCTTCCTCCACACTAACCAGGAAAGGAAAAGACATCAGTACCAGTTATGAATCCAGGCCAAACAGAGATATGGACGATGAGGATATTTTGATAGAGTTTGAAGCTCTTCTTGCCAAGAGACTTCCAAAAGGCATAAGAAAATACAGAGGTAAGATCCCTTTGAAGTGTTTTTCTTGCAATAAGATAGGACATATAGTTGTTAACTGTCCTAACAATGATAATAAGGATAAATCAGAGAGGTTTAGGAAGTAGAAAGGAGTAGGGAGAAGAAATTGCCTTGTTGCAGTGTATGAAGGTGATACCGATGAGGAGTCTAAGGATGAAGAGAATGAGGACATAGTATTTGTGGCTGTCAAGGAGGAGTTATCTTATCAGAAAGCCCTTGTCTCACATATTGACAACTCTAATGAGTGGATCATTGATAGCAGGTGTTCTCATCACATGACCAGTGACTGGTGACTGGAGGATGTTGGAAAATGCACACTCCAATGTGAAATTGTAGGTGATTGAAGGTATTGTCATTGATGGAAACCTTATAATCATGTGATACCGACAGGCAAACACAGGCACTAGCATCGACATACAGATCACCGGCACCAAAAAGGAAGATTACCGGCACCATGGCTGACAGGAATTTTGTGTAT
Organism: Cryptomeria japonica; assembly: GCF_030272615.1. Taxonomy (NCBI): domain Eukaryota; kingdom Viridiplantae; phylum Streptophyta; class Pinopsida; order Cupressales; family Cupressaceae; genus Cryptomeria; species Cryptomeria japonica. Next base: position 61,656,539 of record NC_081411.1, on the reverse strand, counting down.
ATATATTTTGTATTTAATTGTAAAATCTTTTGTAAGCCGACTTGGCGAATTGTAATATGACTCATATATGTATGAGATCATTGTAGATCATTTAGATGGCAAAGTATGGAAAGATAATAGCAGACCTAATATGTGAATTATTGGATAAGGGTTTATGTATGTAGCAGAGCTTAAACCGGTACTGAATCTAGCATAGTAGATGCTAATCTAAAGCAGTACAAGACATTGGATTTGTATAATCCATTTTTGTAAGTCAGTATGACTTCTTTGTAATTGAGTAGTGAGCTCTAGGCACTTGGCCTTCCTCCATGTGCAGGCCCCTATTGTAAATAGTAATATTCTCTTATTGGCCAGTAAGTGAATATTGTGGGTCACAAATCCCACCGAGGTTTTTCCCACACTGGGTTTCCTCATTAAAATATTGTGTTATGGTGTGTTTCTTATGTTGTGGTTATTATTCTTCTTTACTACATTATTTTTGGTTTACTAATACACAATTTTGATATGCTTTTCATGTTATAAGTCAAGAAAATTATTATACCGGTCAGATACTAATTCACCCCCCCCCCCCTTCTCAATATCTTTGGGAATCCTAACAATTGGTATCAGAGCTTGGTCCTCTATTTTCAAAAGCCTAACATCTTGAGGAAGATCTTGACACCGGTAGAGATGGAAAATTTGAGAAAGCAATTGGAAACAACTCTTTCAGACTATGATGCATAAAAGGTGAAAAATATCAAACTTGAGGATGATCTGAAGGCTGCACGGGATATCATTTGAGGAATTCAAGAAAATTTCACTATAGAAAGAAATAAAAGAATAGAAATTTGTGAAAAGATGCAAAATGATGAAGATGAAAAGGAAACTCTTAATGATCTGGTAAACAAGCTAAGATAAGAAAATAGTACAATGAAGAATGAGATGCAAGATATGACTATGAGATTTTGTAAAGAAACTGAAAATTGGAAGAAGAATGAAGAAGACTTGGTTAGAAGACTGAATGATGCTGGAAATGAAAACACAAGACTTAGTCATGAAAATGATATGTTGAAGACAGATTTGATGCATACACAGAATGAAAAAACTGAACTCATGAGACAGAAAGAAATGTTGGAGAATGAACTGACTGCTGCAAATCAACACAAGGAGAAATTGAAGAAAAGTTCAGAAGAACTTGTTGACATGTTGAAGAATTAGAAACCTAATGGTGATACAAATGGCCTTGGCTTTGAATTTGGTTAAAGCTCCAGTACTGCAAACAATCATGATCATAGTAAACTGGTAGGACAACCTAATGCTTAAAAATTCAATGGGAAATGCTTTAACTGTAACAAGTATGGTCATAGAGAAAATCAGTGTAGATCTAGAAATTATCAGAACACTAATATACCCACCGGTCAATGTTCTAAGTGCAACAAAATTGGTCATAATTTAGAAAACTGCAAAATGAATGTAAGATGTTATGTTTGTGGAAGATTTGGACACCTATCTAATCAATGCAAAACACAAACCAACATAGGATATGGGAAATTTATTCAGAAGAACAATGTGACTTGTTATGCTTGTAACAAAATTGGACATATTGCAAAATTTTGTAGAAGCAAGACTTCACCGACAAATAACAAAGGTCCTAGTTTGAAAGGTAAAGAAAAAGTTGAAGAGGTAAAGCAAGAATTCTCAAAACAATGGATCAAAAAGTCAGATCAAAATGTTGATGGGAATACTCCTCCATCGGTAGAATAGAGTATCACTCCACCGGTAGGAGACTCTTCATCTAACTAAAGGAAAATCCTTTGAGGGTTTAGCAACAAATTAAAAAACATGCTAATATACCCTCGGTTGATGGTGAGAAGTTGAAGTTACTTCTTTACCGACAGATGAGTTAAGTTGTGACTTAACCAGCAAGCATTAAATGTGGTAGTTGGAGAAAATAAAATTATAAAGCAAGTGTTTTGGCTCCTTTTTCATTCACTGAGCATTCAAATCTTCAAGAGTGTGAAAATTCTTGAACAAAGGCATCCTTAGTGAAGAAGCGAAGCAGTTCATCCAAGCACTCATCCTAAAGGCAGATTGGGGTATTTATAACTATGGCTTCCTCATCCACTCCTGAATTTATTGCAAACCCTACTGTGATTGAAGTAATCAAGCACCCTAGACTCGTATTCAAGCTTGTACACGAAATTGCAAAGAAAGATGATAGCATAGGTGCATTTTCTCAAATTCCTAAGGGAGTAGTATATGTTGAAGACCCTAGGATATACATACATTGTCATATAGAGGAATTAAGAGATGATGAAATGAAGAACATGTATCAGATTGTGATTTGTGATGAATCTGGAAATATCAAACCAAAACATAAGATAGTAGAAACACTAGGTTTTATTGAAATCCTTAGTGTCCCAGATTTTCCCAAGGATATTATAAGGATTGTGCTAAGAAGAGTTCATGGGGAATTCTTTTGGTTGGATTCAATCCATAAGATCACCAAAGAAGCAGTAAAGGCAATAACAAGGTTACCTTCCATGGGTAGTAGGTGTGATAGAACACAAAAGGTCTCAAGTGACACAGTAATGAAACTAATCGGCGTAACATTTGACAAAAGGTCTCTAAGGGTAATTGATGTGAATGGCATCAATGTCAGATTTGTCAGTATGATTTTAGGCTACAACACTACACATGCAAATAGGTTAAACTCAGCATCAAGCCTATGTATTAAAAGTGCATATGATATGATTAATAACAATGCTAGAATAGATGTGTGTGAATGGCTCAAAGATGAATTAATAGACAATCTGAAGAAGATAAAGGGAGATAAGAAAGGAACCTTTAGATTTGGAAATTTACTTGTATGTGTAATGTTGTATATTACTAAACAAGTACCCAGTATTAGTAAGAGAGATTTTGGTTTTGACATACTGGTAGAAAAGCAACTTTTGGATACACTAAATAACATGGGAGATAATAGGGAGAAAAACATAAATGAATATTTTCAAGAACTAAAAGCTTGAATGAAGACTAGAATAAGGTTGTCATAGGCAATTGTGGATAAATATCAAAATGAAATATGTTTTATAATTAAGAAAGATGAAATCTAGTCTGAGGCAGTTGTCCCTAGGACTATCTGGGTAACTGAAATGGGCTATGAAACTGATGATAACATCATAGACACTTATGCAAAAGCCATCCTTGAAGCACCAAAGGAACCCATTGAGAAAGTCTTTGGAAATGTAGAAACAATTGAAAGTGGAATTCAGTAAAGAAAAAGGGTTAAGAAAGTTGAAGAAATAGTAAGGAAAGGAACCTAACAGGCAAAGGAAATTAAAGAAAATGTTTTGAAACAAACTGGTATCAAGGAAAGTGAGTTGGAAGGACTTGAACTGGAAGCTCATCTTTCACCAGTTGGAACTTCTTCTGAGAGTGATATACCAGCGGTATTCAAAAGGGTAGAAAGGAAAAGAAAACCCTCACTGGCACCCTCACCCACACCCAAGAGAACCAGAAAAAAGCAACAGGTAGTGAGGCCTCCAGTAAAGAAGTTGACTACTAAGAAGAAAAAGGTAAAACAAGACATTGCCCCACTAGATAAGCTCCTTAACGAAATAATAGTGGATGGAAAGTTGAAGAACATTAGAAAACTATACAATACACTTTCCGTTGATGACAAAGAGAGTATAGAAAATAATGTAATTTTACACTTGGATATTTACAAGAAATTTTTTATGAAAATTGTTGATGAAATACCCACTGATCTTTACAAAAGAATTGAAGTTAGAAGGGTAGCTATTGTTGAGCTGGATAAGAAAATAAAAATTGAAAAATTACTTGTTGTGCATCTAGTTAACTCCCCGGAAGAAATTGATCAATTAATTAGTGAGGCCAACCAGACTATATTCTCAACCAGTCACTGGCATGTAGCACTAATGGCAGGGAGAATGAATGAAATTTTAGAAGAAATAGCAGATGCATGGGACATATTCTTTGTTGCAAAAGAGGAATAGGAAGAACTCAAAAGACCCAAGACTATCAGAGTATATCAAAAAGATAGGGATAAGGGGAAAGGTAAGGTAGGTGGACCTCCAAACCTTAATATAACTAACGACTTACCCCCACCTCCTTCCGATACTCCACCAGTAGAAATAGTTGACACTCAACCCACTAGTGAGAGTATGGAGACTCCTCTAGAGGATACAAATCTTGAGTCTAAAATTTTTTATACTATGAATATTGATACACAAGAGGTAAATATTGTGCTAGAAAAAGAAACCATTGAGGATAAGAAGAAAGATGTGTCTACTGAGCCATCGGCTACAAATGTGGAAATTAATGTTAGCACAGAGATAGAGAAATAGAGAATGAATAGTGTAGAGGCAAATACACAAAACTGGAACTACATTCAAAGACTACATCTGAGAAACCGGCAGTTGAGAGCTCAGAGAAACCATCTGAGACACTGGAATAGAAACAGGTTGATGTACAAGTTCAAACTAAGATAGTGCCACTGGCAAAAACTGAAAAACCAAAACCTTTGCTAATAGAAATGCATACCCAAACAGATCCTCCTGAGAAAGAGGAAAGCAAGGTTATTACTACAACCGGTAGCATGGAAATTGTAAAAACTATTGGATAGACATCTGGTACTTCTATAGCAGAATTCCAACCTACAAATGTAACAAAGGTCTTATTGGACTCCATAAAGAAAATCACAGTGTAATGCACAAGCCCATAAGGCTATTGATGATACAATCCCCATTCTTAAATTGATTGCACCCAAGTGCATTGTGGATAATAAATATTCTTTAGGTCAACTAGACACATTGTCTAAATACATCACTGGCAACATTTTGATAGTTGAGCAAATAAATGAGGACACATTTAAGGAGAAAATGAATAAAGAGAAAGAGAAATTCTTTGATGAAACAATAAAGAAGTGCATGGAACATATTGGCACACTTTTATCGGCACTAAACAAAACAATAATGGAGTTTAAGTGACTCTATAGAGATACAAGCAAGACAAATGTTCTAACAATAGATATAGACAAGGAAATAAGTAAGGTACAAAAGGAAATTGACAATATAGCTGATAACCTCATCGGTTCATCTGAACCATTATCAATTATAGAGAAGAAGATACACAGTCTTGAAGAAAAACTTGAGAAATTTGAAAATGAGAAAGACAAAATAAAAAGGAAGGCAAAAGATCTTAAATGCAAACTTAGCCCCAAATTGGAGTAGCTCATCTCTTTGAGTAAAGAGATCTCTAAGGCACTTGTTCAAGGACTGAAGACACCAAAGGAACAAATGCATCACCTCACTGGTACTATTCAAAGGATAGAGGCTGCACTGAAAGATAGTGAAAAGTTCACTGGGAGTCTAAATTTGGTATTAGCAGAACTCTTTCAGATTGTAACCCACGGGATACAAGGATCCAAGCAGGAAACACTCTCCACTGACAGCAAATGACAACCTTTGTCATTGATGTCAAAGGGGGAGTAGTGAGATGAGAAAAATGATCAAAATAGGACATCATCAGCTTAGGGGGAGCATGGATTTTTGAGCACACAGTTCTGGTAAGACAATTTTCGAAAATCATTTTTTGAACACTTTTTGATTTTTCTCATGAGTGTTGCCATCAATGCCAAAGGGGGAGATTATTGGAAAATGCACACTCCAATGAGAAATTGTAGGTGATTGAAGGTATTGTCATTGATGGTAACCTTACAATCATGTGATGCCGGCAGGAAGACACAGGCACTGGCACCAATAGAGTCTACACTGGCATACAGATCACCGACATTGAAAAGGAAGATTACTGGCACCATGGCTGACAAGAATTTTATGTATATATATTTTGTATTTAATTGTAAAATCTTTTGTAAGATGACTTGGCAAATTGTAATAGGACTCATATATGTATGAGATTATTGTAGATCATTTAGATGGAAAAGTATGGAAAGATAATAGCAGACCTAATATGTGAATTATTGGATAAGAGTTTATGTATGTAGCAGAGCTTAAACTGGTACTAAATCTGGCATAGTAGATGCTAATCTGAAGTAGTACAAGACATTGGATTTGTATAATCCATTTTTGTAAGTCAGTATGACTTCTTTGTAATTGAGCAGTGAGCTCTAGGCACTTGGCCTTCCTGCATGTGTAGGCCCTTATTGTAAGTAGTAATATTCTCTTATTGGCTAGTAAGTGAATATTGTGGGTCACAAATCCCACCAAGGTTTTTCACACACCAGGTTTCCTCATTAAAATATTGTGTTATGGTGTGTTTCTTATGCTATGGTTATTATTCTTCTTTACTGCATTATTTTTGGATTATCAATACACTTTTTTTATATGCTTTTCATGTTATAAGTCAAGAAAATTATTATACCGGTCAAATACTGATTCACCCCCCCTCTCAGTATCTTTGGGAATCCTAATAGTTCGATATTGAATTCATTGATGTATAAGATAAGGAAAATCCTAAGGATGAATGGGACACTTTGGAAACCATTTATGGTGGTGATGAGCATGTCAAGCAGGCTAAGGAAGAGAGCCTTAGAGGAGAGTTTGAAGACATGAGGATGTTTGAAGGATAGACTATTCAACAATATGGCATAAGGATCAAGAGTGTGGTTGGAGATATCAAGAGCACTGGTGGAATAGTTGATGATGCTACTATTGTTAGTAAAGTTCTAAGAACACTCTTATCGATCTATGCAATTAGGGTTAGCACTATTCAGGAGCTAAGGTCTATCGACAAAACCAAGGTATCTTTAGAATCTATTATTGCAAAATTGACTACATATGAATTGAATAGCTATGATGGAAGAGTTCAAAAGACCGAGTCATCCTTTAGGGTATCTTCTTCCTCCACACCGACCACAAAAGGAAAAGAGGTCAGTACTAGTTATGAATCTAGGCCAAATAGAGATATGGACGATGAGGAGATTTTGATGGAGTTTGAAGCTCTTGTTGCCAAGAGATTTCCGAAAGGCACCGGAAAATATAGAGGTAAGCTCCCTTTGAAGTGCTTTTCCTGCAATAAGATAGGACATATAGTTGTTAACTATTCTAACAATGACAATAAGGATAAACTAGAGAGGTTTAGGAAGTATAAAGGAGCGCGGAGAAGAAATTGCCTTGTTGCAGTGGATGAAGGTGATATCGATGAGGAGTATAAGAATGAAGAGAATGAGGACATAGTATTTGTGGCTGTCAAGGAGGAGTTATCTTATCAGAAAGCCCTTGTCTTACATATTGACAACTCTAATGAGTGGATCATTGATAGTGGGTGTTCTCATCACATGACCGATGACCAGAGAAAGTTTATGTCACTTGAAGAATATAATGGTGGTGTTGTCTAGTTTGGGAATGATGCACCATGTATGGTGAAAGGAAAAGGATCCATCTCACTAAATGGAAAGAGCAGTGCAGGTGATGTTTACTAGGTGGAAGGCCTTAGGCATAATCTCCTGAGTGTGGCCTAGCCAAATGACAAAGGATTCATACTGGAATTCAAAGGTGGAGTCTGCAGAATAATTGGAAAGAATGGAGAACTTATTGCCACCAATAAGTAGACCAGAGGAAACCTATTTCAGCTAAATGGCAAAATCAGTCAGTGTCTGATGGCAAAATTTGATAACAGTTGGATATGGCATAGGATACTTTGTCATGTAAATTTTGAAATATTGTAAAGGCTAGTAAGATCAAGGCAGTAAGATGATTGCCTTTGCTAAACAAATAAGAGAATGCTTTGTGCGAAGAATGTCAACTTGGGAAGATGCCTTCCTCAACATTCAAAGGTAAGTCTTTTTTGGCGGAGAACTTACTTGATCTAGTGCACACTGATCTATGTGGTTCGATGAAAACAAGAAGCATTTAGGTAGATCGGTACTACATGATTCTTACCGATGACTGCTCAAGAATGATGTGGGTCACATTCTTGAAAGACAAATCAGAGGCATTTGGAAAGTTCAAAGCCTTTAGAGCATTGGTGGAAAAGGAAAGTGGTCAAAGGATAACATGCCTGAGAACCAATCAAGGAGGTGAATTCACTTCTGATGAATTCAACAAGTACTATGAAGAGAACAACATCAAGAGGAAATTGTCTGCCCCTAAGACACCACAACAGAATGGCATAGCAGAAAGAAACAACCAGATTATGGTTGAAGCTGCAAGGACTATGTTGATCCAAGGAAATGGTGCTCACACATTTTGGAGAGAAGTGGTGAGCACTGCAGTCTATACCATGAACCAAGTACTCATTAAGAAAGGTAAAAACAAAACCCCCTATGAGTACTGGACTGGGGAGACTCCCACTATGAGTTATTTCAAAGTGTTTGGGAGTAAATGCTATATCAAGAGAGGTGAGCATCTGAGCAAGTTTGATGCCAAGTGTGATGAAGGAATATTTTTGTGATATTCCACTAAGAGAAAATATCTCAAGTGCTACAACAACAAGACTCATAAAATTGTTGAGAGCATCAATGTCAGAGTTGATGAATCCCCTGAGGAGCCTGAAGAAACCTGCAACAAGCTAGTGGAAGATGAACCAGGCGTAGCCTTTTGGGAACTAGTTAAGAAAGAAACAAGTAAAGACCTCAGTGGTCCTACATTGGTAGAAGCTACAATTGGTGAAGAAGAAGATGAAGCTGATAATGAAGAAGAAAAGCAAGCAAAACCTACTACAATCATCCCTAGGTATGTAAGACTACACCATGATCCAAAGCACATCATAGGAGACCAAGATACAAGAATACTTACAAGGAGAAAGATGAAATAAAACTCTTGCATGATCTCAAAATTTGAGCCTAAGACATCTAGGGAGGCACTTACCGATGAAGATTGGATAAAGGCAATGGAAGAGGAGCTGTTCCAGATAGAGAAGAATGCAACATGGTCCTTGGTACCCAAACCAGAATACAAGAATTTAATAGGTACCAAATGGGTCTTCAGGAATAAGCTTAATGAAAAAGGAACAATGGTAAGGAATAAGGCAAGACTTGTATGCAAGGGATATGCTCAGGAAGAGGGAGAAGACTATGGAGAAACCTTTTCCCCAGTGGCTAGACTAGAAGGTGCTTGAATGCTACTTGTATTTGTAGCATTTAAGGGATTCAACGTTTACTAGATGGATGTGAAGTTTGCATTCTTGAATGGAATCCTAGAAGAAGAAGTGTATATTGAGCAACCAGATGGGTTTGCTTTGTCAGAAGACAAAAATATGGTGTGCAGATTAGACAAAGCCCTGTATGAATTGAAATAGGCACCAAGAGCATGGTATGAATGGTTACACTTTCATCTTGTAAAGATAGGATTTCAAAGAACAAGTGAGGATAGAAACATATACCTAAAATCTAAAGGTGATTAGATTCTGATCTGTGAAGTATTTATAGATGACATAATCTTCGGAGGAGATGATGAAATGAGCCATGCATTTGCAGATGAAATGAAAAAGGAGTTTGAGATGTCTCTAATTGGGGAGATTAAATATTTCTTTGGTTTACAAATTCAGTAGAAGAAAGAGGGTATCTTCATTACCCAGTCCAATTATGTCAAAGAGGTATTAAAGACCTTTGGCATGGAGGAGAGTAAACTGCTTGGAACACCAATGGTAACCAGTTGCAAACTAACAAAGGAGGATGATATAGTGTTAGTAGATGAGAAGGAGTACCGGTCAATGACCAGTAAGCTACACTATATGGTGCACAATAGATCAGATATTGCTCATGAAGTGGGCATTGTGGCCCATTTTCAAAAAATTCCAAGAGAGTCCCACTTAGTAGCAGTCAAGAGGATTCTTAGGTATCTAAAAGGGACAATTGATTATGGATTGTGGTATCCATATAGTGGTGACTTTGATCTCAAAGTATTTACTAATGCAGATTGGTCAGGAAATGTGGACGACTGAAAGAGCACAACCGGTGGAGCACTCTTCCTTGGTGGAAGACTAGACTCATGGATGAGCAAAAAGAAGAGTTGTATTTCCCAGTCCACAGCTGAAGAAAAGTATGTGGTAGCATTTATGAACTGCACTCAAGCAATCTGGATGAAGCATGTATTGAATGGCTTCAAAGTGATTGTATCTGAACCGGTGAGTATACTCTGTGATAATACAAGTGCAATAAATATTTCAAAGAATCTGATATTGCATGCTAGAACTAAGTACATTGAGCTCAAGTATCATTTCTTGAGAGAAAAGTTTTAGAATAAAGAGGTTGCATTAGAACATGTTTCCAATAAGGAGTAGCTAGCAGACATATTCACTAAGCCCTTACCAAAGACTACATTCACCTATTTGAGAGGTGAAATAGGGGTTCTTCCCCTTCATGAAGTTAATTAAAAATGTGTGCTCCACATTAGTTAGGTACTACAGTGTCAAGATCTAACAATATTGATGTGTTGAAGGATGCTACTGCATAGGGGGAACAACATAGTGGAGCTTGGAAGCTTGTGCCTCCACTTTGGCATTGTTGTCAAAGGGGTAGAAGATATCTTATGTTGAAGATATATGGGGGAGAAGATATATGGCATAATGCACATTGACTAGTCTAGATGGTGGTGGCAGTGATCATTTGAAATTGAATCGGTATATGCTACTGAGAAATGATACACTGAGTATTGTCATCAATGCCAAAGGGGGAGATTGTTGGCATATGATGAAGTTGTGTTCATTTATGTTGTCATTGATGTCAATAAGTGCTCTATAAGGATGAAGATCAGAAGAAGCTATTATTAATGTTCAAGCAAAAGGAATCAGTATGAACCGGTATGTGTGGAGATCGACAGTGGTAATGGACAACCAGAATGGAGTGGACTGGTAACGGGGTTCACTAAGTATGACTACCAGTTTATAATCTAGGGTTACTGGTTTGGCCTATGTAGAGCAACTGAAGACATTTCATGACCTGTAAGGTAAAGAATAAAATATCATGTCAGACTAAATGCATTAATGTCCTACCTTGGGAGTGCATATTTTTCCTATCTAGTAGGTGAAGAGCACATGATGGGTTATTAATTTGAAGATGTAGAAAATTATGAATGATGCTAGATGCAGAATGATTCACGATCTAATTTAGATCATCTTATGAAAATCCTGAATGATGCCAGATGCAGAATGTTTTGTGATCTGATTTAGATCGTATGCAATGGGTTTGAATGGCCAGGATTGGACCGCTTGTAAGCAGATGGTCAGGATCAAACCGTCTTTGTAAAATTTAGGTTTAGGGTTTATGCTTTCAAATGAATGAATGTCTATAAGGTAGATGAAGTTCAAATTTTGTTTTGGTTGGCAAATGATGTGTGTGTGTGTCCGCATGATGGGAGATTGGATGCTTTCCAAACTTGAATGAGAGATGTGTAGAGTATGATTTTAGAAAAGAAGAACTAAAAAGGATCTACCCTAGCAAGGTGTGCTATCTTCAGATCAGTGTTTTACCTGTTGTTTTCTAACCACTTTAACAGTTGGTGAATCCCTTGACTAGGTAAGCTTTAGCAGGCTTTTGTTGTAATTCCTTTAACTAAGTGGCTCAAGTTCATTGAGTTAGTTAAATCCTCTATCAAGGTAACTCTTAACAAAGTTTCAATCCTTAACCGAATTCTATAGCCATCCCTTAACTGGGTGATCCCTAATAGGATCGATTCCTAACAGAACCTTATTGTAAAGTCTTTGACCGGACTAGGCTCCTAATAGAGCGGACTTCTAAAGAGTTCAAAAACAAGCTTGTTGGTATTCATCCCCACCACGGTTTTTCCCATTTGGGTTTCCACATGAAAAATATGTGTGTCATGGGTTGTGTATTTTTCATGTGATGATTAAGTAGTCTTTGTTAAGTTGAATATGCATGCAAAGATAATGGTGGTGCTATTACTAATGCAACTCATGCATGATCAATCTGGTAAAATCGCTATCTAGATTTGAGACTTGTTGTATGCCATTTGAAGTATTCTTGTTTTATTGATCTCGTTGTTTGAAGTATTTCTGTTAACCGATATTGCTATAGTTTTCAGTGGTATAGTAAACTAGTTATCAGTGGTCTAAACTGGTAGAGTATTAAAGTGAGTTTTCATTTGTATTGATTCACCCCCCCCCTCTCAGTACCGATTAGGATCATAGAGGTTCATCATTATTCATCAAAGATAACATCCGATCATTAGGTCAATGCCAACTGACTGAAACATACTTTAGAAGCATATGGACCATTCATACAATCTTATTCCATCATCAAGATCATACTGGTAACAATCAACTAATAATCTTCCCAATCCAATCCTTTTACTGGAAGCCAATAAACAACCATAACAGCTAGTGTTGACATCAATGACAAAACATCAATGCAACATATAATCAATTCCTTTATATTACCAACACTTACAAGGTCCAAACTTCTTCATCTGCAACTTGTTATAGGTTCCAACTAGAAAATCTTTATTTTCTTAGCTACACCATCACTTCATCACCAACTTTAAATTCCTTGTCTCCTTTTCTTATCTGCTTTCTCCTTATACTTGTTGTTCATATCTTCCAAATGTTGTTTAACTTTAATATGTAAGGCTTCCATGTGTTCTACAAACTCTTCTACTTCTACACTCCTCTTATCTTCATTACTGATATCTCTCAAGTCTGATATATCTCTAGGGTGTGCTCTGATAACAATCTCAAAAGGTGTTCTTTTGGTACTCCTATTCACTAAATTATTGTAGGCAAACTCTACTTGTGCAAGAATCAAATCCCAATTTTCGGTTTTCTCTCCAACTAAGCATCTCAACAAATTTCCCAAACTCCTATTTACTACCTTTGTTTGTCCATCATTTCGTGGGTGAAAAGTAGAACTAAATTTCAATTCTATCTTCATCTTCTTCCAAAGTGTTTTCCAAAAATAACCAACAAACTTAGTATCTATGTCTAAAACTATGCTCCTAGGTAATCCATGCAATCTCACTACCTCTTTCAAGAATAAGCCAGCTACATGTACTGCATTTGATGTCTTCTTACAAGGTATGAAATGAGCCATCTTCAAAATCTATCCACCACCACAAATATAGAATTATTTCTTCTCTATGTTTTAGGAAATCCAAGTATGAAATCCATTCTTATGTCGTCCTAAGGTCTCTTTGGTACTATCAAAGGTTTATACAATCCCACATTTTGACTACAATCTTTTGCAACTTGACAAATTCTTTAGCTATGCACAAAATTTCTAACATCTTTATGAATATGAGGCCAAAAGTAATTCTTACTCACCAATGCTACTGTTTTATCAATACCAAAGTGCCTAGATAATTCTCCACTATGCTTCTCCTTTACCAAATTCTCCCTCATAGAGATCTTAGGTATACACAACTAAACTCCTCTGAATACCATTTCATCCTAAATGAAATAATCTAACCACTTGCTTCTATCTACCATAATCTATTCTCTACATGCTCTCCAAGGTTCTGCAAAATCCAGGTCATCACACAAGGTATTCAACTCCTCAAATCCTAATACTGTCACTCTCATCTCTTTCAGCAAATTCCTCCTTCTACTCATTGCATTAACAAATTTGTTTGACTTTCCACTCCTATGCTTCAAATAAAAGGTGTAACTCTGCAAAAATTCTACCCATCTCATATGTCTCTTATTCAACTTACTCTGACTGTTGAAATACTGTAAGGCTTGATGATCAGTATACAATACAAACTCCATAGGCAACACATAATGTCTCCACTTCTTCAAGGATTGAACTATGGCACAAAATTCTTGATCATACACTAAATATCTCCACTTGGCATTATTCAACTTCTCACTGAAATAAGCTATTGCTCTGATTTCATTCCCACTTGCATTATAATCCACTTGAAATAGTTTATTGAAATCTGGTAAAGCTAACACAGGCCACTCAGTGACCTTTTGCTTCAATAATTCAAAACTTTTATTTGATCTGGTGGTGCGCTTGAATTCCTTCCTATCTCCCCTCATTGTCTTAGTCATAGGACTACAAACTAAATTGAAATTTATGATAAACTTCTGGTACAAACTAGCCAATCCATGAAATGATCTTACCTCTCCAATGCTTTCTAGTGTAGGCTATTCAACATTTTCTTTTACCTTCTCAGGGTCCATCTTCAAACTATCCATAGATATCACAATTCCCAAATAGAGTAGTTCTTCTTTCATGAAACTACATTTATTTATATTTATCAACAACTTCTCTTCCCTCAACCTCTACAAAACTTGTCTTAAATGCAACAAATGTTGCTCTTTTGTCTTACTGAAAATCAGAATGTCATTGAAATATACAATAAAAAACTTACCCAAGAGTTTCTTCAATACCTCATTCATCAACCTCATGAAAGTACTAGGTGCATTAGTCAACCCCAAGGCATCACCAACCATTCATACAATCCTTCATTTTTCTTGAATGATGTCTTCCAATAATCTCCTTCTTTGATTCTGATATGATGATATCTACTCTTCAAGTCTATCTTTGTGTAGTATTTGACTCCACTCAAATAGTCCATTATGTCATCTATCCTAGGTAAATGAAACTAGTACTTCACTATGATCTTGTTTATTGCTATGGAATTCGTACACACCATCCATTCTCTATTCTTCTTAAGTGCCAATACTATTGGTACTGCACAAGGACTCAAACTTTCTTTGATCAAACCTTTCTTCAATAATTCCTGCACTTGTCTATTCAACTCTTCATTGTCTATTAGTGTCAAATGGTGTGCAACTTTGTTAGGAAAACTAGCTCTGAGAATCAGGTCCATGCAATGACTAATACTTCTCACAGGTGGTAATCCATCAGACATGTTATCTAAAATGATGTGTTCATCCTTTGTCAGCAACTCCTTTATCTCTTTTGGTTCTTCTTCTTCATGCTCCAGGTTCTCAGTCTTCTTAGGAACTAAGGAAAAACACACATTCTCATGTCCCATTCCATCCAGGAACTTCCTTCGATCCACCAAATAGATTCAGGCATTTGTACAGACTTTACTCTTCAAAGGCTCCTCCAAGGATAACAAGGTTTGCTTCCTCCCATTCACCACAATAGTGTATATGTTCTTTCTCCCATCATGTATTGCCTGTCTATAAAATTGCCAAGGTCTACCCAACAATAGATGACAAATATCCATAGACATAATATCACACAAGACTTCATCATGATAATTCCCAATTTTCAATTTTACCAAATATTTATCACTTACTAACAACTTATGATCATCCTAGATCCATGCTATCTGATAAGGCTTAGGGTGTTTCAATCTTTCTGACTTCAATTTATTCACCATCTCTTTTGATACAGGATTATTTGAACTACCACTATCAATAACAACTTTGCAACACTTACTAGATACCTTACATCTAGTCTTGAATAGATTTTGTCTCTACAAGGGATCTTCATCTTCCCTGATATGACACAAAGCTCTCCTCATCATTAACAACTATCCACCTTCTAGTTTGTTAGCTGATTCGATGGGGCTTTCTTCCACCAATGTTGTTCTCCTAATGTTCTCTATCTTTTTAAATTCGAAATAACAGTGTCCTCCTCTACACTTATAGCAAGTTCCTCTAAACACTCTCTTGTCTTGTCTCCTGTCATCTTTTCCAAAACCCTCATTCTAGTAGCCATCAAGTTCTCTCCTCCGATAATTTTTTTTGTCATCCTTCTAGTACAAACTACCATATTTTCTTACTTCCTTATCCTTGGTCTAATCTATACAAGTTCCTCTTGGTCTAGTATATCCTCTTCCTCCTTAAAATGTTCCTCTTGAAAACCTTCCACTTCTATCTCATTGTCTCTACTCATGTCTTTTGTTCAACTTCTCTTCTACTATTAGGGCATACTAGTAAGATTCTTCAACACTTTTCAACTTGATCAAACTAAGTTCATTTTGTATAGACATCAACAATCCATTCATATATCTCACAACTTTTTCAACCTCATCATCGACATGTCCATATATGATATTCAGCTTGTAGAATGCTTCGGTATACTCTTTCACACTAGATTCCTTCTACTTTAAGTTGTGCAACTTTTACAATAGATTTAATTGATAATAAGCTGACATAAACTTCAATTTTAACTTAGCAACCATACACTCCCACGATTTGATATTCTCTTTACCTCTTCTTTGTCTATCAACCTACAAATGTTCCCACCAAAGAGATGCAAGACCATTCAGTCGGGTACAGGAATACTTCACCTTTCTTTCCTCCACAGTGTTCTCAAAATCAAAATAATTGTCCATCTCCAAGATCCAATCCATCAATTCATCTAAATATAACTTCCCATCATACTCTAGTGGGGTAAAATGTGGTTTAGTGTTCACCCTATTCAAAACCCTCAAGAACATTTCTTCATCTGGATCAATTGTCCGTGGATTTGCCACTTGTTCTGCTAGTGATTCTTCTTCATCCTCGCTCACATCTTCAATAGGTCAGCCCCTTCTCTAGTTTGTCTCAACGACTTCCAACTGAGCTGAAATTTCTTGCAACATTTCCATCACAACAAGGTCTACATTCCCATGACTCCACCATTCCTATTTCCCCCTCGCACCATCTTCATGCCAGTCCTCTACAGATGTAGGTTGGATCCACAATCCACAACCCGATAAAAAATTCTCAGGAAAACACAATCTCTGGAACTAAATCTTGATCTGATACCACTTGGTGTAGTCACCGGTTAGGAGGGACCTCAAAGAGACCAATCCAAACCGGGCAGCAAGAGTAAACATTGTAGACACCTAAAACTAATTAAATTAATATTTAATTAATTTAAGCTCATCAACATAATTAACTAGTTTGATTGTGTTAATTCCCTTCTTCTTAAGGTTAATTAAATCGAATTTAATAAATATTATCACTATAGTTCAATAATTAATTTATCAAAAAATTAATTATTCCCCATTTCTAAGGCCACCTCAACCATTATTTCCTCTAAACCCACTTAGTTAATTAATTTTAATTAATTAACCTAACTAAAGTGATTCCTACAAATCACTTTTTCCTAATCCCCACTTAGCCTAATTAATTCTTCTAGAAACCCTCATAATCATACTTATCATTATTCTCCAATTTTATATTCCCACTCATGTCACATCAACATTGAGCCTCTCAAAGAAATTCAAATTTCTTTGAATCCCCCTATGCATCCTCATTTTGAAATTTTAAATTCCTTTCCCCCCTTTTTCCCAAGGAATTTTATATTCCTTTTTATTTCTCCAATGCATCCTTGATCCATGTCCATTATCTTGAACCAATCCTAGCCCTTCATGATCAAATCAATCTTTGCCTTCCATTGGCCTCCTCCAACCTATAAATTGGAGGATAATTTCCTCACCAGAACACAACATCATTCTTCTAATCTTATGCTACCCATTTCTCTTCTATCTTCTTCCTATAATACCATCATAAGGCCCTCATAATCCTTCAACTTTCTAATATAAATCTATCCAAATCCATCATAATCCAAAACTCAAATCCATATCCAATCAATAACCCAATCTTATTGACCAAAGGAGAGAAATCCACATACACATCAAAGAAGCCAATTCAATCAAGTGGAGAACAAGGGCATCTTCACTTCATCCAAGGCTCAATCCGAAGGAGTCAAGCTTGGGAAGGTATACTTGGTTTTGGTAATTTATGTTCTTATGTTTGTTTCTTGTTTTATCTAAATGTATACACCTAAAAATGGTTTGAAGATAGTTAATTAAATACGCAATTATTTGATTAATTCCCCTTCGCAATTAATTGAACTCACAAGCAATTTAATTAATTTCTCTATTCATCTACTCGTAAATAAATCTACATGATTTATTTATATAGTTCATTTCATATCCCCCTTTGATTAATTAATTCTAAATTAATTAATGTCTCCCCATATAAACCAATTCTTGTAATCCCTAATTAAGATTAACAAACTCAAGTTTGTTAAGATTAATTATCATTTTCCATTTATTTGAATTTCTAAATTCAAATGAGCACATGGCTCCTAACTTTTAACCACCTAACCTAACCATCCCCTAACCTAACTCATTCCACCTAATCCTGGGTCTAACTAACCCTATCTTATCTTGCACATTCTAACCTCCTTATCTTAACCTCCCATGGTGTGGATATTCTCTCCTTGAGACACATGGCACTTTTACCACATGTCTCCTCCCTTGGACACTTGCCCTCTCATGAGCAAGGTTCCTTGACACTTGTCACCACAAAGATGACAAATGTCCATTCCTACAACCTCTTCTCCAACTTCCTCAATCTTGGCCCTTGATATCTTCATATCAGATCTGGATCGTTGATTCTTGCCACATCAGCTTTGGTCTTAGAAATCCTATAAATATCCCCCATTTTGGAGAAATAAGGATCCCTTGCATTCATATTCTTAGCATCATTACTATAGGCAATTTACATTTCCATCATCTAGTAATTAGTATTTTGGATTAATCACAGCATTGCATTTTCATATCATTTTCATAATCAATCATGATCAAGTAGCTACTCAACTCTTGAGTTGCCACTTTGGAGGTCATTGCCCCGCTAAGAGCCAATCAATACAACACCTTCAAGGTCCTCAAGAATAGAGGAAAATGGGACATTTCAAGGAAGGTTTATGGTTTGCATCTTTAAATTTAGTTTTCAATTAAGCTTTTCAATTACATTTTATTGTGCAGAAAGCCTAACATCTTGAGGGAAAGATTATGTGAAAAATTATGAAGAAGGAGGGTCCCAAGTTTACCAAAGACATCTACCATATATGGAGTGATCGGATGAAGATCTACATTAAAGGAATGGGTTCACAATATTGGAACCATGTGATAACCAAGTATGTTTCTTCGACTACTAGTCCCTTGACACCAGATGAACTTAAAGAACAACAAAAAAAATTAGGCTCTTGAAGCTATTGTAAGTACTTTGTCTAACTCTAAGTAAATAAATGTTCATGGATTAGAGATTGCAAATGAGGTATGGGAGAAGTTAAATCTAATTTATGGAGGAGATGAAGATGTACAAAGAGAAAATGAAGAGAGTTTGAGACAAAAATTGGATGATATGAAAATGATTGACAGTGAGAACATAGCTCAATATGGTCAAGGGATTAAGGAAGTTGTAGGTGGTATAAAGAGTGCCAAAGGTAAGATTGAAGATGATATTGTTGTTAGTAAAATTCTTAGAACTCTTTCCTCATGGTATTCTATTAGAGTTTTTGCTATTCAAAAACTGAGATCCATTTCAAAAGATAAAGTCATTGTTGATTCTCTAATTGGAAAGTTAACTGAATTTGAGCTAAATAGTTTTGATAATAGTGTTTCTAAGCCTTTTGAATCTGCTTTTAAGGCTTCTGTAACTGATACATCTGCAAGGAAAGGAAACAATGTTTGTCATAATCATGACTATAGATCTAGTCATGGTGGTAGCAGAGGTGATGGTGATGATGAAGATCATCTGATGGAACTTGAGGTATTACTAGCTAAAATATTCTTTAGAGGAACATGTAAATATAAAGGTAAATCACCCTTGAAGTGTTTCTCTTGTAGTAAAATTGGATACATAGATTGCTAACTTCCCTAATACCGATAAGAAAGAGAAGTTTAGGAAATTCAAAGGAAAAGGCAAGAAAAATTGTTATGTTGCAATAGATGAAGGTGTGGCTGATGATGAATCAGAAGAAAATGGCAATGAGGAGATAGTATTTGTTGTTGTGAAGGAGGATCTGACTGATGAGAAGGCATTGGTGTCTCACATGGATAACAACGATGAATGGATAATAGATAGTGGTTGCTCAAACTACATGACTGGTGACAAAAGTAAGTTCTTATCCCTTGAAGAGTTTGATGGAGGTGTTGTAAGATTTGGTAATAACTCTCCCTGCATGGTGAAAGGTAAAGGTTCAATTTCATTAAATGGGAAGAGTAATGTAGATGATGTCTTTTGGGTTGATGGATTAAAACATAACCTCTTGAGTGTTGGACAGCTTAATGATAAGGGATATCTACTTTAATTCAAAAGTGGAGTGTGCAGGATTTTTGGAAACAATGGAGAATTTATTGCTACTGGGAAGCATACTAGAAGTAATCTATTTCATCTGAATACTAATGTAAATGATTTTTTAGTTGTGAAGATTGAAGACAGCTAGTTGTGGCACAAGAGAGTTTGTCATTTCAATTTTGACAATCTGATTAAAGTTAGTAAGTCAAGTATTGTGAGAGGTTTGCCCCAACTTGTGAAACTAGACAATATGTTATGCAAGGACTGTCAGATGGGTAAGATAACCTCTGTATCTTTTAAGAGTAATTGTTTCTCTTTGGAGAATATTCTTCATTTGGTGCATACTAATCTTTGTGGTCCTATGAGGATAAAGAGCTATTTTAGTGATAAGTATTTTATGATCTTTAGTGATAATTATTCAAAAATGATGTGGGTAAATTTTCTAAGAGAAAATTATGAGGCATTCAGTAAGTTTAAAGCATTTAAAGCTCTTGTTGAGAAAGATACCAGGAATAATCTAAAATGTTTAAGATCTGATTGGGGAGGTGAATTTACTTCTGATGAATTTGTGAAGTTCTGTGATGAATAGGGAATTAAGAGGAAGACCTCAACTCCTAGAACTCCACAACAAAATGGGATAGTAGAGAGAATGAATAGAACAATTGTTGAAGCTACTAGAACCATGATTATTCAAGATGAAGTACCGAAGATGTTTTGGAGAGAAGTTGTCAGCACTGTCATTTATACTTTGAACTGAGTACTTGTAAAAAATGATAACAACAAAACACCTTATGAATTATGGCATGGAAAGACTCCTAGTGTAAGTTATTTCAAAAAAATTGGGAGTAAATGTTATATTTAGAGAGATGATTCACTAGAAATTTTGATGCTAAGTGTGATGAAGGCATTTTTCTTCATTACTCTATAAAAAGTAAGGCATTTAAATGTTATAACAAGAGAACTAAGAAAATAATTGAGAGTGCTAATGTGAAGATAGATGAACTCTCTAATAAATCTAAAGAGACCAACATATTTGGGCCTGAGAAAGATGAAGAAAGACTTGTGTTTATAGAACGGAAAGTGCAGAAGACTGATGAGCAAAATGTTGCAGAAATAGGTGCTCAACCAGTAAATGCAGAGAGTGATGAAGAACATGAAGCAAGAAGCACATTACCAGAACCAACTATACTAAGATATGTTAGGCTAAATCACTCATAAGAACAAATAATTGGAGATAAAATTGCTGGAGTACAAACAAGGAGGAAAATCAGAGAAAATTCCTATTTGATTTCTACTATTGAGCTGAAAATAGTAAGAGAGGCATTAAAGGATGATGACTGGATTAATGCAATGAATGAGGATTTGGGTCAGATAGAGAAGAACAAAACATGGACACTTGTTGTTAGACCAAAAGACAAGAATGCGATTGGCACTAAATGGGTCTTATGCTGCATTTAAAGGATTTAAAGGATTTAAAGTCTATCAAGCGGATGCTAAATCAACTTTTCTTAATGGAATCCTTGAAGAAGAAGTGTGCATAGAACAATCAGATGGATTTTCTTTGTCTGACAACAAAGATATGGTTTGCAAACTACATAAGGAACTGTATGGATTGAAGTAGGCACCGAGAGCATGGTTTGAAAGGTTGCATGCACACCTGATCAATATAAGATTCTAGTGTACCAATGAGGACAACAACATATATCTAAAGACTGGTGAAGATAAAGTATTGATAGATGAAGTATTTGTGGATGACATAATTTTTGGTGGTAATGATGACTTATGCATGGATTTTACTCAGGAGATGAAAAAGGAATTTGAGATGTTTCTTATTGGTGAAATTTATTTTTTCATTGGATTGCAGGTCCAACAATTTGATGGTGTAATTTTTATCTGTCAAAGTAAATATGTTAAAAAGGTGTTGAAAAAATTTAGCATGGAGGATTGTAAACCAGTTGGTACTCCGATGGTGACATGTTGCAAGTTGTCTAAACAAGATGATTCACCATCTGTTGATGAGAAATAATATAGGTCTATGATTGGTAAGTTGCATTACTCTATTCATAGAAGACCTGATATTACACATGTTGTTGGATTGGTTGCTAGATTTCAAAAGGATCCCAAGGAGACTCACTTGGTAGCGGTGAAAAGGATATTCTGGTACCTAAAAGGCATAGTAGATTATGGTTTATGGTATCCTTATAAAGAAAATTTTTCTTTGAATGTATTTATTGATGTTGATTGGGAAAGCAATGTTGATGAATGGAAAAGCACTATTGGTGGAGCTTTTCTTCTTGGAGGTAGATTGGTTGCTTGGACAAGTAAAAAGAAAACTTGTGTTTCTCAATCAACAAAAGAGGTAGATTATGTTGTAGCATCAATGAATTACATGTAGGCAATCTGGATGAGACATGTGATTCAAGGATTCAAGTTTGATATGTGTGAACTAGAATTATTTACTTTGATAATAATAGTGCAATTAATATTTCAAAAAATCCTATGTTACATGCAAGAACAAAGCACATAGAATTGAAATATCATTTTCTAAGGGAAAGAGTATGGGAAAAACAAGTCAGAATGGAGTATGTGACAAGTAAAGAGTAGCTTGCAGACATTTTCACTAAACCATTGTCAAAGAAAAACTTTGAGTATCTCAGAGGTAAATTAGGGGTTAGACCACTACACAAAAAGAACTAAGATGCAGGAGATGCATCAATCCAATGGGCTTGGTAGGTGATTGAAGGCTCACACTAGATGAACAAAGTGAAACATGAGGATGCCTCAAGTGCATGAAACCAGAGATATGCACCAGATCAATAAGAATAGGCATGTTGTGCTAAATCAATTGTGATGAGGCATGACCAATGAAGGAGAAGGAAAGGTCTTGCAGCTATAGACATGGAGTTATCGGATTGCTGACATCAATAGGGATGCCTGTTGATGACTGATGTCTGAGTGTGTCATATCACCGGTATGCTAGAGTATGAGCCTTGAAGACTATTGACATGTCTATGTCAACTGGTAAGAGAGAAAAGAGGCTAAGTGATATGCTCCTATCAGATGAACATGTGTTTGAGGTTGGTGACCGGGCAAATATAATCCGACTAGCAAAATAGTAAAGTGTAGACATGAAGATTAACCGGTTAGGGTATAATCGATAGGGTTAGAGAACTGGTAGGTATACATAGGTTGTGTGTTGTGGTCAGTGACAGAGTCTTAACTGACACAGGTGACTAAGATAAGTTGGATACCGACTAAGTTGCCATGTGGTCTCCAAGTGGTGAATGAATAGTGCATCATTGAAGTTGTCAGTGAGGTAGTTGGTGATTGGTCGATATTAATGTCGATGACATAAACCATGGGTCGAGAGAAGGACATTGCTCAAAAAAGATCAAAGGATAGATATCTAATTCATTGGCATCATGATTGATGTAGTGTTTCTAAGTGTCGATCAAAGTAGGTGAAGCTAATTGCATGATTGTTTCATTGTGATTGACAAGTGCAGACCGACAAATAAGTCATGTTTGCTAAAGATGGAAAATGTGTTTTGGATGCAATAGGATTGGTGGAGTTGATTGATCCATTGTAGGTGGTCAAATTTTAGGACAAGATCTGATTGGATCTGGTATGCCTCGTGGTTGATGAAGAAACCCTAGACATGTGAAGTTTGAATGTCGGTCATGGCAAGAAAGCTCACATATAAATATGTAGACTAGAGATCATATTTGATTGTTGCTACCAGATGAATAGGGGTGGGATATTGAAGAGAAAAGAGTAAAATTGCAACAGAGAGCCAACCAGTCTAATAGTTCATCAAAGATCATTGTGATTGAGTGTTTGAAGGTGTAACCGGTAAGAAGGTTCTGTAGAGGTTTAATCGATAAGGTCAAAGTGACTGGTAAGCTGCAAAGTGTGTTGCAGTCAAGTGAACCGGTGGTGCTAGAACCTGCAAGAAGGAAATAGAGGGTATTGTAGTGCAAAGGGAATGTCAGTGAAGATCTGGCAAGGCAAGATCAGAGGAGGACTTGACTAGTAAGTTGTGAAATGATAGTGATCAAAGTGAATAGAACTGGCAAAGTGAAGAGTACTGGTGGTGGCAAGCAACAATGTATCTGAGTGAGCAGAGAACTAACAAAGAGTAGAGAAAGACTGGTTGAGAAGAGTAGAACCGGAAGAAAGATTGTAGAGGTTACAAAACTCATTTGTAACCAGGTTATTACTTTGTATTGATATATGTCACTTTAATCACTAAGTTGGAGCTCGGTGCAAGGGTTGGTACTCCTTGGGTTGGTGCCCTAAAATTAGGGGTTGGTTCTCCTTGGGTTGATGCCCTAAATTAGGGGTTGGTGCTCCTTGGGTTAGTGCCCTAAAATTTGTAATACAGTGTTTATTGAGCAGTAGACTCTAGCAACATTTCTCATCGAGGTTTTTCCCATGTTGGGTTTTCCTCATACATTTGGTATTATGTGATGTTCCTTTTGTGTGTGCTTGCATTTGAGTTATTTCCCTATCTCACTGGTATATCCACCTTGTGTTATATCTACTAACCGATACACATAGACAAGGTTTAATAAGGCTTAAGTTTGGAAACCACTGATTCACCCCCCCTCTCAGTGGAATCTTGTGATCTACACAAATCTGGGACTCTCCTTCCAATAAGGGTTGAATGTAGAACTTGATGCTAATGCCATTAGATCTCCTCAAGCGGTTAACATTTTGTAGAGAGGACCTTTCTCTAATAAAAATTATTGGAATGCTCTGATACCAATTGTTGGAATGATCTGTACTTGAAGTTGAAATGGTGGTTACCTAAAATTGGTGATGTGGATATATAAGATATATTGATTTGATCATTTTTGGTATCGGTGGATATATGCGAAGTGTGTATGAGTGATTATGCGTAGTTTCACATGCGCATGGTGAAGATTTGAGCTCTGAATTATAGTAGAATATCAAAACAAAGCAGTGTTGTAAAGTAGAGTAAGAATATGTGTTTTGTGCTTAACCAAAACTATACTTGGGCATTTTTTGATGTCATTCCATAGTTTAAACCTTATTCTAATCTCTTATAAGCTTTTGTAAGCAATGAGCCTTTTGGGGTTGTAGCTCTTACTTGTAATTGAGTTGTGAGCTCTAGGAAATGTGCCTAAATGTATGTACATTCCCTCTATGAAATATTTGTATACTTTTAGCAGAGTCTATTAATATTGTGGATTTGAATCCCATCGTGGTTTTTCTCTTAATCAAGTTTCCACGTAAAAATCTTGGTGTTGTGGTGTTGTTGATCTTTGCTTTGTGTTTGTGCACTTTACTTCTTTCATATGCATTAAGTGGTTTAAGTATTAGGTTACAAGAGTTAAAAATTACAAAACACTAATTCATCCCCCCTCTTCTCAATTTTCATTGATTCCAACAATGTTCATGTGTTTTTATAAGAGTGATAATATCTTTGCCTTTTGCAATGGTCCCCAATCCAACTCCTCTTCTCCAAGGATATCCTTTGCAATTCCAACTTACAACATGCAAATGTTCCTATGTGACCCCTATTTCATTTTTTTTTTTGAAAAATGATCACTGTTGGTGTAAATAATTATTCATCATGGATATTATTACACTTTACTTAAGTTTACTTAGGTACATGCATTTCATAGTAATTTTGGTATAAGACACTTGGGTGTTTGTGCCACATTGGGATAGTGTGTGTAGGAGAATTTCCACCTTTTTTGGTGTGATCTTGTTGTTACACTCCACATTTAGTGGGTGATCCACCTCATGTGGACTATTATATTGTTTCTCCTACCTACCCTTGTTTCTTATTGAGCCACATGTCATGTCTATGTTCTCACATATCCCTAGCCTTGCCTATATAAGCAGGCTCATCTACTTTGTTTGTATGAGCAATCAATCAACATCTTGTAATGATCCAGTTGATCATATTTTGCATCTTGATAGAATACAGTTTATTCCTATCATATATTTTGTCTCTCTTATTTGTGCTTTCTATTGCCTCTAGATCTTGGCAAAATCTCACATGGTATCAGAGCAGGTCCATGTCTTACATGGTATCAGAGCTAGTCCATGTCTCACATGGTATCAGAGCCATTAGAGTGTCATTGGTTTGCCAACTGAGAGAAATTTGATGCTATTTGGGGTTTGCATTTTGGAGCTTTCATTGTAGGTTATTATTGAAGCTTGATGGGTCAAATCTAAGGACACCATTGGATTGAGGAGGTCCAAGAAAGTCAGTTTTGCTTTTTGTTTCATCCAAATAGGACTTCAGAGGCCAAATCTAGAGGCATTTGAAGTTTGAAGCCGTGACGGAAATTTTCTAGAAATTATAATTTTGCAGGCAATTTTCAAATAGTGATATCTCACTCATCCGGACTCCTTTTGTCGAGCAATGTTTTTTGTTTTGGGGTAGAATTTCATGATCTATATAGTGGTGTAGGATTTTTCTAATTTTTAGATACAAGTTTTTTGAAAATCATGAAATCCTGATTTTTACAACTTTGGAGGCTTCGTTTGGGCTCATATGGACTCCTTTTCAGGTGTCATTTTTTTTAAAGTGCATAATTTTTTATCTACTTTCATAATCTGCCATTTGTTTGTAGTGATTTTGAGTAGAAATTGTACTTTCAGTATTTGTCCATTCTTGGCATATTTGGTGCTTGTATTTTGCTTGGATCTCAATTTAGATCACTAGTAGTATTTGTTGAAGTCTCTTATATCTCATTTTGAGAAGTTGTAAATTGAAATCAGAAGTCCACTTTGCCATTATTTGCAAGTGCCAACACGATCTTTCTATGGGGGGTTAGTTGTTCATTTATATCTCTTGGTGAAATTCCATTCGGAGGCATCTTCATCTACAGTATTCTACAGGGCTTCTTTGTTGGTGGCATCATTTTCATGTTTCCATATTTGAATATTTTATCATGTTGTATGCTCTTGCATGAGAAATGTTGTACTCGCACTATCATAAAGTGCCACACCTCTTTGTATCTTATCATTGTTGACTATTTGATGTAATCCTCTTGTACACTTAGATTAGGAATATCTTGTGAGACTTGGTGCATGGCTCTAGTTGAAACTTAGATTGTACACATTTGTGCATGGTTCGCATGAGACTTGGATTGTACCAGTATTTCTACTATTTTTGGGTATCCAGATGATGCTCACAGTAGGTTGTCTCCATGCCTGATCTTCATTTTGTTGGAGCGAGTGATTCATCATCATCGACTTGGTACCTAGTTTTGTCACACTTTGACATTATTGATGCAGCATTGGCTCTCTTTCTTCCTTATGGGGAGGTATTTTGGTCATCATCATTGGACCATCTTTGTA
Source organism: Cryptomeria japonica (assembly GCF_030272615.1). Taxonomy (NCBI): domain Eukaryota; kingdom Viridiplantae; phylum Streptophyta; class Pinopsida; order Cupressales; family Cupressaceae; genus Cryptomeria; species Cryptomeria japonica. Next base: position 61,629,221 of record NC_081411.1, on the reverse strand, counting down.
AAATATTTGACATTGAGGGAGAGCTTCATGGTATCGTCTCTCTTATGGGGGGACATAGTTTTGTTCTTCTCATTCATCATTGAGAGCATTGTGTGCTTTCATCATCTCTCTTTTGGGGAAGGATTTTTTCCCATTGGGTTTTTCTCTCTTTCCCCACTTTGTGAGAGATTTCATTGCATTGGTTTCCATGCATTTGCATTTGTACATGGGTACCTAACATGGCCTAGTAGCCGAGACCCATCTTGCATTGCTTAGTTGCATTGTAGACTTTAGTGAATTCCCCTAAGTTGCACTTAAGGGGGGGTGATGGTGTAAATAATTATTCATCTTGGATATTATTACACCTTACTTAAGTTTACTTAGGAAATGCATCTCATAATAGTTTGGGTATGAGACACTTGGGTGTTTGTGCCACAATGCACTAGTACATTCAGAGCTGATTTCCAATGGCTGTTTGTTGGATTTGCGACCAAATTTTGTCGAAGTGTCGACGAAATCCACCATCAAAAACTTGGCATCGGATTGGTCGATGATGCCATGCCTATCATAAATTCGACAACCAATGGACTCTACCAATGGTCAAAGAAGTCATGGGCCGAAAGCTTGGTATTCGTTGTAATTCCGACGATGATAATTTTTATCAAAAAAAAATAATTATTATCACTGAAGATAATTATTATCACCGATTATGCATTTTCATCGAAAGAATAATATCGATCAGACAAAAGGAAGCTACATTGATAAAAAGATATCGATGAGACACAGCAATGTCTCATCGATATAAAAGAGCCATCGAAGGAAGGAAACATCGATGAATTATAGAAAGGACTCACCGAAGAGAATAACTTCGTCGACAAAAGATATCAAAGAAAGCAGAGAGGGTCTTCATCAATGAGGAAAGTTCTCAAGGAAATAATACTATCAGTACAACATAAAAAGGACCCACCGAAAGGAGCATTTTCATCGAAAGAATAATATCGATTAGACAAAAGGAAGCTACATTGATAAAAAGGTATCGGTGAGACCCAGCGATGTCTCATTGATATAAAAGAGCCATCGAAGGAAGGAAACACCAATGAATTCCAGAAAGGAATCACTGAAGATAATAACTTCATCGACAAAAGATATCAAAGAGAGTAGAGAGGGTCTTCATTGATAGGAAAAGTTCTCGAGGAAATAATACTATCGATGCAACATAAAAAGGACCCACCGAAAGGAGTGTTTTCATCGAAAGAATAATATCGATCAAACAAAAGGAAGCTACATTGATAAAAGATATCAATGAGGATATAGGTTTTGAGGAGGTTAAAAGGCATGTTCTCGATATGCATGGTTTTTCCGATGTAACTTTATCGGTGAAGAATGATAAGGGAAAATAAAGAAAAGCTTCGGTGAGATAATAGACTCATTCATCGACGGGGCATAGTGATATCGATGAAAGAAGTATTTTGATGGAAAAATAAAGGAGGACACCGAAGCCCAAGGTTTCTTCGACATAAGACCCGATGGATATCAGATATGTTTCAATGAGGAGACAGCCATATTGACTGAATATAGTATTTCGATGAAGGGAAAAAATACTTGATCGAAGTAATATTCAAAAAAAAAGTATTGTTGATAGAAACAAAGAGATCAATGGACTAAAGAAAGAAATGATCAAAAGGCATATCCTCATTGAAATGATTATTGATTACCACAAAAATCAGAAACAAATCCCACGAAAGGTCACATCGCCATTAAATTCGAATGTGTGCACGAGTGACCATTGTCCAAAATGGCCATCACTAACTGATAAATATGCCATAAGTAGTTGATCAACATCAAAGGACATAGCATTAAGGAATTCACAGGCGACAAACTGAAAGAAGGAATTGGGCGAATTCACAGATAAAGCTCAATAATTCCAAGTTGTTTGCACATAGGCCTCTTTTTTAAAATTCAAATGGAATCATCATCTAAAACTAATAAGACCAGAAAGGGAAAAGAACCTATCATTGTAGAAGAAAAACCTAAAAGATAGAAAAGGGAAGGGTGTTCTTTGGCCCAGGACCTGATTGACCAGTGCCCATCATCCAGTTTGAGGTCCAAGAAGATTAGAGTTGATGAGAAAGGCCTAGAGGACTAGTTTGAGGATCTTGGAGACATATGGATAGAATTGAGAGGGTATGAATTATTCATATATGGGTACAATAGAAGAGTTGCCCCTCAACCTATCAACAATTTATGGCAATTGAACTTAGGAAGGATAGTTGTGGCTAATGTATTCGTGAATGTGGAGATCTTGAAGGCATTGGCAAACAATTATGACCCTAAAACTAGGACCATATATAACTACATGGGTGAGCCAATTCTTGCAATCAGAAAGGAGGTTATTGACACCATGTTTGAGTTGGATTGGGGATGTGAATAATTGATTGACCTCAAGAACTTAACAAGTGAAAATTTTAACCTAGAGCACATTTACAAAACGTGGAGACTCCCTATACATAGACCTAGGAATGTAGGGTCCTTAGTGCCACTAGGTCAGGATGACAAAGCTCCCTATGATGTCAACTCTTTCCATCCATATTTCAAGTATACCTATTACTGTGTTGCCCAAGTGCTAGGGATAAAAGCCCATCCTTTGATGGATATTGCAGCCATGGTCATTTGTGCCGATTTGCAGTCTAAGGACCCCCGCTTCTTTGATTTTTCTGCTTATTTGGTTGAGGTTTTGAATCATGGGTTAGAAAATTTAAAGGGGGATGTCATCAATGTTCATTTCAAGCATTATTCCTTACTTATGCATATGCTGTAGCATGTGGGCCAAGATGAAGGATTATGGCCAGAAGAGTTATGTGTAAGGACATATGACAATGCTGGGATGAGAAAACCACTGCAACTATGGGTTTCTTCATGGGACCAGAGGTATGTGAATAATCAATATTGGCATTTTGAGGAGTTCTTTGTCAAGCCATTATATAGACTATTGGGATGCCCATGCGATCATACCCTTGCACCAGAGGTTCAAAGATTCCTAAGACCAAAAGATTTCGCTGAAGATCCCTCAATTGAACACAATTGGGGAGATTGGTATTATTTTTCAGATTGCACACAAGTCAAGGTATATGGGTTCGAAGGGAGACCATACTTACTACCACTTACAATCCCTAACAGAGTGGCTTGTCTTGAAATTGTGAGGCAACTATCAATAGTGAGTATAGTACATTTGACAAGCCATGGGAAACAATCAATTGTACCTGGGTTGTTAGTATTTTCAGATTTTATTGTGAAAAGTTCAAAGAGTTATGGCCTAGTGCAGACAAAATTGGATTATTATGGCATGGCTATGGGGAATCCAAGGCCCAATTTCGATCCTGAAGGATACATAAGGATAGCCTGGTCATCACAAAAGTTGAAGGCTGGAGAGCATAAATCTTACCTACCGAATGACCTCATTAAGAACATTGGCAAAGAAGAGGCCAGAGTGAAGTGAATAAAGTTTGAGAAAACAATGTAGGCTTATAAATGGAAGCTTTTTAGAAGGAAAATGGATGAGAACATGCTACAAAAGATTGAAGACCCCTTGGAGTTGGCCAACAAACTTATGGAGGATGAATTGGAAATACTTGAGGGAGTCCCGCCTCATGTTTTTAGGGATTACATTGATACTATTAGGAATACAAAGCCTTTGGCTCATATGTCTCCTACTTCCACATCTAGCATCGTTCCATTCACTCCTCAAGAGGATTACCCCCCTAGTTATGCAGAGGATACACCGATAGACTTGGCAACAGGACAACTGAATGTCTGAGAAGTGGTTGACATCAAACTCCTAGAGCATGAGGATTTCATTGCTAATAGTGACTTCATTGCTTCCAAGGAGTTCACTGCATTCCTCTATCAACATAAAGGATCTCAAATTAGGAATAACATGAGAAATAGTGAAGAAGAGCAGCAACTTCAAAAGTTACAAGAGGAGATGGATCTTGTGATGAGAGAAATGACACCTGAGAAGGGAAGACAGTTGTTTAAGGAAGCTGGTGTGCTATTATACTCTGGATGGGACATGAACTCTACTTTTTTGTTTGATGGATTCCTCAAGAAACAGGACCCAAGTAAGCAAATGATTCTAAAAGAGATTGATAGACTCTTTAGAGGATCAGGATATGATCCAGATCAGAAGGCTCTTCTACAGTGGGTTATCTACAGAAGAAGCTTTTAGACATTTGATGGTGTGGTAGGTTGGAAAGACTGACCCTAGAACAACTGCCAAACTAAATTTGGATGTCGCTAAACTGAACCAAGATCAGATAGAGTTTCTGGTCTGAGAAAATTCTACATTAAAAAGCCTATATGAGCAAACCGATGAAGAAAAATAGAGGTTGCAAGAAAGATTGCTTCAGATTGATATAGGTACCAGTCAAATAGGGATGACATATGGTGTTGATAGAGATGCCATGGATGCCTTGACAGATGCTATGCATTGGAGGAACAGGGCCAAAAAGACATCTTGACAAGTAGAAAAGGTACAACAAAAGATGGATAAGTTGATTCTGGAGATCATTGAACATAGGTTCAGAAGTATGATGCAAGTTGCATAAATCTATTGGAAAACATATACTGGAATAGTCAAAGCTTTGAAAGAGCATGAAAGGCTCATATCTCAGTTGGAAGACATGATGAATGACAACAGTCTGATTAATCTAGGTGAGAAAATTGAAGTTGAGGCTTACTTGAAGTCCCATGATGAATTGGCAAATCAATTAAGGAAAGAGCTTCAGAGGCTGGACAATGGGAATACCCCTAGGGTGCCCTATTTTTACAATAATGGTGAGTTAGTATCATTCTAACAGTGGAAACAAGAATTCATTGATGAGAAGAATCTAGCAGTAGCAGAGTTGGATCGGGACAAAGAATTGTCACTTTGTGTTAGCCATATTCTATCCAATCATTTCCAGACAAAAAGCAACATGAGGACACTAAACAATGATGTTCTAATGTATAAAGATGATAAGTACATTGAACACATAGGAATGCTGAACTTTTTTATCTCCCAGTTTGTTAACAAAAGTGCTAATTAATAGTTATGTGCTGAAAAGCCACGATGCTTGGTGACAATGTACACCCTCATATAAATGAGGGAACTTTTGTAACAATAAAGATCATTAGAGAAGAAGCAGAATATAGCCTCAAGCTTACTATTGTGCCATTTTGTGAACATACATAATATAACCAGTCATCTTTCCTTTGTGTATATGCTATGGATTACTGCATCTTTCTGTAGGCAATTGCTTGTGATATTATCTAAAGGAGATAAGGTTACTTGTGTTCTTCCAGTAAAACTATGTGTTTCATATTGTGGATTTGAATAAAAGATTTACTTGTGAATATAGTTTTGTATATAGTGCACCTGCATATGTATATAGTTTTGTTTAAGGTGGAAAGCTTGAGGTTCAATGTCGAACTTGGTTGCTCTGATACCATATGTAATATTTCATTAATTCTATACTTAAAGAAAATAAATTGTGATCTATATTAAGATAATTAATTGAGCATTTCAAAATAAAACATAACTACTTCAGTTGAAGGAGAAAACTAACAAAATGTTCTTCAACATAATAAGAATCTAAATAATTTATCTAAAAGGAAGGTAATCTTTTAATGATAAAAAAAATTGAACAAATATTATTAAGCTAATCAATATGAGAAAGGAATTCAAATGGCCAGTTTCATCAATTAGATAAAGCATCACCATCTTGGCCAAGGTTTTAACATTGCAAGCACCAATGTGTTGTTAGTGTTCACCTCCCTTGCTCGACTTGTACATCCAATTCTTGAGCTCAACAAACTCACTAGTTACCAACCATCTAAACAAGCCATCTGCTTAATGTGTACTAACAATAATGGTTATTAATGACCATCATATGATAAATAGCATACACTTGAGCCAACTAACTCACTGGTTTACTAACCAACTATCTAGCAAACTGCTTAATGTCTACTAAGAGTAACAGTCATAAATAAGCATCATAAAATAATTAACAAACACTTGAGTCATTTGGTTCATTGGTTACAAAACTTCTAGGTTTAGCTGATCCAATTCATTACATAATAGTCTCATGTATACTGACATTAACGGTTTACAAGGACCTTCATGGGATTGTGACATAACCTAACAAGCCAACTGCTACAAATCCCCTATCTCTAACAAGCTTCAACTGTCATCATGGAATTAAACCCAATACAACATTGGTTCCCTTAATTAGCTAAATTAACACATCATATTTTGACTCAACAAAAAATACTGTTGTAATATATTTTTTTGTCTTTCTATATTCCCAAAAGTATGCATCTAATTGATGATAAGAATCCTTCTTTGGGTCTTGCAACCATGGAGACTGGTTATAATCTAATTATAACCGATGTGCATTGATTCCAAGATGAACTATATTAGGTTGAACTATGAGTTAAGAGTGGAAAACAAATAAACAAAAAACAAATAAACATAGAATAGCTACAAATTATAGCAAGGTATTGTGACTATAATATAGAAACCATCCTAGGAGCCTCCAATATATCAAAAGTTGAGAAAGTAGCAAGCTTAATGTATAAAGACAATGATCACTATAAAGTTACAGTCAAGTTCAAAGCATTGATTTGTGGGAACAAAGGGTTTCATATGGGGATAGAGCGGTCTCATGAAATATCATGACAGTCATAATAATAATCTAAAGAGTAGTCAAATCTTCAAGATAGATTGGTGATAGTGCAGTCATTTTGTTGAGTATCAAATCTGAATTAAGTAAAATATCTTGATTTGAGAAATTAAATCATAGAAGCCATCTATATTTGGAAGAAATCATAATTTTCATTGATACCATAATAACCCATAAGTTATCAAACAAGTCTAAAAGCATTCTATCAAAGTATCTAAGATTCAAACAGTATTGATGAGACCCAGCGATGTCTCATCGATATAAAAGGGGCATCAAAGAAAGCAAACACTGATCAACTTCAGAAAGGACTCATCGAAGACAGTAACTCCATCGATAAAAGATATTGAGGAAAGTGGAGATGGTTCTCATCGACAAGAAAAGGTCTTTGAGGATATAACACTATTGGTGCAAAAAGACTCACTGAAAGAGATGGTGCCACCAACAAAAGGTATCGAAGAAAGCAGAGGTGGCCCCCACCGATGAGAAAAGGCTTTAGAAGAAACAATATCATCGATGCAAGATAAAGAAGATTCACCGAAAGAAGCATTCTCATCAAAAAAGTGATATCGATAAAATAGAAGAAAACTACATCGATGAATGATATCGATAAGGATATGAGTTTTGATGGGAGGACAAAAGAAGTCACCAAAGTCCAAAGTCTCTTCGACATGAAACCCGATGGACAACAAAAAGATTTTGATGAGAATATGAGTTTCAAGGAGACTAAAAGGCATGTCTCTGATACACATGGTTTCATCGATACAACTTTATTGGTGGAAGACGACAAAGAGAGGATAAAAAGGGGCTTCGGTGAGACAACAAACCCATTCATCGAAGGAGCATAGTGATATCGATGGAAAACTAAAGGAAGTCACCGAAGCCCAAGGTTTCTTCAACATAAAAAGGGACTGATGGATACTAGATAGGTATCAGTGAGGAGATGACAATACTCAATTTGTTTATCTTCCAGTTTGTTAAAAAAAAAATGTTAGTTACCAGTTATATGCCCAAAAGCCACAGCGCTTGGTAATAATGTATACTCTCATATAAAGGGGGGAGATTTTGTAACATGAAGGAGAATTAGATAAGGAATAGATCATAGCCTCAGGCTTACCATTGTACTATTTTTGGCAAATATACATAATAGAATCAGTTGTTTTCCTTTGTGTTTATGTTGTGGAATATTGCATTTCCTACAGGCAGTTGCTTATGATATTATCTAAAGGAGATAAGACTCTATAGCCCAAATAGCAAAGAAAGGCACTGGTCATCTATAGAATACAATTCATTAGTTCACATCTCATTTTAAAGCAATAGGAGTAGCTGAGTAGGAAATATAGAGTAGACTATAAATAGTGTATACACATAAATTTCAAGCACAGAAATTGAATAATTTCTACAACAACAATCTTGAACTCATCTGCTATATCTCCATCCTGGCAATTTATGCCATTCTTAGATGCATTAGGTTAGTCTCAGTCACTAGAACACAATTTGCATCATGCATTAGGAGTTGTCCTCCTTACAAATAGTACAACATTAAAAAGGTATTATCAAAGCTACAACCACAATTCAAAGAGGAAGCTTACAAAGATAGGACAAATCTAGGTACAGTCATAAGTCAAGGCAAATTCATAGTTGAAACTCAGTCCAAAATAGTGAAGTGCAACAAATGACATGAGAAGTCTAAAGAAGTATTATAGCAATCATGAGTCAAGAATTAATGAAGAGATTTTTTGCATCCATGATACAATCTCAAACACACTTTTTACCACTCTCTTGGTGATTGTGCCCAATTGTGTATGTCTTTCTGATGTATGAAAATGACATTTTGCAGCTTTCCACCGACCATGTATTTGAGATGTCTTTGATTTAGATATGGCATGAGCTTAGTCGTAGAGTGAGACTAGGGAGTTGGACCATCTCAACCATGGTGTGCCTGCATACGTATATAGTCATATATAGGATGAGGCATATTCATTACTTACAAGTAATAAAAAAACTTACAACGATGAGGCATATTCATAACTTTTGCAGTCCTACCTTGGATATCAACACTAGAAGCAACTCATATTGTTCGTGTACAGACAAGACAATATGGGAGTTCATTATACCCATCAACTTGTGGTGTTGTTGTTTGTGTTGGCTCTATTGGACCCTGCAATTAAGATTCAATATACATTATTCAATAAGATTAACTGTGCAACATAATGAAATATTGAAAAGTGTGTTACCTTTTTGAGCTTCACTTGGTTTCGAGAATATTTTAATATTATCTACTTAACAGGGCCAACCACGTGAAGGTGGAAGCTCATTTGGCCCCTCCCCCCCCCCCCCCCAACATCACTCCAAATTCTCCGTTAACATCTTATAACATTCATTCATTAATTATTTCTACCATTAATAAAATATAGCATTCATTCATTAATATCACATAACATTCATTAACACATAACATTGATTAACATTAACACACAACATTCATTAATATTAATTAACACATATCATCCATAACCATTAATGAGCACATAATTACATTCACTAACACATAAAAATCAATCATTATCAAATAAGTTAGATTACAATCATTTCTTTCTTTGTTTTTTCTTTGAAGCTATGAAAAGACTAAGTGGAGCATCGGTTTCTTCATCATTTCCCCCCTCTGTAGATGTTCCGCCAACTACTCATGATCTCAATGTATGCCTAGTCCTATACTGAGGATGAGGACACTGAAGCGAAGGGGGGTCCTCTACAATAACAAAGAAATGGGTTAAATTCAAAAAAAAAATTTATTATTGTTACAAGTATTTCATTAATTTAGAGAACATAATTGTTGTGCTCTTTACCTGATGGGGCCACATCATTTTGTGTAGCCTCAACCTCAACATGCTGAACACCCTCTAGATCATTTGGAGTTGAAATACTAAAGGTTACATTAATGCTGAACACCAATTGCAATTATATTTGTTTAAAGCAATAATAGTGGTCCTCTTTACCTGAGTGGGGAACATCACGTTCTTGAGGTTGTGTACCCAGATCATGCTCCACTTTCTCACCACCAACTACATGCTCTAAAATATTAACAAAAAAGGTTACATTAATTACTACTCTAATTACAAATTAAGATGTTTAATTGTATTAATAGCTAAATAAATAAATTTGAATAGAAAATGAATACCTCCACTGCTGGGATGCACATCCGGACCTTCATGTGTAGGTGGTGTTTCACAATTAGCAGGCTGCATTCCAATAACATGCACATTGTTATCATTGCTTGCTTATTTAAAACAAATATAGTCACTTTATGTTGGAACTCAACATCAATTAGATTATTGGTAAAGTATTTAATTTGAAACAACTTCCATTTAGCATATTTACCTATGTGACGGATGCACTCGAATGTTGTGTATGCCCACTCAATTCTCATAGTCGATCAGCCACGGCTGAATAGCCTTGCTAGTAGGAAATTCTCTTGTCATCTTCTGTGGGCACTCTATTGAATTTAGAGCCTTGCATTTTTGCTTGGTACTGTGAATTTTGCTTGCATTATTTGATAAAAAAAAATGTTTGCAATTTATTAATATTTTGATGCAATATTTCATTTACATGAGATACTTAAAATTTGTGTAGCAAGTTTCATGTAACCACCAGAGTCGAGTTTGTGTTGCCCATGATTTTCTTGCCTTGCCTTGGTTGCCTTTGATGTGTCACTTAGTCTATAAAAAGTTTGAAAAATGTTAGATTATATAAATATAAAGAGTAATTAATTAGTACATAATTACATTCTTAATAGTATCCCTACCTTCTTCTAGCATCTAGTGGTGTATTTTCTTTTTTCCTTTCAATTCTCTCCTTGGCATCCAAAATCAGGTCCTTCCACTCACTCTTTGGAATCATGGGGGACGCTCGTACTTTAGGTTCCTCTCCAAATGGGTCCTGTATTGGTCCCTCACATACTTTATATATGTGCCATCTTTTTCAAGGAGCTTGGTTTTGTCAAAGGTGTCATTTCCAAACCACTCAACCATTTGGTTTGTCAATTCATCTTTTAACCTTTTTTCTTGGTCATTCCACCTTTTAAAGCAAAAAAAACCTGTTAGATTCAGAAATGAACTGAAGCTACATTTATTACACTTCAAGAAATGGATCAAAGGAAAACTATTCTAGCAATGATATGAAATCAAAAGTGGATAAGGGTTAGTTCACATATGATGTACCACCTTTTACGTATGGTGGGCCCAAATATCTGCAATGCAATGTCACTAAGATGTTTATAGAAAATATCATTACCTGCAAAAAATTCATGGGATCATTAGTCCAAAATGAGTGATCATAAAGTAAATTACAATTAGAGTATATATAATAATAATTTTAAAGTACCTGGAACCTTTTGTATCTTTAAGGGAAGCATTTCTTCATTGCTCACCACCAATGTGGCCTGCAACGTTCCCATAGTAGCAATACGAAAAGATCTAGGAAATGATGGTATGTTATCAGCAGTAGTCACCTCTGGCACATCCTCATGTGCATCTCCTCCTGCAAAAAAAGAATCCACTATGAAATAGCATTAGAATTCAAGAAAGAATGCTTGAAGGGAAATAAACACATGACAGAAGATAGAGCAAAAGAGGGATCTACCAACAATGGGTGGGCCAATATGACATGCAATAGAGGATGTTTGCATGCTATGTGTTGTCAACATTGCAGTCGGCAATGCAGGTGAGGGTGACCTCTGATAAGGCAGTGGCGACATTTGCATAGTAACATTGACAACACCTAAAGAATAATACATTAAACATATCAAACATTAAATATATGAAAAGTACAAGAATTGTAAACAAGGATGAACCTTTATTTTGAAAATTGACAGTATCGAGTATGATGTGTTTTGGGTACTCAGAGTGATAAGCCAAGCAAGTGATAATACAAGAAAATCGTCATCACCTAAAGATCCTGCAACACCCTGATCGTGGGAACGACTTTCATGAGGGTGAAAAAAATGCTGTAAAAACAATACTTACTTATTTTAGTTAATGACATTAAAGAGAATAAAATATAAACCATTATTGAACTTTTGTTATAATTAAAGCTTTCATTACTACTTACTTGCAAGTTTTCTGCTATCTTATACAATAATTCCACCCTATGTCATATCTCATCAGTGGTAGGATGCACGGCTACCAAAGAAACAATCTCTTTTCTAATTTTTATAAGAGGCATTTTAAAGAATTTCACAAGGTCTGTGGGATCTTTAGGGTCATCATTGCTTAAACCTAATGATTCCACATCCATAGAAAGGTGCTCAGGTACTGCAACTCCCTTTCCCTTTCCCCAAACATCTGTTTGTGTCAAGAATATCATTAACAATTACAAAATTAGTATAAATCACTAAAAAAAGAACATAATAATGTAATAGTTTGCTTCTATCTAATTTGTACAATTACAATGAGGTTTACCTGCTCGGTAGAAGTGTTGCAAGCTACATCTCTATCTGCGATATGTGATGGATGCATGTCGGCCTGTGACAAAGAAAAAATATAAAAAATGTTAGCGAAATTACATAGTACACAACATGAACAACATGAAATTTGTAGACAAAAAGAGTATTAAATAATAAAAAGATGTTGTCATCAAAATCATTGTAAATTTTTTAATTCCTTACCTTTACTTTATGTAGACTATGCAGGATCCTCAACTAAATGGTTGACGATGTCTATAATCAATGACTTGTTCCCACCAAGGGTCAATATTAAATAGATAATATACTAATCGCATACCTCATACATTTCATTCTTCATCATCATGAACATCAAGGTCATCATCGCCATCATCATCATCATCATCATCATCATCATCATCATCATCATCATCATCATCATCATCATCATCATCATCGTCGTCGTCGTCATCATCATCGTCGTCGTCATCATCATCATCATCAATGTCTTTGCCATCATCACCATCACCATCACCATCATCATCACCATCACCATCACCATCACCATCACCATCACCATCACCATCACCGTCATCATCATCATCATCATCTTCTTCTTCTTGTTCTTCTTCATCATCATTGAGAAACTGTTGATCGTGATCATCATCCACTTCATCTTCTACTTCTTCGGTATCTTCTTCTTCCATCACATTATACTTTATCGGCCTTCCTCTTGGATCATGTCTAACAACAAATGACCAACCCAGTTTATGTGGAACCTCTGAGTAAAATACTAGCTCACATTGGCTTGGAAGAACATAGGGCTCATCCCCAACTGGTTCAAATGACCTTGTATTTAGCATTATAAAACCATTATCATGTTCAATAACTGTTCTATTAGGATCATTTTTATTCAATCATAGCCTGTACCATTTGACGACGAACAAAACTAATTTGAAGGAATTAAAGTCACACTCAAGTGTATCATCCAAAATGCCATAGTATCGATTTTGAGACTATTGAGGATGAATGTCATTTCTCGATGAAATATTTGTCACCTCAAAGACTGCAGTGATGCCAGAATCACAAGTTTTCTTCATGTCATCCAACTTTTTTATGAGAAATTTATGACCATTGCAGCACATAGCGTTGTGGTGTTTGACCTGCGATATGTCAAACATGTAAAATTTATTGCATTGTGAGTTGATAAACATATGGGTGATTAATAAATTTATACGTACCTGTTTATCTCTTAAACCATATGCTAAATCAATTTCCCTTTGCGTAACATTGGAATCTCCATTACGATGTGCTTCTTTAACCAATGAAGCCACACCTTCCCATGTTAACATGCATCCAGAATGTTGACAACATTCAATCCATACTATCATCCAATCAAGATTGTTTGCAATATACAAATGTAGTGCATCCCACTCTCGACGAACTGTACAAAAAATAAATAGACGTCTTACAATCGATTTATTTTGAAGATTAAGAATTAATTAACTACAATAACATCTTATAATTACCTCTCACTTTCCTCAATCTACCTTTCCCCGTCAAGTACTCCCCTTCAAATTTGTTAATGGTGTTGGGATCCCAAATGCGATCCACATGGATCTTTTCTGCAAACTTAGGAAGATATTCATAAATGTACACCATAGTCTGGTATACCATATATCCATCCACCATAGAACCCTTAGGATGTGCTCTTTGTATAACCAAAACCTTCAAAAATTTCAAGTGCCTCTCAACAGTGTGTACAGGTCCACACAATTCAATCTCCTCAACTTGGTGTATGAGGTAGTGTTCTTGTGCATTGAAAAAAGATGGAGGTAGACACTTTTGCATTTCACACATTAAATGAGGAATTTTTCTCTTCCAATATTTTATATCATCTTTATGGATTTCTTTACATGACAACCACCTACAAGGTATTCAAGACGCAAAAAAATATATTACATAAGAAGTAAAACAAATCGCAAATATAATACCTTTACAACGAACTAAACAAATATCACTACTTACCTCATGTATTTTCCAAGATCATATATGACTTGCTTGACATTATTGTCGAAGTCATCTGGTAGAGATAGAGGTAGAACATACTGCAACAATTATAAAATTATTTTTTCATTTTTTTGTAACATAATGAAAAGTACATGTACACGCAGTACTTAAATACATACTAAAAACACAAGAACATGAATTACCTTAATGAAGGTATGTCAATCATGTGTTTTCATCCCTGGCCCAAATTCACTTTTCTTTGATATGAGATTGTTTATGTTCACAGCAAATCCTATGGGAAATCGAATTTTTTGTATGACTTCTTTTATAGCATTGCTTTGTTGGTCCGTTAATAACCAAGGAAGCTCACTTATATTAATCTGGTCTCCATGGATATTTGATTGAATGAAATTTATCATTGCATGATTGGAATCCTGAATGTCACTACATATTTTGACAATTTTTTCTTTGTCACGCCTTCCATCCAATATTTTCCATACTGTCTCTGTTATATTCTTTCCAATATGCATACTATCAAACAAATGAACAATTTGTAACTGCTCATAGTAGGGAAACCTACTAAATTATCGGGGACAACTTTTTATTCCCTTAGGAAGGTGGTCATTTATGCCTTCACAACCTTCATGATCATCAATCACATCATCAATAAACAAAACAAAATAGAAAAGATGTTTTATGACAAACCAATAGATGGAATGGCATTACCTTGACAATTAATTCTATTATATTCCAACTTTCACAGGTGAGGTGTCATTCTTCGTGGCTTTGATGTATTCTCTTCTTTCCCATTGAAAAGATGTTTTTCAATATTTCAATACTTATGATTTTTGTGGAGAAAGTGCCTATACTCATCAAACACCTGCTTTCCTAAACTTTTTGAATGACGAGATTTCATCTTTGGACCATAAACAGGACATGCAAATTTTCCCTTTGTTTGAAGACCTACAAGATAATGTATAATTGGATTAAATATGATAATTTTTTGAATTATAATGTTCATGCACAACTTAAACACTATAACATTCCACAAAAATGTGTTAGCCCTGAGGCATCATGTATTGTCCATAGAAGCATCGCATGGAATTGAAATTGTCTTTATCCTATTGGTCTAGAGATGTCATACATAGTGACACCATTCCATAACTCCAGCAACTCGTCGATAAGAGGCTCGGTATATACATTCATATCTTTAACTTGGTACTTACCTAATCGAATGAACAAAAACATTACATAATTATTATGACCATTTTATTGCAATATTTATAATTAAATTTAGACAACTATATTTAAATGATAAAATACTTGGAAAAATCATTGCCAACATTATGTGCTCCCTCTTTATTGACATCCATGGAGGAATGTTATTGTTGATAACAAAAATAGGCCACACTAAGTAAACAGATCTCATCTCTCCAAATGGATTGACACCGTCCATTGCCAATGAAAGCCTGAGATTACGAGGTTCTTGTTTAAAGTGTGGCCACTTTTCCTCTATGTCCATAAATGTTGAACCATCTGTAGGCATTCAAATAATGTCATCTCGACTTCTATTGCGTGCATGGTAATCCATAAATTGTGTCATGCTAGTGCACTTGAATAACTGTTGCATACGTGGAATAATGGGAATATAGCGAAGAACCTTGCGAGGAATCCTTTTTGTTATTTGATTTGTTCGATATCTACTGATATGACATTCAGGGTATTCAGTTCAAAATTCATGTTGTTTGTGATATATAATATGATCATTGGGACAAGCATCTATTGCTTGATACTCCATTCCAATATCTTTCATAACGACAAATAATTCTCGGTATGAGCAAGGTAGAATATTTGATGGTGGTAACAAAAACTCACCTATCAATCTACAGTGAAAAAATATAATTTGTTATAATAAAGAATATTAATGGTACAACATGATTCATAGTTTATTATGACATATATGACATACCTTAACATACGTGACATTGTTATGTTGGATAAACCATTCATAACCTTCAAGTTCACCAACAACAATACAACAAAGAGAAGAGTTTCCTGTGAGCCTTTGTAAAGGGCCTCAGATGCCTTCTCAAGTAGAGGGACATCATGAACAACATCAAGGTCATCTTCATCATCATGATCAGCTGTGCAAGTACTAAATGAGTCATGGATCAATGTATTTGTACCATCATCGTCAATTGTGTTTTCTGGCTCATGATCGTCATCTTCCATGGGATCATTATCTTCAGCTTCAATATTCACACCTCCATGTTCATCCACTTCGAAAACCATATTCTCAGGGTTGTGTTGATCCATACCATGCGCTTCGAGGTGCTTGAGCTATATAAAATTGATAAACATAAATAAACTGTGATCATGATCTCATCATCACGTGATTTATTATGTATATAAATTGTCAAAATGATATAATGAGAAACTTACCAATGGATGATAATCATGTCCACCTTCAATGTGACCATGTAACCTACAATGTTTCTTCACTGTTTTGATTAGAAGTCTTCTAGTCTTTTCAAGTTAGACCACAATCTAGCAATTGTCTCCTTATTTTGTTGTTTGTTGATATTGTCTGACATGGTCTTTCTTCACAGGCAAGAAAATAGAAATTATCATCATTGAAAAAAGAATCTTATTGAATTTAGATTTCTAGTTTGCTCATGGTACATCACACAACATAGAAAATAAGAAATACTCAATAAATAACAATATTCATTGATCTAGTATTATCACAATCTGCACTTGGCCTTCAATATTTTCTCCTCCTAACATTGTTTATCCATTACCTATCAAGTACAGAACTCTAAAACCCATGGCTATTAAAATACATAAGACAACATTGTAGCATCTTATAATCATCTATTATAAAACCAAAGCACTTGGGAGTGATTCTTTTATTTGTCACAGTCCAGGAAAATGGTGTCTACTGGAGCCTTGAATAACTGATTAGAAAGATTTTTAATTCCTTTTCTTTTTCCTTATGATTTTTTCACTGTCACTTCCATCCTCTGAGTCAGATGCCCTCGCCCTTTTCTTTCTTCTTGTTTTTTCATACTCATTATCATGCTTTCAATTATTTTTCTTTCTTGGTGACTCCTTACTACTCTCACTGTCAGTTTCACTCTCAGAATCTGAGTTTGATGTATCAGAATCTGACGAACCTAATGAACTAGAAGAATTGTCATTAGAGGTAGATTCATCTGACTCAGGAATAGACTTTTGCTGCTACATTACAAGCCTTGGCATATTCTTCAAATACTCACGTAAACTCTCAGTGATACCACCAAGACCAATAGAAGTAAATAAATTGATAGTAAAACGTGAATTTTTGGGATTGTCCTTTGGAGAAATTGAAACAAAAGACTCCTACATTGTTGGATCGTTCAACCTTTCATTAAGCAACAATATACCAAGCTGCTCTACCAGCTCCTACAAGAGAATCTTTATAAAAATACGAGAAGAGGAAGTAGTATCTTTGTCTGTCTCATGTATATAAGCCACTAAATATCAAGCTTGAACTTGGTCAAGAGAGAACATACCTTCATTATCTTGAAGGTATGTTCTCTCTTGACCAAGTTCAAGCTTGATATTTAGTATCTTATGACCAGCTTCCTCAAAATCAACACTTGACATGATTGTCAAATAAAAATGTCTTAAATTGACCAAGTTTGTCTTTGTCTCATCCTATATTCTGAGTGCTTCCTCACCTTCCTCTTCATCATCATCATCATCATCTAAATTATCACCTGAATCATTCTCCCCTTCTGCTTCATATGAAGAAGCATCTCCAAGGATATCTTTCTTCAGTTTTTCATAGGTTGCCTCATGCTCTAAGAAATCAGGATCTGGCTTGAAAACATCCAAACCAACTTCTTGATCAAGTTCATGTTCTAGGAAAACTTCATGTGTTAACTGATCTGGACGCACAATTGGATGACCCTCGAACTTAGCTTTGCGAAATGGAAAAAGGTCTTCGATTAAAAACTGTACTCATTTGTCAATTTCCCCCTCATGGAGAATACCTCTAAATCTTTCAAAAATCCCATAGAGACCTTTGGGTGAGAGGTCTTGCAACAAAGAACCACATTCTTTCACGAACCCAACAACAACCTCTACACTGTCATCTATGGGGTTCTCTAGTAAAAGGGTGAGAAGTTCCAAGGCAATGATCTCATGTGCAACTTGTTGATTCACTAAATGAGCTAGGAATTTGGATACTGCTATCAACATGTGCTTGTTATTGCGTTTGTATGCCCTCTTAAGTTGCAAAATAATTCTTCACAAAAGCAGATTGCGAACTTCAAGAAATTTTGCATTTACCACAGCAACCAACGCAACAAAAACATTTGTAAATCTAGGGGATGCCATTTGGGATTTCATAGAAGACCTACAAAATAGATCCCTCCCATGGATGAGATTCTTTGCAAACAACTTTGGAATGATGTTCTTGATGTTAGATACATTTACCTTGTTTGCTAACCCATTGATACTCTTCTGAAGGGCATCCCATGTCATGTGCTGGTATTCCACACTACTCTTGTCTTCCACATCTTTCATCATTTGAGCCAACTTACATAGGGGAATGTAAACACCCCCACTTCTTCCAACAACCTTCTCAGCTCCTCTTATAGCACCTTCGCCATTCCCATTCTGAGATGGAGCAAACACAACACCAGAAGTTTTCACTTCCACTGCCTCTCTATCCCTCTTGTTTCCAGAAGCCCCTTTACCACTTAATTCGTGCTTATTTCTATACATAAACCCATCAGGAAGCATGAGTTTTTGCATATAAGCTCGCCCAAATATTTTACAATTATTTTTCATCAAGATTCCCTTGGGAGTTGCCAGATCCTGCTTCCATACTTTAATTTTGTTTTCTCAAAGGACAATCCTAAAAATCCATGCATTGCAAACAACTTTTTACACCTTTGTTGGTTGTGGTGGCATCACAGAGAGTTTATATCAATAAATGAAGAACATGCCAATGCTTTTAATGCAATAGTAGAAATCTATCTCTTATTCAATATCTCTAGTGAAACCCCCATGATCTTTTGTTGGAGTAGAATTTGTTATATTCTAGAAAGGGTCTTGTCCTTTGTTGATGGGATATTAATGTACCTCAAGAAATAACTATTCTTTTCTCCAACAAGTAGTGAAACTAAATGAAGATCTAGCACCATGAAATGAATCCTCAAAAGGATTACTATAGTTAGTTTTGGTAGATAATGATTTGGGTAAAATACTAATGTGGCTTTAGGAAACATTATGTACTAGCTTAGCATAGTCTAACAACTTTGGTGCGACATGCTACATCCAATTAAGTCTCCATCGGTATCTCTATTGTGTTTATGGATTGGAATTCAATGTACTCTTTTTATACACATATTTTACTTTCAATTGAGGAGGTTTGTATGTACTTACTTGTCTTTCAATTGTATCCCTATTTCAATAATTTCTTCTATCAAAAAATCATTTGTTGTAAGTTGTACAAGTGGAAGCTTGAACATGCCTTCCATGCTAGCCTTGTTGATATGTTCAACACTATCTTGTAAAACAAATCTTTAGAACTCCACTATTTCATTGAAGAGTGAGTAGTAGGGACAATCTAGGACACTTACAGAGGTTTTGTAAGAGAGATAAATAGACCTCAATATTATGGCTTAATAATGATCAATAGATAAACAGATAAGAAACTCTCAATATCAAAATGACTTTCTCAATTGTCTTTACTAGAAATGGATAGATCTGCTAATAATGGCTTTATGATTGTATGTCAACTTTAGACTCAATCCAAGAAGAGATAGAACTAATATGCGATATCTAGATTTATGATCTCTATAATATAACAATCCCATAATTATGTTTCCATGCATCTATACCACAACACAAACATCATGCTAGTGTTCAGCCATAGCAATTGATATCCTAATTATAGAATGTGAAATATGCACATAACTATGAATAAAGATTAAGAAAAACAAAGAAAGATGCTTATTGAAAACATAAATGACTAATGGATAAGAATTGAATTCATTATAGATAGTTTTGAATATCAAATTCACTTATTTGTGTGCATTTAGGAACTCATGTACTTGTGGCCAACCTTTTGTCTCTTTCATAAATTAAACACTTATTAATAACATTAAATGGATGAGTAATTATGTTTTAGTTGAAATTGAAAATAAAATATTTTATTTCAGGATAGCTCACACTATTCCTTATCATATTTTAGACTCTCAGTTTTGTTAGTAGTGGTTTGATGTCTTTGGAGCTGATCATTGCATTTCTTTAGTTACATTTTCTAGTGTACTCCCAGCTTGTGCCAAAATGGGAGCTTTGGAACAGGGTATGGACATCCATCAAAGCATAAAAGATAGAGGAATTTTGTTAGATGTAGTTGCAACTGCTCTGTTAGCATGTATGCAAAATGTGGAAGCATAGACAAGGCACGGGAACTGTTTGATGGATTGCCTCAAAGAAATGTGGTTTCCTGGACTGCAATGATTACCGGATATGCACAAAATGGATTTGTTGAGAAGGCTTTAGAAACTTTCAAGAAAATGCAATCAGTAGGTGTAAAGCCAAATTCCACGACCATTGCTACTATCCTCCCTGCCTGTGCCAAAATGGGAGATTTGGAATAGGGTATGGACATTCATCGAAGCATAAAGGATAGAGGAATTTTGTCAGATGTTGTAGTTGCAACTGCCCTAGTAGACATGTATGCAAAATGTGGAAGCATAGACAAGGCACATGAACTATTTGATAGAATGCGTGAAAGAAATGTTGTCTCATGAACTACAACGATTGTTGGATATGCACAAAATGGATTTGTCGAAAAGGCTTTAGACACTTTCAAGCAAATGAAACTAGAAGGCATAAAGCCAAATTCCACAACCTTTACCAGCATCCTCCCAGCCTGTGCAAAAATGGGAGCTTTGGAATAGGGTATGGACATCCATCAAAGCATAACGGATAGAGGAATTTTGTTAGGTGTTGTACTTGCAAATGCCCTGCTTGACATGAATGCCAAAATGTGGAAACATGGACAAGGCTCGTGAATTGTTTGATACGATGTTGCAAAGAGATGTGATCTCATGTGAACAATCAACATGCGCATATACGGGAGGAAGGGATTGCTGCTACAAAATTGAATGCTCACTCCTCAATCATAGTTCTTGTTAATAAGTTTGAGAGGGGGGGGGGTGAATCATATAAACTCAAATCCAATTTAAACTTCAAATTCAACCACGGTAACCTTACTGATAAATGTAACCAAAACTATAAAACATGCAAACTCATAAACTTAAAACATCATGACACATTCAACACTAGATTTAACGTGGAAACCCAAATAGGGAAAAACAACTGTGGGATTTCAGACCCACTAAGAAATATACCCTTCTAGAGTATGCTCGGTTAAAAGCAAATCCTATTAAAGATTACAAACACATTTCTAGATGTGACCCAGTTAAAGGATTTCCCTTAGATCTGTTAGGATCTTACACTTTGTTAGAAGTGACCTTGTCAAAGGATTTCAAACACTCAACTAGAATGTCACCTTGCTAGAGGATTTACAAATAAGACTGTTAAGTCCACTTGGTTAAGAGATTTCTCTATCACTTACAAAATAAATAACAGTAAAAATATATCTGCAACTTCACATCTAAAAATGCTAAAGCAGATTCTTATGTGCTCAATATACTTAAGATAATCTTGACATAGACTTATCTTACTCCTTGCTGGGATTTCTCAATCTGTTATTCAATCTTCTGTACTCGGTAATCACCTTTGTAGCATCATTGTGCATACATTTTCCCACATATATTGTTCATCAACAATTCCTTATTTATAAACAATTCCTTACCGCTTAATCTCCTTGATCACATTTCCCATGATCAATCTTAGCCATCAAATCATTAATCTTGACTAGATTCATTGTATCCTTCGATTTGAAAAACATTTTACCTCACCTAGGAACTTGCATTCCTTCCTTGGAACTTGTGCTAGGTTATGACTGTTTAACCTGCGTTGTAGATCTTACTTCTGAATTTTCAAAGCCGTAGATTTATTAACAAACTTCATGCATGACATACAGATCAACTATACATCACCAGTTCATTGGCATCCTTCATTTAATAATGCTTTTATTCATCCAATGTGTCTTGTTATAGCTCGGTTGTAACTCGGTAAATACTGAACTTCACTCGATAGACACTCAGCCTTGATTAACCGATATTGATAACCTTAGGGTTTACTGACTAGGTTCTACTCGGTAACATAGAACAGTATTAAACCTTAACTCATCTTTTGAATGAAAATATTTTCACATCTTTATTCAATCAATGAATACACATATATATAGGATATCAACATAATCAAAACAACAAAATCTCATCACTGTCTAACTTGGTAATAGTTGCCCATTGAATAACTTATTTCTCCCCTTCATTCTCATATTCTTTTTGTGTCACTTACTGACATCTTAATATTCATCAAAACATACTTCTTAAGATATGGCAACATCATACTGAATCAGAAAATCAATTTCTTGACATCAATGACAAAATAATATTATTAAGCCAGTAGTCATCCTTCTTCAGTTATATCAATAATCTCCAACAACCTTCTCAATATCCTTATTGAAATTCCAACAATATCTACTTCCTATTGATATGCCAACAATCTCCCCCTTTGGCATTGATGGCAATACCAACATAAATGGCAATGCCAACTTCATTGTTCCAATTGATTTGATATTCTGAAATTCTTCTCCTGTTATCCTTGAGTTGTTAACATTCTTCAATAGTCTTCTCCCCCGGTCAATAGTCTTCTTTTATTTGTTCCATTAAGCCCATTTAGTCTTCTCCCCCTTTGACAACAATGCCAAAAAGTAAAGACTAATACATGATTACTTCCCTGCACAACTTTAGAAGACCTTCTAAAGTGTGAAAATCAACATCAACTCATAAATAGTATTCTGTAGAGTCATGGAATGGATGCTTTCACCAAAATTTGTCAGTGAGTAGAAGATAGGGGTAGGACCCCTAACTTGCTTCTGAGATACTCAAAAGTGTCCCTTGGCAATGGCTTGGTGAAAAGGTCTGCAATTTGTTCCTTTGTGTGGACATATTCCAGCACAACTTTCTTTTCTTGAACTTCTTCTCTGAGATAATGATACTTTATAGAGATATGCTTTGTCTTAGAGTGCATTACTAGATTCTTTGAAATGTTAATGGCACTAGTATTATCATAGAATATAGTTACTAGCTTGGTAACTTTCTCATTTATACCTTCCAATAGTTGTTTGATCCATGCTATATTGGTACAATTCAATGTTGCAGTAACATATTCAACTTCAACAGTTGATTGTGAAATGCATCCTTGTTTCTTGCTAAGCTAGCTTACTAGTCTTTCACCTAAGAAGAAAGCGCCACCACTTGTGCTTTTCCTGTCATCAATGTTTCTAGCCCAATCAGCATAAGTATAGACTTTCAGATCAAAATCATTCCTCTTTTTATATACTAAACCATAATCTTCAGTGCCTCTCAGGTATCTAAAAATTCTCTTGATTGTTGCCATATGAGTTTCTTTGGGATCTGCAAAAAATCTTGCAACAATACCTATTGCATGTGCTATATCTAGCCTGTTGTGCACTACATATTGTAACTTTCCAATCATAGATCAGTAAAGTGTCTCATCAATAGATGTAGATTCATCATTCTTTGATAGTTTAAAGTTGGTAGTCATAGGAGTACTTACAAGTTTAGAATCCTCCATTCCAAATTTCTTCAAGATTTCCTTTATGTACTTGGATTGAGTAATGAAAATCTCATTTTTCATTTGCAGTATCTGTAAACCTATAAAATACTTAATTTCATCGATTAATGACATCTCAAATTCTTTGCACATTTCATTTCCAAATTTCTTGCATAAAGAGTCATTTCCACAAAAAATAATATCATCATTAAATATTGCTGATATCAGTATTCCATTATCCTCATCATTCTTCATATACATGTTGCTATTTTCACTTGTTCTTATAAAACCAATCTTGATTAAATAAGAGTGCAATCTCTCATACCATGCTCTGGGTGCTTGTTTCAGACCATATAAAGCTTTGTTCAACTTACATACCTGATCTTGATTCTTCTCTTCAACAAATCCTTCAGGTTGTTCAATGAAAACCTCTTCTTCTAATATACCATTTAAAAATGCAGATTTGACATCCATTTGATATACCTTGAAATTTTTGTAAGCAGCATATGCCAACAATGTTCTTACTCCCTCAAGTTTTGCCATAGGTGCAAAAGTCTCACCATAATCTATTCCTTCTTCTTGAGCATAACCTTTGCAAACTAGTCTTGCTTTATTCCGAATGACCTCACCTTTTTCATTTAGCTTGTTTCAGAAAATCCACTTTGTACCGATTACACTTTTGTCTTTCGGTCTTGGGACTAGTGTCCATGTTTCATTTTTCTTGATTTGATCGATCTCTTCTATCATAGCATTCACCCAATCTTCATTGTTAAATACCTCTTTCACTATCCTCCATTCAAATTCAGATATCAGACATGTGTTCTGTCTCAGTTTGTTCCTTGTCATCACTGGATCATCCTTATCTCCTATAATCTGACTTGATGCATGATTTCTTCTAACATATTTGGATAATATAGGCTTGGTAGGCTCTGTATGATCTTCTTCATCACTCAGTAACTGGATATTTTCTTCATTTTCTGCAGCAGCTTTCTCGGCAGGACTTCTTGGTTGAACGTATACAAATTCTTCATAATCTTCTGGTTCTTTGGAATTCCCTTCATCATTTCTTTCTGCAAATTCATCAATTTTCACATTTGCACTTTCCACTATCTTGTTAGATGATTGGATCAAACATTCTAATGCTTTACTTCTAGAAGAATAACCAAGAAATGTTCCTTCTTCACTTTTCTGATCAAACTTTCCATTTCTGTCATCTTTATGAACATAGCATCTACTTCCAAATATTTTAAAATAACTTACATTTGGTTTCTTGTCATACCAGATTTCATATGGAGTCTTCATAGTTCCTTTCTTCAGTTGTACTCAGTTCAGGGTGTAAACAGTAGTACTTATTGCTTCTCTCCAAAATGTCTGAGGTACCTTCTTTTCTATCATCAGGGTTCTGGCACAATCTACAATAGATCTGTTTCTTCTCTTAGCTATCCCATTCTGCTATGGATTTGTCGGTGCAAAAACTTGTCTCTTTATACTATGATTATTGCAGAATAAATTAAATTCATCAGAAGTAAACTCACCTGCTCTATTAGATCTAAGACATTTCAACTGTCTTCCTATTTCATTTTCAACTCTTGCCTTGTACCATTTGAACATTTGAAAAGCTTCAAATTTTTCATTTAGAAATATAACTGACATCATCCTTGAGTAATCATCCACAAATAATATGAAGTATTTGTCACCATAATAACTCTGAACTTTCATAGGACCACAAAGATCAGTGTGCACAAGATCTAAAATTCCTTTGGAAGTGTAGGACTTACTTGTGAAGCTTGATCTGGTCATCTTACTCATCTGGCATCCTCGACACATAGCATTCTCAGGTTTTTCCAAGCTCGGTAGACCTCTTACTCGGTGTTTCTTACTTATTTTGATCAGATTATCAAAATTTATATGACAAAACCTTTTGTGCCATAACCAGGTATCTTCTATTTTAGCATACAGACAATTGTTCTGAGTTGAGTCAAGATGAAATGTATTACCTCTTGTTTGAGTCCCGGTAGCAACTAACTTTCCATATTTGTCATGAACTCTAACAGTTCCCTTTTGAAATTCTATTCGGTATCCTGTATTGTTTAGTTGTGCTACACAACAAATTATATTTCAAACCTTCAACCTAGTATACATCATCACATTTTTCATTGTCAAGAAGTGTGATAGAACCTTTACCTTTTACCAGACGTGGTGCATCATTACCAAATCTTACATAACCTCCATCATAATCTTCTAATTTGACAAACTTGTGTTTATCACCTGTCATGTGATGTGAGCATCCACTATCTATTATCCAAGAATCATTATTATTTATGTGAGATATTAAAGCTTTTTCTTGATCTGATCCATCTTTCATAGCCACATAAACAACTTCCTCTGTATCTATTTCATCAGATTTATCATCATTAGATTCCTCATCAACTATTAGGCATGTCTTTCTATCTCTTCTTCTGAAGTCTCGGTGTCCTCTGTAGTGATTGTCTTTTTGTCTGTCATCTCAGTATTCTCTCTTTTCAAAAGAATCTTTGTCAGGGTAGTTAGAAGCCATATGTCCAATCTTATCATAGTTAAAACATTTCAAAGGTAGCTTTCCTTTATACTTACCTTTGCCTCTCGATAACCTTCTGGCCAATAATGCTTCAAACTCTTCTTGCTTTCTGATTTCCTCATACAATTTGTGTACTTCTTCTATATTTTTATGAAATCTCTCACTTGCTCCACTGTGATTTCCTTCAGTATACTTATTCATTATATCATTGTAGTCATTAGATTCACCAAGATGAAAAGAACTGAATGCAGATTCAACTTTATTTACCGAAGACCTGCTGTTATCAAAATTACTTAACTCAAAAGCATGTAACTTACTGATAGTAGCATCCAAAGAGACTGGCATATTTGGTACAGACCTTAATTCATTAATTGCAGAGACTCGAATGGCATAAGTAGGTAGAAGTGTTCTCAGCAACTTGCTTGTTACATCCTTTTCTTCAATAGTTCCTCATACTCCTTTGATTTGATTGACAATTTCCTTTAACCTTGTACTGTATTGTGTTATGTTCTCACCTTCATTCATTCTCATGAATTCAAGTTGGCCTCTTAGACTGTCAACTTTTTCTCTTTGAACATGTTCATCACCATCATACACAGATATGAGCTTAGTCCACATCACCTTTGCATCATTACAGCCTTCTAGATCATTAAACTCTGAGTCAGTCAATGCTAATGTTATTTCAATCATTGCTTGAATATGTTCTTTCTTTTCTTTTATCTCTTCCATTGTCATTGGGTAGGTGCTCGGTGCAATGTAGTCATTCTCCAGATAATATATTGCATATTCTCCAATTCCTAATAAGTGCAGCTTCATTCTTTTCTGGCATGTAGAGAAACTTGACTTGTTCAGCTTTGGTGCATCCCTCTTATACATCTTTGTATCTTGCCTCAAGTGCCTTTAAACTTTGATTCTAGAGTCCAAAGCTCTGATACCAATTGTTAATAAGTATGAGAGGGGGGGGTGAATCATATAAACTCAAATCCAATTTAAACTTCAGATTCAACCATGGTAACCTTACTAATAAATGTAACCAAAACTATAAAACATGCAAACTCATAAACTTCAAACATCATGACACATTCAACACCAGATTTAACGTGGAAACCCAAATAGGGAAAAACCATTGTGGGATTTTGGACCCACTAAGAAATATACCCTTCTAGAGTATGCTCGGTTAAAAGCAAATCTTGTTAAAGATTACAAACACATTGCTAGATGTGACCCGGTTAAGGGATTTCCCTCAGATCTATTAGGATCTTACACTTTGTTAGAAGTTACCTTGTCAAAGGATTTCAAACACTCAACTAGAATGTCACCTTGCTAGAGGATTTACAAATAAGACTGTTAAGTCCACTCAGTTAAGAGATTTCTCTGTCACTTACAAAATAAATAACAGTAAAAATATATCTGCAACTTCACATCTAAAAATGCTAAAGCAGATTCTTATGTGCTCAATATACTTAAGATAATCTTGACATAGACTTATCTTACTCCTTGTTGGGATTTCTCAATCTGTTCTTCAATCTTCTGTACTCGGTAATCACCTTTGTAGTATCACTATGCATACATTTGCCCACATATATTGTTCATCAACAATTCCTTATTTATAAACAATTCCTTACCGCTTAATCTCCTTGATCACATTTCCCATGATCAATCTTAGCCATCAAATCATTAATCTTGACTAGATTCATTGTATCCTTCGATTTGAAAAATGTTTTAGCTCACCTAGGAACTTGCATTCCTTCCTTGGAACTTGTGCTAGGTTATGACCATTTAACCTGCACTGTAGATCTTACTTCTAAATTTTCAAAGTCGTAGATCTATTAACAAACTTCATGCACGACATACAGATCAACTATACATCACCAGTTCATTGGCATCCTTCATTTAATAATTCTTTTATTCATCCAATGCGTCTTGTTATAGCTCAGTTGTAACTCAGTAAATACTGAACTTCACTCGATAGACACTCAGCCTTGATTAACTGATATCGATAACCTTAGGGTTTACTGACTAGGTTCTGCTCGGTAACATAGAACAGTATTAAACCTTAACTCATCTTTTGAATGAAAATATTTTCACATCTTTATTCAATCAATGAATACACATATATATAGGATATCAACATAATCAAAACAACAAAATCTCATCACTGTCTGACTCGGTAATAGTTTCCCATTGAATAACTTATTTCTCCCCTTCATTCTCATATTCTTTCTGTGTCACTTACCAACATCTTAATATTCATCAAAACATACTTCTTGAGATATGGTAACATCTTACTGAATCAGAAAATCAATTTCTTGATATCAATGACAAAATAATATTATTAATATAGTAGTCATCCTTCTTCAGTTATATCAATAATCTCCAACAACCTTCTCAATATCCTTATTGAAATGCCAACAATATCTACTTTCTATTGATATGCCAACAGTTCTGTGGTTTTACGAGATTAAACTAGGGCAATTAACCACCACATGTATATTGTTTGCAACATGAAATTAAAAACTAGGGCAATTTGAATCTACCTCCTGCACAGGATTGCAAGAAATGCCACAAATGCCTTCGACGCAGGTTTGATGTTCTTGGGGGTTGAAGTCACCATGGACACCTACACGAGAAATTTGCAATTTACAAATGAATTCCCCTCTTCTTCTTTTTTAAGTAATGGTCATTGTCGTCGGAATTATGACGAACTTGAGCACTTTTTTGGAAAAAAGAAAATTCTCATTGCTAATGCCTTCTTCGTCGAAACCAAATGGGAAATTTTCGTCAAAATTATGACGAATGCAGGCATTTTTTCAAAAAAAAATCAAATTTGGCCACAATATACCTTCTCCGTCGGAAACCTTAGTCGGAAATCTAGTCCAAATGTATTAGTGTTGGGATAGTGTGTGTAGGAGAATTTCCACCTTTTATGGTGTGATCTTGTTGTTACACTCCACATTTAGTGGGTGATCCACCTCATGTGGACTATTATATTGTTTCTCCTACCTACCCTTGTTTCTTATTGAGCCACATGTCATGTTTGTGCTCTCACATATCCCTAGCCTTGCCTATATAAGAAGGCTCATCTACTTTGTTTGTACAGGCAATCAATCAACATCTTGTAATGATCTAGTTGATCATATTTTGCATCTTGATAGAATACAATTTATTCCTATCATATATTTTGTCTCTCTTATTTGTGCTTTCCATTGCCTCCAGATCTTGGCAAAATCTCACATGGTATCAGAGCAGGTCCATGTCTCACATTCACTTATTTGGGATTTCTCGTTCTTCAACCATGCCCTCTTTCTATCATTTCTTGCTATCTTCACTTTCTTCAAATTATTTCATTTGTTCTTCTTGTTGATCAAATTTCAAATCTTCATCCCGGTAAATGCATGTGCCTCTAAGTAATCCTTTATTTTAGAATCATGTCCTTATCCTCTAAGTTTCTTAAGATGACTCTAACATACCTATCTCTTCCTCAATCTCTCTTCTTACCATTCCTATTTGCTTGCTAGAAATACCTTATCCATTTCAACTTGTCTAAGTTAAGGAAGTCCCTTAATAGGATGTTTAAGTCTTTTAGATGGATGGAAGAGAGATGTACAAGATATTTGAATGGGGGTGGTGCATGCTCACCCATCTATATCGTGACCTCAACCATTATGTGCAGCATGGAATGAGTTTAATGGCATGCACACTAATGCATGTATGGGCCTTTCAGAATGTCACTTTATTAGGTTTGTCAATTGTCCTCCCTAGGTGGCATATGATGTACCTAGGGTGCACACATACTGCCTATTGCGAGATTACAAATTTGGAGACTTTTTATTTTAGAGATGAGTTGTGCAATGTTAATTTCATATAGCAGCCTTATAGATGTATAACTACATGGTCCCTTGAGAAGATAGAGTTCCTATGCATGTAAAGAAAAAAATTACTAGCATAGTATTATAATCATATCATAATGCCCTTCTACTATCCAAAATTTGCATGACCATTTGGGTAGGTGTAACATGTGCCTCAAGATCCATGTATATACATCATCCCACCACAACCTAGAAAGATTAGGTGGCCAACCTCAACGAATGATCATAGAGGTCACTCTTGATGAGGACAATGAGGGAGAGGATGTGGCACTGATCCTAGATGTTGATAATGTTAATGTGACATTAGGTGTTACTTGCTAGTGGTAGGATGTAGGTCTAGCTCCTATTTTCTTAGAGGATTCTTATGGAGATCTTGGGGCATAGGACACTGAGAGAGAGGAGGAGAGCAGTGAGGAGGAGGCCACATAGTAGGCACCACTAGAGATGTAGGAGAGGTCAAGAACATGACAAAAAATTGCATCTCTCATCAAGACCCCAATAATCTCTATTACTATTATAGGATTGAGTGTGGGATTGAATAGTATGCCCACTACCCAGTTTTACTATATAATTTTCTATTTATATTATAAAAAATATACCATCTTACTACATATTAATCAATACATGAATGGCAACTAATCTTACTATTCCAAATAATAAAGATTAAGGATATCATGCAGTATCTTCCATAACATTGTTTTAATTGAAAGAAAAAAAATTAATTGGAAGAAAATATTTAAAAATATTACATAAGATTAATAGAAAAAATTGCTAGAGTGGAGTTTAACAAACAAGAAATCTGCTTGGAAAAAATAGCAGAGTCAAACTCCATTACACTTGTAAATGTGTATGGTCAATTTTTAAATGCACTGTATTAACCGAATTAAAGTGGAATAGTGCATGTACATATCGCCAACTTCTAGGCCTACCTCGATAACATATAATAAATATTTAATATTAGCAGTTTTGTCTCTTGCATGCATGGCAATTGATTTTACTTTGATTAAAGAATTTAGAACTCCACGACACTGGCTATGATGGCAAAAATTTGTACTGCTCTCATTCTAGACCATTATAGCCAACCCCTTGCATTCGTCTGATGCCGCCTTTAATTAATTTATTTTTATTATTTATTATGTTTTTATTTTAATGAAGTTATAATTAGTAAAATAATAAATTAATAATGAATAGGGCTATGTAATGCCCTTGCTTTGTTCTTTTTCTTGTTTTCAATAAATATTTACCCTTCCTTTTATTAAGTAAACAAATCATTAACTTTTCAATTTTTTAAGTTAGGAATAAGCCCTTCAAATTGATTTGATCTAAAATTATGAAAAGGAAAATAAGATGCCTAACCTTAAAAATAATCATTAATAAAAATAAACAAATAAATTATTTATCAATTTCCATATAAAATTACTAATCTCCATAACCCAAAATATAAATGGCAACTAATGTACTAACAGTAGATAACATAATAGCACACAGGGCGTCACTTTTTAAGGCCTGCTTGGAAGGGACGAATCTCGAAATCATGTAAGAAACATTTTAAATTACCTAGCAGTTTTGTCTCCTTCGTGAAAAGCGGTTGATTCTGCCGAAGGCGACTCCTTATCTGAAATGGACCGGCTGATTGATCTGCATCTACGGTGCAGACTCTTCTAGACAGAGTGCAAGACGATTCAGATCATCCTAGTGGTTGAACATCGTTTGTTTTTCATTCACCCAACTGTTGTCGCAAACTTTACAAATTGACGATTTAGAGCTTTGTAGAAGCGTGCAAGACGATTCAAAACACGTTGGTCGTTGATTTCCTGTCCATCGCCTCCAGTGTTTTCTTCTCGTGCAAGCTTTGCTTTAATTGATTAAGTGTCCAGATAAATGGTCACATCTATACGGCCTCTACAGCTGTTATATTATTTTAATTTTTTAATTTTTTTCCTTCTCTAAAGGAGTCATGAGACTCTTTTTAATTTAATTTTTAAGTAAATAAATTAACGGTTTCTTTAATTAAAGATAACAACATTTTAATGAATCTATGTTACTTCTTAAAATCTTTTTATTTTATCAATGATATATTATTAACATTTTTACTTTTATTTTCATTATAGATTATAATTAAGATACATAATTACATTTTATAGAGCAAAAAAAGTATTTAAAAGAAAAATTAATTAAATTTTTTATTTCATAAAATTTAATTTATATGCATATTTGTTTATACGATAGTCTTTTTTATAGTTAATTTAATTTTTTTAAATATATATGTATATAAATCATTTTTTTTAAATGCAATCTTTAAATATTTTATTTTCTTCATTGCAATTTTAATTTTTAGTATTTGTATCATAAGTGAACCATGGACACTCAAGCACTACTGTGCTCAATTACTCTAACAACACTAGCCCTTAAATTATTTCATATATATATATATATATATATATATATATATATATATATATATATATATATATATATATATATATATATATATATATATATATATATATATATATATATATATATATATATGCTCGGTTATTTAATTACATATTTAACTTAAAGGATTTATGAATATTGAAGTTTTTTTAAAATTTAATTGTATAATAAATTTTAGTGTTAAAGTAGAGAACTAAATATATATTAACTTGGAAATTTATTTTATTTATTTAATTATTTTATGAATTTACAAGTAACAATTAAAATTTATTAGAATTCAATTTATTAATAATTATTTATATTTTAAAAATTATATTTATTATAGAATAATTATATTTTAAATTTTAATATTAATTATGAGTTAATAAAATTAATTTAGTTTACAATTGTTTATCCTATTCAACTTTTACATTTTGTAGAGAATTTATATTTTTAATTTTTCTTTTAATTTATATAATAAAATAAATTTCAACCTTTCTTTGTCTTTCTCTCTTATATTTATCTTACTTACTCTCCTTTGTAGACTAAGGCCCTCTTTATCTCTCGATCTCTCTATCTCTATACATATATGTGTTTCCTATTTCTCTTTATCTTGATCTCTGTACCTCTATATGTATGTGTGTGTGTGTGTGTGCACCTCTCTCTCTCTCTCTCTCTCTCTCTCTCTCTCTCTCTCTCTCTCTCTCTCTCTCTCTCACACACACACACACACACACACAACATAATTAAAATGGTAAAAATGCTTTCATTTCCAAGCTATAAGAATGATTCCCATCTCTTATTCTTCAAGCCTCCTAAGTGATTACCATAAAATATTTATTATATTATATTTAATTTTGAATAATTAGGGCAACTAACATTTGTCGGATTGTCTCAAGCTTCGTTTTACAAATCAATGTCACATAGTGGACACCTCACATTTTGACTAAATTGAGCCCAAGGCAAATCTTTCATGACAAGTATTCATATATTAATTAAATAATAAATATATTATTATTTAAGATAATATAATTAAGTACACAAATATGTAAGATAATTGATAAAAAGGTTAAAAGTATTTTGTTTAATATGTGATTAAAATGATATTTTTTATAACTTTTCAAGCAATTTTATTTTATTTTTAATTATTTAACTTGAAATTTTGAAGCTTTGTTAGATTGAGAATCCTGCTCTTTATTCTATTTTAGTCTCAAATTTGTAGTTGTGTTTGTCACACTCGAAACTTTAATTACATTCTACATATTAGTTTCATCTTTGTACATGACCTTGAACTTCGCATCTAGGATCTTTATAATCTTGATCACCTCTAATATTTAAGAATGATAGTTCTCAAAAGTACCATCAAAACTTGTCATTTTGATGATGAGAATTATAATAGCTTCCTACTTTATGTTAAGCCCTTAGATCTATTCAATGATGTTGACCAAGTTTTAATATATTCAAGTAAGAGTGTTAAATGCCTATGACTATCCTTATGATCTTGTATATTGATGGAATGCTCCTTAAGTAATGCTTTAGTGACATGTGAATGAGTTAATAAATTCAATTAGATTCGGTTTCTCCTTTTATATAATACCTTACCCTCAACAATTGAATATTTAATATTTGACTCAATGAACAATGACTAACTAGTAGTAAGTAAGGCCAAGCTCATAATTAAATTTGAATTTGGAAAAGGGGTTCAATATCGTATGTTGTTATAAATAAAATTTAGGGTCTTACCCATCATTTTGAACTGCGTTCAAGAATAACAATTTTGATGGTTAGGTATAAACCACTAAAGGATAAGACTTTTTACTTTTTAATTTTCCATTTAGAAATTTACAAATTATTTTAGTTATTTCTCTTTTTATGAAATTACAAATAATAATTAAAAGTTACTAGAATTAATTTAATTTATGGTTGTTTGTAATTATTATATGTTCATTGATAGCCATAAGCAACTTGTTCATTCCAATAAAGGAAAAATTTGTTGTAACTAACCTTAACTTTTCAAATTTAAAATTAATCATTTATGTAATTACAATAAAAATAATCAAGTATTTGAGTGTACATGCACTCAATTATGAAGCTTTTGTGGCCTAATCTCTATGGCCCATAAATTTGTTTTCTCCAATTTTATTTATTGTCATAAAGATTGTACATGAAACTAATGCAAATTAAGTATGGGTTGTACAAGGAAAATAACATGTCATATGCAATTTCCAAGCAACTTCGTCCCTTGGAACTTTCTCCTCAAATAGAGAATAAATTTTTATTAGCTGTGTCATACCAAAAATGTATGGATGGCATGTGTCCTTATGGATTTATGCTTAGGGTAGCATGTCCTTACTCTTTATTCTTATTAGTATTTATCGCTCCCAATCTGTCTATATCCCTCAATCTCTATACCTCTCACTCTCTATGTCTCATTCATTTATCTATATCTTTCTCTACATATATCTCTCTATCTCTTTCCCTATCTGTCTATGCCTCTCTATATCACCCTTTATTTAATCTCTCCCTCTGTTTCTCTACATAATGATCTCTATCACCCTTTATCTAATATCTCCCTTTTCTGCTCTCTCTCTCTCTCTCTCTCTCTCTCTCTCTCTCTCTCTCTCCTTCTCCTTCTCTCTCTATCTCTTTCTCCCTTTCTCTTACCATATATCTCTATCTCTCTTTATTTTCCCATTTACCTCTATCTCTTCATATTTCTTTCTTTCTCTCTCTATCGCCCACTATTTCTCTCCCCCTTTCTCTATCTCTCAATATTTGTCTCCCTATCCTCCTCTCTATATATCTCCTTTATCTCTATCACTCTATCTCACCATCTATATCTTTTTCTATATCTCCCTCTTCCTCTTCCTTTATATCTCTCTATATATCTTCCTCTCTATCTCACCCTTTTTATCTCTAACTCTCTCTTGATTTGTCTCCCTCTTTCCCTGTTACTACATCTTCATCTATGCCTCTATTTTCCTCTCTCCCCCTCTATCTCTAGACATGTCTCCCTCTCCCTATCCATACATCTCTCTCCATCTCCCTCTTCCTAAACCACCATTTCTAAATTTCTTTGCTTATCTATCTCAAACTCTTTAGATTTCATCTTCCATATCTCACTCTCTCTATCTATCTCATTATCTCTCCACCTCTCTCTACCCTTATATCTGTCCCTCTCTCTACCTCTTTATATATCACTTCCTATCTCTATACTTATCTTTCTATCTCTCACATTCTCATTTTACCCCTCTCTATATATTCCTCTCTTCTCTATCTCTTTACCTCTCCCTGTCCTTCTCCATCTCTATATTTATTTCTATCTTCCTCTCTATCTCCATCTCCTTACCCCATGATGTGCTACATAAATATATATAAAAAATAGATCAAAATTTTCCCTCATTGCCTCCATACCTCTATGGCATACCCATTGCACACCAAGGTGCAATTGCTAGTTATGCTGAGAGGCGTTCTATACAATGTCAGCACATCCATGAAACAAAAAAGAAAGGGCAGTTATTGGATGTTAATTAAGGAAGGGCAGTTACTAGATGTTAAATTTAATGTTGTTCAAAAAAGACTTGAATGCGGTATACCAACTGTGATGTGGAAGACCAACCGGTTCATCTTCACTATCATTTCTTTAAAATCGCTCCTTAGAATAGTTTCTACTGTTTCATTTTCTTCAGCTGCATTCCAGTCCTCCAAGCGAGCTCTTAGACTTGCACCAAACAGGAAAATTTTTGCACCTGTAGGATACAGGTACCACTCATTTAATGTATTTTATTGTCCATGAATTACGATTTAATGTATTTTATGTTTTTCAATATTTTCTCAGTTTCTCAATTAGAAACCGATCTATTTAGTTAGTTGAAGATGTTTTTCAATATTTTTTCAGATCTACCACATGGTTTAAGATGATCTCTCCTACCGAAATAGATAATGATGGCAAGACAGTCATGCCAACATTTTTGCTGTAAAGATCACTGAATGCAAGAACCCTCATCCTTGTCACTGCAATAACCCTCGTCTCTATCAGGATAATAGTTTCAAAGATGATATGATATATTTGTAATTGAATATGCATTCTCTTCATTCGCATTGGCAAATTTGTGGTAATATTGTTGTGGGATCTCTCATTACATTTCTAGCTTATTTCTTCCATGGAATGTTATTTCCATTGCCAGGAGGGTTAATTGAATGGCTTTGTTATTTTACACAACTTTTCTTTAATTTGTGTTGTCTTCATAGTTCTGCAAAACAATACAGGACAGCACCTTGCGTCTCTTTTATAGGCTGTCTTATTGCCATAAAAACATGTAAGAATTTGAGCAAGTGAATTGCAAGAGATTTTTGATGGAGCTTGGTGCTATCAAAATGTTTTATTCTTCTTTTCTCATGCTATGACGATCTAATTAAAAAGACAATGTGAGTGAAATATTCTTTATCCAAAATTTGACAATTGCTTTGTGTTTATTGCAACCAGGAACTCCAAGGAATTTGGGGGTGCTGATAGGAATATATAAAAATGACGAGGGTAACAATGCAAAGAATTATTTTTTATATAAATTTACTTCTGGGCTTGCAACCAATAATGCCTCTTTTGGAATTTATTTCAAATTTATGAAGATTTAAACAACCTTGCACAACCTGACAGTATTTTCATACAAGTTTGCAATGAATTTTCATCATCTAATTTATGCATCGCTTTACTACATGATATCAACATTTAATAGAAATCTGCATTGAATTTTCTACACTAATTCATTTGTAAATTTTGTTGGTATTTTGAGAGAGTCTATATACTGTTTTATTTCTCCTATACTATATCTAATATAAAAATAATTATTGAGGTTTTAATTTAATGAACTGAATGATAATATTTTTATTTGTTCTATTTATTTTAAAATTAATTTTTAATTTATAACAAAACAAATATATTTTAATTTAGAAGTTGAACTGATTTGCATGCAAAAGAGAAAATAAAATAGAAATTTATATCTAGAAAATATAGAAAGATTCTATTACTAGATTTTATTTTTAGATTTATTCTAAAATTGATGATTCATTTTAAAATTTTGAAAATAGAGTTTAGTTTAATTTTAGAATTTAAAATGATTTGCATGCAAAAATGGAATAGAAATGTTAGTTATATATCTATAAATTGTTTAGAAAGTTTAAAATTAAAACTAATTATTGCATGCAAAATTAAAAAATAGAATAGAAATGTTGGTTATGTATCTAGATTGATTTTTTTTATTTTTTTCAATTTCACAACTAAAAGCATACTCTACCCATTTAAAATTATCTAATTTTTATTTTTAAATTTATTCTAAATCTAATTGTTGATTCATTTAACAATTTAAAGAAATTGAATCTATTTTAATTTTACAATTTGAATTGATTTGCATTCAAAAAGAAAAAGAAGAATATAAATGTTGCTTTAGATTAATATCTAGATTCTTTTTTTCAATTCCACAATATTCTACCCATTTAAGATCAATTAATTTCTACTAATGCCTACATAATATAAGTTTAACTTTTATTTAAAAATATTTAAATAATATAATTTATATAAATAAGTATCATAAAAAATAGAAATATCAAATTATTCTATGTAGCCATTGTTATTTTTATTATTATTCAAATAATTTAAATTTTAAATGATTAAATGTTTAATATTATTTCATAAACTTTCAACCCTTAATTAAGATTTTGGTTGATTATTGTTAGGATTAAGATTGTATTGGGATATAGTTAGGGTTTAAGGTTAGGATTGGAATAAAGGTTACAAGTTAGCTAATTTTAATTAAAATAAACTTTAAACTATTTTAAAATGTCTATATTCTAAATATTCATAAGAAAAGTACATTATAATGAAATTTTTTTTAATATTTTATAATAAAATGATAATAAGTGGTATCAATATATTACCCTATAATAGTAACCCTAATTGTAGCCTCAACTTAATCCTAAACCCTTATTAAATCCTACTTATAAAAAATCAACCTTAATCTAATCCTATTATAACCTAACCTTAATATGAACCCTAACCCTTATTGTACCCTAATCTAAATTAAACTCTATCCCAAACCCTAACCCTAATTGAACTTTAGTCCTAATTTAACCCTTAACCCTAATTTTATTGAATGATAAGTCTAATTCTAATCCTAATTGAGCCATAATACAAACCTGAAATATAATTAAAATCTTACCATAATCAAACCCTAACCTTAACAATATCCCCAATCTAGATCTAATTGAAGCCTAAACCATACCCTCACCCTAAAATTAAATATAACCCTAATTTAATGCTACCCTAACCTAACCCTAAACATAACTCTATAATTAAACGCGACCAACAACTTCAACCTTAATCTAACCCTAATTTAACCCTAACCATAATCTAAACCCTAAACCTTATCAACTCCGATCCTAATTGAATTCTAGCATGAACCTTAAGCCTAATTAAAATTCACTTCCAATTTAACCTTAATCCTAATTGAACTCTTATACGAACCCTAACTATAATTAAAACCTTACCATAATAAAACCCTAACCTCAACAATGTCCTAATCTAGACCTAATTGAACCCTAAACCTAACTGTAAAGCGGAAAATGATCGAACCCTAGTTGCTCTCCCCTCTTCCAACTCCAAGGAGAGAGAAGGGAGGTCGCTAGGGTTGACGGTTTTCACTTAGGGGAGACTTTACATTCAAAAGAGGGGTTGAAACCCACAAGATCCAATCCCACACAAGGCAAGATTGGATTCTAAATGAGTTTCAAGGGTTAAGACAGCAAGGCTACCCTCTTTTGTAAAGAATGTTGATAGAAAGATTAAGCTAGGAATGCATAGAAAGTGAGAAAGATTCGTTTATAAACTGAGATAGGGATATAGGATGAAGCTGCGGACCTGGAATTAGCAGTAAAATGTCGATACGGCGCTGTCCTGCAAATTTGAGCAAAAGTTGACGGGACGATGGCGCCCAGCGTGCACACGGTCCTCCGAAAAATCCGCGAAACGAAGGGGGATCTGTTCGTCTCTGCACAAGGATTCCAAATCTTCAATTTCAGCCGCGTACCTGCAACCTTGTTGTAAGGATGTTTGTATCCTTATGTGCTAAGGTATAGATGTTGTTGTATGTTGTATGTTGTAGTAGTATGTAGTAGTATGTGATCTCCTCTTCAATGGTTGAATCCTTGTCTTGAATGCAACACTTAGCCTTGAATGGAGACTTAGAAGGAATGCTTGAATGCTTGAATGCTTGAATGTTTGAGTATCGTTTCCACGTCTTGTACACATATGTCCCTCTTCCCCAAAATGGGAGATGAAATGTAGTTTATATACTTGTCAATTAGGGTTGATAGACTGATTTTCCCGACCTTAGGTCGACCAGGAAATGTTATTTTCCAATTTGCAAACAAAAAGACCCGAAGTCTCATAGGAGACCGGGCCCAAAATAGGGCCAGGGACCAGGGCGCTGGGCACCATGGTCCGTGGGGACCAGGGCGCTGGGTGCTCTGGTCCCACCTCCCGGGACAGCAGGGTGCAAAGGAGGATCAGGCCAGGGTGCAAGAAAATGCAGTTTTTGGTGTCATGAGCAAGTTTCGGGGTCTCCATTCAGGTTCCGTGTTGCGTTGCCATCGTGAAGACCGAAATGCAGTCAAAATTGCAAGTGTCACAATTTTAGGACGCTACATTTAACCCCCACTTTAGCGGGAGTATAAGCGTACGCTCATACTTCCGGTAAAGTACAAGGAAACAACGTTGAAAGACTTTCACCACGTCAAGGAGGCAAGACACACCAAGCCCCCAGTGGACTAAGGATCTTACGACTTCGATTGACAAAGTAAAAGGGAAGATCACGAGGGAGAACCATGACTGTCAGTAGTAAGGTTCCCTCACTATGAGTCATGCAAGAGAAATACCAAAAATTTTCAAGGCAAAGCTAAGTTCGCCAAGAAATTTTTGAGTATCCTGAAGGGATAGACAGGGTGTATGCCCCCCTACGTTAAAGCGATTGCACACGCCTCAATGGGGGTGATTGCTTTAAGGTAGTGATACACATAAGAAATGAGAAGGGAAAGGAGCATGTTATCGCAAGGATTTAGCCCCCAAGTGTGAGATAAACCCAAGGATAATAGACACAAAACACAAAGCACGAGGTGACTTCGCTTTCCTTGGGGTCAGTATGCTGTATGATAATTCATGTATATCATAGGTATGTATGCATAATTGTTCTTCATTCCCCAATCAAGGAAGGTCACCTAGAAGAAGGGAACACATGTGTCTTTTGAGTCAACATGAGAGAGACCAAAAGAGATCTCAATGTTTTGCATCGTCCTCAAGTAGACAACACTAAGGAAAAAAAATAGAAGAATGAGAATAACATATAGAAGAAGTAACAAAAGAGAGGAGGAGAGAGTTTGCTATGCTAATGAAACTAGTCTAGCACGTCATCTACCCCCCGATC
Organism: Cryptomeria japonica; assembly: GCF_030272615.1. Taxonomy (NCBI): domain Eukaryota; kingdom Viridiplantae; phylum Streptophyta; class Pinopsida; order Cupressales; family Cupressaceae; genus Cryptomeria; species Cryptomeria japonica. Next base: position 61,587,984 of record NC_081411.1, on the reverse strand, counting down.
TTGCTGATCAATGTTTCGAGAAGGCAGGGAACACGCTAGAGGAGGAACATCCAACACAGCAGATGGAGCTATCACAAGATCCAACCAAGGGCTATGTTCATGTTCCCAGCCACGTTGTTCTTGTCTAGGAGCTAGGATAAGTGCTTTAGAAAATTCGTTAGATAAATGGTTATCAACATCAACAAGTTCATATTCACTATCAGAAGCAAGAGAAGTAACATTTTCATCATGAATAACATTTTCATCTATATCATCATCAAGATTTATAAAAATAGGATCTTTAACTCGCACAGGATCAAAACCATCATGCATCTTATGTTTAGGAGATTTTGGCTCAATTTCTGGTTGAGGAGAAAATGGAATAATGCTTGTTGAAGGTGTTCTTGGAGATTGTAAAGTTTGAAAAGCAGCTGCCTGAGCTCTAAGATGACGCTTTCGTCGACGTTCACGTGCAGAACGATTTCATCTAGTCTTAGTAGGCAGTGGAGAAGGTTGAGGAGGAGGAATGTTCTCATCCTTATCACTTGGGAGTTTAGGTTGTGGTCTCTTAGGCTGGATAATAGGAGAAGAAGAAGGTCTCTTCTCTCTATAAAAGGAAGGAGGAGGAACTGCTCCATATAAAGGAGGAATATTTGGTTTAGGAAGGAGACCAAGTCCATCATGACGAGGAGGTATAGGTCTACTCTTAGAAAGTTTATTAGGCATAGACATAGTCACATCCATAGGAATGGGTTGGGAATCTGCTTGAGGAAAGACATTAGTTTTATCTTTCAAAGGAAGAACTTCCTTCTCAAGAACGATAGGAATATCAAGTTTAGGTGTTCTAGGTTCACTTAGAGATAGGATCATATCTGTTTTCCACTTTTGATAAGATTTGAAAAGATGATCACTTCGCAGAGGAAGAGACTGGAATTGTTTAGGCCAAAAGTAATCAATAGGAACACTAGAAGTTCTTTCAGCTGGTTTAAAGAGACTATGATTGATAGTAACAACTTCACCATTATGGGGAAATTTCAAACATTTGTGAATAGGAGAAGCAATAGCTTTCATGGAAGATAGCCAAGGATAGCCAAGCTTCACACGAAATTGTTCGGATGAAGGAATAATAGCAAAGCTCACATCAAGGGATTTGTTATGAACTTCAATAGGTAATGTAATAGAACCAATTGCAGGAGAAGAAAATGCATCAAATAATTTCACAATCACATCTGTTTTGTCATAAATCACTTGATTCAATTGCAAAGTAAAAAGAAATTCTTCAGTAATAACATTAACCATGCACGAAGGATCAATAAGCACTCCACGGCAAGGTGTATTCTTGACTTTTGCAACTATGTATAAAGGACCATCAGGTGCCCTGATAGTTTCACTAGAATCAAATGTGATGGAAGGTTCTTCAGGGTTTTCTTGCTGCTCTACAAAGTTAATCACATTCGGAGTCATAGACACAAGACCATCAGATGAGAGAGAGGAATCATTAGTCTCAATCGCATTAGAGGTATGAGAAGGTAATGGATCAGTAAAAATCTGAAGATTTTGGTTAGGAGGAGCTATAGATGTATTGCCTTTATCATTCACTCCAGAAATAGAGATAGTATTATTATCAATCAAATCTTGAATTTTACCCTTTAAAGAAAAACATTTTTCAGTATCATGCCTAGGTTGATGATGAAATTGACAAAAAGATTTGTTATCAAAATAAGGTGAAGTAATCTTTGTAGGATCAATTTGCCTTATAGGAGGAAGAGTAAGCACATTTTGTTCCAATAACTTATTCATAATGCTATGCAATGATTCATTCAAAGGAGTATACTTTCTTTCTTTCTTGAAAAACTTAGAAATAGGAGGCACACCTGATGCTGCATTCACATTGTTGTTGATGATGTTTTCATTGAATTTGATGGAATCTCTGCTCGGTTTAAACATTCCAAATGGTTGTTGACTTCTATCACCCTTATCACTCGAAGCCATAGGATGTGATTGTTCCATTTGACTCACAGTCAGTTGATAATTGTGAAGAGTTGCACACAACTGTTGGAAAGAAGTAAACTCAGAAAATAGAAGTTTGTCTCGAATATCTTTTTGTAAATTAGAAATAAAGACTCTTTGAATATCATTTTCAGGCACTGGAAAAGAAATTTGAGCATACAAATGCTTATATCTACCAATGAAATCAGTCACTTTTTCTTTAACACCTTGTTTACAATGCATTAAATCAATCAAAGTAGCTTTAGGACTTATATTGTTTTGAAATTGTTGAATGAAAGCATTTGCAAGTTGTTTGAAAGAGGTAATAGAATAAGAAGGCAACGAGCAATACCATTGTAGGGCTTTGTCTCTTAATGTTCTAGTAAACAGTTTTGCAAGCAACCTTTGGTCATAAGCAAAATCGGTACATATTGTTTGAAAAGTCTTAACATGTGTTAGAGGATCACCTTTACCATTATAAAGCTCCAAATGCGGGATTTCAACATGTTTAGGAGGGATAGCTCGAACAATGTCAAGAGAAAGTGGGCTCGCAACATCAAATGTGGGCACACTAAACTTAGATTGATTCATAGAGGCAATTTGTTGCTGTAAAGAAGAGACAGTTTGTGCAAGATTGTTAATGGTTGCTTCAGTCGAAGAATTCGTGTTAGATTGAGATGGAGGTGTTATGTTATTGAAAGAAGGTAAAGAGTAAGGTGGTGGGACACTATGATAGTTAGTCATAGGGGATGATTGGATAGGAGGAACACTACAAGGAGGAATGGAATGGTTGAATGAATTGCCCCCTTGCGTCATGTTCATTTGTGGAGATGTAATAGGAACACTCATTGAAGGAATGAATGAAGAAGTTGGATTGAATGAAGGAAGAGGATTTATTGAAGAGGAAGGATTGCCCCCATGACTGGTAATCATAGGGGGAATATCTTGTATAGAAGTAGTCATTATGTTTGATGTAAAGGTAGGTATGCTAGCAATAGAAGTTGTCAAAGGAATAGAATGATTGACTTGAGTGGGAGGTTGTGTATAACCTAAAGATTCAGCACAACTCTTCATAGGCATCACATTCGAATCCACAATGTGTGCAATACCATGCAAAATATCAATTCCATTCTTATCACTTTGAAGCATATGTTTTAGACCCTCAATTAAAGGAAGAGCTTGACTATCGGGGTATTCTTGAGACATCCATTGTCGAAAATAATCAAATTGATTATCCAATTTCGAAAGTTGTTCTACAGAAACCTAATGGAGAGCTTCTTCATCATTAGGAGGATTAGAGGAATTACCCATGTCTTCATTAAAAAGGCTATTCAAATTAGGTTCCATCTCCTCAGTAATTAAACCTTGGAAAGACTTAATTCTATGGCTTCGTCTAACGGGAATAGTGTAAGTAGGGCTTATTGTTGTAAAACTCATGCACTAGAGAGGGAGAGAAAATTTTGAATTTTAGAGGTAGCAATTTTCAGTAAAATCAGCCAATCTTCTAGATTTAAGCTGTTAAATGCAATCACGACAATCTCCCGAAATTTCGGAAAAAATGTCTGGGACCGTGGCGCTCGGAGTGCACACGGTCCTTGCAACTTTTTTCGAAATTTGCAGGGACGAAAGTTATGATGATTTTAGAGCTAATCTGAAAAAATTGAGTGATTTTACGATCTGTAGATAGGCCAAATTAAAGTTGCAATTTCAAAATTGAATCCTACCAAGATTGTCGAAAAATGCAAAATTTGAATTTTGAATTTTATGATTTTAGAGGGAATACCAAAAGCAATGCAAGTTTTGAAATTTAAAAATTGACTCAATTTCACGCAAAATTCAATTTTGAAAGCGGAAATCAAAGTTGTTATAATTAAGCACTTAATTTCAAAAGTCACAAATTGCAAGAATTTGAATAAAGCACTGAAATTTCGAATGAATGCTAACACACTTTTCAGATTTAGGACAGTAAGAACACAATTTTGACACAAAATTTCAATTTCAACAATTTTTGAATGATTAGGGGCCTTAATCCAAGCAATCACAAGACCAACTTTGACTGTAATTTTGAAAGTGTTATAATTGATAAAATCAGCCAAAATTCTGGATTTTAGTAGAAAAATACAGTAAGATCTAGCTCCTGAAATTTCAGAAAAAATGTCGGGGACGATGGCGCTCAGAGTGTTAAAATCCATAAAACAGATTATAACCCAGAATCAATTGAAAGAGTTAGAAACATATACTGTAAATGCAAAAACAATTGAAACAGCATAACAATGATACCAAGAGATTGATGTGAAATGCTCGAATGGCAAAATAGCATCAGATAACTATCTCCAATATCGAATATGAAAATACAAGCTAGGTAGCATGCTTATATAGATTAGAGAGAGGGAAGAGGTGGCAACACCGACCAATGAGGAGCAACCATCTATCGTACTAAAGATAGTAAAGTATCTTCCCAAGATAGCTAATGGATGCTCACATGTAGGAAGGTGACACCTCATAATCCTCACCTAATTAAACATGCTTTATTAACCTAAGCAAGCTTAAATAAATGTGTAGGAAAAACCTTATAATAAGGAATAAAAAACCTACACTAACACCCCCCCTTAAGCATAGCTTAGGTGGGTACAGAGATGGGTCCCGACAAATCAAGCCTGATGAGGTACCCATGTACAATGAAATCCCCCCCCCAAGAGAGAAGAAGGCCCCCCCAGAATAGAGAGAGAAAGAAAGGAGCTAAGAAGCCCCCTAAAAGGAGGATGCCCGCCGCACCCCAAGCAAAGCTCGCAAATGAATGAACTTGTTCTCAGTGAAGGGTTTGGTGAAGATGTCCGCTGTCTGATCTGATGTTGAACAATACTGGAGATCAAGAACCTGCTCATGAATCAACTCTCGAATGTAGTGCATGTGAATCTCAATGTGTTTGGTCTGCTGATGATGGACCAGATTGCGAGAGATCTGAATAGCACTCTGGTTGTCACAAAAGATGATTGTAGGCTTCCGAAAGGAAATGCCAAACTCAGTGAGAATGTGTTGAAGCCAAATGGCCTCAGTAGCAGCATTGACTGCTCCTCGATACTCAGCCTCTATAGATGAAAGAGCAATAGCAGACTACTTCTTGCTCGACCAAGAAATCGGACCAGAACCAAGAGAGAAGCAATACCCAGAAGTAGACTTGCGATCCTGAGAATCACCTGCCCAATCTGAATCTGTGTATCCCACCAAGTCAATATCCACGCCTGCTGCAAAATGAATCCCATAACTGTGAGTGCCCTGTACATAGTGAAGAATCCACTTAGCTGCTTTCCAATGCAACTCATGTGGCTCTTGCATGAACCTGGAGACTAGGCCCACTGCATAAGAAATATCAGGTCGTGTGTGAGTCAAGTATATGAGACTCCCAACCAATTGGCGATACAAGGTAGCATCAACCAAAGGTGAAGAACAAGAAGCCTCAAGTTTGACCCCTGATAGAAATGGAGTTGGTGCAAGCTTACAATCAGCCATGTGAAATCGAGAGAGCATATCAAGAGCATACTTGGGCTGAGAAAGAAAGATACCAGCCGAAGACTGTGTAATCTCAATGCCCAAGAAATAGTGAAGAAGACCCAAGTCAGACATCAGAAAACGATCATGAAGGGCAGTTTTCACTACCTTGATAGTGGATGAGGAACTCCCTGTAATCAGCAAGTCATCAACATAGAGAATAAGGAAAGTGAGAGTATCATCCTACTGCAAAATGTAGACGTTCGGATCAGAATGGCATCGAGTGAACCTAACTGATAGAAGAAAGGAGTCCATCTTGGCATACCAGGCTCGTGGGGCCTGTTTAAGACCATAGAGAGACTTCCGAAGTTAACAAACAAGTGAAGGATCCTGGATGAACCCCTGTGGCTGCTCCATATATATCTCCTCCTGAAGGTCACCGTGAAGAAAGGCACTCTTCACATCCATTTGATGAACGTCCCAGCGATGGGCTGCAGCAATGGCAAGGACAAGTCGGATTGAAGTCATCTTGGCAACCGGCGCAAAAGTCTCAGAGTAGTCAATCCCAGGAACTTGGGAGAATCCTTTTGCGACCAAGCGAGCCTTATGTTTGTCAACTGACCCATCTGCAGCAAATTTTGTTCGATAGACCCACTTGCATCGATCAAGTTTTCTTCCCTTAGGAAGTGGGACTAAATCCCAAGTATGGTTCCTTTCCAAGGAACTGAACTCTTCTTGCATAGCAGCATCCCACTCGGGGACACCAGATGCTTCCCTAAAGAATTGTGGATCAGAAGCTGAAGCAAAGAAGAGATGAGGAGCCTGCTCAAACTGTGACCTTGTTCATCTTGCATCTGAAGGATCACCAACCCAATCACCTGTCGACTCCAAAGTCTGACGAGCCCAAAGAGGCCCAGTGGCAGGAGAATCATCATCCTCTGAATGATGACTAAGAGAGGAGGAAGATGAACCCTCATCATCACCATCTAAAGTGGAGGAAGAAGACTCCTCAGGAGGATTAAGATCCTCAGAAGAACTATCATCATGAAGTCGTAGTGTCTCCATGGGAATGAAGGATGGAGAAGTGGAAGAAGAAGTATCTTCCTCAAACTGAACACTCCTCTCAATGAAGAGCTCATGTGTGGTAGGGTGGAGTAGCCTGTAGCCTTTGACACCATCTGGATAGCCAACAAATATGCAAGGCCTACTCTGCAGATCCATTGCCTTGCGTTTCTCTACTGGAATGTGGGCCCATGCAGGAGACCCAAACACTCGGAAGTGCTTGACTATGGGTTTCCGATCGGTCCAAGCTTGAAAAGGAGTTACCCCCTTCACAGCTCGGTGAGGAACCCGGTTCTGGATATAACATGCACAGTTGATGGCCTCTGCCCAATACTGAGGTGCCAATGATTTGGAGTGGATCATGCAATTGGCCATTTCCTTCAATGACCGATTCTTTCATTCTGCAACTCCATTTTGTTGTGGACTATAGGGAACTGTGTGCTGAAGATTAATACCCTCTGAGGCACAAAATTGCTCAAACCTTTGGTTGACATATTCCCTGCCATTATCAGTGCGCAGAACCTTGACAACCTTCCCAGATTGTTTCTTTGCAAAAGCTTTAAATTCCTGAAAAGACTCAAATACTTCAAACTTTTTGTTTGAGAAAATATACAAAGGTGTATCGGGAAAGATCGTCAATGAAGGTCAATACATATCTAGCTCTACTAAATGAAGGATGCTGAAATGGACCAGCCAAATCACTGTGTACTAACTCCAAGAGCTGTGTGGCTCTCCATGCTTTGCCTTTGTCAATTTTTTCTTCAGGATGCTTGCCAAGAATGCAACCTTGACAAACTCCATCAGAGAATCAAATAGAAGGCAACCCTGTAACCATGTCATGCTGACTGAGCTACTGCAAGTAGCGGTAATTCAAGTGCCCAAACCGCTGATGCCACAAATGACTCACCTCATTTGAGTGAGTAAGCAATGCCAGTGAAGGAGAATCAGGAACAAAATGAGAAAAATGATAGAGCCGAGAATGGTTATCAACTTTTCCTATAGCAACTGTAGACCCATTGTGCAGATCATTAATAACCACATAATCAGGTGTAAATTCAACTCTCTTGCCAGAACCTGTATGGGTGATCTGGTAGACAGATAGGAGATTAGTTGACAAAGAAGGCACACAAAGAACATCATGGAATGTCCCATCACCAACGTCAACAGACCCTCTCCCAAGAACTTCTTCTGGTATATCATTACCCATAAGAATATCAGGCACAGAACATGACTCCAAGGATGAGAAGCTTTCCTTTCTATTGGCCATGTGGTGAGAAGCACCTGAGTCAATTACCCAAGAATCTGGTTGAGAAGCTCTTGCAACTAAGGCCTTGCCCTTTCCTTTCCCCTTACTCTTTTCTGTGTTCTTTGAAGATCCTTCTGATGAGACTTGTTTAACAGAATCAGGCACCTGGATATTGTTCTTCTCAAGAAGATGTGACAGGTGATCAATCTGTTTCTTCAAGCACTTATGTTCATCATGACCAAGTTTCTTACAATAAGAACACTGAATTTTCTCCTTCTTAGGCTTGTCGCCTTTTGAAGAAGAGGCATTATACATTGCTTTAGAAGCAATTGATGTTTGCTCTTGCTTCTTTTCTTCTTGGTTCTTTTGTTTCTTCTCTTTCTTAGCAACCCCCTTTTGATCTTTAGTGCCCTGATTTGTAGTCAAGGCATGAGATTTAGAGGGCTTGATTGTACCCATTTGAACCAATTTGTCTTGCTCCTTAGTGAGTTCATTAGCAAAATCATCTAAAGAAGGCATCTTATATGTGGTTCCCAAGGCACTTTTTGTGGCATAGAATGTAGAAACAAACACAGAGTAGTTAGGACCAAGTTTGGAAAGAATGCTAAGAATCAATTGACTATCTTTCTTCTCTATCCCACACTGTTTCAACTGTAATCTTAAAGCCTTTAGTTTTGTGAAGAAATCCTGAATTGTATCAAAATTGCATGGATTTAACCCTATCAACTCATTCTCCAATAAATGTCCTCTTAGTTCATCTTGTGCACCAAAGAGTTTTTCTAAAGTAGTCCACACATCATTTGGTGTTGTAGAAGACTCAATATGAAAAAGTAAATCTGGAGATACAGACATACATAGAGTTCCAAAAGCTTCATCAAGTTTGTTAAACCATTTAGGCTTTTCTGCAATTAGAGATGGTTCAGTTTCAATACCCATAGTTACTCGAAACAACCCTAACTTCTTAAGTTGTATAGTCATTTTGGACTTCCACTCATAGTAGTTGTAAGGTGTGAGTACAGGTATTGTTAATTGATCCATTTTAATGAAGAAAGAAAGATTGTTGTTGTGCAGGAAGGAAAGCTCAATGAAGAAAGAACATGCACGAGACACACAAGACACCCCCCCTTTTCCACTCAATCAAAGAACCCCCCCAAGAAAATTTGATTTGGCACTTTATATTTAGTGCGTTTACAATTACCATCAGCAAGAAATATTGAGTGGACTTGATCTCAATGCTATTACAGATCCTCAAAAGGAGCATATGCTGAAAATATAACTTGGGCACAATACCCAATAAAATAAACAACACCACTGCAAGCTACACGAAAAAAAATTCACTTTCAAAAAAAGAATCACCTCGATCTGAGGTTTTATGCAAAAGTTATGCCTTTTCGAAGTTTCCAAAATGAGGACTGTGTAGTGTCACGACTGAGAATCTGTAATTTCTGAAAAATCTCTGCATCCAAATCAAAAAACACCTACACTATTGCATAGAGCACGAAAAAATAGCCAAGATCAAAAAAAATTCGTGAGAAACGGAGTCCGTATGAGCAAGAACGGAGCTGTTGAAAACTGTCTTCAAATCTGAAACTGCCAACGGAGAGGGGTACGGCTGAAGCTTTCTGAGTTCTATTCTGCAAAATATATAAGCTTCATGCAAAAAATAAAAGATACCCAGATGGTTTTTTGATGCGGTGAACAAAACCCAGAAGGCGTTTTTCCTAATTAGGTACAAAAGATGTAGATCTAATGTAAATCAGTCGCCTTTAGCAACAAAAAACGACTCCAGCAACCAAAAAACAGCATGCAAAGGATGTATCAGCTACCTAAGATAAGCAAAGGCATGCTGCAACCTGCAATATTGATTGAAACACAAAATATGCAAGCCGATTGACAGAAACAAGATTTTTGAATCTTCATAAATCCTTTATGATTCTCCAAATCTTCAAAAATAATGCAAGAGAAGAGAATACAGGATTTTACAAGATCTCTACAAAGAATCTAACCTTACAAAACTCGCTCTGATACCATGTTAAAATCCGTAAAACAGATTATAACCCAGAATCAATTGAAAGAGTTAGAAACATATACTGTAAATGCAAAAACAATTGAAACAGCATAACAATGATACCAAGAGATTGATGTGAAATGCTCGAATGGCAAAATAGCATCAGATAACTATCTCCAATATCGAATATGAAAATACAAGCTAGGTAGCATGCTTATATAGATTAGAGAGAGGGAAGAGGTGGCAACACCGACCAATGAGGAGCAACCATCTATCGTACTAAAGATAGTAAAGTATCTTCCCAAGATAGCTAATGGATGCTCACATGTAGGAAGGTGACACCTCATAATCCTCACCTAATTAAACATGCTTTATTAACCTAAGCAAACTTAAATAAATGTGTAGGAAAAACCTTATAATAAGGAATTAAAAACCTACACTAACACGGAGTGCACACGGTCCTCGCAACTTTTTTCCAAATTTTCAGCGATGAAAAATATTGTGATTTTATTGCGGAATCCAAAGTTACAGCTGATTTGGAGATGTTTTGAATAGTGAAATTGTCGGACAAAGGTTGAATCAAGAGGGTTTCAAAAATTAGGGTTTTGACACTTAACCACTTAATTTTCAAAATTAAAGCACAGATATGAATTGATAATTTGTAATAGAAGGGCAGATCTGAAACAAGCATTAATAATTAAACATTTCGCAAGCTCAATCACTAAAAAGAAAATTTAGGGTTTTTTATGCAATTAACCTCTAAAATTTGCAAAAGATCAAACATGGAAATGCAATCAAGGAAGCCAATTTTCAGATTTAACCATGAAAAATCAGAAAGGATGTTCACGTTGGGTTCACCAAAATGTAAAGCGGAAAATGATCGAACCCTAGTTGCTCTCCCCTCTTCCAACTCCAAGGAGAGAGAAGGGAGGTCGCTAGGGTTGACGGTTTTCACTTAGGGGAGACTTTATATTCAAAAGAGGGGTTGAAACCTACAAGATCCAATCCCACACAAGGCAAGATTGGATTCTAAATGAGTTTCAAGGGTTAAGACATCAAGGCTACCCTCTTTTGTAAAGAATGTTGATAGAAAGATTAAGCTAGGAATGCATAGAAAGTGAGAAAGATTTGCTTATAAACTGAGATAGGGATATAGGATGAAGCTACGGACCTGGAATTAGCAGTAAAATGTTGATACGGCGCTGCCCTGCAAATTTGAGCAAAAGTTGACGGGACGATGGCGCCCGGCGTGCACACAATCCTCTGAAAAATCCGCGAAACGAACGGGGATCTGTTCGTCTCTGCACAAGGATTCCAGATCTTCAATTTCAGCCGCGTACCTGCAACCTTGTTGTAAGGATGTTTGTATCCTTATGTGCGAAGGTATAGATGTTGTTGTATGTTGTATGTTGTAGTAGTATGTAGTAGTATGTGATCTCCTCTTCAATGGTTGAATCCTTGTCTTGAATGCAACACTTAGCCTTGAATGGAGACTTAGAAGGAATGCTTGAATGCTTGAATGCTTGAATGTTTGAGTATCGTTTCCACGTCTTGTACACATATGTCCCTCTTCCCCAAAATGGGAGATGAAATGTAGTTTATATACTTGTCAATTAGGGCTGATAGACTGATTTTCCCGACCTTAGGCCGACCAGGAAATGTTATTTTCCAATTTGCAAACAAAAAGACCCGAAGTCTCATAGGAGACCGGGCCCAAAATAGGGCCAGGGACCAGGGCGCTGGGCGCTTTGGTCCCACCTCCCGGGACAGCAGGGTGCAAAGGAGGATCAGGCCAGGGTACAAGAAAATGCAGTTTTTGGTGTCATGAGCAAGTTTCGGGGTCTCCATTCAGGTTCCATGTTGCGTCGCCATCGTGAAGACCGAAATGCAGTCAAAATTGCAAGTGTCGCAATTTTAGGACGCAGTCAAAATTGCAAGTGTCGCAATTTTAGGACGCTACACTAACAACATGTTTTATTCTTAAATCCTAACTCTTTCTAAATTATAACACTAACTCTAACCTTAATTTACTTGTAATACTAACCTTAAACCTAATTAAACCCTAACCCTAACCCTAACATTGATTCTAATTGAACCTTAACTCTTAACCCAAGCATTATCCTATAGTATAATAACCATAATCCTTAAGTAAAACCAATTATAACTATTATTTAATATATAATGCTATGACTCCCTCTAATATAGACCCTAACCCTAGCCATAACTTGATAATGACCCTAAACCTTACTATATATCTAACTTAAAACCTAAACCTAACCTTATTCCTAACCCAAACCATAACTCTTATAGTTGTCATCATGTATACTATCTCTAATTGCAATCTTAACCCTAGCCCTAATTATAATTGTGTTATAATTATAACCCTAACCCAAACCCTAATTTTAATTATAATTGCTAATTATAATCTTTAACCCTAACCCTAACCATAACCCTAACCCTAATTATAATTATAACCCTTACCCTAACCCTAATTTTAATTATAATCACTAATTATAATCTTTAAACCTAACCGTAATTATGATTATAACCCCAACCCTAACCCTAATTCTAACCCTAACCCTAACCATAATTCTAACCATAATACTAACACTAACCCTAACCCTAACCTAACCATAACCCTAAACCCTAACCCTAACAATAATACTTTTACCTAACCCTAAAACCTAATCCTAACCATAACCCTAACCCCAACCCCAATCGTAACCCTAACCCTAACCATAACCCAAAACCTTTCCCTAATCCTAAGAGTAAATCCTATCCATAATCATAATCATAACCCTAACCCTAAACCCTAACCCAAACCATAATCCTAACCCTATCCTTGATCGTAAACCCTAACCCTAACCATAATCCTCACCTTAACCCTAAGTTGAAACCTAACTCTAACCATGATGTTACCAATGACCCTAACCCTAGCCATAATCCTAACTATGACCCTTACCCTAAGCCTAACCATAATCCTAAACCTAAGCTTAACACCAACCATGATGTAAACAATAAGCTTAAACATAACCCTAATAATCATCCTAACTCTAACCTAACCATAATCCTAAATCCTAACCCTAACAATAATCCTGCCCTAAACTTAACCCAAACCTAAATTGAACTTTAATCCTAATCTATTCCTAACCTTGATCTAGCCCAAACCCTATTCCTAATTAAACTTTAATACTAATTTAATCCTAACATTAATATAATTGAACCATAACACTAATTTTAACCCTAGCTTTGATGTAAACCCTAAAGATAATTGTAACCCTGACACTAAACCCTAATCATAAACTTAAGTTCCTTAACACTAAACCTTAGCCCTAACCATAATCTTAACCGTAATCATAAACCCTAACCCTAACCATGATCCTAAACCAAAATGAAACTCTAACCTTGATGCTAATCCTTACCATGATATACACCCTAACCATTATCATAATCCTAACCCTAATCATAACACAAACCATGATATAAACCTCAACCTTGACCATAATACCAACTTTAACCTTAATCCAAAACATAAATATAAACTAAATCCTAATCCTTACCATACCCCCTGATATATTTCTAACCCTAATCCTAATGTAATTATGCTTACCCTACCCCTAACTTTGATGTAAACCCTAAACATAATTGTAACCTTGACACTAAAGCCTAACCCTAACAATAAAATTAACCTTAATATTAAACTGTAACCATAACCCTAACCTTGACCATAATCCTAGTTGTAATCCTAAACCCTAAAGCTAACCATAATCTTAAACCAAAACCAAACCCTAATATTGATGCTAACCCTAACCATTATCATAAACCTAATGATAAACCCTAACCCTAATCATAAACCTAGCCCAAAACTTGATGTAAACCTTAACCTTGACTATAACACTAACCTTAACCCTAATGCTTACCATAACCATAATACTCGCGATTAGATAAAGTTTAATATTATAATTAAATAAAGTTTAATATATCTTAGATTTTAGTATTTACTTTGATCTTGCAACACATATATATATATATTATAAAAAATAGTCTAAATAGATATATAAAAAATCATATATCTTTGCGTAATAATATAATAATATATTATAATATTATAATATATCATTATATTCTAATATATCATTATATTATTATATATTTTATTTTAATAAAAAGATACTATATAATTATATATTGATTTATTTTATGCTTCCTATGTTGCACCGCGCAGCTGCTACTAGTATATATACCTTAAATTTTAATTTAATCTATATAAAGTACAACGAAAGATATCCTTCTCAAGGCGCCTATTTGACTTTAGGATGTAAAATTGATTAAAAATAGGTGCCTCAAGACTATAACACTAACCTTAACCCTAATGCTTACCATAACCATAATACTCGCAATTAAATAAAGTTTAATATATCTTAGATTTTAGTATTTACTCTGATCTTGCAACACATATATATATATATTATAAAAAATAGTCTATATAGATATATAAAAAATCATATATCTTTGCGTAATAATATAATAATATATTATAATATTATTGTAGACACCTAAAAGTTGCACAATGAATTAAGTGAATTTTATTCATTTAATTATTCTTAATTCTTCCTATTAATTAAATTAAGATTTAATTAATATACCCTTTTTCTATCTAAGCCATTTAACTAAATACCCTCCCTCTAGCCATTTAAATTTACATTTAATTAAAGACATCAATTTATCCCCTTTCCCATTTTAATTAAATCTATATTTAATTAAAATCTCATTTGCATTTAAATCGATCTAAATTTATTTATAAATCCGCCCACTTGCAAAATCCTACAAATGCAAGTTGCAACCAAATTAAAATAAAGCAATTTATTTTGATTAATTCTATTATCCCTCCACCCACTTGCAAAATCCTACATCTCCCACTTGCCTTCCTAAATCCTATTCCTAATTTCTCCTAGACCCTTCTAATCACTTCTAAATTAACCTAACCCATCTTCTAAACTTTGTCACATCCCTAAACAAAGGGAAGTCACTTCTCAAACCCTTAAAGTCTTTGATAACCATTAAAGGCTTCAAGTCTTCAACCACTTAATTTTCCAAAGTCTCCCAAACCATTAATGGTTAATTCAACCCTCTTACATGGTTAGATACTTTTTGCCTAACTTAACCTTCATCCAACCCAAGGGTCTCATCAAGCCTCTAATGCTTTGACCATGATTATCTCTTAATCATTTGCACAAGAGTTTATCCTTGGATTAACTCTTAATCCAATGGGTAATCTTAACTTAAGCTTGACCCTTACCCTCTAGATAACCATGAGGTTTTCTCAGGCATTTAATGTTTCCAATCCCTTTTCTCAACCAATCTTATGTTGACATTTGTCACCATTTCATTGGTGCCAAATGCAAACATGGATTCCCAACTTTCAATCTTGGCCCTTGTTAAAATTATCCAATCTTGACCATCCATTGCCCTATTTTCCCCATAAATAGAGCCCATTCCTTCTTCAAAAAAATCAAGTCTTTGTGCATCAAACTTATAGTCTCATAATATTAAGCATATTATCTCTCTTTGATAGAATAGCATGTTAGATCATTTTGATAGCATTCCAATCTTAGATATATCATGTTAGCTTCATCTTAGTATCATTTTCATACTAGTTCAAGCTTCATATCAATATCTTGCATCCTATCATCATCTAGTTTCATATCTAAATCATCACTAGGATCTTGGTTGCATTCCATTTAGATCTTAGAATCATTTTAATCTCGTTCTTTAGGTTGTCATCTTAAAGAATCAAGTGCTCTTCCAAGCTAAGAGCCACCTTGAATCTTGAAGATCCTTGGAGATAGAGGAGAATGGAACGATATTAAAGAGTTTAGATTCTTTTTAACTTGCCTTGTTTGGATTTCTAACCTCTAATGCAATGTTTCATGTGTGTGTTTGAATTGTTTTCTCCTCTTGTAGGTTGATACCACATTTTTGACATACATTTCTGGCCCCCACCGTGGGGCTGGACCCCATATATCAAATCGGTTTTTGAATTTAACCACTTTTGCAGGTCCGTGGGAAACAAGAATCAGTGCGTGGGAAACATCTCCTAGCGCATCTAGTTAACAGTCTAGCACATCCTGCTTACTGTTTAGCACGTGGGGTCTATACTCTAGCACATGAATTCCTTTCTTTAGCGCATGACTTCCACTAATATTTTCCTGTAGTTATCAACGCGGGAGAAAAATAGAGTAGCGCATCTAAAAAATAGTTTGGCGCGTTGGGTCTGTTAGATAGCGCATCCAGCTCACTGTTTAGCGTGTGCAGTCTATTCTATGGCGCGTAAAGTCTTTTCCTTAGCGCATCATATTTCTAACAGTTTTCTGTAGGTATCAACACAGAGAAAAATAGAATAGCGCATCAGAAAAATAGCTTAGCGCATTGGGGGCACATAATAGCGCTTAGGTTCTTTTTCTTGGCACATAGACATCATTTCTTAGCGCATCTGTAAAATAGTTTAGCGCATAGAGTTGGCAGAGCCAAAAATTTATGACAGAGTAAAAAATTAGGCTTGTGGGAGACATTATATATATGGAATATAACATTTAAGTATAAGTGACATTTCCTCTTCTCTTTTCTCTTTCTTATACTTTAAGTTATATTCCATATATATTGTCAGGATATTTGAGAGGGGTTTCAGACCTCTAGGAGTTGCAATGCAAAATCTAGTTTTTGGAAGATCTTCCAAATTTCAGACTTAGTCAAATTTCAGGGCATTTCAGGATCAGGATTGTAAAATTTGTAACCAAGATTAGAATTTAGGCTTGTGTAAGCCCACACTAACATTTGATCACGGACTGTGTGCAGGTTCTAATATTTTTTGTGCAGGGGAAGGAGCAAGTTTAGAGGCTTTAAGTTTCTTTTTTCACTTTCTTTCAACAAAATTTGGTTAAAAAGAACTCACTCTCCTTTTTGCAAAAGTTGAAATAAACCTCATCATTTCATTTGGATGCATAAAATGAACTTCATGTCTTCCTTTTTGGTGTTTTAAAATAAAACTTCATCTTTTCTTTATTGTAAGGTAAAAAGAACAACAAACTTCATATTTTCTTTCTTGCAAGATTAGAGGAAAAACACTTCATTTTGGAAGCTGTAAAAAGAACCAACAATCTTTACTTTGGCAAAAGTTTTAAAAAGAACCTCACCATCCTTTGGTGTTTAAAAGGATTCACTTCATTTTGCAAAGTAAAAGAACCTCATCTTCATTTTGTGCAAGGCAAAGAGGGAAAACTTTCCCCTATCGACTTTAATTTTGTTGACCAAAATCACGATTTACTTTGTTGACCAGGCTTATTTTTCAAAGGTTTTTGGAAATACACACTTTGCTATGAAGGGTTAAAAAGAACATCATGCTTGTTGGAGCAACATCTCCGAATAGAAGCTAGAAAATCATTGTCTTGAAGGCTAAAAAGAACAACTTGATTGCCTTGTCTCGAAAGTGGAAGGTATATGCTCTCCCCATAACTAGGTGACCAAAAAGCCAAACCACTCTTAAGCTTTCTATACTTCAAGCATTTACATCCTTTAGCAGGCCTGCCTTCCCGAGGCGTTGAAAAACTCTTAAAACCATTCTTTGGCCGGTGTGAAGGGAACGACCTAAGTGGGGAATGACTTTGACGCCAAGTATTCCAACCCACTATAATCAAAAGTGAAAAGTGACGAAAGTCCTTTTCAACGGTTGCGCACAGCGATTAGCCTTCCCCCAGTATCTTTACGATACGTAAAGTCTTTGTTCTAAAGGTTGGGAAGCCTCCTGAGGGAGTTTATCACTGATGGTCGGATAGGAAGCCTGATTATGAACTTTAGCATTAGAAACTTTGAGCTAAGTCAGTCACCAAACATTGGCAATATCATAGTGCAAGGGTGGGGAAGAATCCGCCCCCAAGATTACTTACCATATATCTCCCAGGATAACTACTCAATTGTAAAGCAATTCACTTTGAGTTAATTTCTGGCAAAAGGCAAAAAAATGGGTGCCCTCTAGGGGGTGACAAGGTTGTTTGAGCTGACGGAGTATCGAGACTAATGGGCTATGATATTGTCAATGACCTTTGAATAAAGAGTCTATCTGATGTGTCTTTTGTTGTAAATCAAACCAGCGATAACATTGAGGATTTGAACACATCCTCAAAAGAACATACACTCAATGTTTAGCATTAGGATGATCATTGTCTTCATGTGTGCTATGTATTCTTGTCACAAATGTTAAAATATCTTGCAAAGTATCCAACAATCAAACTCAAAAGTCAGTTCAAACAAGGAAAAATCATAAAGTGGAGAAGATTTCCATATCCAACAAAACATCTTTTAAGATGGTTATCAACATTTCAACTATCTTTAGGAAAGACTTTCATCCAACAAGATTAGGGGAATACCAAACCAAGTAATCAAAATTTTATCTATTCGACTTAGTAAGCTTGAGTATCCAAAAAGAAATCATCCATCAAAATCACAAGTGTTAAAAATTCTAAAAATCGCAAAAAAACAACCAAGTCAAAATATATTAGGGGGTAGTATAGTGCATGGAGTCTTTTCTATAGCGTGTTGAGAATTTTTTTTAGCGCATCTAGTCTCTAGCTTAGCGCATGGTCAAAACTCAGAAAACTAGAGAGCAAAACAAGCCTTTCTAGAAAAAAATTTCAAACTTCTTGAGTATCCTTTCAGGTCCAATATCAAACGCGATCACAAGAAATCAAATCAAAACACCAGAGAAATCATTTCCAAATCAAACAAGTCAATCTTAGAACAAAAGTTGTTAAATCCAAAACTAGCTAAAGATAAGACTTTATCCTATCAAACTCAGGTATTATCATCACCTTGATCAAAAGGTCCATCATCTAAAGGATTCTATCACACAACATACCAAGTTTAAACCTTAAGTTGTCAAATCAAGTTTCCATATTGGGAGACTTTATCCATATCATTTGACACACTTTGTCATGAGGGGGCATCTAAACCTTCATTTGATAAAAGTAGACTTAAGTTTCCAAATGAAGTATCTCAATCCAAACATCGAAGGAAACCATTGATCATTCATGTATGACCACTCCTCCTATTTTGAGACGAACAAGTCTTTATCAAAAAACTAAGTTAAAGAAGAGACAACCTAGTCCTAAGACCCTTATCAATAGGAGTATTTCTCTACGTCAACCTATCAAAAACATCAACTTTGATCATTCGTATGACCATTCATCATCAAACCGAAAAAAAAGGAAACCCAGCCAAAGGAAATGAGTCCTAGCATAAATCAAGATCACGATATCATGGCTCTCCAATCTAATCCCATTTTTTATCAAGATCCCACCTATCAAGAATCTTATGATGATCCCCTAAAATTTTGGTATTCCATCCACGATGACCCTCTTTCATCTCAAGAGCAAAGTCCCATTCAACATCCATCTCCTAAGCAAGAGCATGATATCCCTTCCATCTCCTCCACTATTCTAATTCAAAATCAAGAGAAAAGCACAAACTCAAATGATCCTACTCCAAGTCAAGATCAAGATCAAGGAATCTCTTCATCCTCCAAATCTATCTTAGGTCCTTTCATTCCAAAGTCAATCTCTTCATCCTCCAAATCCATCTTAGGTCCTTTCATTCCAAAGTCAAACTCTTCTTCTTCTAAATCTATATTAGGTCCTTTCATTCCATAATCAAACTCTTCATCCCTTCCATCTATCTTGGGTCCTTACCTTCCTCAATCACCAATCCATCACCTCAAATGATCCATAAGAAAGATCAACGAGGAGCACATCTTTGAAATTGTTTCAACCCTCTATCTAAACATCTTTCCAAAACTATTCTTCTATCATTTCCTCTATCTATTTAGGGTCCTTCTGTCCCAAAATTCAATTTTCCTCCATCTCTTCATCACTTCTCAAGTACTAACACTCATCCTGAAAACATTTCTATCTATCCTTGCACAAATCTTCAAACATTCTATCTATTATCCAACACCTCTTTTCTATCCTTCCATCCCTTTCATTCAATCCTTTGCATAAATCCTTCATCTGTGAAATAGGAATTTGTGTCATTTTGTCACATACTTGCCCATGCTCGAATCTCATGTTCAGTCCTTTTCCCAGATATCTATTCATGAAATGCTTTAGAATTCGAGGTTGTTCCTCTTTAACATTTTCTTTGGTTGGGATACACACTCAATCCAGAAAAGAACCACTTATCGTATCTTGGTACCAACATCTTTTGATTACTATATCTCATACACTTAATTGATTGCTCTAAATCATTGTGATCTCTTAAATTGAAGACATGGCTAGTGAAAAATCTAAAATCTTGCTTCAGCGCCACTGTAATTATCAGACCCATGTAAGTTTCATCACTTACAAGCCAATGCGAGAAAAATAAAGAGAAAAAAAGAAATATCAAAAGCATGAGCAAGAAAATGAATATCAAGAAAAGCAAAATGCAATGAAATGCAATATCAAAATGATTGGCTATGGGAACATGCAAGTAACTCCATCGGGGCTATGGACGCCTAGCTGGCAATGGAGCAATATTTGTGAGATTACAATGATAACCTCGTCGGGGATATGGATGCTCACAGGTAGCGAGGCTCTATCTAGGATGCTTTTGAAGTCAAGGTAACTCATGTAGCTTGCCATATTGGATTTTGAAGATTACAATGATCATATGAGCTAGAATGAACCCACTTGCACACACATGGGTAATCAAAGACTAAGTACCTTGATCCAGTTTGAGATTTTTATTCCCTTTTGAGTCTGCTTCCTAGTTGCTAGAAATGTTCAGTTGAAATTTCCAGAGGTTCTAAGTGTGGGTTGGGTCTCTATCTTTGAAAAATTTGAGAACACTTATTCAGATGATTGTAAATGTTGTGACAATCTTACATATCACCTCTTTGCAAATGGAAACCTCTATGCTTGGGGGTAAATTTCATCCACTCTATTCTTCTTACCATATCTCCCATTATCCTTCCTCCAATATCCATTACCCTATCTAACTTCATCATTATCTATAATCTTTCTTCACCTCATCCATATCCTCTAATCCATATCCCTTATCCTATCTATTCATTTCTTCTATCATCCAATTCTTTCTACAATCTTGCTTCACTCTAATTCATATCTATCTATCCTATCTATTCATTGCTTCCATCATCCAATGCTATCTATATCCTATCTCTATCCATATCCCCTTTTTCATCCTTGATCTTGATCAAAACTATGGACAACAAATCTATTTCCACCTCAATGGTTCAGTCATCCATTCATCTATTCCTTGTCTTGATATACATTGGGCCAACCAAATACATCTTTCTTCTAATCCAAAAACTCAAAAAAATCAAAATATCCAAAAACTCAAAAAAAATCAAAATATCCAAAAAACTCAAAAAAATCAAAATATCCAAAAACTCAAAAAAAATCAAAATATCCAAAAACTCAAAAAAATCAAAATATCCAAAAACTAAAAAATCAACAAAATCAAAAAAAAAATCAAAGCATGAACACACGAACCATCCATCAAATCAGATCAACAACAGGAAAACTCTCAAAGTCTGCAATCAAACTTATCACATGTCTTGTTAATCAATTCATTACTTGAAATCAACATCAACATCAAACATGTCTTATACAGGGATAGGTACACTTGAAACCAGACATATTGGTCTTATACGGGGTACTCACTCTTTGAAACCAGACATTTATATCAATCATCAAGTCTTGATAATCAATCCATCTATCAACATCAACATCAAACATGTCTTATACAGGGATAGGTACACTTGAAACCAGACAGATCGGTCTTATATGGGGTACTCACTCTTTGAAACTAGACATTCTTATCAATCATCAACCAAATCATAACAATGACATCAATCAGTATGACTGTTGGATTTTGTTCTAGTAAGCCTTATCTTTATCAATTTATGGAAATACATGTTTCACAAATCATATTGTACATATCATATCCACCCATCTGAGGCATCACCGGAAATTCACAAATGCTTATCAATCTTGGACATACTTAGTGTAGTCACTGTCCTTGGTTTATCTGAAACAATTATCCAAATAATATCCCACCATGGCTTGGTGATCAGTGTACATATCCATATCAAATTAGTATCACCAACAAGGCGCAAAATCCTGACCTTGCTAGGGGCATTTCGCCTTCAATATTTTCAACATCAGACCAAAAACGTAGCAAGACAACAAGGATCAAAACAACTAACAAATGCCAAACGACAATGCGAGAAGGCTAAACATCATAGACTTGAACTGATTTCAACTAAACAAAGATCTATTTGCAAGATGTTTTAATTGACAAGAATACATTCCAAATCGCATGCATGCTTACTTATGGTTGTTAATTTTTGCTTATCATATCTCCTAAGTGGCTCAAGGATGTCTTACGACTAGAGAAGCAAGGAAGGAATGTGATGTTTTATTTGTCTTCTATCTATGAGTGAAGTCTTTTATCATGCAAATTTGTCCTATGAAGCAATCAGGTGGCATATCGCTGAGGACATTTCGGATTTGTATGAGACAAAGGTTAACTCTTGTCTGTTTATGCAAGCAACACTCAGGTCATCTTGGTTCAATTATACCTTGATGCTTGTGTCATCTTGCAATATCAAAATCCATGTAAGCTATACTCGGGTCATTAAGGTTCAATTATACCATGATGCTTGTATCAACTTTCAACAAATCAAGGCTCGGTGATGAAAACAAAGGAAGCACTGGCACTTTGATCACAATAGATGGCAACATTGAGAACGAGAATGCATATTAAGCTTTGCATTAGCTACACATCATTATCATCTTAATCTTGCATTAAGTGGCATATCATTTTAATCTTTCATTTATTTTCACATCATTATCATTATCATACATCTCATTTTCAAGATACATCTCACATCTCATAAATCAAAGCAATGCATCATCACAATTTTCTTATCATCAATCATACATTCACAACATAATCAAAATCAAGAGCATTATTATCTAAGCATCAAATCATCCTCATAAAATCTTAGATTGAAACATAATCCATATCATTCATCATTCATCATTGCATTCCCCACATGCATATCTATCACACCATCATGGAATCGTTCTTCACTTTCATATCTTCATCATTCTTCCAAACTATCTTCATCATTCTTCCAACCTATCTTCTATCATTCTTCTAAACTATCTTCATCATTCTTCCAAACTATCTTCTATCATTCTTCCAAACTATCTTCTATCATGTCTTATACAGGATGTATCTTTCCTGAAACTAGATGTTTTGATCAGCTCTTATACAGGATGTATCGTTCCTGAAACCAGATGTTTTGATCAGCTCTTATACAGGGTATATCGTTCCTAAAACCAGATCTTTTGATCAGCTCTTATACAAGATATATCGTTCCTAAAACCAGATGTTTTGATTAGCTCTTATACAGGATATATCGTTCCTAAAACCAGGCATTTTGATCGGTCTTATACAGGATATATCATTCTTGAAACCAAACACTCGATCATTCATGTCTTATACAGGTGGTATCATTCCTGAAACCAGATGCTCAATCATCCATATCTTATACATGTGGTATCATTCCTGAAACCAAACACTCGATCATCCATATCTTATATAGGAGGTATCATTCCTGAAACCAGACGCTCGATCATCCATGTCTTATACAAGAGGTGTCATACCTGAAACCAGACTTGATCTTAATCTAATCAATCTTAATCTCAATCCAATCAATCTAATCAATCTTATCAAACCCATGCATGCCATCACTATCTACTCTTCTATCTTTCAAACAACATTCTTCTTCTTTCAAGAGATCATTCATGCCTTGTGTGCACGAACGATCTCCCGAGCGGGCATTATCATATCAAATATCGACATCAATTTCATATCAATTTCATATCGATATCGTTCATCAAATTTGAGGCATCATATCGACTTTTCATATCAAATCAATTCTTCATATCTAGAGCATCATCAATATCGTTCATCAAATCTGGGGCATCATATCGACTTTTCATATCAAATCAATATTTTCATAACCACAACATCATATCGATCAAATTTTGACATCATATCCAATAGATTTTCTTTGAATCAACATGTGATCACACGTTAACTCAAACAGGGGCAAAATGTAGACACCTAAAAGTTGCACAATGAATTAAGTGAATTTTATTCATTTAATTATTCTTAATTCTTCCTATTAATTAAATTAATTAATATACCCTTTTTTAATCTAAGCCATTTAACTAAATACCCTCCCTCTAGCCATTTTAATTAAATTTACATTTAATTAAAGACATCAATTTATCCCCTTTCCCATTTTAATTAAATCTGCATTTAATTAAAATCTCATTTGCATTTAAATAAATCTAAATTTATTTATAAATCACCCCACTTGCAAAATCCTACAAATGCAAGTTGCAACCAAATTAAAATAAAGCAATTTATTTTAATTAATTCTATTATCCCTCCACCCACTTGCAAAATCCTACATCTCCCACTTGCCTTCCTAAATCCTATTCCTAATTTCTTCTAGACCCTTCTAATCACTTCTAAATTAACCTAACCCATCTTCTAAACTTTGTCACATCCCTAAACAAAGGGAAGTCACTTCTCAAACCCTTAAAGTCTTTGATAACTATTAAAGGCTTCAAGTCTTCAACCACTTAATTTTCCACAGTCTCCCAAACCATTAATGGTTAATTCAACCCTCTTACATGGCTAGAGACCTTTTGCCTAACTTAACCTTCATCCAACCCAAGGGTCTCATCAAGCCTCTAATGCTTTGACCATGATTATCTCTTAATCATTTGCACAAGAGTTTATCCTTGAATTAACTCTTAATCCAATGGGTAATCTTAACTTAAGCTTGACCCTTACCCTCTAGATAACCATGAGGTCTTCTCAGGCATTTAATGTCTCCAACCCCTTTTCTCAACCAATCTTATGTTGACATTTGTCACCATTTCATTGGTGCCAAATGCAAACATGGATTCCCAAATTTCAATCTTGGCCCTTGTTAAGATTATCCAATCTTGACCATCCATTGCCCTATTTTCCCCATAAATAGAGCCCATTCCTTCTTCAAAAAAATCAAGTCTTTGTGCGTCAAACTTATAGTCTCATAATATTAAGCATATTATCTCTCTTTGATAGAATAGCATGTTAGATCATTTTGATAGCATTCCAATCTTAGATATATCATGTTAGTTTCATCTTAGTATCATTTTCATACTAGTTCAAGCTTCATATCAATATCTTGCATCCTATCATCATCTAGTTTCATATCTAAATCATCACTAGGATCTTGGTTGCATTCCATTTAGATCTTATAATCATTTTAATCTCGTTCTTTAGGTTGTCATCTTAAAGAATCAAGTGTTCTTCCAAGCTGAGAGCCACCTTGAATCTTGAAGATCCTTGGAGATAGAGAAGCATGGAACGATATTAAAGAGTTTAGATTCTTTTTAACTTGCCTTGTTTGGATTTCTAACCTCTAATGCAATGTTTCATGTGTGTGTTCGAATTTTTTTCTCCTCTTGCAAGTTGATACCACATTTTTGACATACAATTATAATATATCATTATATTATTATATATTTTATTTTAATAAAAAGATACTATATAATTATATATTGATTTATTTTATGCTTCCTATGTTGCACCATGCAGCTGTTACTAGTATATATACCTTAAATTTTAATTTAATCTATATAAAGTACAACGAGAGATATCCTTCTCGAGGCACTTATTTGACTTTAGGATGTAAAATTGATTAAAAATAGGCGCCTCGAGAAGGATATCTCTCGGCATACTTTATATAGATTAAATTAAAATTTAAGATATATATACTAATTTTACTTTGATTAAAGAATTTGGCACCCCACAGCTATGCATCACGCATGGATCCCACAAGTAGTGTGAAACAAATTGGGTTTCGCATTTCATAACCACGGGCATGGTAGCCTACCTAGTCGGAGCGAATCAATATGTGTATTTTTTCAATAAAAAATGACTAAACAAAAGAATACCGTGGAATATCGATAAAGTAGGGAATTGGCAGTTTCCGTCTGATTCGTGCATTTTAGAGAGGTTCGATTGGACTTTGATATTGTCAAAGATGTCGTATTCATGCATGGAGCCCACGGATGGTGAAGGCAAACAAATTATCTAGCGAATCTATCTCTCCGTCAATGTCCACTGACGGACTCCATGACATATGATTAGTTAGATAGCTTTTCAATTTCTTTCGGGTTACGAATATGCGGCTCATATTGATTTTGACTTAAAAAAAACCGACGAAAATAATATTCGTAGTTTTTTATGCAGAATATAAAGATTAATTAACATAGAAGTTTGGAATGTTATCCCGCATGATACGGCAGTGAGAAGGAATTCAAGGAAACCATTGTCCATTAACATAAAATAAAATAGAATAGGTACCGTAAGAAACCGAGAAAGCGGGGAATTGGAGTTTGATTTTGTCAAAGATATTATAATATTCATCCATGGAGCCCACGGACGGTGAAGGCAAGCGACTTGTCTAGCGAATCAATCTTATCTGCCTCCATTGAGTTATTGTTAGCTCTTTAAAATTCTTTCGGGTTAAGAATATGCCGCTCCAATTGATTTGTCTGAAAAAATAATAAGTAAAATAAGATGCCTAGTTTTTGTTTGATTCAGAATACAGATTAGAATGAATCCGAAGTACAAATATAAATATGCCACTGATTCGTTCCGAGCATTCATTGACGACTTTTATTTGCGTGTTTCCATGTAAAGTAGACATCATTGACCCTAAAACCAACGAAATGAAAGTTCTAAGCTTGACAATCTCTAAAGTACTTTGAGAAAAAAGAGGTCCATTGAGAAAGAGAAATTAAAATGATTTTGAGTGGCAACACTACAAAAGAAATATGATTTTATTGAAGCAAACACTGAATACTATGAAAATAAATATCTTAGTCAAAAGGGAAAACATAGCGTATTTGTGTGGTATATAAGTAAAATTAGTAAAAAAGAAATATTTTATGTTTTAATAGAAACAATATTACATGTGTGTAATTATTGGCTTGTCTATTTTAAAAACTAGCTTACATATATTTGATTTTAATCAAATATATATATAATATGCCGAGAGATATCTTTATCGAGACGCCTATTAGAGTTTAGGTACATGATAAAAATAGGCGCCTCGATAAGGATATCTCTCGGCATATTATATATAAAATCAAATATATGTAAGCTAGTAGCAATCGCAGCGCAACATGGGAAACAATAAAAAATTCAAAATAGAACTATATAATATTATATTATTAATGTTTGTTGCAATAATATGTAATATTATTATTGCAATTATTATTATTATTTTCTATTTGTTTGTGTAACAATATTATAATATACTATTATTATTAATTTATATTGTTTTGATTATTATGATATTATTTTATAATTTATTAAAAATAATATTCATAATATAAATTTGAAATATTTTAAATGTATTATATTATTATTTTCAATTATTTTTAGTTATAATATTATTAAATGTATTATTAAATAACTAATTAGATATAATTAATAATTTGATATAAAGTTAGGTTTTGGGTCATTATCAGGTTAGGGTTAGGGTTAGGGTCTAGATTAGAGGGAGTTATATATTGTCCAAAAAAATGGTTATAAAATATAATTGTGGATATGGTTGGGCTTTGGTTTATGGTTATGTTTTGGATCAAGGTTAAGGTTAGTACTATGGTCAAGGTTAATATTTACATCATGGTTAGGGTTATGATTAGGGTTAGGGTTTTGATAATGGTTAGGGTGTATATCATGGTTACAATTAGCATCAAGGTGATGGTTTGGTTTTGGTAAATAGGATTATGGTTATGATTAGGGTTTACAATTATAGTTAGGCTTTGGGTTTAGTCATAAAGTTAAGTTTATGGTTATGGTTTAGTGTTAAGGTTACAATCATGTTTGGGGTTTACATCAAAGTTAGGGTCAAAATAAGGGTTATGGTTCAATTACATTAAGGTTAGGGTTAAATTAGTATTAAAGTTCAATTAAGATTAAGGTTTGGGCTAGATTAAGGTTAAGATTATATTAGGATTAAAGTTCAACTATGGTGAGGGTTAAGTTTAGGCCAGGATTATTGTTAGGGTTAGGGTTTAGGATTATGGTTAGGTTAGCATTAGGATTAGGGTTGGGGTGAGGATTATGATTAGGGTTATGGTTTGGGGTTATTGTTAAGTTTATTGTTTGCATCATGCTTGGGGTTAAGGATACATTTTGAATTATGATTAGGATTAGGGTTAGGGTCATTGTTAGGATTATAGCTAGGGTTAGGGTTAACGTTAGATTTAGGGTCATTGTTTTTATCTTGATTAGGGCTAGGGTTAGGGTTAGGTTTATCTCTAGGGTTAGTATTTACATCATGGTTAGGATTATGGCTAGGGTTATGGTTTACATCATGGTTTGGGTTATAGTCATGTTTAAGGTTAGAACTATGGTTATAGTTAGGGTTTACGGTTAGAGTTAGGATTAAGGTTAGGGTTAATGTGTGTGTTGAATTAAAGCATAATGATAGACTAAATAGGTAACTATAAAATCTTGATCTATTAACAATCATTGAATCATAACTTAATAAAGGAATGCATAAAGGAAATCAATCAAAATAATCGAGAAAATCAATCAATAAAACTCCATTTTTGAGCTCCAATGCATCTAGCATCCATTTCTTTTCTTGTCCTTGTGTTAGAATATTGGCTCTCAAAATTATACTAAAAACTTGCATAGTAAGTGCAAAATAATTCAAAAATTGTCGTTATTGATAATGAAGATTGATACTAAATTCATGGATTTGAAATGATTTGATTTGATTAAATTAGGATTAGAGTTCAATTAGGGTTACAGTTTGGGCTATAATTCAAATAGGATTACGGTTTTATTAGGGTTACGATATAGTTTAGTGTTAGGATTCAATTATGGTTAGATTAGGATTCAATTATGGTTATATCAAGGTTCAAATTGTAGGGTTAGAGTTAAGTTTAGGGTTCAATTTCAATTATAGTAATATTAGGTTTAGGCTTAAGGTTATTCTACAATTAGGGTTACTATTATAAGATAATGTATTCATGACATTTATTATCATTTTCTCATAAAGTATTTAAAGAATCTTCATTATTATGTACATTTTTAATGAATTTTTTAAATTATTTTAATATTTTTTATGAAATAAATACCTTTAAATTTTGTTCTACTAAAATAAATTCATTTTAAATGAGCTTAAACTTCATTTTAATTAAAATTATCTTACTAGTAAGCTATATTCTAACCCTAATCTTAATAAAAACATAACCCTAACCCTATCTCTAATACAACCCTAATTTAACTCTAATTAAATCAAAATGTTAATTGTGTGCCCTATCCCTAATCATAATTAAACCAATTTATTTTGAGGGTTTAACCTTTATAAAATAATTTAAACATTTTTTTTAAGTTGTGAGAATAATAATTAAAATATATAGTAAAAGACATTTATATTATACATTACCATAAACTTATAAATTTTTAAGAATTTTACTACAAAATTTATTGAAAACGAAAAAAATTATCTAAAGGCGTTTTCGACATTTCTCTGCATCAACCGTTATTCGTTCTGTGCGTTACGTGGCGACAAGGTGGCAGGCGATGGTGGGAAGACGACGGCGGTTTCCGGCGATGTTAGGCCAGGTGTGTTTACTCCAACTTCGCCTTTAATTAGAATGGCATTAAATAACTGTCCTCCCCTCGATGGCTCACCCGCTCCCGTACCCATTTCACCACTGGGCAACCATGAATGCCCATCGGATGGCATTAATGGCTCTCTGCGCAGCCCTCCAAAACCTAATAATACCTCCATTAACAGACCAAAAACATTCGCAGAGGCAGTGTCGAAGGCTGGAGTGGCGGTTGATGCCAGTGCTAAGTTTATATCCTCGACACTTAATGGAGCGCCCAACTCCGGTAAGGGCCCTGGGGTTTCTAATAACCCATTCTCTGTTATGCCTAATCCAGAAATGTTAGTTGAAATATTGAACGAAAAGAATAGGCTTAGAAATTGTACAATTTTCTTCTCTGTTGTGGAGTTAGATAAATGTCCTCCTCGCAAATTCCTCGATGACTGGCTTCACAATTACTGGAGTTTGAAACTAGGTTTTCACATATCGTTTTGCAGACAAATTCAGCGAGGTCTGTATGTTATCTTTTTTGTTTCACAGGAATCACAGGCCGAAGTTCTAAAAAAACAATATTGGAATGTTGGTTCCACCTCCTTCCACGCTCTGGCGTGGTCACCCGAAGCCATTCATGAAGAAATCATCGCCCTCTCCGCCCCTAGGTGGGTCTTGGTTAAACATATCCCCCCCTTCCTATGGAGATTTATTCCGCAGCTCTTGGAACCCCTGGGTAGGGTCATCCGAATGGATGATACTGTGAGGTTGGTTCCCCATCTTAATGCTCGCATCCTCATAGCTATTAAACCGGGAATTGATATACCAGAAGCCCTAAATGTGAATATAGCTGACGAAAGGATAACATGCCCTATTGAAATACTTGGTGGGTTGAATGCCCGCTTTCTATGCCGAAGAGAAGGTCACAGACGTAAAGACTATCCAATTATTAAAAAGAAATCGGTTACTACCTCTGATAAAACCACTAGTGATAACACCCCACAAGCTCCTCCTGTCCATACTGCTTCCGATACTCAAACACCTCGGCCAGACACCCAAAATGCTCAAAATAACCTCCATTTCACACCCCTTTTCGCAGCCTCTGCCCCTCCATAGATCCCCAATTGTTCTGATACTCTGTCATTGCATAACACTGAAACAGCTGCGGGTAACTTGGATGGATTCCTAACCATTACCAAGAAAAGGAGAAGAAAAGTTAACAAAAACAAAGATGTTTCATCCCCGCAAGCTCCCCCCTGTTTAAATAGCCCCGTCTCTATTTTCCCTCAAAAGTGCGATCCTACTGATAAAACTTGCACTAATTCTAAGACATCTGACTCACGTAAAGCTCTTAAAGAAATAGAAGATGATTGTACTATTGAAGTTATACCTGTATGTAATCCCACTATGGTCTCTTGTAGCACCAAGCAGGCCATGGAAGAAGACAAGCAGACACTGTTTGAGTCGGATTATGAGTACGATGGTATGGATGATCTTCCCATCTCGAAAAGAAGGGGAAGACCTGTGGGGTCAAAAAATAAAAACTCTGGTAATAAAAAGAAAGAGGATTCCTTCCCAAATAATGTGACTCCCATCCAAGGAGCGGCTATACAGGACCTTCCCCTGAACATTGTTTCTCAATGAATTGCGTTTCATGGAATATAAGGGGCCTAGAGTCCCCAGATAGGAAATTTGTTATAAAAAAATACATTGACTCCCAAATTAGCCTGGACTTCTTGATGCTCCAAGAGATCAAAGCAGTGGATTTCACCCTTTATAATAATCTGGCCTATATTTGGAAGGATGCTGTTAAATTTCACACTCTTCACACTAGAGGAAAAGGAGGGGTTGCTCTTCTTGTTCATCCTAAATGGAGTTCTTGTATTATTGATCATGGAGTATCACCATGCAATCGTGCTGTCTGGGTTACTATTAAGTATAATAATAACAGTTTTGGTATATGCTCTGTTTATGCTTCAAGTGACTGGAAAGAAAGGATAACCCTTTGGGACTAGATTGATAACCTTCCTGACTTACCTTGGATTGTGGGGGGGGATTTTAATATGATCAAATCACAGGCTGATAAGGAAGGAGGACTCCCTTTTACCTGGAAGGATGGAGAAAAACTTCATTGGGATAGAATGAAAATTAACAAACTTCTATATGACCCCCTTGCTGGAAATAAGGACCTCTCTCCTGGAATTTGGCACACATGGTGCAATTTCCAACAAGGGGCTAATAGAATCTATTCGAGGTTAGATAGGTTTTATGCCAACAAGAATCTTTTCTCTGTCCTCCCAGATAAATGGGGTAACACTGTTCTTGCCACATCTACCATTCTTTCTGATCACCACCCCATAAAAACCAGATTTATTTTTAACAACTCCCCGACTCACTGTAGGGCTTCTGATTCTAAATTCATATTAAATACTAGTCTACTGGAAGATGAGGATGTCTTAGCTGCTGTTCATATCATTAGTCTGATTAATAAAAGTCATTTTCCTCACCTTAATAATATTGAAAAATGGGACCTAAATGTTACTGCTTGGCAAAATTTCCTTAAAACCATTGGCCAGAAAAGAGCCAAAGACTATAGACGCATTGAGAAGATCCTCTCTGCTAATCTTCAGGTTGCTGAATCTCACATTCAAGCCAACCCCTCTGACTATAATCTTACTGCCTAGGTCATTTATGCTAAGAATGCTCTTAGCTGACATCTTCAAGCCAAAGCCCGTAGTGCAAAAATTAGATCTCGAGCTAATTGGCTGCAGTTCGGTGACAGGGGTTCCAAATTCTTCTTCAATCTTTTGAAGCATAAACAGACTAATGAATCTATTGATAGAATTGTCATTGATAATCAAGACATCACCAACCCTGATTTGATAAAGGAAGCCTTTGCGAAATACTACCAGAATCTCTTTACTTCTGAGGATTCTGTGGAAGCTAATAACATTAGAAACCAATGTCTCTCCATTATTCCTAAAAAGATCACTGATCATGATGCTGTTATCCTTTCTGCCGAGATCACCTTGGGAGAAATCGAGAAGGCAATCCTCTCCCTCCAAAAAGACAAGGCCCCCGGGCCCGATGGCTTGCCTGCTGAATTCTATAAAACCAACATTGGATGGATCTGTCATGAACTTCTTAAAGTTTATTCTGATGCATTAGAAAGAGGTTCCTTAGGAAGAAACATCAATAGGGGTATCATCAAACTTATCCCCAAAGAGGGAGATAAAGCTCTTATTAAAAATTGGAGACCGATTACTCTTCTTAATGTGTCCTATAAAATCTTAGCCAAAATCCTTGCACTTAGGCTTCAGGATATTCTCCCTAAGATTATTAGTTCAACACAGACTGGATTCATTAAGGGAAGATACATTTTAGAAAATGTTATAACTAGTTGGGAGGCTATGAATTGGGCAAAGCTCTCCCAGCAAAATTGTGCCATGTTACTGTTAGACTTCGAGAAGGCCTACGATCGTGTAGAATGGAATTTCATCTCCATGACTCTCGAAGCTTTTGGTTTTCCCACCAGATTTTGTAATCTTGTTAAAATGATGATGAATGATGTCTTTGCCCAGATTGATATCAACGGATCCTTGTCTGATGCTTTCCCACTTGGGAGATCCATCAGACAGGGCTGCCCTTTAGCCCCTGCCCTCTTCGTGATCTCCTCCGAAGCTTTCCACTATATTCTCAGAGATCACTCTATGTCCCCTGTTGTTAGAGGTATCCGGCTCCCTAATAATGAGGAGCTCATCACCAGTCAGTTTGCTGATGACACCACTGTTTTCTTTGAGGCCCGTGACAGTAATTTTGAAGCTCTCCAATGCAAACTTAAAAATTTCTGCAGTATATCCACAGCAAAGATCTCCTACTCGAAATCTGTTTGCCTTGGGTGGGATGAGACCCCTCCTGACTGGAGCAATAGGTTCCATTATCAATGGGGAGGTCCCCATTTGGTTGTTCGGTATCTTGGTATTCCTTTTTCTGTTGACCCCTCTCTTAAGGCCATGTGGAATTGGATCAAGGACAAAATTAACATCAAACTCAATAAATGGCATAACCGGTTCCTTTCTCTTGCTGGCAGAGTACAGGTTTGCCAAAAGATTCTCTCATCTTATAACATATATTACTCTTCGGCCTGGATGTTTAACAACTACCAGATCTTAGAGATCCAAAAGGCTATTAGGAACTTCTTATGGTCCGATGGCAGAGGATCGAAAAAACTTCATGCTGTTAAGTGGCAATGGTGCCATACGGACAGCTTACTTGGGGGGTTGGGCTTGAAAGATCTTAGAACTCAAGGGGTTTCTCTTGCTGCCAAGTGGATCTTCCACTCTATGGAGGGTGATTCCCCATGGAAAATCCTCATTAGAAACAACATTGAATTGGGTTTCCCTAAACATGCTAAAACTTGGAAAGGCCTGCCCCTCTCTGATCTTATCATGGGGAACTTTCCCATTAAGGTCCATGGCTCTGATGTCTTTTGCTCCATTTGGAAAGCTTGGGAACAAGTTAGAAAGTTTGTGTACAACAAAGACTTCCATGATAGTCAAACTCTATATGGTGAAAGATCTATATGGTGGAATTTGCAACTCTCTGGTAAGCCCTTAGCCCTCTCACAAGGTTGCTCTGCTAAAATTTGGAATAAAAAAGGGATTTCCCAATTGGTTGACTTATTTGAGCATAATCAACTTATACCCTGGAATGATCTTAAAATTAAATTCAACATTCCTGACTCGCAAAAAAAGCCTACAATATGATTGTCAAAGCCACCAAAGATCTCCCTGTGACTTGCGATGTGCATTCCAATAGAGTCCTTCAGTGCAAGTGGCCTGGTGGTAGCATCTTTAGCAAACTTAAGGCAAAAAACATATATAATGTTATTAATCACAACGAATCCATTATTGATCATATTAATGCTCTCTGGTATACCTCCCTTGATAGCTGCTCCTGGAAGAAACTCCTCAATCACCTTTGGAAAGGACCCATTGAACCAAAAATCAAATATTTTAGATGGCTGTTGTTGCTGAACAGACTCCCTATCAGAAACTTGGAAGCTAAAACTGATTACTGCAACATCTGTAAGATGCCTGAAACCAGTAGGCATATTTTTTTCGATTGTACTTTTGCAAGAAGGATCTGGCAAATGTTTGATATATCTTATCCACTTGATTACACTATTATGAATATTGTAACTGGTCATATTTATGGGATTAAAAAGGATACTAATCTTTTTTGGTATATTTTATCTTCTAACATCCTTTGGCAGCTCTGGAAGTGCAGGAACAAGGAAAGGTATCAGGACAACCCCCGGTCCCTTACTGAGTTTTTCTGTAAACTCACATATTTTAAAATCCTTTTGCAGGTCCGTATCATGATGCTGATTGATAAGGACAAGCTTAGGAGATTCCTGAAGACTGGTCACGCCACTTTTTTAGTATATGAGATGCAGCATGGTTACGAGTGGAGGAGGAACATGGAGGACATTAAAGCTTTTGAGAAGACCCTAAACAAAATGAACCAAGAAGTCAGAAAGAACAAGAATACCAAAAAAGAGGTGATGGCTATGCTGAGATAGATACAGGAAAGGAAGAAGGTTGTCTGGATTGAAGGGGAAAAGGGGTGGACAACCTGGGTTGATGCCATTGATGGCATCCTACTATAAGCTGTATTAATTTTGTTGCTAGCCCCTTTTTTGTCATGTATATTCTGGTTACTATCTCTTGATTTCTTGCCAGGAGGCCATGCCTCATACTCTCTTTTTGCTGCCTCTATGAGGCCCGGACTCGTTCTTGTATAATTGTAACTTTTTGAAATCCTTATTATTAATACAAAATTTATTGAAAACTATTTTAATGAAATTTAGTTTTTAAATTTTAATCTTTATTAATATATAATAATAGAAGTCAAACATAAAAGATAAAAAAAAAAAAGTCACTTAGAGATAAATAAGATAAATTATATAGAGATAAATAAGATAAATCACATAAAGATAAATAAGATATAATTACTAAGAGATAAATAAAATAAATAGAAAAATCACATCTATATTTTTGAAATTAAAAACATTATATTTTTAGAATCAAAATTTGGAAACATAATAAATCTTTTTGATCTTTCTAAATTTGTGTAGGCTTGTAATTTTAATTTTTTGAATTTGGAATTATAATTTTATGTTTAAGATTTAGAAACATAGAATTTTTTTATATCTTTGTATTTTGAAAAGCCACACAATCAGCTTAGTATCTTTGAAATAGGGAAATCAAAAAACTCTTAAACTTCCATTCGTTTGATATCTTTCTATATTCTCCACTATTCTCCACTTTCCAATGCATTTGTAACTGTCGAATGCTATTCTCCACTTCTCATGCATTTGTAACTGGTAACAATTCTTTTTTTATGTGCACAGACTGGTTAGCTTCGTATTGTAGCTGTAAGGTACACTTTATTGTTAGCCAAAAAAGATATAATCAAAATTATTTTATGAAATCAAAAATTAGATTTTCCTCTTTCAAATTTTCTTATTTTTTGATATATTTGTGCAATCCTATTGGGCATCTAGCAATGATTTGGGTCATGTAGTATTCCACACCCAATCTGGAAGGTATTCTCAATATCCATTAGTGCCATTCCACTTTCTTGTACAAACACAATTTCTTTTTTAATTTTTTCTAATCTTAATCGCAGGCATTGTGCAAAACAAATAGCTTAGCAAAGCTTATCAACCTTAACATTAAAGAGCAATTTAGTGAAAACTTGCATAATTCACAAAGAATTGAACAACCAACATTTATTTTATTAATTTTAGTTATATTTTTCAATATAGTAGAAAACTTTTTTTAAAATCTAGATTTTTAAATTTTAGTTATAAGAAACTTTCTATTATATAGATATTTTTTAAAAATTTTAATTAAAAAAACTTTCTAAAATATCTTTTATCTTTTTTATTAAAAACTTCTAAATATATTTTTGTTATTTTAATTTCTAAAGATTTTTTTTTAAAATTAAAAACTTTATAAATATACCATTTAAAAATGCAGATTTGACATGCTTCTGATTTTTCTCTGAGAAAAGTAACCCAATACATTCTAGAATAATCATCAATAATTAGCATGAAATATCTATCACCTTGTAAGCTTCTAGTTCTAGCTGGACCACATAAATCAGTGTGAATTAAATCAAGAGCATTATTGGATTTTTCTAGAATACTTTTGAAACTAGCTCTAACTTGTTTTCCAAATTGACATTCCTTACAAATTGTATTGTGAGGTTTCACAATTTTAGGTAGATCTCTAACTGCCTTAGAAGTACTGATTTTTAACATGCAATCAAAGTTTACATGACATAGTCTCTTATGCCATAACCAACTTTCATCTATATGTACAATTAAGCATGCCTTTTCACTGTTATTGAAATGAAAGATATTGCCTCTAGTCTAATTATCGGTTGCAATTTCCAAACCAGTTCTATTCATGATTTTACATTTTCCATTTTTAAATTGTAACTAAAATCCCTTCTCAACTAATTGACCAACACTTAAAAGATTATGCTTTAATCCTTCAACATAGTAGACGTTGTCACTGTTATGCTTACCATCAAGAGATATTGAACCCTTACCTTTGATTGAACAGGCTTTGTGATCTCCAAATCTTACTAAACCTCCATTGTATTCTTGAAACTTCAAGAATTTACCTTTGTCTCCAGTCATATGATGTGAGCATCCTAAATCAATGATCCATTCATCCTTTGCTTCAACTTTAGCTGCTAGGGCTTGTTCTACCGGTTGAGTAGTAGGTGTCGATTGATCTTCTGTTATAGAAACAAAAACCCATCCATTGTCTGCTGGATCCTCATCAGAATCATCAGTCACACCTTCATCAGCAATGTAACAAGATTTGTCTTTGTTCTTCTTAAATTTGTATCTCTGATATTCAGGATTAGGCTTGTATTTTCTCCTAGCTTCTTCTCTTAGTCTAGCATGTCTATCAGGGCATCTTGAAGCCATATGACCAATCTTATTGCAGTTAAAACATTTAAAGGGTGCTTTACCTTCAGACTTACTTCCAATTGGACCTTTTGGCATTTTTCTTGCAAATAATGCTTCAATCTCTTCAAGCTCTTCATTCTCCTTTCTAGATTCTTCAAGTTCTCTTGCATGAAAGGCTCTCTAGTCTAATTTGTCAAATGATGGAGCAGATGATGTTGATGCTTTAAAGGCCAAATCTGTCTTTATAGTAGCAACATGACCAAATTCCTCAATTTCAAAGGCTGAAAGTTTTCCAATCAATGTATCCCTAGTTACTGATGTATTAGGCATTGTTATCAACTCATTTATAGCAGTAACCTTCATTTTATATGCTGGTGGCAAAACTCTTAAGATTTTTGAAACAATTTCATCCTCACTCAAAGTTCCTCCACAACTTTTAATACCCAAAACAATTTCATTTACTCTTTCCATAAAAGCAGAAATCCTTTCATCTTCTTCCATTTTCAGATGTTCATACTTGACTCAAAAGCTTTCAAGTTTTGCAATCTTGACTATGGAATCTCCTTCATTCAATGTTTCCAAATGATCCCAAATAGCTTTAGCAGTAGACCTATCTGATAATCCCATGATTTGTTGATCTGATAATGTGCTCAAAAGTGCTTCTCTTGCTTTGCAATCATTGTCTTCATCTTTAGCTAAGGTAGTTGGAGTAGTCTGACCAGCTACAACAGTAGTATAACCATTCTTAGTAACTTCCCAGATGTCTTTCCCAATGCAATTCAAATGTGTCTCCATTCTGATCTTCCATATCCCATAGTTGGTTCCATCAAGCTTAGGATTGTCCTTCCTGAAATAATTAGTAGACATTGGATCTCCTCAAGTTGTTAAACTTCTACAAAAGAGGACTAAGCTCTGATACCAATTGTTAGGTCCCAGAGACAACTGAAAAGGGGGGATGAATCAGTTGTCTAATAAATTCAAACCAAAATCTAATTAACCAACTTAATGCTTAATATCAATAAACCAGTTAAGTATGCCGGTAGACAGTGTTAATAGTAAATTGCCATACCAGTAAGGATTAATGTATGAAACATAAACATAAATTCATCCACAACACATAACACCAATATTTGTACTTGGAAACCTTGTAAGGGGAAAAATCACAGTGGGAAACCTTACGCACAATCAAATGATACTACAGCAGATAGTAAGTGTACATAATGGGGTCTGCACATGCAGAAAGGCCAATAGCCTAGAGCTCACTACTCAATCACAAAATGGGAGTCACACTGACTACAGTTGGATGGTTAAATCCAATAAGAATGTATTGCACAAAATAGCATCTTCATATGCTGGATTCAGCACCGATGTAATGCTGATATGCTTCTACAAAAACCTAACTTCACCTTCAAATGATGTCTTTGTGTATACCTCTGCTTGATCTCACATTACCTTCACTCAATTCTTTTTTTTTCGCATTCCACACTTGATCTTACAAATAAGATCTTACATATATATCATACCCTAAGACCAATTTTAGTAGGTCGGCTCTACAAGATATTACAATAAAATCATTTTACAAACAATATAATATTTGATGCAATAACCGATTGAACATGTCATCTTAATGCATTTACAACAATAGTAAATCATCTCCATAGCGTGCCATGCTGATCTGGAAAAGATAAACCTGTCGGTGTAACCCTAGATAACCTAGACCTATTTGCCAATAAAAGCAAATATGCAAATATGAATATACCAATGATTAATTCTTCAAAATAAAGTGTCCACATGATGTCTTCGACATTACCAAGTGTCTTCCATATCATTCTAAATACCGGTGAACATTATATCCTGCTGGTGAACCATATACCAGTAACTGTTGTAATAGTTACTTGCTTGCCAGTGAATGTTGCTAGATCTCCAAAGTGCTAGTTTTCAGTAGGTGTTGACATCAATGACAAAACCATACCAAAATACCAACAATATGATCAATCAATCTTCTGAATCACTGAAATCAATCAAGAATGATATAAGAACACTATAAATACTCCAACATAGAATCACCAACACAAGAAACCAATCTACAATCATCAGATCAATAAAATTACAGGAATATGTTAACATCAATTACAACAACATATCGTAGCAGCAACAATATACAACATTTATGATGCCCTCCATTAAGAGAAAGTAGTTAAGTTACCATTTATTATTGTAGACACCTAAATTTGCACACTTAATTAAATGAACTTTATTTGTTTAATTATCATTTATCCACCTTTTAATTAAACTAAGGTTTATTTAATATGTAGACGTATAAATGTGACCACTTTCCTAAATGAATATTTAATAATTATTTTAACCCCATTCCCCTTATTAATTAATTCTATTAAATTAATTTCTTCACATTCATCTATTTGATTAAATTATTTACTCAATTTATTTAATTAAGTTCACCTAAGCCTTTTCTATCCTTTAATTAAATAAATCACTCTATTTAATTAATTTCTCTTTCTCCCTTTTTAATTAAAATTACATTTAATTAAATTGATCCCTATGAATAAATAAATCTAATTTATTTATTTATTTAAATCCCCCACTTGTATTTATGAAAGTTTCATCTATTTTAGTTGAAATAAAGTAATTTTATTTTAATTAAAATCATTTTCTCTCCATTTGCATTTTCCTACATCTCTCACTTGCCTCCTAAACCCCCTTCTAGATTCTTCTAATCCATTCCTATTTAGCCTAATCCATCTCCTAATTATTGTCACATTCCTAAGCAAAGAGAAGTCACTTCTCAAAGCCTCAAAAGTCTTCAATAACCATTAAAGGATTTATATCCTCAACAAGTTAACCCTCAAAGTCTTCCAAACCATTTAAGGCTCTTAGATAACCATTAATGGTTAACTCAACCTTCTTGCATGATTAGAGACTTTCTCTCTGACTCAATCCTCAGCTAACCCAAGGGTCTCATCAAGCATTCATGGATTTAACCTTGGTAATCCCTTTAACCCTTGCACAAGAGTTTACCCCTTGGAAAAACTATTTATCCAATGGATAACCCTAATCTAACCTTAAGCCTTACCTCCTAGGGTGACCTTCATGTCTTCTCAAGCATTTAATGCTTCTTACATCTCCTCTCAAGTAACCTCTTGTTGACAATTGTCACCATTTCATTGGTGATAATTTTAAACATGGATTGATTAACTTTCAATCCCAACCCTTGTTAAGATTATCCAATCTTGACCATTCTATTTTCCCTATAGATAGATCTCTCATTTTCTCATTTTTAGAGAGATCCAAGTCTTTGTGCATCAAACTAATAGTCTAATTACTAAGAATTTTAGCCTCTTTGTTAAATCATCCTAATAGCATTTAGAAGCATTTCAATATCATAGAATATCCATGCTACACTAGTATATCATTTTAGGATAAATTTATTAATCCTTTATCATATCATCATCTTCATTCTAGCTTAATCATCATAGATCCAATATCATACATGTCTTAGAATGCATTGATGAATATAAATAAAAAATCACTAGTTCTTGGAGTAGGCATTCTTAAGTCACTTTTCTCAGTGATCTGAGAGCAAAATATTGACTTTAGGGATCTTATGAGATAGAGAACAATGGGACACCCCTTGGGAAGTTGAACTATTTCAAATAGTTCCTATAACTTGCACTAGGAGTCTCATTGGTGTGTGGGTATTTTGAATCTAACTTTTACACTTTTATCGCCCTCATTCCCCGCATACATAATATATCCCTCTTCTTCTAGACCAACCATTAATTAAATTCACACATTTGATTAATCCCCCTTTCTTCTATTAATTGTATTTATTTGATTAAGTCCCCTTCCCCATTTAATTAAATTCATCTTTTTGCATATAAATAGATCATTATTTATTTATAAATCCCCCCAACTTGCATTTTCCTACAAATGCAAATTGCATTCATTTTGGTTGAAATAAATATTTTTATTTTAATTAAAATTCCCCTTTTCTCCCACTTGCATTCTTCTACATTTCCCACTTTCATCCTAATCATTCTTATATAACCTCTTTAATCCTCCTTTATTAAGCTTAATTCTTCTAATCATGTCACATCCCTAAATTTCGGGGAGACTTCTCCAAATTTGGAGAAAGTCTTCAAAATGTGTTGAAGACTTTATCTTTTTCAACAAGTTAACTTGTTGAGTGTTCAAATACTTGTAAGGATCTTACATAAGCCTTGAAGGTTATCTACCTTCTAGAAAGTCAACCTCCAAAGTCTTCAAAGAGAATTTAATGCCTCTTAGAAGACATCATCCTAGCCCATGATTGTTGTCCCTTTGACCATCTTTCAACTTTGTACAAGAGTTTAACTTATGGACAATAGCCTATACCCTTGGATAAAAGATTTATCCAATGATGTCATCCTCTTGAGGTTAACCCACAAAGCTTAATAAGCATCTAATGCATACTTAACCTCCTTTCAAGAATTATCATGGTGACTCTTGTCAACATGAGATTGGATTGAAAATCTCACATGGATTGATAACTTTCAATCTTGACCCTTCTTAAGCCAATTCAATCTTGGCCTTCCATTTGACTAGTTCTTCTCTAAATAGCTCCCATTTTCCTCCATTTTGCTCAATCCAAGTCTTCATGCATATAAGTTATAGTCTCACAACATCAACCATTTTAGCCCTCTCTTTGATAACTGTAATTAGATCATTTTTGTAGCATTGTAGCATAGATTTATCATGTTTTGCATATCATATTAGTTTCATTTCCATATGCGCTTAATGTCATCAATATCATTTTTATGCCAATTTACCTTCATATCCATCTCACCATCTTGCACCATATCATTAACTAGTTTCATATCAATATCATGCTAAGATCTTAGTTGCATAGAATTTATATCTTTGATCATATATCCTTGATTCTTTACATAGTCATCCTAGAGATCAAG
This sequence comes from Cryptomeria japonica, assembly GCF_030272615.1. NCBI lineage: Eukaryota > Viridiplantae > Streptophyta > Pinopsida > Cupressales > Cupressaceae > Cryptomeria > Cryptomeria japonica. The sequence goes on along the minus strand of NC_081411.1, from coordinate 61,545,500 downwards.
TGCTCATCCAAGATGAGAACCACCTTGATTTGAAGGATCCTTGGAGATAGGGAACAATGAGATGTTCTTAGAGCTTTTGTTTCATTTACTTGTGTTTAATGTTTCATTGATGTCTAACATAATTTTTTATTAGTGTGTTTAAGTTGTTGTCTCTCTTCCAGGATTCCACACTTTTGAGCATACAATTATATCTTTCATTAATAGTTTAAAGGAGTTATAAAAAGCCACATTCACCATGTTGGGCAGTTGTAAATAAATTGGAAGGCACATTTACTATGTTGGGTGTTGGGCAGTTGCAGATAAAATGGAAGCCACATTCACCATTTACACAATGAAGCAACAACTAGCTTTTGTTGGCAAGGTATTTGATAAAAGGTTGAAATCCATTTTCAAGTACAGTGATAAAAGATTTATGAGATATTTGAAGTTGTTTCTTGGGGATTGCTTCATGCAAACACATCACTAGTATCACAAGAATATGGATATAATTAGCATGGTGGTTGCATTGGCATTGGAGATTGAGAAGAGCGTGGGCAAGGTACGTTGGTTGATGAAGGCATGTGTGGGGGAGGAATGACTTGATGGCCTAGATGATTTTCTATTCACTATAATTCTAGGTATTAGTATTGATACTCAGAAGGGGGAAAACAAAGGTGGAGTTACTACCATCATCCCCTTTATCAAATGGAAAGTTGGGGAGGGTCGGCCAACAAGGAGGGAAAAAGTGGCCCTCAGGTCGACAATGTTGGAGATATTTCTGCATGAGAAAGAGGATGGCCATGGAATGGGTGTAGAGGGAGGTGCAGGTGTAGAGGGAGGTGAAGGTGAAGGTGCGGAGGGAGGTGAAGGTGAAAGTGCGAAGGGAGGTGAAATTTCAGAGGGAGACGGGGGTTCAAAAGATGATGAAGAATATACACCACCCCAGTCAACTAATTGTATGCGACAGTCATGGGTAAAGAAGAATTGAAGGTTTTTTGGGTGATTTTTTGGTAAGATTTTTATTGGTTATTGCTTTAAAACTAACCATAATAGTTCAAACAAAATCTATATATGTATGGACAAAAATTGATAGTAAAGGATTGCAAAGATGTAGGGTAACATGAATAATACCTGTGTGCTTTTGTTGAAGCTCCTCTATTGGTGTGCCTGTTTTTTCCTCTTCTATGCTTGCCATATCTTTCTCTTGCTGTAATGCTTGTTGTGTGTTTGTCTGTGACTGCAATGAGATGAGACTTTTCTTTTCATAGAAACATTTTATGGTTTCTCCCTTTTATTGTACTATTTCGAATTTGAAATTTGAATGTCCATTGAAATGTAGAGGCAATTCATTTAAGCCTGATTTGATAGTTTTTGAATGGAATATGGTGGCCTTACACGCTTGTTGTTGTCGTTGTAGGTGGGATATTTTGTGACAAGACTAGTAAGCATGCATTGAATATCGTTGAAGGTGATGGTTCACAGAGTATAGATGAGACAAATGGTTGACAACTGTTTCAAGGATGAAATGTTTTATGGTGCACACGTGGACCTAAACATCTGTTTAGGTGCTATATGATGGGTCGTGTTTGGGTCCACGTGTGTGCGAGTGGCAATATAAAGTTTTTGGACATGTTTGTAATGTTGGCGTTGGAGTCTGTAAAACTGTCATATTTTCCTCCTTTATGGTTTTATACATACACTTAAAATTTGTTATTTCAGGCCGCTTTATGGCATGGTGGAATGTGTATGTGGCCAAACAAGTCTTTTTTTTGGTGGTTGTACTTGTTTGACCCATTCAATGTGGAACTGAATGTTTTATATTTTAAACATAATGGATACACTTTGGCTCTAAAACATGTTATGTTTGTATGTGAATTTTTATTGATTTAATTTCATGTTATTTTTTGGGTTGGGGTGCGCATGTTTTGGCATGTTAGGTGGTCAAGTGTGGGGCCCAAATAGTGCATGAACTATATTATGTTTTGGACCCCATGCACGTATTGGCTCATCTCTCCTAGTTGGGAATACATATTTTCCTTTCTAATGGCCAAATTAATTTTGTAATTGTGTATTAATATTGGATTTTTTGTTGGGTAGAAAGATGGTCGTACATTTGAGAACAATTATTTTAAAATTATTATTGTAATAGTGTTTGAAATGCCTAATGAAAACATAGTGAGGATAAAAACATCCAACAAAAAGAAGCTAAAGTTTTAACACGTATGTTGCGACAAAGAAATTTTTACAAGTGGCAGAGACTATTAATGGGAAATAGTCAGGGTGGAGAAAAAAGTTGATAGATAGGAAGTGATAGGTAACAATGGCTATTTAAGAATGCCCATGTGTACTAATCTTTTTCCTAATAATTTTTTTCTTAATGATGATAGTCATTGTGCATGTATTTTTTATTGTTAAATTTACTTATCACCTTCTTTTGATCCATTCAAGATTTAGCCTTTTTTAATCCATTATTCCACACAATATGTAGAGTATATGAATACAGTTTTGTATAATAAAACTTCCATTAATAAAGATGAATATTGTGTGCAGGATTTTTACTGTGTTTTTGTTAGTAAGTTTCAAATCAGACTCTTTTGTTATCAAGTTTTAGATTGGGCTCTTTTATCATTTATTATATATATATATATATATATATATATATATATATATATATATATATATATATATATATATGTTTAATATATAAAAATATAAATTTTAAATAATAATTATCTTAATATTTATTGGTCTATTATTTTATAATATTTATACAACATATGTAATCAATTTAAGGCAAGTCAGTGAAAAATTTAATTCAATTTTTGTTTATTATAAAAGTATAATACGACATTACAATTTAATAGTGTATTTTTATTAAATAAAAATATATTTTTGTATATTTAACATATAAAAAATAAATAACTTTATAATAGCATATTTTTATTAAATAAGGATTTATTTGGTATGATTAATGTATTATATATATATATATATATTTTTTTTTTATATTAATAGTGTCCATATTAATTATATTGATTAAGAATATATATTTATTTACTATTTTAATTATTATCATTAATATAAAATTTTACTAAGGTAACTATTATTATAATCATAAAAGCAAGCTTAAATTTTAATAATTGAAACTTTAAGACGTTCACAAAAACTAATAAAAAATAAATGTACAAAAAATCTTTCATATCTTACTGTAATCATTAAGCTTGAAGTTTAACAATCTAAACTTAAATATTTATTTCTTTCAATTATAAACATTGTCTTAAATAAAAATGTTCACAAAAATTTTGTTAGAGAAGAAATCTATAGAAATGGATTGTTCATTCGGATAGCAATTTTTGGGGGGACTGATTCTTGGGATCTTTATCTTCCTATCCTCCATTCTTTCTTCACCTTTTTTTAAGCAGCTTGTTGGTCTAGAGTAGTTGATTTCAAGTCTTCTTGATAGGTGGGTAACACTTGCATTTATTCTTGGAAGGATAACAGTTATTGGCCTATAGGGGTAGTCAAAATGATTGGACTATTCTCTTTTCTATTTTGATAGACCGATCTTCTTGTTCTTTAGAAGACGTTGATATTATCCAAAGGGATTTTATCAGTTTCAAATGTTTATATAATTTTAATCTAAGAACAAAATGGTTATGAAGTTTTTTCCTTAGTGAAAATAAATATGTAATTCTTATTGTTGAAAGAAGTGTTATTCTTTTCTTTGGCCCCTTTTCCATATTAAATGTTTCACTTGGGATAACATAAAAAAAAGGGGGTTTCATTGTCCTCTTAGATGTGTTCAATGTGGATCTAGTGAGGAGAGTGTGTCTCATCTGTCCTTTCAATGCTCTTTTTTGGTTGTCTTTTGGAGGCAATGGTGGTATGTTTGGAATCACAACTTTGGATTTAATGCATACAAAACCATGTTTAAAGTAGTGTTGAACTTCTCTCATCAATGATGAATGATTGATTGCATATGTTCATTGTGAGCTACAATGTTGAGTATTTCTTTTGTAAAATGATCTTGATCTGGTGAAGCATGCTGTAAAATCACTCATACATCTCTCCAAGGTTAGGTGCATTAGTATCCCTATATTTGATGGCTTAGAATTGAGTCATTGATTCCACATTGATATCATAACCACTAGTTGCAATGTTTCTTGCAACTCAAGCATCTTCTTTAAGAAATTGAAGTATGATGGCTTAGAATAGAAATACATGATGTAGACATTAAATGCAATCATCATCCAAGTATTGTTAAGTACTTTCAAATAGATGATGAAGAAAATTTTGAAGAAAATTTTGAGAGCATGTTGATTCTATCCAAGTGCTTAACAATATTTTCAAATAGGTGAAGAAGAAAATTTTGAGACCATGGAGACGTGAATGTGATGTAGGGGAAGAAAATATTGAGACCATGGAGATGTGAATGTGAATGCGATGTAGGGCAAGCTTCAACAAAGAGGTGCATATCCAAGAGAGAAAAGAGCAACTAAGTTCTTGTTGTTGTTAATGAAGATAGAAGTCCAAAATCAAATATAGGTTTTCAAAAACATTCCTTGGAAGTTGAGGGTTAGATTTTGATGTTGAAGGTATTTTTTTTTGTATAGGCAAGTGTTACAGTAGCTAAGCAAGAAGCAATGCTTAAATTTTTGGAATCTTATGGAAGATTAGCACATCATGTGGATGCTCATGCATCTTGCTAGTATCCTAGATAAATTGCTCAGATGTTGTATCAAGTTTGTCAAAAGAAAAAAAAATTGACAAAAAAATTTGATAATCAAGTGAAAAAAAATGCTACAATTAAGGTTCAAATAATCCATAAAGCATGCTAGGAGACAAATCTCAAAACATAACGTGAAATTGCAAGTATATGAACAAGTATAATATTCTATTTAGACAATTAAATTTTAATCAAATATTAATATACCTATGAAAATTTTAAAATAAAATTAAAACAATATAATAAATAATTTAAAAATTTAATTATTATTATTTTCAAATAATAATTGACAAAATAAAAAAATTGTAGAGTTAAATCAAACCTTAAAAATTAATAATTGCTAAATTAATTTTTAAGCTCCTAAACTTTCAAAGTAATACAAATAAAAACAAGTTAAAACTTTTTCACGTGATCATTAATTGATATTTTAGATTTAAGAGTGAAGTATTAAGGTCTAAAGCTTACCTTAAGACTTGAAGATTGTGTTAATTTAATAATTGAATGATGAATACTTACACTTGCTTTCCTCTTGCACTTACTTTCATTCTTCTTAATACTCTTATTTAACCAATGAAGACTTAGCAAATGCTCCCACTCTTTTAATTGCTCTCACTTTTTCTATCCCAATGTTCTTATTGCAATTTTTAGCATTCTTTAAATATAATTATTTAATTAACATTAAAGGGGAATGATTAATTGATGCGAGATTAAAGAAGAAGAATTAATGTAGACATCTAAAATTGTCTTGTCTGATTAATTAAATATTTTTATTTATTTAATTATTTTAGCTTATTTTTCTATTAATTAAATAAATCTTTATCTATTTAATTAATTAATTTATCCTCTTCTAGCCTTTTTCCTCATTTAAATAAATACTTTTATTTATTTAAATAGCCATTTTCTTAAATTAAATAAATATTTTATTCATTTAAATGATCCCATTTCTTCTATTAATTAAATAAATCTTTATTTATTTAATTAATTCATTAGCCCTTTCTACACATGACACATGTCATTCATCTCTTAATTCCGACACTACCTACCCTCTTTATTATTTTCTTATTTCATCTACGTACCCTTTAATCCTAGTTGACCATCTATCTTTTACACCTCTTAATCTTATCCCTCCATTTCTTATAGTGTCTTCTATATAAGAGGATGCTTCTTTTATTATCAATCCTCCTAAGCACTCCTAAGCACTTCTAAGCAATCTTATGCAATCAAGCTATCAACCATATTTTCGTTCTTTGTTGAGCTCTTGTGCACACATAAAATTTGAGAGAAAATATATCAAGCAAGATCAATGGAGATATGAAGAATGAAGATTAAAACCCTAGTAGACATGTAATGGTATATTCTTTGTGATTTTGTTGATTTTGCATTGTCTTAGGTAATCTTCATATGTAATGGTGCATCTTTGTTGTTGTTAGGCCAGGGTTTTGTGGTTGAATCTATTTTAGTCTTTCAATATTATTGTTTCCATTATTCACTTTTTACCATAAAAATTTTGGCACGCCTGACAGGACCCTTGTCCATTTTGCATTTAACATCTTTTGCTGCTAACTTTCTGTATTTGAAGTTGTAGATCTAACATTTCCGACAACATTTTGACTTTTCGCATATGTGCATTCTGGAACCACATTTTTTATTTTCTACCGTGTCTGTGAACCTCTGGATTGTGTCTCTATTTTTGGTAGTATTTTTCATTTTCTATATTGCGGGATTTTATTATAGGCGAGTCTGTGATAATTTTAACTACGTCAGTATTCTACAGAATTTTTTTTGTTTTGCTTTTTTGCAGAAACGTGTCTGTGGGGTATTGAAATGTGTCTGTGTTGTTGAATCATGTTTGTATTCAGTTTTATTTTTTCAATTTTTTTTTCATCATTTAGGGTTTCATTTCGTCATTTTGGCTTGCATCTAGGGTTTGAGATTTGGTTTATTTGAGCTAATATCTTGTGATCTAGCTAACAAAGGGTGCAGCTTGTCTTTCAAAGCGAATCGAGTGTCGAAGGCCCCTAATTTTCACAAAGTGTTTTTGGATTTTGTTAAAATAAACCTAACTTGTTTTCTTGCAGGAAGGGATAATCATTTGGAACAACCCAAACTATTAACAAATATTTGTTGCAAGATCTTGGCAAGGGTTTTCTTTTGATTTTCATTGTGTGCCTTGTTTTCATAGATTAACAAACACTTCAATTGGTGCACTAAAATTGAACTAGTGTCTTTTGTGTCTTGAGCAGTAGGCTCTTTTTTGTTTATCTTTAGAGGGTCCGCCTCCCCATGTGGTCATTAAGACTACTAGTGAGGAGGTAACAACCCAAGTGGTATCGAGGTAAACCCCCCTCTTTCAAACCACTATAAATAACTGTATCCATGGTAAAAGCCATGGGTAATGTGTGTTGATTAGTTCATACCGACACTATGTCTCCCCATAAACTTGTTAGATCTAATTTATTTGATCAATAGTAGGGTGTAACCCCTACCGACTGGGAGCCTTCTGTATTTACAAAGATGAAAGTGTCACATGTATGGCTACACGAGCGAATACCCTTACTAGCACCTTTTTTTTCAGAAATTCAAAATCCTTCTAGTTGTTGGGGTAGGAGGTCCAACCTCTGGAGCGGCCCACACACATACGGTTCTTAGTAGAGATACAATGTTCACCAGGGGGAGTTTGCATGGGGACTGGTGCTTGGCTGCCCCAGAGAAGTGAGTGTCGAGGGTGGAGATAATGGGGTCAAGCATCTAAGTGTCTTCTTTGAATAGCGTAACCTTGGGGGAAACTCCATGTGGGATCAACAACTATTTTCCTGGCCAACCTTAGGAATCATGCTTGTCTTCTTTTAAACATTCAATACCAAACATCAAAACATTATGTCTTTTGTGTCTTCAAGTGTATGCAAAACATTTTTACATCAAACATAACACTTTCTTTTGAGTCATTTTTAGTCTAAAATACATGCAAACATTGAGTCCTCAACAATATTGTGTCCTCTTGTCACAAAAAACAGTCAAACAAATTCAGATTTGGTCAGAAGAAACAACTTCACAAATTGAAAAAATTGCACTCAGATTTTGGAAATGCGCGTGTCTAATAAAAACATGTATGTGTCCTATAACCACATTTATGTATGAAAGAAACACATCTATGCTATCATAACAAACTACATTCACAATATTCTCATAAATGCATCTGTGCAGTATCTAGTCAAGTCTATGTTGGGGAAACGCATCTATGAAGTATACAGGCATGTTTGTGTTTAGTATTGGAAAAATTTATAGTTCACCCAACAAGAGCAATCAGTTCCAGAATTCTTGAGCTTCCTAGGTTATTTCTTTGGGTTTTCATCTAGCATCCAACCTATTTTTGGGTCTCACAAAGTTCATCATTTCTTTACACCTTGCATTACATTCACATTTGTCTAAACTTGAGTCAAAAAGTCACTTGCTTGTCCTCAACTTGCACTGTCAACACAATACATACAACAACATTTTTCTAAGTGATCCCTCATCAAGGTCTATAACCTTTAGGTCTCATTTGGTGTTACTTGGAGTCAAGGTCAACTTACCTCATCAAGAGATCTATCATCTCTTTGGAAGTCACACCTAATCTACTATATACATACTTGGTCTTACACTTGGGACATTGCAAGTACACCTTGGATTCATTTACATTCCATCCAACTCTTGGTCTTCCATACTCTTTCCATTTTCATCTAGTCTCACACATATTGTGTTAAGGGCTAGTTCATGGTTGAAACTCATTCCCAAAAATCTAGGAGGGAAGCTAAAGAGGCTCAAGAGTCTGCAAATATGAGTGGCTATGAGTATGACAATGATATCTTTTTCAATTTTGATCATACCACATTACCTGACATGGACATCTATAGAAACATTCAGAATGTTGAGAACATGGATGATACAAACAACAATGATGCACAAAATGGCAATGTTGACAACATTTCAGTACACTCAGTAGAAGTTGAGGAAACTATCATGGATCCCCATTTTAAAATAGATTGGTTGAAGAGATCATGAGAAGAGATAGATAATATTTCCTACAAGTGATAGTACAAACTAGAGATAAGACACCTCATGATCTTGAGATGTCCCAAATAGTGGAGAATCGACCTACTCAAGAAAGTCAACTCAAAATAGATCAAAGGAGACCTAATAGTGGAGGTAGTAGAGGACCACATTTTGTGCTTCAGTCACCATCATCCTTGTTTCAAAAACTTGAGGTCCCAAATACACATGGTCAAGCTTATGATACTCATGAAATAACATCTCATGAAGAAGTTTGTTTATGTAGACCTTTATGGAAATATTATGCAGATAAATACACTCAATCGCATACCAATGCTAAGGACCAACCTCAAAAGCAATTGGATACCCAGAGGCATGGTCAAATTTGGGGGCAATACATAAGAGAAAACTCATGATATGCCTTATGACCCTATATCAAGTGGTCCCTACACACATTATCATTATAGACTTCCTCCATATGAACATGTTTACGATCAACACTATCCATATATGCAATATCCTCCTCCTCCACCTAGTGGCTCAGGCATGGGATATGGTCCAAGAAGTTGGTCTTCACCCAAATTTTTTTGGAACAATAGATAAGTGAGTTACAAAAGAATATGGAGGACATCAATACACCAAAACCAACTTACATAATGAGAGATATATGTCCCTATCCATTTGAAAGGAGCATTCCAATGCCTCCATTTCCTACACATTTCATAACACCAAAGTTTGATAAATATAGAGGCAAAGGAGACCCTAAGGTACATATAAGATAGTTTGTCACAACTTGCATTGAGGTAGCAGCAGAAGAAACATACTTGATGAGATTGTTTCCACAAAGCTTAGGGGAACAATATATGAAATGGTTCTCCCAACTTCCACTTGGAATTAAGTCATGGGGTGATCTAGTAGAAGCTTTCATACAACATTTCTCATACAACATAGATATAGAGATATTAGATAGCACTTTATGCAATACCAAATAGAAATATGGGGAGTCATTTTCATCATTCCTACAAAGATGGAGGAATTTAGCTAGTAGATGCTCTTGTGAAATTCCACAAAAACAAATGGTAGAGATGTTTACACAGAATATCAACAAAGAAATTGGTTACAACTTGAGGAAAGCTTATTTATCCACTTTCAAGGATGTCATTGAGAAAGACTTAGCAATAGAGAATGTCTTAATTGAGCAAGGAATCATCAAGATGTTCAAAGAATATAAAGAGGATTTTAAAGGAAGGGACAAGCCAAGATTTTGGAACAAGAACAAGAACACATTAAATGATGGCGTTGCTGATGCTAACACTGTGTGACCAAAAATTATTCTTTCAGGATCAAGTTCGTCTACAAACAACCAAGTAAATACTTAAGGAACTCCAAAACCATGAAGGAAATACACCCTATTGGGAGAACCACTTGAGTCAACTCTTAGGAAGCTAGTGGAAAAGAAGATAATAACAATTCTAGATAATCCTCCATATGAGCCAAAAGTCAAACCAAATTGGTTGAATGATGATAAGTACTATGACACAATTCCATTCTCTTGCAGACTGATGTTTCCATGTACCAACAATATTGTTGAATATGAAGCACTGGTAACATGAATCAAAATGGTTGTGGAATGGAAAATCAAGGACTTAAGATTCTATGGTGATTCTTAATTAGTCATAAATCAGATCAACAATGAATATCAAACAAAAGATGATAAGCTCCTACCATACAAGAAAATGGTGGATGACTTCAAGCAATACTTTGTACATATCACCTTTGATAAAATACCAAGGTTGGACAAAAAAGTGACCGATGAAATGACCACTATCGCTTCACTGCTACAAATTCAAAAGCAACAGAGTCATTATGAGTTCCTGGTAGAGCAATTGTTTTCCCTAGCCTATGACAATTAGACATCTCAAGTCATCTATATCATAACTAGTTAAAACTCCCCTCTATATGGGACAATCTATGAATATCTTAAAACCAAGACCCTACCACTCAAACAATCTCGTAACAAAAAACATAGCTTTATCCAGCAACCCGCCCGTTATACCTTAACTGCTGACACACTTTACCGTCGAGGTCTTGATGGTACTCTTCTTCATTGCGTTGATCGTAATGAATCTGACTCTGCCTTACACAAGTTTCATGAGGGTATCTGTGGCACACACTCAAGTGGTCCTACTCTCTCTAAGAAACTTCTAAGAATGGGATATTACTGGTCGATAATGGAGAAAGACTCTTATCAATTTACCAAGAAATGTCCTAAATGCCAAATCCATGGTAATCTTATCCATGCACCAACACAAGAGCTACAACCGTTTACAACATCTTGGCCTTTCTATCAGTGGGGACTCAATTTAGTAGGGAAAATTCATCCTTCTTCAAACAGACACAAATTCATTATCACTGCAACAAAATATTTCACAAAATGGATCAAAGCAGTCCTAATGACCACAGTAACTAGAAAACAGATTGCCTCATTTATTCTCGATTATCTCATTTGTAGATATGGAATTCCTAGTTCCATCATCATAGACAATGGGCGTCCTTTCAAAAATCAAGATGTAGGAGAGCTATGTGAATGCTTTAGAATTCAACATCGCTTCTCTACACCTTATTACCCATAAGGGAATGGTCAAGAAGCATCAAATAAAACTATTCTGAAAATCCTTAAGAAAACAATCAATGATGCAGGTAAGGATTGGCACATACAACTCAATCTAGCACTCTGGGCATACAAAACTAGTATTCAGACACCTACAGGGGCTACACCATATTATTTGGTGTACGGATCAAAAGAAATTCTACCTCTTGAAGTAGAAATCCCATCTCTTCGCATATCTTTAAAGGGCTTCATACCAGATGAAGAGTATCGAGTCAATAGGTTGCATGAACTAGAAATTCTAGATGAAAAACGACAACATGCTTAAGACCATCTCAAAGTATACCAACAATGAATGTGAAGAAGCTACAATCACAGAGTCATTCCATGAGCTTTCAAAGTAGGTGATCTTGTACTCAAAGAAATTCCCAGAAATCAATAGGATCGAGAAAAGAAGGGGAAGTTCGAACCTAACTAGTTGGGTCCCTATGTCGTCATATCAGCCTACAGATCAAGCGCCTATCAGTTAACCAATTCAGAAGGAGAATTTCTTGATGACCCAACCAACAACATCCATCTAAATAAATTCTACACTTAAGTCGTCCAATGCACGAAAAAGTAGGAAAATACAAAAAAATAAAAAAAAATAAAAAAAATTTTAAAAAATGCAAAAGTGCAACAAAAACATGTAGTGAAAACTTGGCAACAGGCACCATAATTTGTGAGCGACCAACTCTTCTATCTACTAGTACTCATATCTTTTCCATCCATCCAACTCACAGCACGATGGCCATCAACCAACATATTTCACATAGCAATATCTCAGACATACTTAGCGTAGTCACTGTCCTTGATTATCAAAAAATCAGTTCATCATATCCCACCATGGCTTGGTGATCAATATATATATCTCCATCAATAGATATCTATAGCCAAGGTCAACATTCATCTCAAGTTAACCATTCCAATAACAAACTGTAAGGATCATAACATGATAAGAGAACAATGTCAACAACAACTAATTAGGCTAGAAAACAAGACCATTATCCAGCTGAAAAATTTAACACACACATGATGGATAATTTTCTAGGTTATAATTTGTTTACATGTAGCATGCGGTTGTGAATATTTTGAATCTTAAACAAATTTTTGAACTTTGATCTCCCGAGCTACTCAAGGATGCATTCAGCTAGAGAAGCAATGAAGGAATCTAATATTTTCTTTAAATTGTTGTCTATGATGTGATCATTAGTACGATGCAAATGTGTCTATAGACATGATTGGAAACATATCATTGAAGATATTATCCACTTTGCGCATACAAATGGTTAACTCTTGTTCATTTACGCAAGCAACACTCAGGTTGTCTTTGTTCAATTATACCTTAACGCTTGTGTCGTCTTGCAATATCAAAATCCATGTCAGTGTTACTCAGGTCATTATGGTTCAATTATACCATTATGCTTGTATCAACTTTCAACATATCAAAAATCTCAATGATGACAAATCAATCAAAAGCATAATCAACTGACTCAACGGGAATGACAAAGACAAAACGACGATGATCATTTAGTTGCATATCATTTTAAATCTTGCATTTAGTTGCATATCATTTTAAATCTTTCATTTAGTTGCATATCATTTTAAATCTTGCATTTAGTTACATATCATTTTTCTTGCATTTAGTTAGATATCATTTTAAATCTTGCATTTAGTTAGATATCATTTTAAATCTTGCATTTAGTTGCACATCATTTTAAAATCTTGCACTTAGATGCACATCACTATCATTATCATACATCTCATTTTCAAGATACATCTCACGGCATTATCATTATCATACATATCATTTTAAAGATACATCATCATCATAGAAACATCATATCAATGAATAAATCATCATCCATAAACTTATCACATGTGGATCAGGAAAATTGGTGCCATATATATATATATATATATATAAAAAATGGCCAGAATATACAAGAGATGTCATGTCTATTAGAATACAACAAAATGATAAAAATGCAATGGAGACAAGTCTCTCAGGTATGACTATCTCCTAAGGGTGATGGTCTCGTAAAAGATGTCTCTGCACCTGGATCTCCACCAGTAGGATCACAACGGGGAGGCCCTGTAACCCCTCTTCTCTATGTCCTCGAATGAGTCTGAATGGATCGACTAGATGCCACCACAACATAACTAGGAGCTCTATGATCTCTAGGGACCACCTCCTCATATAAGCGCCTATAGTACTCATCCTCCTTGGCTGAGTACTGCATCTCTCTTAGTGTGTCTCTCATCGGGGTACTGACTACCAATCTCTCCAAACTATTTGCATGAGCCTTTGCTCAACCTAGGCACTCTCTCTTTGTATCTCGCTCTGCTATGATCTACACAATCTGATGCTACTAAGCTAATACCTACATCTACAGCTCCTACACTATAACATGCAACACTCAGATATGGGAATCCTATCGATGTGATGGTAACCTGATATGTACTGGTACCTGATGCTCTGCAAAAAGGATTAGAAAATCTGTTTGATGGCAACACACACAAGAGCACAAGAAACAAACATTAGTGTTAGCAACAAAAGATTATCCTAAACAGGCATATCAAGAGAGTTATTAAGCATGAAATAGAAAACATATAAACATAGAATAAAATAGCTAATCAAGATGCTCATAGTTGCTCCTCCCTTGTTCCTCTCCTCTCCAAGTCCCAAATGAGTGTAGCTCTCAGCTTTTAGCACTAGCCATGGATGTCATATGGAGATTCAAGATGGTCGAATATGATAAGCAAATACTATGCAAGAGTAGATAGTGATGCTATGAAAAAGCTCTATGCTAATGCCAATATAACAACAATACTCTAAATGCTTCCTTTTGCTTGAGGAGAAGGGTTCTATTTATAGAAGAAATGGGGAAATGAAGGGTTAAGATTGAATGGTTTAATCAAGGGCCAAGTTTGAAAGTTGGGGATCCATGTGCACAATTGGCACCAATAAAATGGTGACAAGTGTCAACATAGGATTGGGTTGAGAGAAGAGGTTGGAGGCATTAAAGGCCTGAGAAGACCTCATGGTTATCTAGAGGCTAAGGGTCAAGTCCAAATTAAGATTACCCACTGGATTAAGAGTTAATCCAAGGATAAACCTTTGTGCAAATGTTTAATAGATAATCATGGTCAAAGCATTAATGGCCTGATGAGACCTTTGGGTTGGGTAGAGGTTGAGTCAAAACAAATGTTTTATCCATGTGGGAGGGTTTGAGGTAACCATTAATGGTTATTGGAGACTTTGGGGATTAAGTGGTTGAAGGTTGAAAGCCTTCAATGGTTATCAAAGACTTTGAGCCATTTAGTGGTTGAAGGTTGAAAGCCTTTAATGGTTATCAAAGACTTTGAGGTTTTGAGAAGTGACTTCCCTTTTGCTTAGCAATGTGACAAAGTTTAGAGAAGGGGTTAGGTTATTTAGAAGTGATTAGAAAATTCTAGAAGGGGTTTAGGCATGCAAGTGGATTTTGTAGGAAAATGCAAGTGGGAAAAATTTTGGTATTTTCAATTAAAATAAAATCATTTATTTCAATTAAATGGTGTAATTTGCATTTGGATAAATATTCAAATAAATATTAATTTATTTAAATGAGAAAAATGAAGATAAAGCATTAAAATGCTTGAAGACTTTGAGGGAAACCATTAAAGGCTTGAAGACTTTAAGGAAAACCATTAAAGTCTTAAGAAGACTATAGAAGGAAGCCATCAAGTTTGAAGACTTTAAAGCCATCAAGTTTGAATACTTTAAGGGAAACCATTAAAGGTTTCAAGTGGGTGAGGATAAATAGGATTTTAAATAAATAATTTATTTAAAATAATTGTGCAACTTGCTTTTGTAGGAAAATACAAGTGGGTGGAGGATAAAGGTGATTTTAAATAAATTATTTATTTAAAATAATTGTGCAACTTGCTTTTGTAGGAAAATGCAAGTGGGTAGAGGATAAAGGTGATTTAAATAAATGTTAATTTATTTAAATGTGAGAGGTGGGATTTTGGGGGATTTAAATAAATATTAATTTATTTAAATGTGAAAGAATATTTAATTAAATAAGTATGATTTATTTATTTAATTAATGGTCTAAATTTGGTTAAGTGAATTAAATCAAATAAATTGAATAATTTATTTAATTAATAGGAGAAGAGGGTTAAGATGAATTAATTAAATATTAATTTAATTAATTATTAATTGATGGTTAAATAATCAAATAAATACTAAGTATTCATTTAATTAAGTGGACAGATTTATGTGACTACATTTGCCCCTCTTTGAGACGGTGCGGTTTATCGCGTCGTTTCAAAGAAAGAAAAATAGGTGTGAAGAAATGCCCTATAAAATGTAAATTTAATGGGTGGTATGCCCCCTCGAGAGATGGGCCAATTTTTTTTGAAAAATCGGGCGATCTCTCGAAAAAGAATGAAAAGTGGAGGGGAGGTAGAATAGAAGAAATTAGAACTAATGATGAAAGAATGGGAGAAAATGGAGTGAATATGAAGAAACAACAAGCCAGCGAGTACCCTGAGGTCATGTAGGAGATAAATAGCAGATGTAGTGTGGGGTTTGGATTGATGCGATACAACTGATCAAAATTGGTTGGACAATCTGGTGCAATCGGTTTAATTACCCCAGTCAAGTCAAAGCGTGACAGTTGATGTCAGTTGGCGGCTTGGACATGATAAAGTCTGAGTAAGTGAATCAAAGTGACCTGACGGTGACTTAGACAATTGATGTAATTGCCCGATGAAGTCAAGGTATATGAAGCAAAATACTCGTTGAGACGTAGACAATTGATGTAATTTTCTATTGGATTGTGTTTGATTGGTTGATCAATTGATATGTATGTGTGTGTGATGGATGGTTGTGGGGAATCATGGTAGCCCCGTTGAGACTAGGTCATTATGATAAATGCCTATTGTAGTCTAGGTTTGCCATAATCGATTACCTGTTGAGACCCGAAGATACTTGATCAGAGTATCTGTTGATAGTCTAGGTGTGTGGGAGTCGATGTATCTGTGTAGACAGAGTAACTGGCTTAATTTTTTTTGGATGAGTGAGGATGGGAAGCGATGAAGGGATTAGGATGATGTTGATGATCAAGATAGGGAGGGTGAGGGGGGATTCGATGTTAGATAGAAGAAATGGAGGACCTATTACATTCCTATGGAAGAAGAGGAAAATAGAGTATCCATTGTCATTACTATGTATGAATGATATGCAGCTATTTATGAATGTATGGATGGATGGAATGCAACGGAATGCAATATATACAAATGAGATGGAATGATGATCCATGGTGCTTTATTTTTCATTATTGAGCTTTAAAATGTTGTAAGAAAATACAAGCAACTTGACATAATGATTCAAGATGACCTGAGTATTCCTTACATGGATTTTGATATAGCAAGTTAATACAAGCAACTTGATATAATGGATCAAGTTGACCTGAGTATTGCTTACAGAACAAACAAGGATTATCTCCTTTCATGCATGACTTGGATCATCCTCCTTCATCTTAGGCTGATCATATCCTGAGACAATTGCATACCGTAATAAGAGATAAAACCTTTATCCAGTTTGGATGAGGTAGGAGGAACCAAAGAAAGAGAATTGTACCTGCAAACAAACATTATATACATAAAGAATAAAGAATATAGATCCTTGGTAATGGTTCATGCTCATATGGTCGAGGTATACATTGTAGTCAGCAAGCTGTAGTGATCTATGACTGTATTTTGCATAAGATCACGTAGCTTAGTGTAAAGCGGAAAATCGCGGTCGAACCCTAGTTGGTCTCCCCTCTTCTAACTCCAAGGAGAGAGAAGGGAGGTCCGCTAGGATTCGATGGGTTTTCACTTAGGGGGAAGACTTTACATTCAAAAGAGGGGTTGAAACTCATAAGATTCAATCCCACACGATGTAAGATTGGATGCTAAATGAATTTCAAGGGTTTGGAAAGCAAAGCTACCCTCTTTTGTAAAGAATGTTGATTAAGGAAATTAAGCTAAGGATGCATAGAAAGTCATAAAGATTCCCTTATAAACTGAGTTCGGGTTATAGGATGAAGCTGCGGACCTGGAATTAGCAGTAAAATGTCGATACAGCGCTGTCCTGCAAATTTGAGCAAAAGTTGTCGGGACGATGGCGCCCGGCGCCACGGTCCTCCGAAAAATCCGCGAAACGAAGGGGGATCTGTTCGTCTCTGCACAAGGATTCCAGATCTTCAATTTCAGCCGCATACCTACAACCTACACACAGAAAAGCGAAGATGATTGGGGGGTTAGGGATTAGGGGTTTGCCTTTAGGTCAAACCCCGGTTTTGGAATTAACCAAGAAATGAGCAAGAGCTGTAAATGTAAATGACTGTAAAACAAGTACTAATACCTTGTTCTAAGGATGTTTGTATCCTTATGTGCGAAGGTTTAGATGTTGTATGTTGTAGCATGTAGTATATGATCTCCTCTTCAATGGTTGAATCCTTGTCTTGAATGCAACACTTAGCCTTGAATGGAGACTTGAAATGATCAATTGCTTGAAAGAATGCTTGAATGCCTGAATGCTTGAGTATAGTTTCCACGCCTTTTCCATCATATCGAATGAAAGAGGAAAATGTCATTTATATACTTGTCAATTAGGGCTGATAGACTGATTTTCCCGACCTTAGGCCGACCAGGGAATGTAATTTTCCAAATTGCAATCAAAAAGACCCGAGCCTCTTAGGAGACCGGGCCCAAAATAGGACCCAGGGACCAGGGCGCTGGGCGCCATGGTCCTGGAGGACCAGGGCGCTGGGCGCTCTGGTCCCACCTCCCGGGGCAGCAGGGTGCAAGGAGGTTCAGGCCAGGGTGCATGAAAAATGCAGTTTTCAGTGTCGTGAGCAAGTTTTGGGGTCTCCATTCAGGTTGCGTGTTGCGTCGCCATCGTGAAGACCGAAATGCAGTCGAAATTGCAAGTGTCACAATTTTAGGACGCTACATTTAGCCCCCACTTTAGCGGGAGTATGTATGCTCATACTTCCGGTAAAGTACAAGGAAACAACGTTGAAAGACTTTCACCACGTCAAGGAGGCAAGATACACCAAGCCCCTAGTGGACTAAGGATCTTACAACTTCGATTGACAAAGTAAAAGGGAAGATCACGAGGAAGAACCATGACTGTCAGTAGTAAGGTTCCCTCACTATGAGTCATGCAAAAGAAATACCAAAAATCTTCAAGACAAAGCTAAGTTTGCCAAGAAATTTTCAAGTATCTTTGAAAGGATAGACAGGGTGTATGCCCCCCTACGTTAAAGCAATTGCACACGCCTCAATGGGGGTGATTGTTTTAACGTAGTGATACACATAAGAAATGAGAAAGGAAAAGGAGCACGTTATCGCAAGGATTTAGCCCCCAAGTGTGAGATAAACCCAAGGATAATAGACACAAAACACCAAGCACGAGGTGACTTCGCTTTCCTCGGGGTCAGTATGCTGTATGATAAGTCATGTATATATATCATATGTATGTATGCATAATTGTTCTTCATTCCCCAATCAAGGAAGGTCACCTAGAAGAAGGGAACACATGTGTCTTTTGAGTCAACATGAGAGAGATTGAGAGATCTCAATGCTTTGCATCGTCCTCAAGTAGACAACACTAAGGACGACAAATAGAAGAATGAGAATAACATATAGAAGAAGTAACAAAAGGGAGGGGGAGAGAATCTGCCATGCTAATGTAACTAGTCTAGCATGTCATCTACCCCCCGATCTTGCTGATCAATGTTTTGGGAAGGCAGGGAACACGCTAGAGGAGGAACATTCAACACAGCAGATGGAGCTATCACAAGATCCAAACAAGGGCTATGTTCATGTTCCAAGCCACGTTGTTCTTGTCTAGGAGCTACGATAAGTGCTTTAGAAAATTCCTTAGATAAATGATTATCAACATCAACAAGTTCATATTCACTATCAGAAGCAAGAGGAGTAACATTTTCATCATGCATAACATTTTCATCTATATCATCATCAAGATTTATAAAAATAGGATCTTTAACTCGCACAGGATCAAGACCATCATGCATCTTATGTTTAGGAGATTTAGGCTCAATATCCGGCTGAGGAGAAAATGGAATAATGCTTGTTGAAGGTGTTTTTGGAGATTGTAAAGTTTGAGAAGCAGCTGCTTGAGCCCTAAGACGACGCTTTCGTCGGCGTTCCCGTGCAGAATGATTACGTCTAGTCTTAGTAGGAAGTGTAGAAGATAGAGGAGGAGGAATGTTCTCATCCTTATCACTTGGATGTTTAGGTTGTGGTCTCTTAGGCTGGATAATAGGAGAAGAAGAAGGTCTCTTCTCTCTATAGAAGGCAGGAGGAGGAACTGCTCCATATGAAGGAGGAGTTTTTGGTTTAGGGAGAAGACCAAATCCATCATGACGAGGAGGTATAGGTCTACTCTTAGGAAGTTTATTAGGCATAGACATAGTCGCATCCATGGGGACGGGTTGGGAATCTTCTTGAGGAAAGACATTAGTTTTGTCTTTCAAAGGAAGAATTTCCTTCTCAAGAATGACAGGAATGTCAAGTTTAGGTGTTCTAGGTTCACTTAGAGATAGGATCATATCTGTTTTCCACTTTTGATAAGATTTAAAAAGATGATCACTTCGCAGAGGAAGAGTTTGGAATTGTTTGGGCCAAAAGTAATCAATAGGAACACTAGAGGTTCTTTCGGCTGGTTTAAAGAGACTATGATTGACAGTAACAACTTCACCATTATGGGGAAATTTTAAACACTTATGAATAGGAGAAGCAATAGCTTTCATGGAAGATAGCCAAGGATAGCCAAGCTTCACACGAAATTGTTCGGAAGAAGGAATAATAGCAAAGTTCACATCGAGGGATTTGTTATGGACCTCAATAGGCAATGTAATAGAACCAATTGCAGGAGAAGAAAATGCATCAAATAGTTTCACAATCACATCTGTTTTGTCATAGATCACTTGATTCAATTGCAAAGTAAAAAGAAATTCTTCAGTAATAACATTAACCATGCACGAAGGATCAATAAGCACTCCACGGCAAGGCATATTCTTGACTTTTGCAACTATGTATAAAGGACCATCAGGTGCCCTAATGGTTTCGCTAGAATCAAATGTGATGGAAGGTTCTTTAGGGATTTCTTGTTACTCTACAAAGTTAATCACATTCGGAGTCATAGACACAAGACCATCAGATGAGAGAGAGGAATCATTAGCCTCAATTGCATTAGAGGTATGAGAAGGCAATGGATCAGTGAAAATCTGAAGATTTTGGTTAGGAGGAGCTACAGATGTGTTGCCTTTATCATTCACTCCAGAAACAGAGATAATATTATTATCAATCAAATCCTGAATTTTACCCTTTAGAGAAAAACATTTTTCAGTATCATGACCAGGCTGACGATGAAAATGACAGAAAGCTTTATGATCAAAATAAGGTGAAGTAATCTTTGCAGGATCAATTTGTCGTACAGGAGGAAGAGTAAGCACATTTTGTCCCAATAACTTATTCATAATATCATGCAATGATTCATTCAAAGGAGTATACTTTCTTTCTTTCCTGAAAAATTTAGAAATAGGAGGCACACCTGATGCTGCATTCACATTGTTGTTGATGATGTTTTCATTGAATTTGATGGAATCTCTGTTCGGTTTAAACTTCCCAAATGGTTGTTGACTGCTATCACCCTTATCACTCGGAGCCATAGGATGTGATTGTTCCATTTGACTCACAGTCAGTTGATAATTGTGAAGAGTGGCACACAACTGTTGAAAAGAAGTAAACTCAGAAAATAGAAGTTTGTCTTGAATATCTTTTTGCAAATTAGAAATAAAGATTCTTTGAATATCATTATCAGGCACTGGAAAAGAAATTTGAGCATACAAATGCTTATATCTACCAATGAAATCAGTCACTTTTTCTTTAACACCTTGTTTACAATGCATTAAATCAATCAAAGTAACTTGAGGACTTATATTGTTTTGAAATTGTTGAATGAAAGCATTTGCAAGTTGTTCGAAAGAAGTAATAGAATAAGAAGGCAACGAGCAATACCATTGTAGGGCTTTGTCTCTTAATGTTCTAGTGAATAGTTTTGCAAGCAACCTTTGGTCATAAGCAAAATCAGTACATATTGTTTGAAAAGTCTTAACATGTGTTAGAGGATCTCCTTTACCATTATAAAGTTCCAAATGCGGGATTTCAACATGCTTAGGAGGAATAGCTCGAACAATGTCAAGAGAAAGTGGGCTCGCAACATCAAATGTGGGCACACTAAACTTAGATTGATTCATAGAGGCAATTTGTTGCTGTAAAGAAGAGTCAGTTTGTGCAAGATTATTAATGGTAGCTTCAGTCGAAGAGTTCATATTAGGTGTGTTAGATTGAGATGGAGGTGTGATGTTATTGAAAGAAGGTAAAGAGTAAGGTGGTAGGACCCTATGATAGTCAACCATAGGGGATGATTGGATAGGAGGAACACTACAAGGAGGAATGGAATGATTAAATGAATTGCCCCCTTGTGTCATGTTCATTTGTGAAGATGTAATAGGAACACTTATTGAAGGAATGAATGAAGAAGTTGGATTAAATGAAGGAATAGGGTTAATTGAAGAAGGAGGATTGCCCCCATGACTAGTGATCACAGGAGGAATGTCTTGTATAGAGGTAGCCATGATGTTTGATGTAAAGGTAGGTATACTAGCAATAGAAGTGGTCAAAGGAATAGAATGATTGACTTGTGTAGGAGATTGTGTATAACCTAAATTTTCAGCACAACTCTTCATAGGCATCACATTCGAACCCACAATGTGTGCGATACCACGTAAAACATCAATTCCATTCTTATCACTTTGAAGCATACGTTTTAGACCCTCAATTAAAGGAAGAGCTTGACTATCGGGATACTCATGAGACATCCATTGGTGAAAATCGTCCAATTGGCTATCCAATTTGGAAAGTTGTTCAACAGAAACTTCATGGGGAGCTTCTTCATCATTAGGAGGATTAGAGGAATTACCCATGTCCTTGTTAAAAAGGCTACTCAAATTAGGTTCCATCTCCTCGGTAGTTAAACCTCGGAAAGACTTAATTCTACGGCTTCGTCTAACGGGAATAGTGTAAGTAGGGCTTATTGTTGTAAAACTCATGCACTAGAGAGAGAGAGAAGATTTTGATTTTAGAGGTAGCAATTTTCAGTAAAACCAGCCAATCTTCCAGATTTAAGCTATTAAATGCAATCACAACAGTCTCCCGAAATTTCAAAAAAAATGTTCGGGACCGTGGCGCTCGGAGTGCAACACGGTCCTTGCAACTTTTTTCAAAATTTGCAGGGATGAAAGGTATGATGATTTTAGAGCTAATCTGAAAAAATTGAGGGATTTTACGATCTGTAGATAGGCCAAATTAAAGTTGCAAATTCAAAATTGAACCCTATCAAGATTGTCGAAAAATGCAAAATTTGAATTTTGAAAAAGAGAGGGAAACTGAAATTTTGAATTTTATGATTTTAGAGGGAATGTCAAGAGCAATGCAAATTTTGAAATTTGAAAATTGACTCAATTTCACGCAAAATTCAATTTTGAAAGCGGAAATCAAAGTTGTTGTAATTAAGCACTTAATTTCAAAAGTCACAAAATGCAAATATTTGAATAAAGCACTGAAATTTCGAATGAATGCAAATACAATTTTCAGATCTAAGACAGTAAGAACACAATTTTGACACAAAATTTCAGTTTCGATAATTTTTTGAATGATTAAGAGCCTTAGACCAAGCAATCACAAGACCAACTTTGACTGTAATTTTGAAAGTGTTATAATTGACAAAATCAGCCAAAATTTTGGATTTTAGCAGGAAAATACAGCAAGATCTCGCTCCCAAAATTTTGGAAAAAATGTCGGGGACGATGGCGCTCGGAGTGCAACACGGTCCTCGCAACTTTTTTCCAAATTTTCAGGGATGAAAGATATTGTGATTTTATTGCAGAATCCAAAGTTACAGCTGATTTGGAAATGTTTTGATCGGTCAAATTGTCGGACAAAGGTTGAATTAAGAGGGTTTCAAAAATTAGGGTTTTGACATTTAACCACTTAATTTTCAGAATTAAAGCACGAATATGAATTGAAAATTTGTAATAGAAAGGCAGATCTGAAACAGGCATTAACATTTAGACATTTCGCAAGTTTAATTACTAAAAAGAAAATTTAGGGTTTTTATGCAATCACCTCTAAAATTTTGCAAAAGATCAAACATGGAAATGTAATCAATTTTTTCAGATCTAAGCATGAAAAATCAGAAAGGATGTTCACGTCGGGTTCACCAAAATGTAAAGCGGAAAATCGCGGTCGAACCCTAGTTGGTCTCCCCTCTTCTAACTCCAAGGAGAGAGAAGGGAGGTCCGCTAGGATTCGATGGGTTTTCACTTAGGGGGAAGCCTTTACATTCAAAAGAGGGGTTGAAACTCATAAGATTCAATCCCACACGATGTAAGATTGGATGCTAAATGAATTTCAAGGGTTTGGAAAGCAAAGCTACCCTCTTTTGTAAAGAATGTTGATTAAGGAAATTAAGCTAAGGATGCATAGAAAGTCATAAAGATTCACTTATAAACTGAGTTCGGGTTATAGGATGAAGCTGCGGACCTGGAATTAGCAGTAAAATGTCGATACGGCGCTGTCCTGCAAATTTGAGCAAAAGTTGTCGGGACGATGGCACCCGGCGCCACGGTCCTCCGAAAAATCCGCGAAACGAAGGGGGATCTGTTCGTCTCTGCACAAGGATTCCAGATCTTCAATTTCAGTCGCGTACCTGCAACCTACACACAGAAAAGCGAAGACGATTGGGGGGTTAGGGATTAGGGGTTTACCTTTAGGTCAAACCCCGGTTTTGGAATTAACCAAGAAATGAGCAAGAGCTGTAAATGTAATGACTGTAAAACAAGTACTAATACCTTGTTCTAAGGATGTCTGTATCCTTATGTGCGAAGGTTTAGATGTTGTATGTTGTAGCATGTAGTATATGATCTCCTCTTCAATGGTTGAATCCTTGTCTTGAATGAAACACTTAGCCTTGAATGGAGACTTGAAATGATCAATTGCTTGAAAGAATGCTTGAATGCCTAAATGCTTGAGTATAGTTTCCACGCCTTTTCCATCATATCGAATGAAAGAGGAAAATGTCATTTATATACTTGTCAATTAGGGCTGATAGACTGATTTTCCCGACCTTAGGCCGACCAGGGAATGTAATTTTCCAAATTGCAATCAAAAAGACCTGAGCCTCTTAGGAGACCGGGCCCAAAATAGGACCCAGGGACCAGGGCGCTGGGCGCCCTGGTCCTGGAGGACCAGGGCACTGGGCACTCTGGTCCCACCTCCCGGGGCAGCAGGGTGCAAGGAGGTTCAGGCCAGGGTGCATGAAAAATGCAGTTTTCAGTGTCGTGAGCAAGTTTTGGGGTCTCCATTCAGGTTGCGTGTTGCGTCGCCATCGTGAAGACCGAAATGCAGTCGAAATTGCAAGTGTCACAATTTTAGGATGCTACACTTAGTGAACTTCCCACGTAGACACCATTAGTACATGCCCCAGTACTTCATTGGAATAATGTGTCGAAGATACACAAACAATGTCGCAAGAACTTGATATAAATTACTAGACCATAAATCAACCAAGTATTTGATAGCGTAAACAGAATTTTCTTGTCAAAGAAAATGTCATCTTGTCTTTGTTTTGGTAAGGAAGGATACATCCTTGTTGAAGATAGTTTGCGTGTTTGAAATTGGCTATTTGGTTTGATTGATAAGTGGTCATGTGTTTGGTGTAAGTCGCAATGCTTGTTTGGGATCTGCTCAGATGGGTATGTACAATGTGTTGCCATGTTTTTGTTGGATTTTTCAATGGTTTGTCGATGTTTTTGGATTTTGAATTGTTTTGAATGTTTTTGGTATTTTTGTTGAGACATTTTTGAATGTTTTTGAATTTTTGCGAGATATTTTTTTTTGAATGTTTTTGGATTTTTGACGATTGCTTTGAATGAAGAACTTAATGAATCATAAGACAATGTAGAATCCACTTCCATCAATAGGTTAAAGGCATTGCCCCCAATTTTAGACATGACTATGAAAAAGCGGGATGCAAGATGTATGGAGTACTATCATAATTGTAGAGGAATAACAAGCCATGGTTGATGGATGGATGGATGTATGTATGAAGTAGATGTGATCGCAACAAGTCTGAAAGACAATGGAGCCATAGCCTTTACGAGTGGCGCCTATTTGCCAGGTTTTCACCATTGTACTTACCCAAGGTGCCACTGGAGTGGTTGTTCACCATTTGGATGCATGATTTTTCTTTACTTTTGCTTTGTTTTTTTTTTGTTTTTTTTTAATGTTTTTGGTATTTCTTTAGGACATTTTTTGAATGTTTTTGATATTTTTTGGTATGCAGGGGAGCCTGATGCTCTGTTCAGCTTAGGTATAGAACCGTTTGAGGTGCATGCTGTTGATTGGATCTACGAGCGGTTCTCCTTCTGATGTAGCCAACTGATATGCCCCGAACCCGAATACAGTAGTGACAACATATGGGCCCAGCCAGTTTGATTCAAACTTGCCCTGATGTTCTCTATTTGGTTGGTTGCGAGGATTCTCTCGAAGAACCAGATCACCTACCTCAAATGTATGAGATCTAACTCGATGATTGTAACTTCTACTCATGCGCTGTTGATAGGCTTTGAGATGGTTGTATGCAGCTTGTCGTTTCTCATCAAGTAACTCTAAGTCCTGGAGACGGGATACTCTGTATGCTTCATCATCGATGAGATTGTGCAATGAAACTCGTAAGGATGGTATCTCAACCTCAATAGGTAAGATAGCTTCAGCACCATAGACCAATGAATAAGGAGTTGCACCTATAGGGGTCCGAATGCTAGTTCGATATGCCCATAGCGCTGGATTCAATTGAACATGCCAATCACGGCTGGCATCATTGACTATCTTCTTTAGGATCCTCAATATGTTTTTATTGGATGCTTCAGCCTGACCATTGCCTTGTGGGTAATAGGGAGTGGAAAAGCGGTGTTGGATATGAAATTTCTCACAAAGTTCACGGACATCCTGATTTTTGAAAGGAAGACCGTTATTTGTGATGATGGACATGGGTACACCATACCGACAGATGATGTAATTGAGGATGAATGAGGTGATCTTCTTGCTGGTGACTTGGGTAAGTGGAACAGCTTCGATCCACTTGGTGAAATATTCGGTGGCGGTAATAATAAATTTATGGCCGTTGGATGAAGATGGATGAATCTTACCCACAAGGTCAAGGCCCCATTGACAAAAAGGCCATGGTGTTATGATTGGTTGCAGTTCCTGGGCTGGTGCATGTATCAGGTCACCATGAATTTGACATTTCTTGCACTTCTTGACAAAGTAGTAAGAATCTTTTTCCATAGATGACCAATAGTATCCAGCTCGCATGATCTTTTTGGCTAGTGATGGACCGCTTGCATGAGTCCCGCAAATTCCTTCATGTACCTCTTCCAAAGCCTTTGTTATCTCATCTTGTTCTAGACATCGAAGGAGAGTACCATCAAGACTACGTCGGTATAGGGTTTCGGCAATAATGGTATATCGAGCAGTTTGGCGAATGAAGGTTTTTCGTTGGTTATTTGATTGGTTGGGAGGAAGGGTGTGATCACGGAGATAGGTGTAGAACTCACCATACCATGGGGATTGAGAACCGAAAAGGCGACATATCATTTCAGATTCAGGGATATCATAAGCGGGAACCCAAAGCTATTCTACCAAGAACTCGTAGCATGTTGAATTCTGCGGAAGATCTAGTAGAGATGCGATAGTAGCCATAGCATTAGCATCTTGATTCTGATCTCTTGGTACCTGCTCAAAGGTGATAGTAATAAATGATGTCTTTAGATTGTCCACCATTTGCTTGTATGGCATGAGTTTATCATCCTTGGTCTGATATTCATCTGTTGCTTGTCGAATGACTAGTTGTGAGTCGCCATATACTTGTAGTTCTTTTAATTTCCATTGTATGGCTAGCCTGAGTCCTATGATCAAAGCCTCATATTCTGCTATGTTGTTTGTGCATGGAAATGTGAGCCTGTAAGACTTCGGGATGCTATCACCTTGAGGTGTGATAAACAGAATGCCTACCCCCGAGCCATGCCTAGTGTATGAACCATCAAAATATAGTTTCCATGGCTATGCTTCTGTGATCATGAATATCTCTTCATCTGGAAAATTGGAAATGAGAGGATGATCGCCTATAAGTGGTGCATTGGCCAACTGATCTGCAATAACCTGACCTTTGATAGCTTTACGGTCCACATACTCAATGTCAAATTCACTTAGAATCATCACCCATTTGGCCAAGCGACCTGTCAATGCTGCTTTGCTTAGTAAGTACTTGAGTGGATCAATCTTTGCGATGAGTTGTACCTTGTGTGTTAATAGATAGTGCCTCAATTTAGTGGCTACTAAGATTACTGATAGGCAAGCTCGCTCAATAGGTGTGTAATTGAGTTCATAGCCAACCAGTGTGCGAGAGATGTAGTATACAGCACACTCTTTGCCTTCTGCATCATGTTGTGCCAATAATACACCTAATGTTGTACTTGTTGCTGAGATATAAAGTAACAGCGGTCTACTTGGATCTGGTGGCATCAGCAATGGTGGATTCATGAGATAGTCTTTAAGTACCTGAAATGGTTGTTGGCATTTGGCATCCCACTGAAAGCGGATGTTCTTGTGTAGCAGGTGTGTGAATGGGTGACACTTATCAGCCAATTGTGCAATGAATCTGTGGATGGATTGAAGCCATCCTTGTAGTGTTCTTAGCTGACTGATATTCTTTGGAGGTGGCATGTCCATGATAGCTTTTACCTTTGCTGGGTCAACCTCAATGCCTTTGCTTGAGACAATGTATCCTAGAAGCTTCCTGGAGGTCACTCCAAAGACACATTTCTTTGGGTTGAGTCGAACATGGTATTGTTCCAGTCTATCAAAGATTTTATCTAAGATGTGGAGATGCCCATCTCTAGTGAGTGATTTTGCTAGTAAGTCATCCACATAATCTTCCATCATAGTATGCATCATGTCATGGAAAATGGTGGTGATTGCTCTTTGATAGGTCGCTCCTGCATTCTTTAGACCAAAAGGCATTACATTCCAGTAGTAGGTGCCCCATGGACATGTGAAGGCTGTCTTATGTTGATCTTCGGGTGCAATTTTTATCTGATTGTAGCCAGAAAAGCCATCCATGAGTGAAAGCATCGCATGTCCTGCTGTTAAATCCACTATGATGTCGATATTTGGTAGGGGGAAGTCATCCTTAGGACATGCCTTATTCAGATCTCTGAAGTCAGTACAAATGCGGATGCCCCCTTTTGGTTTGCCGATAGGCACAATGTTGGAGATCCATTCTGCATAATCAATTGGCCTAATGAAACCAACATCTAGGAGTTTCTTGAGTTCTGTTTTTACTAGCACTGCAATCTGGGGATGCATCTTATGAAGCTTCTGCTTGACAGGTTTGGCTCCTTTTGCTACTATGAGGTGATGCATGACTAAATCTGGATCAAGCCCAGGCATGTCTGCATATGACCATGCAAAGTTGATATGACGCTTATGGAAGAACTCTATAAATTGAGGTTGTTCCTCTGGAGTGAGAAGAGATGCCAGATGTATGATATGCAAATTTTTCAGGAGTGCCCACATTGTATTCTTTGGTTTCCTCGATGAGAATCGTTGATCGTTCCTGTTGTATACTAGCAGGGAGAATGTCAAACCCTTCATCCTCAGGCGCCTCAAAGAGGTTTTCACCGTTGGATACACTCTTTCTTTTTACTTTTGTCGGATCAAACAGCGCCACAGTGTGGTTTTCACTGGAAGATCCATGTTTTATTGTTATGTTTTTGCAGCTGAAGGGTTTGGCATCCGCCCTGAAGTATGTTGCGCTATTAAGTTCAATGGTGAATCCAGCTTTGTGATCCCCGCTTGGTAGATTATCCCTTAATTCCAAAAAGTCAATGATAGCCTCATCGTTTTGGAAGAGGTCAAGACATGGAGGATTTGATTGGTTCCATTCAATGAGTTCAGGGTGGATAATGGGCATTACTTCATCGATTAGGTTAAGTGCAGGAGAGGTATCAGTGAGGGTTAAGACAATGTGGTGAAGGTCGTTGATGGTACTTTCCCTGTCAGAATCAGGCGTAGGATGAGACGTAGGGTCTGTGGAAGATGTTTCCAGCTCAGGTACCCAAGTGGTCTTTATCTGTGCTTCTCCGTAAACAGGGATGTCTTTGTGTGGTGGAGGTGGTGATGTGCCTTCCTCATCTGAAGTGTTAAGCTGTACAGAATCAAATTCCCACTCATGTGAGTCGGTCTCTGAATCACTTTCCAGCATTCGATTGCTATACCATACTGGGATGTCGCTGGAGTTGAATACTGCAGGCGTGATTGGTTTATGTACCTTTGTAGTGATCGGTGCTACAGGAATTTTGATGGGGATTAAAGGATTTGTTACTGGAAGTATCGGCAGTGTTGACTTAGTGGCTTCTATTGGAACGGTTGGTGCCATAGATGTTGCTGCGAGTTCGGATACAGTTGTTGCTGCGAATGGTTTTATTGATGTGATGGCTGCCACGGATGGGATGAATGATATTGATGACGGCTGCAGTGGGGTTGTGAGCCTCGATGGGGTAGTGGGGATAGTGCTTGATGGTGCTTTGATTATGAAAGGTGTCCTCTTTGCAGTAGGTGGGTAAAATGGTTTGCTGGATTTTCCTTTGAATCTGAGTTTAGGAAGGATCTCTTTTTCAAAGCCCAGGCCTATATTACCTTTGGGTTTTAATTTTGGTAGCAGAGGCTCATGTCGTCCTTGTTTGCAGTATCCCAAAGCACTCTGACCATCATATCCCATTCTTTGCATAATGAGGAGGCCTTTGCCATACTATTCCGTAGGAAGTGTAACTTGCGGTTTATCAGTGGTGATGGTATCTTTATAGATCCAGTCCGCTAGGTCCTCATCTTGTGTCTCTTCCTCTTCACTCTTTCCAAGGACGAAAGGTGTCAAGGCACATGCAGGTGTGATTAGTGATTGCTGGAGTAACTGCTGTGGTTTACCATGTGTTCTAGGAGAAGTGGGCATTTGTCCCACACAAAAGAGCTGACTCAAGTTGTATTCTCTAGGACCTTCCTCTGCTACTTTCATCTTGCTTTTCTTGCTTGGGTATAGGGGTGTTCGAAATGGCAAGAGAGGCGGGACTTACATATGATGTGGAGGAAATGGCTTCCCTATTATTAGGAACAGTAATCTCTGGTTGATGGTTGATATTATGGCAAAATGCAAAGGGATTTGCATCACCCAGGATTGTGATCTCTGTACCATTATGTGGGAACTTGATACATTGATGGTAGGTAGATGGAACAGCTTGCATGGCATGTATCCAAGGTCTCCCTAATAATAGATTATATGGCAGAGGAAGGTCCAGAACCTGACAGATGATGTGCTTTACCACAGGGCCCACTCGAATTGGTAGTACCACAGCTCTTTTGGATGAACGCTCTGCATCATCATAGGCCTTGATGGTGATCTTCTTGCGAGGATCCACTGATTCTATTGCATATCCCAATTCTATGACCAACTGTAGTGTACAAATGTTTAGGCCTGCTCCATTATCTATCAAGACTCGCTTGATCCTGTGTTGGTTGATAAAGCCTTCAATGTGTAGCGAAGCATTATGAGGTTGTTGGAAAGAAGAGTTGTCACTTTCGGAAAAAGTGAGACAAGGTGATGACTTTAGATTTCCAACCATGGCTTGAAATTGGTCTATATTCAAATTTGCAGGGACTGACGCCTCTTGGAGTTCTTGATCCAAGATAGTTTTATGAGATGGTGATAGGCGCAAAAGCTCTAAAATGGATATAAGCACAGGGGTTTTGTCTAATTGTTCCACAAGATTGTATTGCTTTGGGATGGAGGTGGTGCTTTGTGGAGCTGCCTTTATGGTAACTTTGCCGCGATGCGTAACAACATTGCAATTGGAGTTGGGATTTTTGAAGGTTATAGTTGCAACTTGTTCATTGGCATCATACAGGTGATTTACAGTGTAGTTATACGCAGCCTGCGTATAATCAGTGGTATCAGTGCCTCACCGAGAAGTGGAAGGACCCCTTTGATCTTGTGATGGAAGTGGATTCTTGAACATCAGATGATCATTATTTGTTGTTTTTGGGTCATGTCCTTCAATCTCAATTTCTCCTCGATCAATAAGATCCTGAATGAGATCTTTCAATCAGTGACAATTACTTGTCTTGTGTCCTCTTCCTTGATGGAACTCACAGTGTTCAGTATCTCTCTACCATGCTGGTTTGACTTGAGGCTCATAGTTTGATAGCTTAGGTAGATTGATCAAATTCTAAGAAATGAGTTGTCGCAACACTGTTTCAATGGGTTCCCCTAAGGAAGTGTATGTGCATTTTTTCTTTTGTGGACGAGGTCTTGGTTCATCATGAGATGTGATGCGACCTTGATTAGGAGGAACATTTGTGTTATTTGGAGGTGGAGGATTTGGTCCTGCAAACTAAACCACAGGTTGTGCATTTTGGATAGTCTGAGCATCCACAACTCCATCATTGACGATATTCTTGTTTTTGTTCCAGAAGTTCAGTTTATCACTATTGAAGCGCGGGCGAGGACCATCTTTTGGTTCATTAAAGATTTTGATGAGTCCTTTCTTGATGAGTGCCCTTTCACATTTTAAACCCTTGGTGATCATATCATTAAAGGAGTCTGTGTCTTTGACATCCAGGTGAAATTCCATTTCTTCGTTTAAGTTGGAAATGAAAATTTCCACTAGTTCTCGTTTAGGTAACTGTAGAGAATGTCTGCTAGACATTTGGTGCCATCGTTGTAGGAATACTGAGAATAATTCACCTGGTTTTTGTTTGGTGTTGCATAGATCAGCCATGGTGATGTCGCGTTCAATGTTATAAGAGTAATGAGATAGGAACTTTTGGATGAGTTCCTCAAATGTTCTAATGCCACCTGGTAGTCAGGAAAACCATGATGTGGTTGTTCCTCCCAAGCTTTGGGGAAAAAGGTGCATTAGGTATGTGTCTTCATATGCCACTTCAAGACAAGCAGAATGAAATTCTCGGACATGATCACGGGGATCCCCCTTTCCTCTATATTTTTCAAATTTGGGTGTTTTGAATCCTCGTGGAAAGGGTGGCATATAAAGATTCCTATCAAACGGATAGGGACAGATGTCGTTAAGTGAGAATTGATTGGTCTTAACACCACTTTGAGGTTGTTGGGTGAGATTCTCGACTTGTTGCCACAACATCTCCATTTCATTTGGAGGAGGAGGTGTGGGTTACCTCGAGGAATGTTATATCTGATGTGATTTCTACCTCTTTCCTCCTCATGGTGACTTTGTCTTTCTGATGCTTGTCTTAATTGGGCAAGATCAAAGTCAGAGGGGAGTTTGGCTCCTTCTTGAGCGAGTTTTAAAAAGTGAGCATCCGCATTGCTCCTGAGTATTTCATCAAACAATCTGTTAAAGTGAGGGTTATGCTGAACCCTTTCGATTGTTGAAGGAGTGGGAGTACTTGGGTTTTCATCATTTATATTTCCTCCAAGTTCTTCTTGAAATTCATTGAGATTTTCGTCTTCTTCTTCCTCAATTTCTATTTCTCGTTGCCTTGACCGTGATCAGGTTTGAGCCATTTTGCTTGCAAGTTTTTTTTTTGTTTGAAGTTGATTGAAGATGATGATGATTTGCTGATGAAATGAAAGATTGATGATTGGTGATTTGTGTTGTATGTGGATCTCTAGCACTTTAAGGTAGATGTAACCAAAATTCCTTCTTTGAATTGCTTGTTTGTTTTGAGGAGTTTGGATGTGATAAGGTGTAGAGAAATCTGAGATGTGTTACAGATTTTGACTACCTAGCAATGAGAGGATTCACTCATGAACTAGTTTTAACCTGCGTAGATGTGTCTCTTAGGATGAGCTTATCCTAGATGTAGAAACAATCTAAAAAGTGATGTGATGTGTTTGATTTCAAGCAATATCTAAAAGAGAACTTGGGACAAGAACCTCTTAATGTTTTGAGAGTTGGGACGGATTGATGATGAAGTGATTATGTATGAGTGAGATGATAGATGAAACGTTTTCAACTTTCAATAAAAACTTTGTGTTACAAATGGGACAAACTCTATCTCTTCCCTTTCGAGTGTTGGTGGTATTTCTTGAGCTGTGTTGTAGGTGATATAGACGTTTGGGAAGAAGTTGGGATTAATCTTTCCTCCTTGATTTTTGTCATAACTCAGAGCTCTATATTGCATAAAAGCTCTATGGTTCAATGATTCTGAATCAAACTCATTTGTTTTTCCTTGAAGGTAGAGACGCATGTGACGCAGAAAGACTCTATGTGAGACAAAGATTTGTCTATTTATATAGAAGAATTTCCTCCTTTTGATCAAAGCCTTTGAGCTCAATGGTCTTCTTTTCAAGTTGATATTCTGATTACGCTTCTTCTTTCGCAAGATGTGAAGAATGGTCATAAAATTTGACTCTTTGTTGTTTGTACCTTGTTTTTGATGTTTTTGGTTGTTTTGATAGATGTTTAGTTGGATGAATACTTTGTTTTTGGGAAGTGATTTTCTGATTTTTCTTTGACAAGAAAACAAAGCAAGCACACAAACACAAGAATGTTGCCTCAAAGGCACAAATGAGTATGGGTCTAGATCAACCCAATCCTTGGACTTTTATATAACCCTTCCTTTAGATGTATTTTAAGGTGTATTTCCAAAGCCTAAAGTCGGCTCAATTTGCACTTGGTCAACACTTTTTATCCTTAAGGTCAAATGGTCAGTTGTGATAAATTTAGCCCACATCTTGATATTTCTTCGACTTTGGTACTACATACCTTATGAATCCCGCCTTGGCAGGTAAGGATGTGATATAATAAGTCTTGCATGAGCATAACAAATAGATGATCCCTATGATGGGGGAGTCACCACTTTTCTCAAGCCACAAGTGACTTTTCAAAAAGCTATGTTTCTACTCAAGGAAATATGTATGGTGAGTATCTTGGGAGCAAAACCATCTATGCTCTTGCACTAAATTATATCGTAAATATCCTCAATCAATAGAATGGGTGGGCTACTACTTAAAGGTGTTTAGTCATGTTCGATGTTTTTGGACATAAGTTTATTTTGTAGTGACTCACTTAAGAGCCTTGTAACTGGTGGTGGGGCCCATTTGTCCTTTTGGCCAGTTACACTGTAGGAACAGCTATACCCAAGGCTACAGCTTTCACTCACACCTAATTTCTATAGCGGCTCGAAGGATTTACCACTCAAGGTCGTTCCCAAGAGTGATGTGTCTCTTGGTAGGCCTCTCTTAAAAAGATAAAATTTTGAGTGTTACTAACACTTTTCTCTTGCACCTAGGACCACGAAAGCCAAGGGAGAGGATAGTGTGTGTTAGAAGTAGGACCACTCGACCAACTCTTTGCACAAGTGTGCCAAGCACGAAAACCACTTGTTCTTTTTAATCTATCATTGCAATGTGATCTAACTATTTGGAGATGTTGCTCCAACAATCATGGTGTTCTTTTTAATTTTCAAAGGCAATTGTTTGAGTAAACTAGATTTTGAAAATCCTGGTCAACTTAATGAAAAACACGTTTGCATGAAGTAAAATTGCTTTGAAAATGAGACAAGTTGATTGTGAATTTTATTTGCACCAAAAATGGAAGTGTGGATTGTGAGTTTTATCTTGATGCAAGAAATAAAATTTGCCTTGTTGATTTTAAGCACCAAAACGAAGTTTGTTTCCTAACTTGCAAAAAAACTAAAGTTGTTTTTGTATAAGTTTGTGGTTCTTTTTACCTTTGAACAATGAAATTCTTTTTAAGAGCCCCAAACAAATGTGTGATTCTTTTTTAAAAGCCCAAATTTGAAATGTGAAGTTAATTTTAAACCAAAATAAAAAGTGAATTCATTTTTAAAACCAACTTCAAAAAACAAGTTAGTAAAAAATATAAATCTACTTTTTAATGTAATTTAAATTTGCACAAAAGAGAAAAATAGTTAGTAAAATCTGCCTATTTGGTGGGCTTCTACAAGCCTATTTTTTTTTTAATTTTTAATTTTTATTTTTTTTTGGTTACAAGGTGATTTGTACAACGTTTTGTTACAATAACGCTAGTTTGCATTTGAAACAGAGGCACTATTTAACACAAACACACTAAAAGAAAGGGAAAGACAGAGAAGGGAAAAGCACTGAAACAGGGTGAATAGCACCAAAATAATGTCAAACGCACCAAAACAGTGTCAAAAGCGCAACCTATGTGACATTTTCAACATTCAAACATGTTATTGGTTTAAAAAAAAAAAGTTGATCTTTTTGGTGTTTGGATTCACGTCAGATTCACCAAATGATGCTCTACAAAAAGGATTAGAAAATCTGTTTGATGGCAACACACACAAGAGCACAAGAAACAAATGTTAGTGTTAGCAACAAAAGATTATCCTAAATAGGCATATCAAGAGAGATATTAAGCATGAAATAGAAAGCATATAAACATAGAATAAAATAGCTAATCAAGATGCTCATAGTTGCTCCTCCCTTGTTCCTCTCCTCTCCAAGTCCCAAATGAGTGTAGCTCTCAGCTTTTAGCACTACCCATGGATGCCATATGGAGATTCAAGATGGTTGAATATGATAAGCAAATACTATGCAAGAGTAGATAGTGATGCTATGAAAAAACTCTATGCTAATGTCAGTATAACAACAATACTCTAAATGCTTCCTTTTGCTTGAGGAGAAGGGTTCTATTTATAGAAGAAATGGGGAAATGAAGGGTTAAGATTGAATGGTTTAATCAAGGGCCAAGTTTGAAAGTTGGGGATCCATGTGCACAACTGGCACCAATAAAATGGTGACAAGTGTCAACATAGGATTGGGTTGAGAGAAGAGGTTGGAGGCATTAAAGGCCTGAGAAGACCTCATGGTTATCTAGAGGCTAAGGGTCAAGTCCAAATTAAGATTACCCACTCGATCAAGAGTTAATCCAAGGATAAACCTTTGTGCAAATGTTTAAGAGATAATCATGGTCAAAGCATTAATGGCCTGATGAGACCTTTGGGTTGGGTAGAGGTTGAGTCAAAACAAATGTTTTAACCATGTGGGAGGGTTTGAGGTAACCATTAATGGTTATTGGAGACTTTGGGGATTAAGTGGTTGAAGGTTGAAAGCCTTCAATGGTTATCAAAGACTTTGAGCCATTTAGTGGTTGAAGGTTGAAAGCCTTTAATGGTTATCAAAGACTTTGAGGTTTTGAGAAGTGACTTCCCTTTTGCTTAGGAATGTGACAAAGTTTAGAGAAGGGGTTAGGTTATTTAGAAGTGATTAGAAAATTCTAGAAGGGGTTTAAGCATGCAAGTGGATTTTGTAGGAAAATGCAAGTGGGAGAAAATTTGGTATTTTCAATTAAAATAAAATCATTTATTTCAATTAAATGGTGTAATTTGCATTTGGATAAATATTCAAATAAATATTAATTTATTTAAATGAGAAAAATGAAGATAAATCATTAAAATGCTTGAAGACTTTGAGGGAAACCATTAAAGGCTTGAAGACTTTAAGGAAAACCATTAAAGTCTTAAGAAGACTATAGAAGGAAGCCATCAAGTTTGAAGACTTTAAAGCCATCAAGTTTGAATACTTTAAGGGAAACCAT
This sequence comes from Cryptomeria japonica, assembly GCF_030272615.1. NCBI lineage: Eukaryota > Viridiplantae > Streptophyta > Pinopsida > Cupressales > Cupressaceae > Cryptomeria > Cryptomeria japonica. The sequence continues at coordinate 61,508,317 of NC_081411.1, read as the reverse complement.
TAAAGGTTTCAAGTGGGTGAGGATAAATAGGATTTTAAATAAATAATTTATTTAAAATAATTGTGCAACTTGCTTTTGTAGGAAAATACAAGTGGGTGGAGGATAAAGGTGATTTTAAATAAATTATTTATTTAAAATAATTGTGCAACTTGCTTTTGTAGGAAAATGCAAGTGGGTAGAGGATAAAGGTGATTTAAATAAATGTTAATTTATTTAAATGTGAGAGGTGGGATTTTGGGGGATTTAAATAAATATTAATTTATTTAAATGTGAGAGAATATTTAATTAAATAAATATGATTTATTTATTTAATTAATGGTCTGAATTTGGTTAAGTGAATTAAATCAAATAAATTCAATAATTTATTTAATTAATAGGAAAAGAGGGTTAAGATGAATTAATTAAATATTAATTTAATTAATTATTAATTGATGGTTAAATAATCAGATAAATACTAAGTATTCATTTAATTAAGTGGACAGATTTATGTAACTATAGTACCTATGTGGTGACACCACCTATCCTTATCCTAGGTGCCGATGGAGGTAACACATTTGATCTCCTCCACTGAGTCGGTCGCCTAAACTCCTCTACCTCACCCACAATTGCTAGCACCTCGCCTGATCTATCGACCTTGCCAGCTCCAAGAACCAATCCTCCTCTACCTCCATCACCACCCTATTGTCTGTCTAATCCAATCTCTCCTCCTCTCCCTCTCCTCCCTCCATCTCCTCCTCCCACACCATCTCCCCCTCTATCTCCTCTCATCCCTCCACCTCCTCTCCCATCTCCCCCTCTATCTCCTCTCCTCCCTCCATCTCCTCCTCTATCTCCCCATCTCCCTCTACCACCTCTCCTCCCCTCTCCTCGTTATCTCCTCCATCAGCTCCATCTCCCTCCTCCATCTCCTCTCTCCATCTCACTCCCCCTCGCCTCTCTGGCTACTCATCCTCATCATCATTAAAGGCATGAAGCATCTCTGTCGGATCTGATATCTATGCCATTGCATGTTGCATGAAGTACGCTAAAAAATCCTCCGTCATCCCAGAATCCACCACTCCATCCTCATAATCCCATATATGTCTTGCCAAGAGCATGTACTCCTCCACCGCTATTGTGCTATCCATAGTCAGACCCCACTATAGAACATATTGTCTCTGACAAGCATATAAGCATGATCCTTGTGGCATCCCCTACTATCGACCATACTACCGCTGAACATGGCTATGCAAAAATATCTCAATAATAAAGGGTGTTCACCCAATCAAGTATCTAGACATGTAAACATAAGGCATCTCTAGCCCATCCTCAACCCATACCTCATAGTCCATATATGGTCTCCAAATGACCGTATCAATATCATCCAGAACCCTCCTCCAATGCTCTAGTTTTCCCATCTTATGCTAGACAACTATACCTATATACCCATACACATAGGCTTGACCAACTGACCTCTCCCTATCTACAAGTGGCCTTGCTACATGAATGTGCTCCCACACCCACCTCAACTGATAAACTCATGTATCCCAGATACACTACCTGGTGAAGCTCTTTGTAAAGGTGGGCTAACATACAGGACCCCTAAGCAAACCCGCGTCCCTGTGTCACCATATCCTCCAACACTAATCCTGAGCCCATTGCTAGTCCCTTCGACCTCCAGTTGAGACACAAGAATCCACCTATAAAACCTCCTTGTACATAGGGAAGTGGAGCGTAATCAAAATCCAAAAACTCCTACCAAGGGATCTCGTATCCACTAATTTGATCATCATGGCTTATCCACGCAAAGAGCCTCTTTCCCACACTCCTCAGTCTTCTCATAAGCTAATGGTGCCCCAATCACTGGAATCCACAAAATCCGATAACAGTCCTCTAGAGTGACTGTCATCTAACTTGTCGCCAAATGAAAGGTGTTTGTGTTACTATGCCACCTCTCTACTAAAGCTGTCAACAAACCCTAGTTAATGATATATCGAGGCATGTCCAATAAAGAGGATAAACCACACCTCTCAATAACATCTCTATCTACCTATGATGACTGCAAAATCAATGACCATGGTCTTAGAAATCTCTCTCACGGCTGGAGTATGCCAAGCTATGCCTGAAAAGTGCAACATGTCCAACATCAGTTCCCACATTAATCTGATATACCCAATCAAAACAAAATCAACTTGAAACAATAAAACATCTCAAGACAACACCATATCGAAAATCAATGACCCATAACATAAGAATCATATAAAAAATCCAAGAACCATATTGAAAATCCAAACTCATAACGCAAGCATCATATCGAGAAATCAAATTCAAGTTCCAAATCAAAAACAAATCATAGACCCATATTGAAATTCAACGACCCATAACGCAAAGACCCATATCGAAAATCAAAGACCCATAACGCAAGCAACTCAAAAATCCATATTGCACACATCATATCAGGGATCATATTGGCAATCAAGAATTAGAACTCATATCGAACATCAAATTCAATTGCAAGGCAAAAATCAAAGATCCATATCAACAAAAAAATCAGGATCCTCACTCAAACAATCAATCAGCTTGACACTTCAAAACAAAAGAAATTTTAGTAGACTCTCAATCATCGTATCAAGACTCAAACATCATCACAGCAGGCAAAACATTGGCTCAAAACCCATCCCAAAGCACTCAACAAGAACCTATCCACTCATTAGCCATCTACCTCATCTATTCCTCCCGCAACACATTCTTCCAAGTCTTTTCTACCCATTTTTATTTCCCATGTGCCAAAGCAGCCCTCCAATGTGCTAAGCTTCTTAACATGCACTATCCTTCTTCACCAATGCGCTATACTCTTTACCCTATGCGCTATAAAAAATCACCATTGCGCTAACCTGCCTACCCGATGCACTAACCTATCTTATGCACTATCCTACACTCCTTGCACACTTACCTATTGAACCTATGCACTAAAACACTTGACGTGCTATCCTAAACTTGCAACGCACTACAAAATGAACCCAAGACTCCAACCTACCAAAAAAAACCCTACGTGCTACTATCCTTATCGTATGCGCTACCCTAAGACCCCTACACGCTAAAATGGAAAAATTGGAAGCAAAAAATAAAAAACATGACCAAAATTGACAAAATCAAATACAAATGTGGCAAAATTCAGATGACTTACATGTGGGTCATACGCGACGGGCCTCCCATATCGATGAACGTGCTCGAATCAGTGAGAAGCATAAGGAACCGACATTTTTGTCAAACTCCACATGTCACTATCACAAGAGGTCAAATGTGAAAATGATAAAAATAAAATAACTTTTTACCTTTTTATAGGGTAAAAGTCAAAAAGGGTTAGTAGGTGGGGCATGTATTTTGCTCATTTTCTCACTTTTAACCTTATCAAAATCATTTTTCAAAAGATGAATCAATTACAACGCATTCAACCCAGTCAAAATTTTAAAATGCAATCAATCCAAAAATGCTTATCAAATCAACAAAAATTTTAAAATCCTTGATTCATCTCCCAAGGGGGCATCATCAATATCGTTTATCAAATTTGACACATGACATCAACATCTCGACACACAACATCACATCGATCAAATTGTGACGACATATCTGACAATTTTATTTGAATCAACATGTGCACACACGTCACTTCAAAGAGGGGCAAAATGTAGACATGCAAAAATGACCACTTTCCTAAGTGAATATTTAATATTCATTTTTCTCCCATTCCTCTATTTAATTAAATTTTAATTTATTTAAATTATTCACATTCATCTATTTAATTAAATGAATTATTTAATTTATTTAATTAGGTTCACCTAACTCTTTTCTACTCCCTTTGATTAAATAAATTACTTTATTTAATTAAATCCCCCTTCTAACCCATTTAATTAAATTTACATTTAATTAAGATACCAAAATCCCAAAAATGCAAGTTGCAACAACAATTGAAATAAATTAATTTTATTTTAATTAAATGCCTATTTTCCCTCACCCACTTGCATTTTCCTGATGGATAATGATGAACATTTAGTACCAAACTAGTATTGAGAGGGGGGGGGGAGTGGTGAATCAGTAAAGACAAAAGCACTTTCCCTGAACCAGTTTGACTACAAACATTGAACTTGACTAGCAAGCAATAACACCAGTCAAAATCAGACTACTACCAGTAAAGCATAGTGAGAATGTTTAAGACATAAATCGGTAACCCTTAGCTTTCCATACAATCTAATACCTCATTTCCACTTCACCCTTATGCAGAAACAAGTAATCTATCATCAGAAATATAATAACTGCTAGTTCAACATACTTTACCAGTTTGACATAAAACACTAAACCATCACATGAAAGGCATCACACATGACACACTAATTTTTTCACATGGAAACCCAACTGGGAAAAACCACAGTGGGGATGAATACCCACAAGCTATTCTTTGAACTCTTTTGAAGTCCGCTATGTTAGGAGCCTAGTCCGGTTAAAGACTTTACAAGAGGTTCTGCTAGGAACCGATCTTGCTAGGGATCACCCGGTTAAGGGATGGCTAAATACCCGGTTAAAGGTTAGAACCTTGTTAAAGGTTATCTCGCAAGAGGATTTGAAGAACTCATCGAATTGAGTCACCTTGTTAAAGGATTTACACAAAAGCCTATTAAAGCTACCCTGTTAAGGGATTTTCCAACTACTGAAATGGTTAGAAATCAACAGGTAATACACTAATCTAATAACACTCAATGCCAAGGTAGATCCACTTTAGTTCCTTTTCTTCTGCAATCACACTTTGCAGGTATCAACACACTTCTCTGGTCTGGAAAAAATCAAGTATCACTCATTGGGATACACACATAACATTTGCCAACAACTTAAAAAACGAAAAACATCATCGACCTTATAGGAAATAGATAGGTCGGTAGCATAAAGTTCAATCTTGACCGTTAATCACATTGCATTGAATACAACAGTCTTGAATAGATTTCAAGACGTTCTCCAATGTTCATTCTTTGCCACTTCAGTAAGATGATAACCCATCACGCATTCTCCACCATTTACAGAGACTTCACGCATTCCTGAGGTAGATAAGATAAATCTCCATACAAGATCCTCAAGGAAATCCTTCACATGCACAAGGCTAACATGGAAACACTATCTGATCTTCATTATAATGCTAACTCATCACAAGATGTCATTGGTTGAGTCACACAGGCTTGGAATGCATCAACCGGAAACCCTGAAGCTGAGACTACCAATCGGTAGTCATGCCAAATGAAACCTCGATACAAAGATTCCATATACCGGTTCTCGGAAACCAACATACCAGTTCACCTTGAACAAATATACCACTTCATCTTTTCACATATACTGGTTCACATTATCATACCGGTTCTCTTGCCAGTTTGCTTTCTTCAATATATCGGTTCATACTTTAGCATATTGACATCAATGACAACATACAATATCATCATGTCATCATGCTCAGCACACATGCCAACAATCTCCCCCTTTGGCATTGATGGCAATATACAAAGATATCTCTCTGCTTCACATCTTCTCCCCAATACTGCAGATATCTTCTCCACTTCACATCTTCTCCCCCTTTGACAACAATGCCAAAGTGAAGGCATACACATCTATGTTCCACTATGCTACTCCCCCTAAGGAGTAGCATCCTTCAACACACCAATCCTAAAAAGGAATTATCAATTGCAATACCTGACTGATGTGGAGCACACACCTTTAGTTCACCTCTTGAAGGGGCAACACCCCTAATTCACCTCTCAAATAGGTAAAGGTAGCCTTCAGTAGAGGCTTGGTGAATATGTCTACTAACTGCTCCTTACTGGAAACATGTTTCAATACAACCTCTTTGTTCTGAACCATCTCCCTCAAGAAATGATACTTGATCTCAAAGTTCTTGGTTCTTGGAGATGTTAATTGCACTTGTGTTATCACAAAATATACTTATCGGTTCAGATACAGGAACTTTGAAGCCATTTAATACATGCTTCATCCAAATTGTCTGGGTGCAGTTCATAAATGCTGCAACATATTCTGCTTCTGTTGTAGACTAAGAGATACAACTTTGCTTCTTACTCATCCATGAGTCTAGTCTACCACCAAGAAATAATGCACCATCGGTTGTGCTCTTTTGGTCGTCCACATTACCACCCCAATGAGCATCTGTAAACACTTTCAGGTTGAAATCATTACTATATGGATACCATAATCCATAGTCACTAGTTCCCTTCAGATATCTAAGAATCTACTTGACTGCTACCAAGTGGGATTCTCTTGGGCTTTTCTGGAACCGTGCAGTAATGCCCACTGCATGTGAAATGTCTGGTCTTCTATGTACTACATAGTGAAACTTACCAATCATTGATCGGTATTCCTTCTCATTCACCAACGTTGAGTCATCCTCTTTTGATAATTTACAACCGGTCACCATTGGTGTACCAACCGGTTTGTTGTCTTCCATGCCAAAGGACTTCAACACCTCTTTGACATACTTGGACTGAGTGATAAAGATTCCATCTTTCATTTGTTGAATCTGCAGTCCAATGAAGAACTTAATCTCCGTTATAAGTGACATCTCAAATTCCTTTTTCATCTCATCTGCAAAATCATGACTCATCTTGTCATCTCCACCAAAAATTATGTCATCAACAAATACTACACATATTAGAATCTGATCTCCTTTTGACTTCAAATAGATATTGCTATCTTCACTTGTTCTCTCAAATCCAATCTCTGCAAGATGGGAGTGTAAGCATTCATACCATGCTCTAGGTGCCTACTTCAATCCATATAGGGCTTTATGCAGTCTACACACCATGTCACTGTCTTCTGATAGGGCAAACCCATCTGGTTGCTCTATATACACCTCCTCTTCAAGTATTCCATTCAGAAGTGCAAATTTTACATCCATTTGATATACTTTGAATCCCTTGAAGGCTGCATATGCAAGAAGCATACAAACTCCTTCCAAATCTGGCTACTAGAGCAAAGGTTTCTCCATAGTCTTCTCCTTCTTCTTGAGCATATCCTTTACACACTAGTCTGGCTTTGTTTCTTACCACTGTGCCATCTTCATTCAGCTTATTTCTGAAAACCCATTTGGTGCCTATGACATTTTTATGCTTAGGTCTAGGTACCAAAGACCATGTACCATTCTTTTCTATCTGGTCAGGTTCCTCTTCCATTGCCTTGATCCAGTCTTCATCTTTATGTGCCTCTTTAAATGTTTTAGGCTCAAATTCAGAGATCATGCGAGAATTTTCTCTAGCCTTTCTTCTTGTAAGAATTCCTACATCCTTGTCTCCTATGATCTACTTTGGATCATGATTCATCTTTACATACCTAGGAATGATCTTAGCTATTTCTTCTTTCTTTTCTTCTTCATCCTCATCTTCATCAACATCAGCATCTACTAGTGTAGGAGCACTATTACTGGTGCTAGGCTATTTTGCAACTGGTTCCTAGAAGGTTACTACCGGTTCATCTCCTACTTTCTCACTACTGGTTTCCTCAGGTTTCTTAGAGGTTTCATCAACTCTGACATTAATACTTTCAACAATTTTCAAAGTCCTATTGTTGAAACACTTAAGAGCTTTACTCTTGGTGGAATATCCTAGGAATATTCCTCCATCACATTTTGCATCAAACTTGCTCTGATGTTCACTCCTCTTGATATAACATTTGCTACCAAACACTCTAAAGTAGCTTACCACTGGTGTCTTACCAGTCTAATACTCATAAGGAGTTTTATCATTACCTTTCTTGATGAGTACCCGGTTCATTTTGTAGATTGCAGTGCTCACCGCTTCTCTCCATAAAGTGTGAGCAACTTTTCCTTGGATTAGTATTGTTCTAGCTACTTCAACTATAGTCTGGTTGTTCCTCTCTGCTAGACCATTCTGCTGGGGAGTCCGGGGGGCAAAAAATTGCCTCTTGATGTCGTTCTCTTCACAGTACTTGTTGAATTCACCGGAAGTGAATTCTCCTCCTTGATCAGTTCTTAGGAACTTAATCCTCTTACCACTTTCCTTTTCAACCAGTGCTCTGAAGGCTTTGAATTTTCCAAAAGCTTCAGACTTGTCTTTCAAGAATGTGACCCACATCATTCTTGAGCAATCATCAGTAAGAATCATAAAACACTAGTCTCCCTGCACACTCCTAGTTTTCATAGGACCACACAAATCAATATGCACAAGATCAAGTAAATTGTCTATAGTGAAAGATTTACCTTTGAAGGTTGAGGAAGACATTTTCCCCAGTTGACACTCTCTGCACAAAGGATTCTCTAGTTTTCTCAACACAAGGAATCCTCTAACTGCCTTGATCTTACTGGCCTTCACAATATTATGAAAGTTTACATGGCAGAGTGTCCTATGCCATATCCATCTATCATCAAACTTAGCCATTAGACATGTATAGATATTTGCATTCAGCTAAAATAGGTTACCTCTGGTCTGCATATCAGTGGCCATCAGTTCACCACTCTTTCCTTTTATTTTGCACACTCCATCTTTGAATTCCAGAGTGAGTCCATTGTCATTCAACTGGGCAACACTTAAAAGGTTGTGTCTGAGACCTTCTACCCAATACACATTATCAACACTACTTTTTCCATTCAGAGAGATGGACCCTCTACCTTTTACCATACATGGTGCATCATTACCAAATCAGACCACACCACCATCATACTCTTCCAAAGATAGAAACTTACTTCGGTCACCAGTCATGTGGTGAGAACAACCACTGTCAATAATCCACTCATTGGAATTATCAAAGCGGGGGACAAGAGCATTCTTGTCTGACACATCTTCCTTAACTGCTACAAACACAATGTCTTCACTTTCTTCATCTTCTGATTCCTCATCAGTAACACCTTCATCAACTGCTACAAAATAGTTTCTCCAGTTTCCTCCTTTGAACTTCTTGAACTTCTTCGGTTTGTCCTTATTATCACTATTAGGAAAATTTACAGCAATGTGTCCTATCCTATTGCAAGAAAATAATTTCAAAGGGAGCTTACCTCTGTATTTACCAGTTCCCTTAGGAAGTCACTTGGCAAGAAGAGCTTCAAATTCCATCAGGATCTCCTCATCATCCATTTCTCTACTTTGTCTTGGTTCACAACTGGTACTAGCTTCTTTACCCTTTCTAGATGGTGCAAAAAATGCTCTAAATGTTGATTCAGTCTTCTGAATACTATCATCATAATTATTTAGCTCATAAGCTATCAACTTAGCAATGATGGAGTCTAGGGATACCTTTGTCTTGTCTATAGACCTCAACTCTTGAATAGCAGCAACCCTTATTTCATAGACCGGTAATAAAGATCTCAAGACTTTGCTAACAACAGTGGAATCATCTATTTTACCTCCTACACTCTTGATGTCTTCAACAACAGTTTTGATTCTTATTCCATATTGTTGAATGGTCTCTCCTTCAACCATCTGCATGTCTTCAAACTTTCCCCTAAGGCTCTCTTCCTTATCTTGTTTCACATGCTCATCACCACCATAGATATTCTCAAGAGCATCCCATACTTCTTTGGGATTGTCTTTATCTTGAACATCAATCAAATCAATGTCAGATAAACTGCTAATTAGGGCTTCCATGACTTGCCCATTCTCCTGAATCTCTCTCTTTTGATCATTAGTGAGAGTACCAGTAGGGATAACATAAGCATTCTCAACATAACTCTAGTGTTGAGCACCCATGCTTCTGATGTATATTTTCATTCTATCCTTCCATATTTTAAAGTTATCTCTATTGAACTTTGGACCTTCCCTCTTCATCATTAGAGTAGGATCTTTACCTCAAGCGGTTAAGCTTACAACACAGAGGATCTGGAGGACACTCTGATACCAATTGATGGATAATGATGAATAGTTAGTACCAAACCAGTACTAAGAGGGGGGATTGAATCAGTACAGATAAAAACACTTTCCCTAAACCGGTTTGACTGCAAACACTAAACTTGACTAGCAAGCAATAACATCAGTCAAAATCAGATTACTACCAGTAAAACATAGTGAGAATGTGAAAGACATAAACCGGTAACCCTTAGCTTTCCATACAATCTAATACCTCATTTCCACTTCACCCTTATGCATAAACAAGTAATCTATCATCAGAAATGTAATGACGAATAGTTCAACATACTTTACTAGTTTGACATAAAACACTAAACCATCACATGAAAGGTATCACACATGACACACTGATTTTTTCACGTGGAAACCCAGCTAAGAAAAACCATGGTGGGGATGAATACCCACAAGCTATTCTTTGAACTCTTTTGAAGTCCGCTATATTGGGATCCTAGTCCAGTTAAAGACTTTACAATAGGTTCTGCTAGGAACCGATCTTGCTAGGGATCACCCGATTAAGGGATAGCTAAATACCTGGTTAAAGGTTAGAACCCTATTAAAGGTTACCTCACAAGAGGATTTGAATAAATCATTGAATTGAGTCACCCTATTAAAGGATTTACACAAAATCCTGTTAAAGCTACCTGGTTAAGAGATTTTCCAACTACTGAAATGGTTAGAAATCAACAGGTAACACATTGATCTGATAATGGAACTCAATGCCAAGGCAGATCCACTTTAGTTCCTTTTCTTCTGCAATCACATTCTGTAGGTATCAACACACTTCTCTAGTCTAGCAAGAATCAAGTATCACTCACTAGGATACACACATAACATTTGCCAACAACTTCAAAAATGAAAAACATCATCGACCTTATAGGAAATAGATAGGTCAGTAGCATAAACCCTAAACCCTAAACATTTAGGTTTAACAATTCAATCGGGTCAATCCTAGCCGTTAATCACACTACATTGAATACAACAGTCTTGAATAGATCTCAAGACGATCTCCAACATTCATTCTTTGTCACTTCAGTAAGGTGATAACCCATCACATGTTCTCCACCATTTACAGAGACTTCACGTATTCCCGAGGTAGATAAGATCGATCTCAATACAAGATCCTCAAGGAAATACTTCACGTGCACAAGGCTGACATGACAACACTATCTGATCTTTATTATAATGCTAACTCATCACAAGATGTCATCAGTTGAGTAACATAGGCTTAGAATGCATCAATCGAAAACCCTAACGCTGAGACTACCAACCGGTAGTCATGCCAAATGAAACCCTGATACAAAGATTCCATATACCAGTTCTCAGAAACCAACATACCGGTTCACCTTGAGCAAATATACCACTTCACCTTTTCACATATACCGGTTCACATCATCATACCGGTTCTCTTGCCAGTTTGCTTTCTTCAATATACTGGTTCATACTTTAGTATATTGACATCAATGACAACATACAATATCATCATGTCATCATGCTCAGCACATATGCCAACATTTCCTACATCTCCCACTCGCCTCCTAAAAAATTCTTCTAGAACCCATCTAATCCTAATCAATTAGCCTAAACCCTTCAATCATTCCTTTTCCCTAAATTTGAGGATGTCACTTCTCAAATTTGGAGGAAAGTCTTCCAAAAGCATCAAAGCCTTTATGTCTTTAACAAGCTAACTTGTTGAGTTCCCCCTAATTTGGAAGGACTCTTACAAATTCATCCCCAAAGTCTCCCAAACCATTAATGATTAACTAACCCTTATGGCATGGTTAGAGACTTTTTGCCTAACTCAACCTTAATCTAACCTAGGGGTCTCATTAGACACTCATGGCTTTACCCTTGGTTATCCCATTAACCCTTGTACAAGAGTTTACCCCTTGGATAAAAGCTTTATCCAATGGATAACTCTAAGCCTAACCTTACCCTTACCTCCTAAGGTAACCATCATGTCTTCTCAAGCATTTAATGCTTCTTACATCTCCTCTCAAATTGTCTTTTGTTGACAATTATCATCATTTCATTGGTTAGAATTCTGAGCATGGATTGATAACTTTCAGTCCTGACCCTCAATAAGACTATCTAATCCTGACCATCCATTGCCTTGTTTTTCCTATAAATAGAGCCCTCCTCTCATTTTCATATCCAAGTTTCATGCATCTAACTTACAATCATTTTGCTAATGATATTCAAGTTTCATGCTGTAAAGCAGAAAATTGAACCCTAGGTGTTCCCCCACTCCAAGGAGAGAAAAGGAGGTCAGTAGGATTGACGGTTTTCACTTAGGAGAGACTTTACATTCAAAAGAGGGGTTGAAACTCACAAGATCCAATCCCACACAATGCAAGATTGAATTCTAAATGAGTTTCAAGGGTTGAGACAACAAGGATACCCTCTTTTGTAAAGAATGTAGATAGAAGGATTGAACTAGGATTGTATATAAAAGTAGGAAAGATTCACTTGTAGACGGAGATAGAGAAATGGGATGAAGCTACAAACCTGAAATTAGCACTAAAATGTCAAGACGATGCTGTCCTGCAAGTTTGAGTGAAAGTTGATGGGATGATGGCACCCGGAGTGCACACAGTCCTCCGAAAAATCCACGGAACGAAGGGGGATCTGTTCGTCTCTGCACAGGGATTCTAGATCTTCAATTACAGTCATGTACCTGCAACCTACACACAAAAAAGAGAGGATAATTGGGGGGTTAGGGATTAGGGGTTTGCCTTCAGGTCAAACCCCGGTTTTGAAATTAACCAAGAAATGAGAATGTTGTAAATGTAAATGTTTGTATTCTTACATGCGAAGGTGTAATGATGTTGTGTGTTGTATGTTGTAGGTGATCTCCTCTTTAATGGTTGAATCCTTGTCTTGAATGCAACACCTAGCCTTGAATGGAGACCTAGAATGCTCAATTGCTTGAAGGAATGCTTGAATGCTTGAATGTTTGAATGTTTGCCTATCGCTTCCGCCTCTTGCACACATACATTTTTTTCTCCTCTTCTGGGAGAGGAAATGTTGTTTATATACTTGTCAATTAGGGCTAGGAGACTGATTTTTCCAACCTTAGGCCGACCTAGGAGCATTATTTTCCAAATTGCAAACTTGAAGACCCGATGCCCAACAAGAGACTGGGCCCAAAATAAGGCCAGGGAGCAGGGCGCTAGGTGCCATGGTCCTGAAGGACCAGTGTGCTGGGCACCATGGTCTTGAAGGACCAGGGCGCTCGGCGCCATGGTCCCACCTCCCGGGATAGCAGGGTGCAAGGACGATCAGGCCAAGGTGCAGAAAGATGCAGTTTTTGATGTCGTAAATAGGTGTCGGGGTCTCCATTCAGGTTCAACATTGCACTGCCATCGTGAAGACCCAAATGCAGTCGAAATTGCAAGTGTCGCAATTTTACGACACTACACATGCATATAGTCATTTTTATCAAGCATTAGCCTCTTTTTCAATATAAATTATCTTAAATAGGCATTTGCATTATTATAGAGCACTCATGTTAGACTAGTATATCATGTTAGGATAGTATTTACTAATCCTTTTATCTTATCATCACATTCAATACTAGTTAAAGCATACTAGATTTAATATCATGCATAACTAGGAATGCATTCATATTAAGTTGGTCAAAATCCCTCATTCTCATAGTTGTCATTCCTAAGTCACTTTGCTCAATGATCTTAGAGAAAAGGCATTGAATTGAGGGATCCTATGAGATAGAGAACAATAGAACATCCCTTGTGAAGTTGAGCTACTCAACATAGCTCAATAACTTGCACCAAGAGTCCCATTGGTGTGTGGCAAAGCTAAGTTCGTCAAGAAATTTTTAAGAATCTTGAAGAGATATGGACGGAGTGTATGCCCCCTACGTTAAAGTGATTGCACATGCCTCATCAGGGGTGATTGCTTTAAGGTAGTGATACTCATAAGAAATGAGACAGGAAAGGAGCATGTTATCAGAAAGATTTAGCCCCCAAGTGTGAGATAAACCCAAGGATAATAGACACAAAACACAAATCACGAGGTGACTTCACTTTCCTTGGGGTCAGTATGTTGTATGATAATTCATGTATATCATATGTATGTATGGATAATTGTTCTTCATTCCCCAATCAAGGAAGGTCACCTAGAAGAAGGGAACACATGTGTCTTTTGAGTCAACATGAGAGAGACCAAAAGAGATCTCAATGCTTTGCATCGTCCTCAAGTAGACAACACTAAGGATGACAAATAGAAGAATGAGAATAACACATAGAAGAAGTAACAAAAGATATCAAGAGAGGATGAGAGAGTCTACTGTGCTAATGAACTAGTCTACCATGTCATCCACCCCCCGATCTTGCTGATCAATATTTCGAGATGGCAGGAAACACGCTAGAGGAGGAACATCCAACATAGCAGATGGAGCTATCACAAGATCCAAACAAGGGCTATGTTCATGTTCCAAGCCACGCTGTTCTTGTCTAGAAGCTAAGATAAGTGCTTTAGAAAATTCATTAGATAAAAGGTTATCAATATCAACATATTCATATTCACTATCAAAAGCAAGAGAAGTAACATTTTCATCATGAATAACATTTTCATCTATATCATCATCAAGATTTATAAAAATAGGATCTTTAACTCGCACAGGATCAAAACCATCATGCATCTTATGCTTAGGAGATTTTGGCTCAATTTTCGGCTGAGGAGAAAATGGAATAATACTAGCTAAAGGTGTTTTTGGGGATTGAGAAGTAGCTGCAAGAGCTCTAAGACAACGCTTTCATCGGCGTTCATGCGCAGAATGATTTCATCTAGTCTTAGTAGTAAGTTGAGAAGATTGAGGAGGAGGAATGTTCTTATCCTTATCACTTGGGTGTTTAGGTTGTGGTCTCTTAGGTTGGATAATAGGAGAAGAGGAAGGTCTCTTCTCTTTATAAGAGGAAGGAGGAGGAACTGCTCCATATAAATGAGGAATATTTGGTTTAGGAAGGAGACCAATTCCATCATGACGAGGAGGTATAGGTCTACTTTTAGAAAGTTTATTAGACATAGACATAGTCACATCCATAGGAATGGGTTGGGAATCTTCTTGAGGAAAGACATTAGTTTTATCTTTCAAAGGAAGAACTTCCTTCTCAAGAACGATAGGAATATCAAGTTTGGGTGTTCGAGGTTCACTTAGAGATAGGATCATATCTTTTTTCCACTTTTGATAAGATTTGAAAAGATGATCACTTCGCGGTGGAAGAGATTGGAATTGTTTAGGCCAAAAATAATCAATAGGAACACTAGAAGTTCTTTCAGCTGGTTTAAAGAGACTATGATTGACAGTAACAACTTCACCATTATGGGGAAATTTCAAACACTTGTGAATAGGAGAAGTAATAGCTTTCATGGAAGATAGCCAAGGATAGCCTAGCTTCACACGAAATTGTTCGGATGATGGAATAATAGAAAAGCTCACATCAAGGGATTTGTTATAGACCTCAATAGGTAATGTAATAGAACTAATTGCAGGAGAAGAAAATGCATCAAATAATTTCACAACCACATTTGTTTTGTCATAGATCACTTGATTCAATTGCAAAGTAAAAAGAAATTCTTCAGTAATGACATTAACCATGCAAGAAGGATCAATAAACACTCCATGGCAAGGTGTACTCTTGACTTTTGCAACTATATATAAAGGACCATCAGGTGCTCTGATGGTTTCACTAGAATCAAATGTGATGGAAGGTTCTTTAGGGATTTTTTGCTGCTCTACAAAGTTAATCACATTCAGAGTCATAGACACAAGACCATCAGGTGAGAAAGAGGAATCATTAGTCTCAATCACATTAGAGGTATGAGAAGGTAATGGATTAGTAAAAATCTTAATATTTTGGTTAGGAAGAGCTACAGATGTGTTGCCTTTATCATTCACACCTGAAACAAAGATAGTATTATTATCAATTAAATCTTGAATTTTACCCTTTAAAGAAAAACATTTTTCAGTATCATGCCCAGGTTGACGATGAAATTGACAAAAAGATTTGTTATCAAAATAGGGTGAATTAATCTTTGCAGGATCTATATGCTTTATAGGAGGGAGGGTAAGCACATTTCGTTCCAATAACTTATTCATAATACTATGCAATGATTCATTCGAAGGAGTAAACTCTCTTTCTTTCTTGAAAAACTTAGAAATAGGAGGCACACTTGATGCTGCATTCACATTGTTGTTGATGATGTTTTCATTGAACTTAATGAACCCTTTGTTTGGTTTAAACTTCCCAAATGGTTGTTGACTACTATCACCCTTATCACTCGGAGCCATAGGATTTGCTTGTTCCATTTGACTCACAGTCAATTGATAATTGTGAAGAGTTGCACACAACTGTTGGAAAGAAGTAAACTCAGAAAACAAAAGTTTTTCTCTAATATCTTTTTGTAAATTAGAAATAAAGATTCTTTGAATATCATTGTTGGGTACTGGAAAATAAATTTGAGCACACAAATGCTTATATCTACCAATGAAATTAGTCACTTTTTCTTTAACACCTTGTTTACAATGCATTAAATCAATCAAAGTAACTTTAGGACTTATATTGTTTTGAAATTGTTGAATAAAAGCATTTGCAAGTTGTTGGAAAGAAGTAATAGAATAGGAAGGCAATGAGCAATACCATTGTAGAGCCTTATCTCTTAATGTTCTAGTAAACAGTTTTGCAAGCAACCTTTGGTCATGAGAAAAATTGGTACATATTGTTTGAAAGGTCTTAACATGTGTTAGAGCATCACCTTTACCATTATAAAGCTCCAACTGTGGGATTTCAACATGCTTAGGAGGGATAGCCCGAACAATGTCAAGAGAAAGTGGGCTCGCGACATCAAATGTGGGCACACTAAACTTAGATTGATTCATAGAGTTAATTTGTTGCTGTAAAGAAGAGACAGTTTACGCAAGATTGCTAATGGTCACTTCAGTCGGAGAGTTCATATTAGACATGTTAGATTGTGATGGAGGTATTATGTTATTGAAAGAAGGTATTGATTGAGAGTAAGGTGGTGGGACACTATGATAGTTAGTCATAGGAGATGATTGGAAAAAAGGAGCACTACAAGGAGTAATGGAATGGTTGAATGAATTGCCCCCTTGTGTCATGTTCATTTGTGGAGATGTAATAGGGACACTCATTGAAGGAATGAATGAAGAAGTCGGATTGAATGAAGGAAGAGGGTTGATTGAAGAGGAAGGATTGCCCCCATGACTGGTGATCATAGGTGGAATGTTTTGTATTAAAGTAGTCATTATGTTTGATGTAAAAGTAGGTATACTAGCAATAGAAGTTGTCAAAGGGATAGAATGATTGACTTGAGTAGGAGGTTGTGTATAACCTAAAGTTTCGGCACAACTCTTCATAGGCATCACATTCGAATCCACGATGTGTGCAATACTATGCAAAATATCAATTTCATTCTTATCACTTTGAACCATACGTTTTAGACCCTCAATTAATGAAAGGGCTTGACTATCGAGGTATTCTCGAGACATCCATTGCTGAAAATCATCAAATTGGTTATCCAATTTCGAAAGTTGTTCTACAGCAACCTCATGGAGAGTTTCTTCATCATTAAGAGGATTAGAGGAATTACCCATGTCCTCGTTAAAAATACCATTCAAATTAGGTTCCATCTCCTCGGTAATTAAACCTTGGAAAGACTTAATTCTAAGGCTTCGTCTAACGGGAATAGTGTAAGTAGGGCTTATTGTTGTAAAACTCATGCACTAGAGAGAGAGAGAAGATTTTGAATTTTGAAAAAATAAAGTTGGCAAAATTGAACAATGAGATAATGATTATCCAATTTGAACTTTGTGAAAGAAGAGGGAAACACAACTTCCAAGAAAGGTAGGCACAATTGAAAAATTAGGGCCAAGGGGGTAGCACTTAATTTTAATTGTTATCTTGAAAATTGAAATCTTGAATTTTGAATTTATTTTCGAATTTAGAGGTAGCAAATCTCAATAAAATCAGCCAATCTCCTAGATTTAAGCTGTTAAATGAAATCATGACAATCTCTCAAAATTTTGAAAAAAATGTCGGGGACCGTGGCGAACGGAGTGCACACAGTCCTTGCAACTTTTTTTGAAATTTTCAAGGATGAAAGTTATGATGATTTTAAAGCTAATTTGAAAAAATTGAGTGATTTTACAATCTGTAGATAGGCCAAATTAAAGTTGCAATCTCAAAATTGAATCCTACCAAGATTGTTGAAAAATGCAAAATTTGAATTTTGAAAAAGAGAGGGAAACTGAAATTTTGAATTTTATGATTTTAGAGGGAATACTAAAAGCAATGCAAGCTTTGAAATTTAAAAGTTGACTCAATTTCATGCAAAATTCAATTTTGAAAGCGGAAATCAAAGTTGTTGCAATCAAACACTTAATTTCAAAAGTCGCAAATTGCAAAAATTTGAATAAAGCACTGAAACTTTGAATGAATGCCAACACTTTTCAGATTTAGGACAGTAAGAAACACAATTTTGACACAAAATTTCAATTTCAACAATTTTTGAATGATTAGAAGCCTTAATCCAAGCAATCACTAGACCAACTTTGACTTTAATTTTGAAAGTGTTAAAATTGATGAAATCAGCCAAGATTCTGGATTCTAGCAGGAAAATACAGTAAGATCTAGCTCCCGAAATTTTGGAAAAAATGTCGGGGACAATGGCGCTCGGGGTGCACACGGTCCTCGCAACTTTTTTCAAAATTTTCAAGGATGAAAGATATTATGATTTTGTTGCGGAATCCAAAGTTACCATCGATTTGGAGGTGTTCTGATCAGTGAAATCATCGATCAAAAGGTTGAATCAAAAGGGTTTTAAAAATTAGGGTTTTGACACTTAACCACTTACTTTTCAGAATTAAGGCACAAATATGAATTGATAATTTGCAATAGAAGGGTAGATGTGAAACAAGCATTAACAATTAAACATTTCACAAGCTCAATTACTAAAAAGAAAATCTAGGGTTTTTATGCAATTAACCTCTAAAATTTGCAAAAGATGAATCATGAAAATGTAATTAAGGAAGCAAAATTTTTTTTCAGATCTAACCATGAACAATCAGAATTAGGATGTTCACGTCAGGTTCACCAAAATGTAAAGCGAAAAATCAAACCCTAGGTGTTCCCCCACTCCAAGGAGAGAGAAAGGAGGTCACTAGGATTAACGATTTTCACTTAGGAGAGACTTTACATTCAAAAGAGGGGTTGAAACTCACAAGATCCAACCCCACACAATGCAAGATTGAATTCTAAATGAGTTTCAAGGGTTGAGACAGCAAGGATACCCTCTTTTGTAAAGAATGTAGATAGAAGGATTGAACTAGGAGTGTATATAAAAGTAGGAAAGATTCACTTGTAGATGGAGATAGAGACACGGGATGAAGCTACGGACCTAAAATTAGTAGTAAAATGTTGAGATGATGTTGTCCTGCAAGTTTGAGTGAAATTTGATGGGACGATGGCGCCCGGAGTGCACACGGTCCTCCGAAAAATCCGTGAAACGAAGGGTGATCTGTTCGTCTCTGCACAGGGATTCTAGATCTTCAATTATAGCCGCATACCTGCAATCTACACACAGAAAAGAGAGGACAATTGGGGGGTTAGGGATTAGGGGTTTGCCTTCAGGTCAAACCCCAGTTTTGGAATTAACCAAGAAATGAGAATGCTATAAATGTAAATGTTTGTAATGTAATCAAGTACTGATACCTTGTTGTAAGAATGTTTGTATTCTTACATGCGAAGGTGTAATGATGTTGTGTGTTGTATGTTGTAGGTGATCTCCTCTTCAATGGCTGAATCCTTGTCTTGAATGCAACACCTAGCCTTGAATGGAGACCTAGAATGCTCAATTGCTTGAAGGAATGCTTGAATGCTTGAATGTTTGAATGTTTGCCTATCGCTTCCACCTCTTGCACACATATGTTTTTTTCTCCTCTTTTGGGAGAGGAAATGTAGGTTATATACTTGTCAATTAGGGTTAGGAGACTGATTTTTCTGACCTTAGTCCGACCTAGGAGCATTATTTTCCAAATTGCAAACTTGAAGACCCGATGTCCAACACGAGACCAGGCCCAAAATAGGGCCAGGGACCAGGGCATTGGGCGCCATGGTCCTGAAGGACCAGGGTGCTGGGTGCCATGGTCCTGAAGGACCAGGGTGCTGGCGCCATGGTCCCACCTCCCAGGACAGCAGGGTGCAAGGAGGATCAGGCCAAGGTGCAGAAAGATGCAGTTTTTGATGTCGTAAAAAGGTTTTAGGGTCTCCATTCAGGTTCAACGTTGCGCCACCATCGTGAAGACCCAAATGCAATCGAAATTGCAAGTGTCGCAATTTTACAACACTACACATGCATATAGTCATTTTTATCAAGAATTAGCCTCTTTTTCAATAGAAATTATCTTAAATAGGCATTTGCATTATTATAGAGCACTCATGTTAGAGTAGTATATCATGTTAGGATAGTATTTACTAATCCTTTTATCTTATCATCACATTCAATACTAGTTAAATCATACTAGATTTAATATCATGCATAACTAGGAATGCATTCATATTAAATTGATCAAAATCCCTCATTCTCATAGTTGTCATTCCTAAGTCACTTTGCTCAGTTATCTTAGAGAAAAGGCATTGAATTGAGGGATCCTATGAGATAGAGAACAATGGAACATCCCTTGTGAAGTTGAGCTACTCAACATAGCTCAATAACTTGCACCAAGAGTCCCATTGGTGTGTGGACTTGTCTAGAAACCAAAATTTATGTTTCATCGCAACACATTTCCTGCAAACAGATATGTATCTATGTGATGACATGTATGTTTTTATGAAGGATGATGAGATGAATTATGCTTAGATGCATGCTTCGAATGATTTTCTTTCTAGATGTACATGTTGATGATATGATTTCTATATGCATGCTATGGATGATGTGCTAACATGTGGATGTCGTTGGCATTTTTCATATTGTTGGCATTTTGCATAGAGATTGCATTAATGATATGTTGTCATTGATGTCAATTGAACCAGTAATAATATTCATGTTATTTCTTATGTTATTATTGTTGTTGCTTTTGTCTTGTAAACCAGTAAGAAGAGAGTAAGAAGAGATTTTTGGAAAATGTTGTAAGCGATATGTAGAGTTTGTGAGTTGACCCAGTGAAATGGTATGAAGGGTTAAACATGTCTATGTAATGTAACCGGTAAACCCTAACCTATTGATAAACCCTGATCGATCATGTTTGTTGGTTTATTACCTGTTGAGCGAAAATGATGGAGACACGTGTGATCATTGTATGAGGATATGTTCAAATAGATTTGGCATGTTTGTTTGATTTCTTGGAAAGGAGCAAAGTGAATTGTATTTAATGCACAATGCATGATAAGTTACAAAGTCCAATATAGTGGTGATCATGGAGCGATTGAAATTGTCTTGAAGAATGTGAAGAGATTGTTATGATTTCCAACGGTCAAGATTGTATCGACTTGTTTGTAATATCGATGATGAGAATTAGGTTTTTGCTTATGTTACTGACCTAGTTGTTTGTGTATTTAAGGTCAATGAAGTTTTTTGTAAAAATGTTGGCAAAGCTGACAAGATTGGTAGAAATTTGTGAGTGTGCAGTTGCCTAACTAGTGGATGGATTTGTACTTTGAGTAAAGACAGATTGAAGATTATAGAAGGATATAATCAAGCAAGTGTAGTGCTATTTAGACAGATCAAGAAAACCTATTATTTTATAACAATTACAGCAGAAGTAAAATCCCCTAACCAGGTAAGCTCTAACAAGCTTTGTTACTCATTAAATCCTCTAACAAGGTGGCCCATTAGCTTGGATTCTTAAATCCTCCAGTGAGGTTACTCCTAATAGGGTATTATGCTTTTTATGAAGGCATACTTGTAAATCCCTTAATCGGGTGATTCCTAAATAGGAATTAGTTCTTAACATGACTTATTGAAAAGCTCTAACAGGCTTTGGCTCCTAACAGGGCAAACTTCAAAGGAGTTTAGATAGCTATCTTTGTGAGTCTCATCTCATCATGGGTTTTACCTATTTGGGTTTTCCATGTATAAACATTTGTGTCAAGTGGTGAATGCTTCTGTGGATGTGATGTTGCATGTTGATTAGATTAATTTTTGATGAAGCATTGAGAGATGAATATGTTGAGTTATGATTAAACATTGTTGATTTACATAAAGGTTGAAGTTGTTTATTGTTAAAGTTGTCATGACAGTTAAACTGGTTAATGTCAAGTATTCTTATGAATATTGATCTTGATTGAGATATGTTTACTTTGTTTGACTAAGTTTGAGTATGGGAACTTTGTATCAGTTTTTCAATATACTGATTCACCCCCACTCTCAGTATTCTACTAGATACTTATTCTTTCATCATACCATCAATTGGTAGCAGAGCAGCTCAGGTCTTCTTTATCTAAAGCCTAACAGCTTGAGGAAAAGATCTTGTAGATCATGATGAAGAAAGAAGGTCCAAAGTTCAACAAAGATAACTATACATATTGAACGACATAAGGAATATTTACATCAAAAGTCTTGGTAGCCAGTATTGGGAGCATGTAGAAATTAAGTATAACACACCTACTTAGGGAATACTAACTAATGATCAGAAAAAGGAACAACAAGAAAATCACCAAGCATTAGAAGCTATTATTAGTTCCTTGTTTGATGCTAAATATGTAGATGTTCATGGTCTTGAAATTGCATATGAAGTATTGAAGAAACTAGAAGATATCTATAGTAGTGATGAGCATGTCAAGATTTCTAAAGAAGAGAGTCTAAGAGGAAAGTTCGATGATATGAGAATGTCTAAAGGGGAGAAAATCCAGTAGTATGGTCAGGGGATAAAAGAGATAGTAGGAGAGATTAAGAGTGCAAGAGGGAAGGTGGAGGATCCCATAGTAATCAGTAAGGTACTAAGAACCCTTCTACTGGTCTATGGTATCTGAGTTGCAACTATTCAGGAGCTAAAGTCCATTGAAAAATTAAAGGTATCTATTGACTATTATTGGCAAACTTACTGCTTTTGAACTTAATGGCTATGATGATATTGTATAGAGATCAGAATATGTATTTAGAGCCTCTATTTCTAACCCATCTATGAGAAGAAGCAAAGATGCTAGCCATAGCTATGAATCTAGATCTAGCAGAGATGTTGATGATGAAGACAACTTAGTGGAAGTTGAAGCATTATTGGCAAAATGACTTATGAGAGGCACCGGTAAATATAAAGGTAAGTTACCTTTAAAATGTTTTGCATGCAATAAAATTGGTCATATAGCAGCTAATTGCCCTAATGGTGAAAATGAGCACAAAAGAGACAAATTTATGAAGTATAAGGGTAAAGGCAAGAGAGATTGTCTTGTTTCTATTGACAGTGGTATTACTGATGAATAATAGGATGATGATGCTAGTGAAGATATTGTGTTTGTAGCTATTAAGGAATAATTATCAGATCAGAAGGCACTAGTATCCAGAATGGATGAGTCTGATGATTGGATCATTGATAGTGGTTGTTCACATCACATGACTAGTGATCAGAGCAAATTTATTTCCCTAAAGGAATTTGATGGTGGTGTTGTCAGATTTGGCAACGACTCACCTTGTATGGTGAAAGGAAAATGAGTAATTTATCTTAATGGGAAAAGCAGAGCTGATGATGTCTACTGGGTTGAAGGCCTAAAGCACAATCTTCTTAGTGTGGCACAATGCAATGACAAAGGATACCCACTGGAAT
This sequence comes from Cryptomeria japonica, assembly GCF_030272615.1. NCBI lineage: Eukaryota > Viridiplantae > Streptophyta > Pinopsida > Cupressales > Cupressaceae > Cryptomeria > Cryptomeria japonica. Next base: position 61,484,641 of record NC_081411.1, on the reverse strand, counting down.
TCAAAAATGGTATGTGCAAAATCTTTGACAACAAAGGTGAATTGATTGCAACCAGTAAACAGACCAGAGGTAATCTATTTCATCTCAATCCTAAAGTTAGCAACTGTTTGATTGCAAATATGGATGATAGTTGTCTTTGGCATAGGAGATTTTGTAATATTAATTTTGACAATATTATTAAAGTAAGCAAGTCTAAGACTGTAAGAGGTCTGCCTCAGCTAGACAAACTAGTTAATGCTCTTTGTCAACAATGCCAATTAGGGAAGATGACTTCCTCAACTTTCAAGAGCAAGTCCTTCTCAACTAAACACTTTTTAGATTTGGTTCATACTGATCTATGTGGACCAATTAGAACAAGAAGCATTCAAGGTGATAGATACTTTATTATCTTCACCGATGACTGTTCAAGGGTGTTGTGGGTCACATTCTTGAAGGACAAAAATGAAGCTTCTGGTAAATTCAAGGCATTCAAATCTTTAGCTGAGAAAGAGAGTGGCAAAAAGATTAAATGTCTGAGAATAGATCAAGGCATTGAATTCACTTATGTGGAGTTCACTAAGTATTATGATGATAATGGTATCAAGTGGCAACTTTATGCACTAAGGATACCACAGTAGAATGATATAGCAAAGAGAAACAACAGGACAGTAGTTGAAGCGGCTAGGAAAATGTTGATATAAGGAGATGTAGCAAGAACATTTTGGAGAGAAATTGTAAGTACATCAGTCTACAAAATGAACTGGGTTCTGATGAAAAAAGGTAAGGAAAAAACCCCTTATGAGTATTGGTATGGGAGATCACTTGATGATAGCCATTTTAAAATATTTGGAAGCAAATGTTTTATTAAAAGAGGTGATTATATAGGCAAGTTTGAAGCTAAGAGTGATGAAGGCATATTTTTTGGCTATTCCACCAAGAGTAAGGCCTATTAATACTTCAACAACTGGACATAGAGAATTGTTGAGAGTGTTGATATTCGTGTAGATGAATGTCCTGAAGTTGTTGAAGGAACAAGTTCAAAAAAGAAGGATGAAGATCCTTGCATTTTTCTTTTGGAACCTGAAATTGTTAAGACACAAACCGGTAAAGCAAATCCTAATGTACTTGTTCAGCTGGAACAAATAAATTCAGAGGAAGGTGACAATGATGAAGCTGAACCTGAAGAGAATGATCATGTTTTACCTAGGTATGTGAGACTGAATCACAACCTTGAACGGATAATTGGAGATAAGGATGTCAGAGTACAAACTAGAAGGAGATTAAAATAGAACTTTTACATGGTATCCACTTTTGAACCTAGAAGTGCTAAAGATGCATTTGGTGATGATCATTGGGTGAGAGCTATGGAGGAGGAGTTAGATCAAATTGAAAAGAACAACACTTGGACCCTAGTACCCTGACTGGTAAACAAGAATGTTATAGGTACTAAATAGGTATTTAGAAACAAATTAAATGAAGATGGTGTTGTAGTTCAAAATAAGGCAAGATTAGTTTGCAAAGGCTATGCACAAGAAGAAGGAGAAGATTATGGAGAAACTTTTGCACTAGTAGCAAGACTGGAAGGTGTCAAAACATTACTTGCATTTGTAGCTCATAAGAAGTTCAAGGTATACCAGATGGATGTAAGATTGCATTTTTGAATGGGATATTGGAAGAAGTTTATATAGAGCATCCTGATGGTTATGCATTGACATATAAGGAAGATATGGTATGCAAATTGCATAAAGCTTTGTATGGATTGAAGTGGGAACCTAGAGCATGGTATGAATGGCTTTAGACTCATCTGATGAATATAGGCTTTGCTACAACCAGTGATGATAGCAACATTTATCTCAAGTCTAAAGGAGATGATATACTAGTTAGTGAGGTTTTTGTTGATGACATTATATTTGGAGGTAATGATGACATGAGTAATTATTTTGCTGATGAAATGAAGAATGAATTTGAGATGTCATTAGTAGGGGAAATAAAAAAATTCATAGGCTTACAAATACAATAGATGAAGAATGGCATTTTCATTACTCAATCCAAATATGTGAAAGAAGTTTTGAAAACTTTCGGTATGAGTGATTGTAAACTAGTTGGAACCCCAATGTATACAGGTTGTAAATTATCCAAGGATGATGCATCTAAGTCTATAGATGAAAAAGAATATAGATCAATGATTGGAAAATTACACTATATTGTTCATAGTCAACCAGATATTGCCCATGCAGTTGGTATTGTTGCTAGATTTTAGAAAAATCCAAAGGAAGCACATCTGATGGCAACTAAAAGAATTTTTAGATATTTGAAAGGTACTATTGAATATGAGTTATGGTATCCATATGGTGTAAATTTTGATTTGAAAGTGTATACAAATGCTGATTGGGTTGGAAATATTGATGACCAAAAAAGTAGTACTGGTGGAGCTTTCTTTCTAGGAGGAAGGTTAGTTTCTTGGAGTAGCAAAAAGAAGAGTTGTACTTCACAATCTATTGTTGAAGCTAAGTATGTGGCAACATATATGAATTCCACACAAGCTATGTGGATGAGACACATTTTGGAAGGGTTTAAGATGAAAATCTTAGATCCTATAAAGATTCTATGTGATAACACAAGTGCAATAAACATTTCAAAAAATCTTGTTTTGCACGCAAGGACTAAGCACATTGAGTTGAAATATCACTTCTTGAGGGAAAAAGTTTAGTGTAAAGATGTTGTCTTGGAGCATGTTTCTACTAAGGAGAAGCTTGCAGATATCTTTACCAAACCTCTTCTTAAGACCACTTTTGAGTATCTTAGAAATCAGTTGGGGGTTGTCCCTCTTCATGAAGTTAGTTGAGCATGATGCTGATTGCATCAATCCCTAGATTTCTTGCAGAATTTTACATGGATTGATGAAGGAGTGGATGTTTTCCATAGGGGGAGCATCTAGTTGTAGAATGATGTTGATGCATAGTGAGAATAGAATTACATGTTTTACTTTCACTTTGGCATTTTTGTCAAAAGGGGAGAAGAATTATGTGATTGGGGAGAAGAATTATGTAATTGAAAGAGAGAAGAACTAGTGATAGACTGAGAACCAGTGACAGACTGAAGACAGATAGAGCAAGGTGAATACTTGGTAATGTAAACCAGAATTCCTATTCACCAATCACAACAACAATCGAGGCATTGAATTTGTGTTGCCATCAATGCCAAAGGGGGAGATTGTTGGCATTTTGCATAGAGATTTCATTAATGATATGTTGTCATTGATGTCAATTGAACCGGTAATGATATTCATGTTATTGCTAATGTTATTATTGTTGTTGCTTTTGTCTTGTAAACTAGTAAGAAGAGCTTTGTGGGAAATGTTGTAATCGATATGTAGAGTTTGTGAGTTGACCCGGTGAACCGGTATGAAGGGTTAAACATGTCTATGTAATATAACTGGTAAACCCTAACCTGTTGATAAACCTTGACTGATCATGTTTGTTGGTTTATTACTTGTTGAACAGAAATGATGGAGACACATGTGATCATTGTATGAGGATATGTTCAAATTGATTTGGCATGTTTGTTTATTTTCTTGGAAAGGAGCAAAGTTAATTGCATTTAATGCACAACGCATGATGTTACAAAGTCCAATGGAGTGGTGATCATGGAGTGGTTGAAATTGCCTTGAAGAGATTGTTATGATTTCTAACAGTCAAGATTGTACCGACTTGTTTGTAATCTCGATGATGAGAATTAGGTTTTTGCTTATGTTACCGACGTAATTGTTTGTGTATTTAAGGTCGATGAAGTTGTTTGTAAAAGTGTTGGCAAAGTTGACAAGATTGGTAGAAACTTGTGAGTGTGTAGTTGCCTAATTGGTGGATGGATCTGTACTTTGACTAAAGATAGATTGAAGGTTATTAAAGGATCTGATCAAGCAAGTGTAGTGCTATTTAGACAGATCAAGAAAACCTGTTGTTTTCTAACAATTATAGCAGAAGTAAAATCCCCTAACCGAGTAAGCTCTAACAAACTTTGTTACTCATTAAATCCTCTAACAAGGTGGTCCATTAGCTTGGATTCTTAAATCCTCTAGTGAGGTTACTCCTAATAGGGTATTGTTCTTTTTATTAAGGCATACTTGTAAATCCCTTAACCAAGTGATTCTTAAATAGGAATTAGTTCTTAATAGGACTTATTGTAAAGCTCTAATAGGCTTTGGCTCCTAACAGGGAGAACTTCAGAAGAGTTCAGATAGCTATCTTTGTGAGTCCCATCTCACCATGGTTTTTACCTATTTGGGTTTTCCATGTATAAACATTTGTGTCAAGTGGTGAATGCTTTTGTGGGTGTGATGTTACATGTTGATTAGATTAATTTCTGATGAAGCATTGAGAGATGAATATGTTGAGTTATGATTAAGCATTGTTGATTTACATAAAGATTGAAGTTGTTTACTATTAAAGTTGTCATAACAGTTAAACTAGTTGATGTCAAGTATTCTTATGAATATTGATCTTGATAGGGATATGTTTACTTTGTTTGACTAATTTTGAGTTTGCAAACTTTGTATCAATTTTTCAATATACTGATTCACCCCCCCCTCTTAGTATTCTACCGAATACTTATTATTTCATCATACCATCAAATGTAGTTTAATAGATGGATGATGTTGTTGTAAGGCTATTAATGTGATGTAATGATGAAGATGTATGCTAAATGACGGGTTTAGATAATGAATAATGATATTGTGATAAATAATACTTGTTAATATTGATGATATGATATGATGATATGAGTAAATGATGCATGTTTTTTCTTAATATGAATCTAAATGAATGAAATGTTTATGAAGATGTTATGTATGCTTCTAGATGAATTTACTTAAATGGATGAACAAATGTTTATACAAATGTTATGTATGTATGCACTTAAATAGATGAAAAAACATTTATACAAATGTTTATGTATGTTTCTAGATGAATGTACTTAATAAATAAATATACTTTTAATGAATGCAACCAAATGATGTGATGATGTGAAATGTATCTAAATGAAGCTAAATGTATAAAATGATTCAAAATGTAACTAAGTGATAAATGAGATTTAAATGATAATGAAATGAATGCAACTAATGTATAATGAATCTAGATGAAACTAAATGGTTATGAAATGAATGCATATTTAATGATTAAATGAATGCATTAAATGGATAGATGAATGTTCTTGATAACAGAGAAATAAATGCACTTAAATGCAATGCAAGTAAATGATAATAAATGCACTTTATTGATGAGTAAACAAATGTACTTAAATGAATATCTAAATGGATTTAATGTATCTAAATGAAAGTAAATGATAATAGACTGAATGCATTTGATGAAACTACATGACAATGCCACCCCTTCATGATATATGAATGCAAGTTGATGAGAAATTGTGGATGTGGAATAAAGATGTGAGATGATGTATCAGAGAACTCCATTGTGATTGTATCCAAGAGAAAATTATATTAGGTTCTTTCTCATAAAAACTTGAATTACTTGCATGAATAATAGATATGAACAATAAATGAGTAGATGGATGGGTGATATGCAATGGAATGAAATGACAATCCATAGATTATTCACAATGCTTTACTTTCATCATCGGGCATGGTAGTATTGTTCTTGGCCGAGGTAGCAAGAACCAAGTTTTGAGCATTTCCCCTGTAAGAAAGCATCACAGACAAGGGAAGTTACCCTCCATTCTGGTTCATGTGCAAATTGTTGGGAAATGGTGTTGTACACCTTGCATAATAATGGTTTATTATTGTATTATTTTATTATTGTGTGAGGTGGACAAAGAATTAAATTGTAATATCATTGTATTGTTGCACCTAGGAGCACCTAGATGGACGTGCAACATGTAGAGATCCTTTTGGATATTCTTGTAACCACTTGATGAGTTGTATTGACACATTGGTATTGTTATTTTATATTGGGGAATGTAATTGTGATAAAGTACCCAATATTAAATATGGGTCATGGGTAGTTAAGGAAAACATTAAAAGGTTGGTAACGAAAATATTATTTTATTGTCACATGGTTTTGGGCACATGGTTTTGATGTAATACCACTTAGTGGTTTTGTGGTTGCTTGTTTCTATAAAAGCACCACAAGGGTAGTTGTTTGGGATATGAAGCCAGGTTAACATTTGTGAAGAAGGAAGCATGGCATGGGATGTGTGGATTCATGCTTGATCACATGGAGTGCTTGGTTATGGCTGGGTTTTGAAGGCTTTCCATAGTTGTATTGTAATGGACGCATTGCTGATAATACATGGTGGATGATGCTTTTGGAGGCTGGGTTTTTCCCTCATGAGGGTTTTCCCAGGGTATATCTTGTGTCACATTTTGTGAGTATGTTGTCTATTCTTTGCATGTGGATCTTATGTGTTGATTTGGTTAAAATCTGAATTTGGGTTATGTGGAAATTGTCATAAAGTTGGCTGCGAATTTCCTTTCAGTGGTATCAGAGCTATATGGTTTTAATGGTGTTTATAACCCTATGTGGAATCCATGAATGCATGAAGGAATGAAAAGACAAGTCAAGATGTATGATTTTGCAGGTTGTTATTGCAGATCTATGTTGTTTGGATTTGCTGTTGTGATGGGTTGTTTGCAGATTTAGGGTTGGAAGATTTTTGGTCAATCCAGGGCATCATTGAAAAATGCTTCGAATGAGGGTTTTGGGGGTGAGATTTCATAGAAGACCCCGTGGCACAAAATGGACCTCATGGATGGATTCAGGTTGGCCGAGAGACGAATTTTGATATATAATTTGCCCTATTTCGGTGAAGTTGGCCCAGGTTCGAAAAAATTTTAGACGGTATGGCCGTACGGCCGTACCGCCTGCATATTCCGTCGAAATACTTTTTCCTGCAAAAATGTTTTCATTTCGAATTGTTTTTGAAAAATTAAAAATTAAAAAAAAAAAATCAAAATGAAAAAGCAATTTGAAATTTTGAATGAAAAAGGAAAAAATTAATTAAGTGGTGGGGGGTCCGCAGACTCCCCCTCCCACTGTCTGCCGCATTGGCAGTGGTACCAGTGACGGTACCACTGTCGGTACCGCTGTCGGTGCCGGCAATGGTACCGACCACTGTACACTGCCGGTACAGCGGTACACTGCCGGTGCCGGCAGTGGTACCGGCCCACCCACAACAAATTTTTAATTAAAAAAAAATATCCGCCAATATTTAAATTTTTCGGGTTTATTTTTATTAAAGTTTAAAAACTTTGTAATATGTAATTTATTTTATATGCCATGTAATTATTTTATGTGCCATGTATTATTTTGGAGGGGTTAGGCCAAGGGCCGACCTGGAGGAGTTTTTGAAATGGTTTTTTGGCGCATTGGGAAAAATGATGAAATTATTTTTATGGCATATTGGGCATTTTTTAAAAACTTTTGGAGTCCAGGCTTGCTTGTATAGCCGAATTGGTTGTTTTTCTTCAACTGAGCATAACTCGGGCATATGATGTCAGTTTTTGGACTTCTTATAGTCATTGGAAAGATGGTTGAATGAACTTCATGTTTTTATCATTAGTTTTTCCAGATTTTGCTGTTTGGGTAGTGAAATGTCAGCTGGAAGTGACAGGTACCTTTATGGCTTTGAGAGGTCATAACTTGAGCATACGGAGTCATATTTTGGACTTCGAATAGTCGATGGAAAGCTCTTGGAGAGCACTACAGTTTGACTCAGGTTTGGGGCAGATTTGGAATGATTTATATGCTGATATTTTGACTTGAGTTGATTATGGGTTCTTTTGACTATGGTGACATGATGAGTTTATGGCATGCTACATAATGGAGATTTGGATTTGATGTCATTGTATACTCGATGTTGTATCTTGATTACTCTTGTGGTGACATGGATATCAATTTTGGTTTGAGTATGTATGTTGCATTGATTGGTCTACAAGTTGTGTAGTTTTGTGAGCTGTCTTTACTTACAGGATTTCACCTATGACTTGGATATGGGTTGTCTATGCCCATAGATCCTTCATTGTTTATGCATATTCAGATTTGGTGGCTTGTTTTAGTCATTGGTTTGTTGATTTGTTATCATGTTGAGGAGGAGAGATGTTGTTACCAGGTACAGTCATGATGAGGGACCTACATGGTTGACTATGTGATGCTGACAGGTTGGACACATTGAGAGTTAGATGCTTGTTTTCATGGAGATGATTATGATGCCATGGTTGTTCCTTGTGTTTAGGGACATTGGTATGACATGGTTGAATTTGCAGGTGCTTTAATTGATGATCTTTTGATTTGGATTCCAGATTGATATGGCAGTTTATCTTCTTGTTTGAGGATCATGGTTTATTTGGCTTTTAGGGAGCTCATGATGTGCACTTTGAGTTCTTTGATTGTTAGTTGTTCTTGGTTGATTCTCATGGTTAGAGGATGGTTTAATCATATTGTCATGGATAGCTTGATTACACTTTTAGTGGGAGCTTTTGACAGTGGTGATGTGGCGGTGTAGGATTTGATCCTGATTGTTTGTTGGTGGTTTTGTATCTTCTTGAGATGGAGTTCATGGTTTACTTGATGTTATTGACTTTTCAGTTGTATGTGTGTAGACCTGGATGATCTTCATTTAGGAGATGGTTATCACGATGCTTTGGAGAGCTTGATACCACAGTTTAGTGGGAGCTTGTGGCAGTGATGTGTATTCACTATTGGATGGTGGATGATCTTCTTAGTGTGCAGATGTTTGGAGGATGCCTTAGATCCTATTGCTGCAAAAGGGTCTTTCACATTTGCTGGTTCACTAGTCGGAGATGGTGATCTTCATGATATTTGAGGATGTTTGCATCTTGAGGGCTCAAGGAGTCCTTGGTTGAGATGTGGTTTTATGCTTTCGTTTGACATGTTGTCCTTTCTTGATTGGATGGTTGATATTATGTCATGGTGCACTCTTGATTCTAGATTAGAGTTTTGGCATGATATGGTTACTTTGATATGTTCATATGGAGCATGTGTTCTCTTTTGTTGAGATGGATTAGATCATGTTGTCATGTTATGTTCCTGATTCTGCGGTTGGAGCTTTGACATTGATCTTGATAGTTCTCTTTGTATTGGGTACATGATCATTTGCTTGATTACTTCATGGTAATGCTATGTTGCATTTGGAGTTTGGCATGGATTGATTGGATATAGGTACTCATGGATACTTGGAGGATGTTGGTGATGCTAGTAGTCTTTTGTGATTAGAGACATATGTTGGAATGGTTTATGGTTTCAGCAGGAAGTCCAAGGAGCATTCACCTGGTTTATGGACTTGAGAGGAGAGTGTTCCTAGTATGAGTCATGATGACTTGGTGAGCATTCTCATTCCCCACTCTTGGTCTACTTGGCAGTTTACTACTTGAGAGGTATAGCTCATTGTTCCTTTCAGGTACATTATGTTTATGCTATCTTTCATAGATATGGGTCTTGAGCTATGGATTAATGGTTAGTTTTGGAGGATTCATTTGAGAGATGTATGGCATTGGTTATCTCCTTGTACATTTGAGTTTTTATTATGATGGTGGCAGTCATTGATATTAGTTTGGAGATGGTTTATTGGGCATATTCCTATGGTTTGGGAATGGATATTTAGTTTGATCTTCTTGGTTATGGGAGGCTTACATCCATGTTGTTTACATGATATATATGTATGTTTGATCCAAGGGATTGAATGGTGTTTTGGGTGTTGTTATGCTTCTCATTTGGGGTTCTATGGAGGAGATCATACTTGACTTATTTAGAGGTGTTTGTAGAAGGACATACTACAGAATTTGGTTTGCAGTGTTTCTCTCTTTGTTCCGATTATCTTCCTGGATGTTTGTATTCACATTACATTGGTTGGAGGTTGTTTGGAGCTATGTGCTTATTAGTATTTGTATTCATGATATGTCATGGTGGTTCCTTTATCTCTTTCTTTTGTTGGTGTGGAGAACATGGGAGAATGTTGGAGACATGGTGTGAGAGTGGTACTTGCAGTTTTGATGTTCATGTGATGTGGATGTTCTTGATACTACATGGTTACACTTCTATGATGTGTTTTTAGTGGATTCATTTCTGATATTGACATTACCTATGCAGTGGGAGTTCTTTGGTGTACATACGTGGCAGGTATTGCACTTGGGATTTGTGGTTGCATGTTATAGGTTGCATATGTTGATGAAATGTTATTCACTTTATTGTATGCCTAGGAGGCATGTATAGTTGATGTGTTAGCACTTGATATGGGTGTTGTTTCAACTATGTAAAAGAGCTACTCTTGCATTGGATACCTTTGGATTAGTGTTTGTGTTCAGATATCAGTTGGTGCAGGACTTATCATTTGTTGCGACAGGTTGTGTGGCTTTCTCTTTGGATGGCCTCTTCATGTCTAGTGGCAGTGGCATGATGGAGGGTGGGAGCATTCATGTATGAGATGGTGGTCACTTTGTTCTTGTTGCAGGTATCTTGGTTGAGCACATGGAGCACTTGGATTCCATGATGGTATATGTGCGTGGAGAGATCAATCTCTTGTTCATGTGGCAGATTACTTCTTGGCCCTTATGCAATGTATACAACAAGTGGGAGAATGTTGGGAAATGGTGTTGTACACCTTGCATAATAATGGTTTATTATTGTATTATTTTATTATTGTGTGAGGTGGACAAAGAATTAAATTGTAATATCATTGTATTGTTGCACCTAGGAGCACCTAGATGGACGTGCAACATGTAGAGATCCTTTTGGATATTCTTGTAACCACTTGATGAGTTGTATTGACACATTGGTATTGTTATTTTATATTGGGGAATGTAATTGTGATAAAGTACCCAATATTAAATATGGGTCATGGGTAGTTAAGGAAAACATTAAAAGGTTGGTAACGAAAATATTATTTTATTGTCACATGGTTTTGGGCACATGGTTTTGATGTAATACCACTTAGTGGTTTTGTGGTTGCTTGTTTCTATAAAAGCACCACAAGGGTAGTTGTTTGGGATATGAAGCCAGGTTAACATTTGTGAAGAAGGAAGCATGGCATGGGATGTGTGGATTCATGCTTGATCACATGGAGTGCTTGGTTATGGCTGGGTTTTGAAGGCTTTCCATAGTTGTATTGTAATGGACGCATTGCTGATAATACATGGTGGATGATGCTTTTGGAGGCTGGGTTTTTCCCTCATGAGGGTTTTCCCAGGGTATATCTTGTGTCACATTTTGTGAGTATGTTGTCTATTCTTTGCATGTGGATCTTATGTGTTGATTTGGTTAAAATCTGAATTTGGGTTATGTGGAAATTGTCATAAAGTTGGCTGCGAATTTCCTTTCACAAATGGTCAAGGTATACGCTATAGTGAGTAAGCCATAGTGATCTCTAACTGTATTTTGCATAGGATCACGTAGCTTAGTGAACTTCCAATGTAGACACCATTATCATTTCAAAGAAAGAAAGATAGGTGTGAAGAAAAATTCCCCATAAATGTTAATTTAGTAGGTGGTATGCCCCCTCGAGAGATGGGCCAATTTTTTTGGAAAAATCGAGCGATCTCTCAAAAAAGAGAAAGAAGTGGAGGGGAGGTAGAATAGAATAATTTAGGAATAAGGGTGAAAGATTGAAAGGAAACGGGAGAAAAATGGAGAAACGAGAGGTTTTGGAAGTTCACAGGGACCATGGCAGTGAGCGGGAAGAATTATGGTTAGGGTTGGGGGGGATATATGGAGGTGAAGGGGTGAAAATGGACTCATTTGCACCTATCTCCTTGGAAGTTTGGAGCTCTGATAGTGACCTTTGGCAAAGGAGTGAGTAGTAGTCATCATGCTCGTGCCTATAGCAGATCACCGGCTAGAGTGGATCTGTCAATACCAGCAGCTAGAGGACTACAGACTAGCGGTACACAAATCTTGAATTATGTCTTTTATGCATTTTTGTCATGTTTTTTCAAGCGTCAAAGTCCAAATAAGACAATAGTGACAAACCTATGTTTTAGCGCTTTTGTCACCTAAAGTAGCACTATTGTTCCGCAATGGCGCTATTGAGTAGTTGTTGTAGGTTTGTTTAGCACATTTGTGTCATAGATATAGTGCTTTTGAAGTGTTAGCATTGTTGTGTGCTTGTTGTGGTGCATTTGTCATTAAATAACGCTATGGTATAGTTGTTTTAGCGCTTTTTTTATTTTAGCGTGTTTGTGCATAAGTGGTAGCGCTATTGTCAGCAGAGTGGTGCGATTGTTACAGATGCCCCAGTGTTTAGATACAATATCCTTTGATTCTTGTGTTGATGGATGGATGAGTTATTTTGGTGAATCATAGCAGCCTCATTGAGACTAAGGTCATTGTGATAAATGCTTGTTGTAGTCTAGGATTGCCATGATCGATTACCTGTTGAGACTCGAAGATACTTGATCAAAGTATCTGTTGATAGTCTAGGTTGAAACTTAAGAAATTTTGTAGCAAAACAATTGATATTTTGTTGATATGTGTAGGAGGAGCTTCCCATCTTACAAATGCAAGAGAGGCATCCTGCCACATAGCAGCTGCGTGAGCAGTTGATGGAGGTGGAGATAGATTGTATCTATGTGAGTGTTTTGTACGATATGATGCATCTACCCATGATTCAAACAAATCACGGTCTACTGATAATGTTGGCAGAGTGATGGCACAGCGAGACATGCTCCTTTCACTAGGTGATGGGAGAGATGATGGTGACATTGGAGGAGGTCTGGAAGATATTGCATATCCTGATCAGAGGGGAGCTTGTTACATATGATCACCACCTAGGGGCAACAACCAAAGAGAGGATCTTCACAGAGGATGTATGTATTGAGGATGCCTCTATGGTGTGGGAGGATATAGCAGTGTTTTATGAGCCTCTACCTATAGTTCTAATAGGTATCATTGGGGGTTTACTATGCCTTGATCAATATTCGCATGGATTGGCGATTGGGTGGGGTCATCTTATAGAGAAGATGGTGATAGAGGGGACCCACTATGCATGGGGGACATGTGTATTAGCACATGTGTATAGGGATTTACATGAGGCAGTGTACTGAGAGACGAGATCACCTAGGGTAGGGATCACTTTGCTGCATATCTAGGCTTGGGAGAACTTACCAGTCACATGCTCGGTATGCTTGATATTTAGGGTGATAGATCAGCCCTATGTGTGTATATATGGAGGGATGATGACCCAGCCCTATTTAGGGAAGTTGGAGTTTTGGCAACAAGCATTGGATGACCTAGATACAATTATATGGAGGTCGTACCTTGATTGTGAGCCTTGGCAGGATGATGGAGAGGTGCTACCGTATGTATTTGTGACACATTTTTTGATTTGTCAGACTTCGTACTATGTGGAGAGACAGTTGTCAGGTATGGTGATGAGACAGTTTGGATGGAGGAAGGGTTTGTTGAGGGGTTCAAGGGAGTATGCACAAGTAGTGCGAGAGAGATTTTAGTGGGGGTTAGTTATACCTTATGATCAGGCCCTAGCAGAGTTTCAGACATTACAAGCAAGACCATGGTAGATGAGGCTAGAGATTGTAGATACAAGGGTGATAGAGGAGTACACACAGTATCATACCACGCCTCCGATTCCATGAATTTCAAATACTGCAGAGTCCATACCATGATTTAAGGATGACAAGAGATGGTGACAGATGAGGAGAGGAGGCAGGGGTGTAGGAGGAGGAGGTGGAGGTGATGGAGGAGGAGATGGAGGAGGGGGAGGAGGTTTTGGTGGAGCAAGAGGAAGAGGAGGGGGTGAGGATGGTGGATTTAGGGGTGGAGGTGGATTTGGAGGTGGTGTTGGTGAAGGAGGATGATTACAGAGGAGAGGTAGAGGTGGGACACCTTTACGACTGTTACAGGGTCCACTCATATAGGGTGCAACTAGAGTAGGAGGTAGGGATTTCAGTGTGGGAGAGGATCCTATGGAGATGGGACAAGGAGCCACAGGTGGAGGAGAGGATCCTATGGAGATGGGAAGAGGAGTCATAGGTGGAGGAGAGGGAGACCTATGGGAGTATATGATTTTACACTTTCAGACTCAACTAACAGCAATCAAGGCCCAGTTAAAGGAGAGGGATGCAGAGATTCCAGCTAGGGATGTCCAGCCAGGGATGTCGAGCTTTTTGCACGAGAGTCTGAGTTGACTAAAGTGATGTGAGAGAAAGATGATGTGGTGGAGAGATTGAGGGAGCTACAAGATAGAGGACAAGTTGTGGTGGGAGCACAAGGTCCTACTTGGGAGGTGTTGAGGGAGATGCAGCGGGCTCAGGAAGAGATTTATTATTGGCAGGGATTATATGAGCAGGTGGTACCAAGTAGTCAGTGTGCACTAATCTATTCTCAAATGCGGCGGGTGAGATCAGAGCGGTCCTAGAGGGTTCAAAGTTGTGGTGGTGTTATGGGTCCTCCTCGGTGAGATGGTAAGGGTGGTGGGGGAGAAGCATCTGGCCAGAGTGTCATTTGAGAGATTTTGGTACATCTTTGCTTTGTTATTAGATTGATACTTGGATGTCTCTTGGTAGTCGATATTGTGAGACATCATTGTACTCTGATACATGTATTCTTTTTTATGCGATAAATGATGAGATCTCATTTTTTGGTGATGATATGATCTGTATCTATGTGATGACATGTATTTTTTTTTATGTAGGATGATGAGATGAATTATGCTTAGATACATGCTATGAATGATTTTCTTTCTAGGTGTACATGTTGATGATATGATTTCTATATGCATGCTATAGATGATGTGCTAACATGTGGATGTAGGTTAATAGATGGATGACGTTGTTGTAATGCTATTAATGTGATGTAATGATGACGATGTATGCTAAATGATGGGTTTAGATAATGAATAATGATATTGTGATAAATAATACTTGTTGATGATGAAATGATATGATGATATGAGTAAATGATGCATGTTTTTTTTAAGATATCCTGGAGTAGCATGGGAACCTGATATGAATAAATAAATAAATATGAAACTGACCAAGTGCTTTATCAGGTAAACAAAATATTCTTGTCAAAGAAAATGTTATCATGTCTTTGTTTTGGTGAGGAAAGATGCATCCTTGCGAAGAAGATTTTGTGTGTAGATGTTTTGGTTGATTTGTTGATTTGATAGGTGGTCATCATTTGAGTAGCTCAAAATGTTTGTTTGGTATCTGTTGTGATGTGTATGTACAAAGAATAATATATGTTGCAAGGTTTTTGAGTGTTTTTTGATGTTTTTGTTATGTTTTTGGATTTTGTGAATGTTTTTGGTATTTTCTAATTTGTTATGAAAGTTTTTGGTATATTTCCAAACATTTTTGAATGAAGAAATCAATGAGTCACAAGTAATGTAGAATCCACTTCCATCAGTAAGTTAAGAGAATTGCCCCTAGTTAGATGTTGCTATGAAAGTGAGATGCAGGAGACATGAAGTAACAACCTTGATTGCAGATCAATAACAAGCCATGGATTGAATGATGGATGAATGGATGCAATGGATGTGATAGCAATGAGCTTGGAAGATAGTGGAGCCATAGCCTTTCATGAATTGTGCCTATTTACCAAGATTTCACCACCACACTTACCCAAGACGCCACTAGAGTGGTTTTCACTATTTGGATGCATGATTTTTTTACTATTTTCTTCATTTTTTTTGTATTTGCTTTAGGGAATTTTTCTGAATGTTTTTTGTAGTTTTTTTTTATATATGAAAGAGCCTAATGCTCTACACAGCTTTATGTATGGAACTGTTTGAGGTGCATTTCATTGATTGGATCTGCTAGTGGTTCTACTTCTGATATTGCCGACTGATAAGCCCCAGACCTGAAGACAACGGTGATGACATAAGGACTCAACCAATTTGATTCAAACTTCCCCCGATCTCTGTTTGGTTGGTTATAAGGATTCTCCCTGAGAACAATATTCCCATAGTGCTGGATTTAATCGAATGTGCCAATCATGACCAGCATCATTGACTATCTTTTTGAGGATCGAGAGTATATTTTTATTGGATGCTTCGGCTTGACCATTTCCTTGTGGGTAATATGGGGTGGAAAAGCGATGTTGGATATGAAATTGCTCACAAAGCTCATGAACATCTTGATTTTTGAAGGGGAGTGTGTTATTTGTGATGATGGACATGGGTACACCATACTGGTAGATGATGTAATTCAGGATGAATGAGGTGATCTTCTTACCAGTGACTTGGGTAAGTGGAATATCTTCGATCCACTTTGTGAAGTATTTTGTGGTGGTAATGATAAATTTATGGTCGTTGGATGAAGATGGATTGATTTTACCCACAAGATCAAGTCCCCATTGTCAAAAGGGCCATGGTGTTGTGATTGGTTGCAATTCCCATGTTGGGGAATGTATCAGATGTCCATGAACTTGGCACTTCTTGCACTTTCTGACAAAATAGTAGGAGCCTTTCTCCATGGAGGGCCAATAGTATCCAGCTTGCATGATTTTGTTTACTAGTGAAGGACCACTTGAGTGAGCCCCACAAATTCCTTCATGGACCTCTTCCAAGGCTTTTGTTATCTCATCTTGTTCCAAACATCAAAGGAGAGTACCATCAAGACTTCATCTGTATAGGGTTTTGACAATAATGGTGTATCAAGCGGTTTGGCAGATAAAGGTCTTTCGTTGGTTATTTGACTGGTTGGGAGGAAGTATGTGATCACTTACATAAGTGAAGAACTCATTGTACCATGGGGAATCAAAACCGGTAAGGTGACATATGATTTCAAATTCAAGTATATCATAAGCAGGGATCCAAAGTTGTTCTACCAAGAACTCATAGCGTGTCAAATTTTGTGGAAGATCTAGGAGGGATGCAATTGTAGCCATTGTGTCAGTAGCTCGATTATGATCTCTTGGTACTTGTTCAAATTTGATAGTTGTAAATGATTCTTTGAAACTATCCACCATATTTTTGTATGACATGAGCTTATCATCCTTTATCTAGTATTCATTAGTGACTTGTTGGATCACTAGCTGGGAATCTCCATATACCTGTAGCTCTTTTAGGTGTCATTGTATAGCCAATCTGAGTCCTGTCATCAAGGCCTCATATTCTTCTATATTATTTGTGCATGGAAAAGTAAGCCTCTATGACTTTGGAATGCTATCACCTTGAGGTGTGATAAAAAGAATACCTACCCCTGAGCCATGTCTAGTGTATGAGCCATCAAAATATAGCTTCCAGGGTTGTATAGCTATGATCATGAAAATTTAGTCATCCAGAAAGTTAGAAATAAGAGGATAGTCACCTTTGAGTGGTTCTTTAGCCAACTGATCTGCAATGACCTATCCCTTGATAGCTTTGTGGTCCACATATTCTATGTCAAATTCACTTAGGATCATAACTCGTTTGGCCAAGTAGCTTGCCAATGTTTCCTTGCTGAGTAGGTACTTGAGTGGATCTATTTTAGCAATGAGTTGTACCTTGTGTGTTAACATGTAGTGTCTCAATTTGGTGGCTGTCAGGATAACTGCTAGGCAAGCTCGCTCAATAGGTGTGTAATTAAGTTCATAGCCTACTAGTGTGCGAGAGATATAGTAAATAGAAAATTATTTTCCTTCTGCATTGTGTTGTGCCAACAGTACTCCTAATGACGTATTTGTAGCTGAAATATTTAGCAATAGATGTCTACTTGGATCTAGTGGGATCAATAATGGTGTATTCATCAAGTAGTCTTTAAGCATTTGGAATGCTTGCTGGCACTTTGTATCCCATTGAAAGAGGATATTCTTGTGTAATAGATGGGTGAACGGATGACATTTATCAGCCAATTGTGCAATGAATCTCTGAATTGATTGTAGTCGCCCTTATAATGTCTTTAACTGACTGATGTTCTTTGGAGGTGGCATGTCCATGATTTCTTCGACTTTTTCTAGATCTACTTCAATGCCTTTACTTGCGAAAATGTATCCTAGGAGCTTCCCGGAGGTTACTCCAAAGACACATTTCTTTGGATTGAGATGAACATGATATTGCTCTAATTTGTCAAAGATTTTACCCAGTATTGCAAGATGACCTTCTCTTGTTAATGATTTAGCAAGTAAATCATCGACATAATCTTCCATTATGGTGTGCATCATATCATGAAATATGGTAGTCATGTCTCTTTGATATGTTGCCCCTACATTCTTTAGACCAAAAGGCATCACATTCCAATAGTATATTCCCCATGGGCATGTGAAAGAAATTTTGTGCTGATCCTCTAGAGCAATCTTGATCTAGTTGTAGCCAGAAAAGCCATCCATAAGAGAAAGTAGTGCATGAACTACTATTAAATCAACAATCATATCGATGTTTGGTAATAGGAAGTCATCTTTAGGATGTGCTTTGTTCAAATCTCTGAAGTCTATATAGATACGGATGCCCCCATCAGATTTCTGACAGGTGCAATATTGGAGATCTATTCTGTATAATCAATTGGTCTAATGAAACCAACATCTAAGAGTTTTTTTTTAGTCTTGACAATAACGAGAATCTGTGGGTGCATCTTTCTGAGCTTTTGTTTGATAGGTTTAGCTCCTTCTGCTATAGTTAGGTGATGCATGACCAAATCTAGATCTAAGCCTGACATGTCTACATAAGACCATGCAAAGTTGATTTGGTGTTGCTAGAAGAATTCTACAAATTTTGGCTATTACTCTGGAGTTAATAGAGATGCCAAATGTATTTGGTGACGAGTCTCAAAGGTCCTTGCATTGAATTCTTTTGTTTCTACAATTAGGATCGTTGATCTCTTCTGATTTGTACTAAAGGGGAGGATGTCAAACCTTTCATCCTCAAGTGCCTCAGAGAGGTTTTCACCTTTGGTTATGCTCTTTGTTTTTACTTTTGTGGGATCAAAAAGTGCCACTATGTGGTTTTCACTAGAATATCCATGCTTTATTGTAATATTTTTGTAGCTGAAAGGTTTGACATTTTCCCCAAAGTATGTTGCACTATTAAGTTCAATGGAAAACCCAACTTTATGATCCTCACTTGGTATTTTATCCCATAATTTTAAAAAATCTATGAGCACCTCATAATTTTGGAAATGGTCAAGGCATGGGGGATTTGGCTCATTCCATTCAATGAGTTCAGGATGAATGAGAGTCACTACCTCATCGATTAAATTGAGATCATAGGAGGCATCAGTGAGGGTTAATACAGAGGAGTGAATTTCATCAATGGTACTCTCCTTGTAAGATTCGGGCATAGGATTCGACACAGACCCTATGGAAGTGTCTTTTAGCTTAGGTTTCTAGAAATTTTTAATCCATGCTTCTCCATAAATTGGTATATCTTTACGAGGTGGTGGAGGTGACGTGTCTTCCTCATCTGAAGTATTTAGATTCACTGAATCCCATTCCCACTCGTGTGAGTCTATATCAGAATCACACAAATATTTAGATTCACTAAATCTTCAATTATTGTACCAAGTTGGGATGTCCTTTGAATTGAATAGTTCATTAGTTACTCTCTTATGTACTATTGAAGGTGAGGTTGCTGGTGTTGTTGGTACTATTGGTGTTACCGGTACTATTGGTGCTACTAGTACTGCTGGTGCTACTAGTACTCCTGGTGCTATTAGTATTGTTGGTGTTATTGGTACTGTTGGTGCTACTGGTATTGTTGGTGTTATTGGTACTGCTGATAAAGTCAAGGATTGAATTCTTGGAGCAATTGGCTGATACTTGGGCTTGTTGGGTGTTCCTTTGAATCAAAGTTTGGGAAGAGATTCTTTTTGAAAACCTAGTCCAGTTTTATCTCTTAGTTTTAACTCGGGTTGCAAGGGCTCTTGTGGTCCTTGTTTGTATAGTCCCAAATCCCTATGGGCATCATAGCCCATTCTTTGCATTATAGTGAATCTTTTTCCATATTTTTCAGTAGGGAGATTAGCCTTTGGGATTTCTTGTTGATCGGGTCTGTGTAGATCTAGTCGATCAAGTCTTCATCCCTAGTTCCCTCCTCTTGACTTTTTCCAGGGGTGAATTGTGCCAAAGTGAAAGTTCTTTTAGCCAGTGGTTTTTGAAGTAAACCTTGGGGTTTACCATGAGTTCTAGGGGATGTGAGTAATTGTCCAACACAAAATAGTTGGCTAAGATTATATTCCTTGGGTCCTTCCTCAGCCATTTTCATTTTCAATTTCTCCTATTTTGGTGTAGGGGTTATTAAGCTGGAAAGTGAGGTTGGGTTGACATAAGATGAGGAATGGATAGCTTCTTTTTTGTTAGGTACGGTGATCTCTGGATGATGGTTAATATTATTACAATATGCAAATGGATTTGCACCGCCAAGGATTGTAATTTATGCCCCGTTATGTGGAAAATTGATACATTGGTGATAGGTAGATGGAATGGCTTGCATGGCATGTATCTAAGGTCTTGATAACAAGAATGGCAAAAGAAGGTCTAGAACTTGGTAGACTATATGCTTCACTACTAGCCCAACCCTAATGGGTAATATAACAACTCCTCTAGAAGAATGTTCTGCATCATCATATGCTTTGATGGTTGTCTCCTTTTTGGCATCCACTGATTCTACTGCATAACCCAATGCTTTGATTAATTGTAAGGTGTGGATGTTTAAGTCAGCTCCATTGTCAATCAAGACTCACTTGATTCTATGTTGGTTTACAAATCCTTCAATATGGAGGGAGGCATTATGAGGTTGTTAGAAGGATGTGTTGTCACTTTCAGTAAAACTAAGACAAGGTGATGACTTGAGACTACCAACCATGGCTTGAAATTGATCTGTGTCGAGGTTGGTGGGGATGGATGCTTCTTGGAGAGGTTGGTCCAAGATTGTTTTATGTGAGGGGGATAAGCATAAAAGATCTAATATGGAGATGAGTGTTGGTGTCTTATCCAATTGATCTACAAGATTATATTGTTTAGGGAGGGGTGTAGTTCCTTGTGGTGTCACTTGAATAGTAATCTTGCTATGACACGTAAAAACATTACATGTAGGATTTGGATATTTTATGATAAGAGTTGAAACTTGTTCATTTGCATCATAAAGGTGATTCATGGTATAATTGTATGTATCTTGGGTGTAACTAGTTGCAGTATATGTGTTTCTCCCTGAGGTGAAAGGACCCCTTTGATCATGTGATGGAAGTGGATTCTTGAACATTAAATAATCATCATTGGATTTCTTTGGGTCATGTCCCTCAATTTTAATTTCTTGTCTATCAATAAGATCCTGAACAAGATCTTTCAGCCGATGGCAATTGCTTGTTTTATGCCCTCTTCCTTGGTGAATTTCACAATTTTCGTTATCACGCCACCATGATGTCTTGACCTAAGGCTCATCATTGAATGTTTTTGGTAAGGTCACAAGATTGGAAGAGACCAATTGATGTAAGATTGTTTCGATGGGTTCCCCTAAGGGTGTATATGTGCGTTTGGTTTGTAGTTTTATTGCTTTTGTTTTGGTGCCTCTTGTTGTGTATTGCAACCTTGATTTTATGGATTATTGATGATTATGTTATTAGGAGGGGGATTTTGTCCTGCAAACCAAACCACAAGTTGTACAATTTTCACTGTTCTTGCATCCACTACCCGTCATTGACAATGTTCTTGTTTTTGTTCCAAAATATTGGTTTATCACTATTATAATGTGTACGAGGGCCATCTTTAGGTTCATTATAGATTTTTATAAGTCCCTTTTTGATGAGGGCCCTTTCACATTTTAGTCCTTGAGTGATCATTTCTTCAAAGGATTTTGTGCCTTTCATGTCCAAATGGAATTCCATCTCATTATTCAAGTTTGAAATGAAAATTTTCACTAATTCTTGTTCAGGGAGATGAAGGGAGAATTTCCTAGATAATTGCCTCCACCATTGTACGAAAGTTGAGAACAACTCTCTTGGTTTTTGTTTGGTGTTGTACAAATTTTCCATGGTGATATCCTATTCTATGTTATGTACATAATGAGCGATAAATTTTTGGACTATTTCTTCAAATGTTCTAATGCCACCTAGTAATCATGAAAACCATTGTGTAGTTGTGCCCCCCAAACTTTGAGGAAAGAGGCGCATTAGATAGGTGTCCTCATAGGCCACCTCTAAACAAGCTGAGTGAAATTATCGTACATGGTCCCTAGGATCTCCTTTGCCTCTATATTTTTCAAACTTGGGTGTTTCAAACCCTCATGGAAAAGGTGGCATAAGCATGTCCCTATCATATGGATATGGACAAATGTCGTTAAGTGAGAATCGATTGGTCTTTACACCACTGTTAAGTTGTTGAGCAATATTTTCTACTTTTTGTCTCAATATATCCATTTCTAAAGGAGGAGGAGGATTCCCTTGATGATTAGGGTCATAACGGAAGTAGTATCTACCTCTTCCACCATCGTGATGACCATTTTGTTCAGATGTTTTTCATAGCTATGTTGTATCAAAATTGGAGGGTAGTTTGGAACCCTCTTGAGAAAGTCTTAAGAAATGAGAATTTGCATTGTTTTTGAGAATCTCATCAAAGAGTCTGTTGAATTTTGGATTATGTTGTGCTCTTTCTATATCTTTGGGAGTTGGAGTACTGGGTTCTTCATCATTAGTGCCTCCTCCAATGACCTCATGAAAATCATTGAGGTTTTATTCTTCTTCTTCAATTTTTGGTTGTCAGTTTCTCATTGATCTTGTGTGAGCCATCTTGTTGATGTTTTGTGAAAGTGATTATGAGGTGGTGATAAAGTTTTTGATGGAAGACAAGTTTTGGTGTAAGATAGATCTCTAACATTGAAGGTTGGATGTCAACAAAGTTCTTTGTGAATTGCTTGTTTTTGTGTTTTTCAACAATTTGATGAAATGAGGTATAGCAAGGTTTGAGATATGTTACAATCCAAGCTACCTAATAATGAGAGGATACACTCATAAACTAGTTTTAACCTATCTAGATGTGTAGAAATGCCTCTTAGGATGATTGATCCTAGATGTAGAGGCACCCTAAAAGTGATTTGCTAGTTTGATTTAAGCAATATCTGAAAGTGCTAAGGATAAAAACCTCTTTGTGTTTTGAGAGTTGAATGGTTTTGTGATGTGTGGAAGTGAAGGTGGATAGAATATGTACCTCAATAAAAACTTTTTGTTACAAAGGGGGTTTCTACTTCTTCCTCTCTCTTAGGGGTTAGTGGTTCCCCTTGAGCTTCATTGTATGTGATACTAATTTTAGGAAAGAAAGAAGAATTGATCTTGCCCCCTTTGTTTTTGTGATAATCAATGGTTGTATACTGAGTAAAAGCTCTATTATTCTAAGACTCTTTGTCAAATTCATTGGATTTGCCTTGATGATATAAGTGCACATGACGTAAGAAGGCTCTATGTGAGAGAAAGAGTTGTCTATTGATATAGAAAAACTTCCTTCTTTTAATAAGAGATTTTGAACCAAGTTCTTTTTTCTTCAAGTTGGTCTTTTGATGAAGACTTCTTTTCCTCAAGATATGAGTGATGGTCATACAAATTGATAATTTGTTTGCACTTTGCTGATGTTGTTTTTGGTTACCAAAAGTTGAGGTAGATTTGTTTGTCAATGTTTGATGTATATTTGTTGGATGGATACTTGGTCTTCAATTTGTTTTTGAGATTATTTGACAAGAAAACATAGCAAGCACACAAGCACAATAATTTTGCTCCTTTGTATTTGAGATTATTTGACATGAAAACTTTCATGAACGGGTGGGCAGGTCTAAATCAACCCTATCATGAACTTTTTGACCCTTTTGAAATGTTGTGTATGTTTTTCCGAAGCCTGAAGTCGGCCCAAATTGTTATTGGTCTGAAACAAGATGAAGACAACTCAAACACACTTTATCCTTAAGGTCATGGCCAGTTGTGATATTTTCAGCCCACATCCTAATATTTCTTTGACTTTGGTACTACATACCTTATGAATCTCATTGTGGCAGGCAAGGATGTGATATATTGTCTTGTACGAGCATTAACAGATAGATGGTCCCTATGATGGGGGAGTCGCCACTTTCATCAAGCTACAAGTAGCCTTTCAAAAAGCCTTGTTTCTACTCAAGGAAATATGTATGGTGAGTATCTTGGGAGAAAAACCATATATGCTCTTGCATTGAACATTTCACAAATATCCTTAATCAATAGAAAGAGTGGGCTTCTATAATAAAAGGTGTCTAGTAATGTTCAATGTCTTTGGATGGAAGTTTGTTCTGTAGTGACTGAATTAAGAGCCTTGTAACTTGTGGTGGGACACATATGTCCTTTCGGCAAGTTACACTGTAGGAACAACTACACCCAAGGCTACGATTTTCTCTCTCACCTGATTTCTATAGTGGCTCAAAGGATTTATCGTGCAAGGTCGTTCCTAAGAGTGATATGTCTTTTGGCAGGCCTCTCTTAAAAATAGAAAATTTAGAGCGTTACTAACACTTTTCTCTTGCACCTAGAACCACGAGAGCCAAGGGAGAGAATAGTGTGTGTTAGAAATGGGACCACTTTATAGATTTGCACAAGCGTACCAAACATGAAAAATACTTATTCTTATTAACCTTTTATCGCAATGTGATTTATTTGCTATTTGGAGATGTTGCTCCAACAACCATGGTGTTCTTTTTAATCCCACAAAGCAATTTGTTTTCTAACTAGGAAAGTGAAAATCATGGTCAACAAAATTGAAAGCACGTTTACTCAAAGTAAAAGCATTTTTGTGAACAAAATAGACAAGTTGTTTGTTATTTTTAATTTGCAAATATAAGGTTGATTGTGAATTTTATCCTTGCAAGAAATGAAAGTTGGTTTGTTTTAAGCCCAAAATAAAAAGCTTGTCCCTAACTTGCAAGAAAGCAAAGTTTGTTTGTTTGAGTTTGTGGTTCTTTTTAGCTTGCAAATGAAATTTTTTTTAAGCCCAAATAAAATATTTTGTTGATTTTTAACCCAAAATGAAAGATGAAGTTCATTTTAAACAAAAGGAAAGTGAATTCTTTTTAGTCTAACTTTAAACAAAGCTAGAAAGAAAATACATAAATCCCTAATTCTAATTCCTCGAATCTTGCAAACAAAACGATAATAACCTGCACAAAAAAAAAGAAACATTAGTGAAAAGAAGATCTTTGGTGGGCTTCTACAAGCCTAGATTTTGAATCTTTTGATTACACAATTTTCTTTTAACTCTCTGTTACAAAATCACTACTCTGTGTAAACACAGAAGCGCTACTTCAGACAAAAGCACTAAATTACTAATAGAAGCACTAAATGAATATCAATAGAGCTAAAAGATGGACATACGCGCTAATTTAAACTGCTCAACAAAATTTAAAATACCAGACAGAGAGCACAAAAGTGTTAAAATGTTACAATAGTGCTATTAACAAACAATAGCACTAAAACTACAACAACAATGCTATATCTACAACAAAAGTGCCAGAACTCTGACAAATGCACTAAATCTTCTACTATCAATGGTGCTAAAATGTGTTTCAATAGCACTAAAGTGCAACCTATGTGTGGAAATTTATGGAAAATCACAAAAAAAATGTTAGTTTGAATTAGAAGGTTGTGTTTTTGATTCATGTCGAGTTCACCAAATGATGCACGCTATAAAGGACACAAGAGACACACAGTTTCAAATGTTAGTGTTGTTAGTGGCAATAAAAAATGAAAGATAAATGAAACTAAGATCCTAAACATGCATATCAAGAGAGATATAAAACAGATAATGAAAAGCATACAAAAAGGAAGGAATGCGATAAAACCCTCCAAAATGTTCTCCAACATTCTCATAGTTGTTCCTCCCTTGTTCCTCTCCTCTCCAAGTTCCACATGAGTGTAGCCCTCAACTTTTTGTACTATTATGGATGTCTTAAGGAGATTCAAGATTATGAAAATGAAGATAACTAATTATGCAAATGCAAACAAGCTAATATGAGAAAAAATCCTAACTAGTCTATGCTAATTTTAACCAAAATAACAAAGAAAAGTGCTTCTAAATGCTCTCTAAAAATTATTATACGTTTGATGCATACAAGATTTCTAGATCCTTTTGGAGAAGGAATGGGATCTATTTATAGGAAAAATGGAGAAATGGATGGTTGAGATTGAGTAATCTCAACAAGGGCCAGAATTGATGGGTTTGTGATCCATGTGATGGCTTTCAACCCAATCCCATGATGACAAATGTCAACATGAGATGGCTTGAGAGGAGAGGAAAGAAGCAATAAATGCTTGAGATGACCTAAGGGTTACCCTCAAAGGGTTTGGCTAGGCTTGAGTTAATGGATAAAAGCTTTTATCCAAGGGCAATGCTTTTTGTTGGCATTTTGGAGGAATTGACTATGTGTTGCATTGATGTTTTGTCATTGATGACAACACTAGCTGTTATGGTTGGTTACCGACAGAAGAGACTATCTGTTGGATACTTCCAACATGTTTCGATCAATGGAATGTGTTTGGTTACATGTGGTACATGCTTCTGGATCATGTCTTGGTTAGACAGTATTGACTTGGTAATCGGATGCTATCATACACTCTATTAAACCCTTACCGACATAAGTTTAAGGTTCTACCAATAGAACTTTTGTTGAGAATTCTTGACAACATGCATAAGTGGTGTTGGTGTGGCTTTTAGGATGTTGAAGATGTTCTTTGATCATATTTCAACTAGTTGAAGTCATCGCTTTGGCATGGACTCAAAATAGGTCTGGTGCCTATCTAGGTTATGGACCGGTATCATGTTAACATGTTCTCTACACGTTACCAGGATGTTTTATGGATTGGTTAATATTGTTTTGGTCTAAAGCCGACATGTCATATCATTTTAATATGGATATATGTAATGATCTTATTGTAATATCTTTTAGGTGGTCGATCTAATTGGTTTAGGCCTTAGGGTTTTTATAAATTAATGTAAGATCTCATTGTAGATCGGAGGTGAGAAATGTAATGTACAAATATCTAATATCATTCAGGTAGAGGATTAAATCAATCATTGAGGATCAAATTGGGTTTAAGGAAGAGGTCAAAGGCCTCCAATGTTGAGCTTAATCAGGACTATAATCAGACATGGTAGATACTATCTCTGGCAGTTCATTGTACTAGATTGTTGTCCAAATATCTTGAGGTGGTTTTAACCTCTTAGTAGTCATTGAGAGTCTTTTTTAATGAGCAGTACACTCTAGGCAGTTTGCCTTCCTACATGTGCAGGCCCCTCATTGTATCACATACTTTCTATAGAAGTATCATCTAACTGTGGGTAGGCTTCCCACCGTGGTTTTTCCCTTTACTGTTTTTTCCACGTACAAATCTTGGTGTTATGTTGCATGGTTGCATTGTGTTTATTATCTATTTTATTATTGAGTTGCATTGTTTACCGGTATTTGTTTCTATCGATATTTGTTTCTGCTATTTTGGTATTTAATATTTATGTGGTCCGGTTTAAGGTTGTATAGTGGATTAATTGTTATAATCTGTTAATGGCTAATTCACCCCCCCCTCTCATTTGTTCACCATTTATCCTAACAATTGGTAGCAGACCATTGGTCATATTTTGCAGAAGCTTAACCGCTTGAGGTAGATCCTATGGAAACCATTCCATCGACAACTATCTTCAGAAGAGAAATCCCTAATCTTGATGGAACAAATTATGGGATATGAAAAATATGAATGGAGACTCATCTTAGATGTCTTGGCAAGGATATTTGGGAGATCATTGAGAAATTTACACACCTTATGATCTGACATCTGGCAATCCTACTCATGCAGACTTGGATAAGAATTTTGAGAATGATTGCAAAACTAGAGAAGCCCTCCTATGTGCACTTACTGATCAGCAGATCATGGGATTGACTGATAAATTATCTGCAAAGGTTATGTGGGATAAATTTCAAAATCTGAATGAAGTTGACTCTACTGCCAAAATTGCTAAACTTGATGACTACCGGGTGAGATATGAAAAATTGAAGATGGATGACAATGAAGAATTGCTACATTTATGAAGAGAGTAAATGAGATTGTCATGGGAATTCAATGTTGTGGAGGATCTCTGAGTGAAGATGAAATAGTTTCCAAAGTCTTGAGAGCCCTTCCAATGGCTTATAAGATGAAGGCAACTACAATTAATGAGTTGAGAACAATGGCAAACACCTTAGTTAACAAAGATATTTTGATTGGGAAGTTATCTGCTTTTGAGATTGAAGAGTTTGGACCTTTTGGAGCTACAAAATCTGAACCTTCTTTTCATGCATGATCATCATCATCATCTATCAGCAAGAATGATTGGAAATCCCCATATGCAAAGGAATTGGAAGATGTGAGGAAAGAAGATGAAGAATTTGAGCAACTTAAAGCCTTATTTGCTAGAATAGTACCTAAAGGACCGATAGGAAGTAACTATGAAAGAAAAGCACCTTTTAAATATTTTACATGTCATAAGATTGGTCATTTTGCATCTAGATGTCTTGAAAGGAATGGAAATTTTGAATAAAGAGTTAAGAAATCATTTAAGCAAAATTAGAACAGATACAAATTCAAGAGAAACAAACAATGCTTCATAGCGGATGAGGAAGGAGAAACTAATGACTCTGACGATGAACCAGCATAAGACTCTACTAGTGGATCTGACAATGGAAAGGAATGGGTGTTCTATGCCCTAAAAGAAGATGGACTAGAACTGGTTATCAAAAATGAAGAAAAGGCACTGATAGTAAAAGTTGAAGATAAGGATGAATGGGTAATTGATAGTGGATGCTCACATCATATGGCTAGAGATAAAAGAAAATTTTTGTCCCTGCATGAATACAATGGTAGTCAAGTAAGATTAAGAGATGACAAAGCATGTATGATTAGAGGTAGAGGCACTATTTCTCTGGATGGGTAGCATAATGCTGACAATGTCTATTATGTAGAAGGATTAAAGCATAATATTTTGAGAGTTGGTAAATTGGTGGACAAGGGATTCCAACTTCAATTCAAGGATAGAAAATGCAAAATCATTAACAAGTCTGGTTTGGAAATTGTTGCCGGTGCTCAGAGTGGAGGTAACATCTTTCACTTGAACACTGGTAATAAGACATGTTTGATTTCTCATATTGATGAGAGTTGGTTATGGCATAATAGAGGTTGTGTCATTTTAATTTTGATTGCATTGTCAAGATCGGTTCAACTAAGGTAGTTAGAGATATGCCTAAGAATATGAAGCCTCATAATCCGGTATGTAAGGAATGTCAATTGGGAAAGCAAGTGATAACTACTTTTAAGAGCATACAAGATAAATCTAATGATGATATTGATTTGATTCATACTGACTTATGTGGTCCAACAAGGACTATAATCTTTCAAGGTGATAGGTACTTCATGCTGATAATTTATGATTATTCTAGAATTATGTGGGTGAATTTTCTTAGGGAGAAGTCTGAAGCTTTTGAGAAATTCAAGATCTTTAAAGCAAAGGTAGAAACTGAAACTAGATTGAAAATCAAATGTCTAAGATTAGATCAAGGCGGTGAGTTCACTTCTCATGAATTTAACAGTTATTGTGAGACAAATGGAATTAGGAGACAATTATCTGCACCTAGGACTCCTCAGTAGAATGGAGTGGTGGAAAGAAAGAATAGAACCATTTTGGATGCACAAAGAACCACGATGATGGAATCCCAATTGCCTCATATCTACTAGAGAGAAGTAGTGAGTACAACAGTCTACACATTCAACAGAGTTCACATAAAAGGTGAAACCAGTAAGACTCCTTATGAATTATGGTTTGGACATACACCCACTGTTAATTATTTTAGAATTTTTGGAAGTAAATGTTATATCAAAAGGGATGATTCAATTGGAAAGTTTGATCCTATATGTGATGAAGGAATATTTCTTGGTTATTCTAATCAAAGAAAAGCATATAGATGTTATAATAAAAGATTGCAGAAATTTTTGGAAAGTGCAAAAGTGAAAGTGGATGAGAAATATAGAAATTATTCTATATCATATGACAGGGAACCAACAGTGGAAATGATCATAACTGAACTGACAATACCTCAACTAATACAGGACACTGAAACTGTTACACCGACATAGTCAAAAAACTCAACAGTGACTGATGATCACATCAATGAACCTGAAGTCTAGAAGACTCCATCATATGTAAGATTAAACCGCTCTGAAGATCAAATCGTTGGAGATAGGAACAAGAGAGTTATGACTAGAAGAGAATTGGCAAATGAAGAGGTATGTTTTATTTCTCAAGTTGAACTGACAACTGTTATTGAAGCTTGTAAAGATAAACATCGACTAAAGTCTATGGAAGATGAATTAGATCAAATAGAAAAGAATGAAACTTGGACTTTAGTTCCCCAGCCTAAAAATAAGAATGTTATTGGAACTAAATGGGTCTTTATAAATAAACTAAATGAGGATGGTCAAGTTATAAGAAACAAAGCTAGACTAGTTTGTAAAGGATATTCTCAAAAGGAAGGAATTGATTGTGGTGAGACGTTTGCACTTGTATCTAGAATTGAATTTGTTAGACTATTTCTTGCCTATACAACATATAAGAACTATAAGGTTTATCAAATGGATGTTAAATGTGCATTCTTGAATTGTGAACTTGAAGAAAAGGTATACATTGAAGAACTTGATGGTTTTTCACTGACAGATGATAAGGATATCATTTGTAGGTTAAAAAAAGCATTATATGGATTGAAACAAGCTCCCAGAGCTTGGTATGCAAGGTTGGATAAATATATTTTGAAGTTTGGTTTTACTAAAGGTAGTGCTGACAGTAATTTGTATTAAAAAAATATTGATGATGATATTCTGATTATTGAAGTATTTGTTGATGATATCATTTTTGGAGGAGAAGATAAATTGTGGATGGAATTTGCTAACAACATGAAGAATGAATTTGAGATGTCCATGATTAGTGAAATGAAATTTTTCTTAGGTTTGCAGATTACTCAAACTGATAAAGGCATCTTTATCTATCAAACAAAGTATCTAAGGGAATTGTTGAAGAAGTTTGGTATGAATAATTCCAAACTGATAAGTACTCCTATGGTGACAAGTGAGAAATTATCTATCAAAGATACATCTGCACCAGTAAATCCAACAAGGTATAATTCTATGATTGGTCCCTTGTTATATCTAACTTAGACTAGACTAGATATTATAAATGTTGTGAGTATTGTTTCAAGATATCAAAGTAATCCTAAATAAAATCATGAATGTGCAGTAAAGAGGATATTCTAGTATCTACAAGGCACAACTGAATATGACTTTTGGTATTCTAGAGATGACAACTTCATTTTGTGTGCATATACAAATTCAGATTAGGTAGGAGATATTGATGATAGGAAGAGAACTTCTGGTGGAGCTTTCTTTCTTGGAAAGAAACTGGTTTCATGGATCAACAAAAAATAACCATGCATTTCTTTATCTACTGCTGAAGCTGAATATGTTGCAGCAACAACTAATTGTACACAAGTCATGTGGATGAAGCAAATGTTGAGGGATATCAGGTGTAAAATATAATGAATCAGTAGTTATCTACTATGATAACTCTATAGCTATTGACATGTCTAAGAATTTGGTATTTCACTCTAAGACTAAGCATATCAATAAACTATAACTTTCTGAAGGATAAGGTAGAAGAAAAGGAAGTCAAATTGGTTTATGTGAACACTAAAGAGAAAATTACAGATATATTCACTAAACCGTTGTCTAAAAAATCATTTGAGTATTTGAGAGACAGGTTAGGGGTTCCTGCCCCTCTGACAAAGACTTGATTAATGGAGCTTGGCATCAGTCCGACATGCATTATTAGAGATACTATTCATTCTGGTAGTGATGAAGTGGTGCTACTACTCAGGGGGAGTAGTCAGCTTTGAGATTCAGGGACTTACATTATTGCTTTGATATTTTTATCAGATCTCTGGGATTGATGTCAAAGGGAGAGAGATATTGATGTGAAAAAGGAAACATGAGAGCTATACAAAGATATTATTCAAAGGGGGAGTTTGTTGGTTGTCTTCCATTGGGGGAGACTTGTTCAGCATTTCTTGGTACTTAGATGTTTTTCACATCTACTGTTCCCATCAATGCCAAAGGGGGAGATTGTTGTCATTTTGGATGAATTGATTATGTGTTGCATTGATGTTTTGTCATTGATGACAACACTAGTTGTTATGGCTAGTTACTGACAGACAGGTTTTGGTTACTGGAAGAAGAGACTATTTGTGGACACTTTCGGTATGTTTGGATCAATGGAATGTGTTTGGTTACATGTGGTTAATGCTTCTATAGCATGTCTTGGTTAGATGGTATTGACTTGGTAATCGGATGCCATCTTACACTCTAGTAAACCCTTACCGACATAAGTTTAAGGTTCTACCGGCAGAACTTTTGTTGAGAATTTTTGATAGGATGCATAAGTGTGTTGTTGTAGCTTTTAGGATGTTGAAGATGTTCTCTGATCATACTTCAACTAGTTGAAGACAACACTTTGGCGTGGTGGATGAAGAATACGTCTGGTACCTATCTAGGTTATGGACCGGTATAAGGTTAACATGTTCTCTACACGTTACCGGGATGTTTTATGGGTTGGTTAATATTGTTTTGGTCTAAAGCCAACATGGCATATCATTGTAATATGGATATATTTAATGATCTTATTGTAATATATTTTAGGTTCCTGACCCAATTGGTTTAGGCCTTAGGGTTTGTATAAATTGATGTAAGATCTCATTGTAGATCGAAGGTGAGAAATGTAACATGCAAATATTGAATATCATTTAGGCATAGGATTAAATCGATCATTGAGGATCAAATTGGGTTTAATGAATAGGTCAAAGGCCTCTGACGTTGAGCCTAACTGGGACTATAATCAGGCATGGTAGATGCTATCTCTGGCAATTCATGCTACTGCATTGTTGTCCAAATATATTGAGGTGGTTTTAACCTCTCTATAGTTAGTGAGACTCTTTTTTAATGAGCAGTGTTCTCTAGGTAGTGTGCCTTCCTACATGTGCAAGCCCCTCATTTTATCACATACTCTCTATAGAAGTATCATCTAGTTGTGGGTAGGCTTCCCACTGTGGTTTTTTCCTTTACCGGGTTTTCCACATACAAATCTTGGTGTTATGTGGTATGGTTGCATTGTATTGATTATTTGTTTTATTATTGAGTTGCATTGTTTACCAGTATTTGTTTCTACCGGCATATGTTTCTGCTATTCCAGTATTTAATGTTTATGTGGTTCGGTTTAAGGTTGTATAGTGGATTAACTATTATAATATGTTAAAAACTGATTCACCCCCCCCCCCCCCCCCCCCTTCTCAGTTGTTCACTGGTTATCCTAACACTTTTATCCAATGGATAAAATCTTGTGCAAGAGTTAGTGGGGATAACCATGGTCAAAGCAATAAATGTTTGAAGAGACACATGAGTTAGATGGGGGTTAAGCTAGAGGGAAAGTCTCTAACCATGTGGGTGAGTTGAGTTAACCATTAATGATTATGTAAGAGCCATAAGTGGTTTGGAAGACTTTGAGGGTTAACTTGTTGAAGACATAAAGCCTTTAATGGTTGTCAAAGACTTTGGAGGCTTTGAGAAGTGACTTCAAGTTTCTTAGGAATGTGACAATATTTAGGAGATGGATTAGGCTAATTAGAAGGGGTTAGAAGAGTCTAGAAGGTGGTTAGAAGAGTCTAGAAGGGGATTAGAAGAGTCTAGAAAGGGATTAGAAGAGCAAGTGGGTTTGGTGAGTGAGAGAAAATAAGATTTTGATTGATAAGATTTTAATTATTTAAAATAAAATTACTTTATTTCAATCAAATAGGTGCAACTTGCATTTGTAGGAGAATGCAAGTGGGGGGATAGTTTAGGGATTTAAATAAATAGTTATTTATTTATTTATTTAAAGGAGGAAATGGGTTAAATTAAATAAATATGTTTTATTCATTTAATTGATTGTTTAGAGTGTGGCTTAATGAATTAATTTAAATAAATTGAATAATTTATTTAACTAATAGGAGAAGAGGTTGATGATGAATTAATTAAATATTAATTTAATTAACTGGTGGCTAATGGGTAATTAATCAAATAGATATTAAATATTTATTTAATTAAGTGGACAGACTTATGTGTCTACACCAACCATTAATTAAATACAACACTTGATTAAATCCTCTTTCTTCCATTAATTGAATAAATTCTATTTATTTAATTAAATTCCCTACCACCATTTTAATTGAATTTACATTGAATTAAAATCCTTTCTGCAAATAAATAAATCAATATTTATTTATAAAATCCTCCCCACTTTCATTTTCCTACAAATGCAAGTTGCATCCATTAGTTGAAATAATTTTTTTTATTTTAATTAAAAATTCTCCTTTTCTCCCACTTGCATTCTCTTATATTTTCCATTAGCCTCTTAATCATTCTTCTAGAAGTCTTTAAAGCCTTCTTAAATAGCTTAATCCTTCTATCATGTCACATCCCTAAATTTGGGGAAGTTGGTACATAGCACTTTCTCTTTTCAAGCAAGGTTCTAACCATGGTAGTTTTCACATGTTCTTTTGGTGTTGTAATAAGGGTTTGGATCAATGATCATCCTTGATGAGTGCCTATTTGTATGGTCAATAATCTCTTAGGTGAGCATATAAACCTAGAGGTCTATTAGACCATGAAGGCTTGGAATTTGGATTTTAGTGTTGACAGGTCTAGGATGTTTTCTTAGGTGTTTGGAGTCAAATAATGACCTTGGATATGGTTCCCATAAGGTCTAGGTTCTTAATTCCCCAATATTGTCCAAGTTGCAAAATGCTGCATTTTGTTGTCAAGAAACTTTGAAAAGTTGTCGGTGGGATGACAACTACCTCTCCAACATTCATAACTATTCAAAAGTTGGTTATGGATGTTGAGGAGGGTTTATATATATTTGAACAACCATGGGGAAGGTGGTTGAAGAGTTTTTGTAAAGTTTGGTGGAGAAAGTGAATAGAACAAATCTGATTTTGCCATAACAATGATAGTTTTCTATACTGTTTGTACAGGGTGTGAAATCTTGTGATGAAACTTTGAGTTAATTGGAAAGCATCCTAAATTACCTTTCTAATGCACCCATTCTGACCTCTTGAAGTGAAATTTGGAGGAAGTTATAAGCAGTTTACTCTCTATAGGTCTGGAACCCTCCATTTTTCAAGGGTTACAATGGAAATGGATCCCTAACTTGCAATCTACCCATTGGTAGAATGCAAGTTAGAGGCATGTATTCTAAGATTCCAAAGGGGCGAGGTTAGAGCAGATGGTTTGTTAATTTTACCACCAAGCCCTAGTCTAAATTGTTTGAGGGTTTAGATTAGCCTAGAATGGAATTCATTGTGCACACAATGAATAATAATGAACTGAGGATTTAATTGCTGGATTGGGAACATTGGGATATAGAAGAAGCCTCCTAAAGAGTTAGAATATTCCTGTGACCCCATTCTCACATACTTTCTTTGTAAAATAGACCTAACTTGATCAATTAGGCTTGTGAACCAAGTAGGTGTTGGAGAGTGCAGGAATAGGTTGGAAGCCCAAACTTTTGGAGTTTGATATTAGCCCCAAAAGGGTATCTAAAACCCAAATTTACTTGATATTTTGTTTGGCGCAATTTGGAGGAAAAACCAAAAAATCAGTAAAATAGGGCTACTAGCCGGTAGACCTATTCAAGCCCCTAGGACCAATACCCAAACTTGTATTCCAAAGAATTGTTGTGGAAGGTCTTGGTGAGTCTTAAGGAGGGCATGGGAGTGCTATACCATCCATAGAAAAGGGTAATAATCCTATTTCACATTGGAGTGGGTTGAGACCTTGAGAGGAAGCATAGGTATTGTAAGAGCTAGGAGTGTGTGTGTGGATTTATCACCCTACTGCTACCAACCTCTGCATGAGAAGTCACTTCTCCAAATTTGGAAGAAATTATTCTTAATACTTTATCTCTTCAACAAGTTAACTTGTTGAGCTCTCCAAATTTTCAAGGCTCTTACAAATTAGTCTCTAAAGTCTTCTAAACCATTTAATGCATCTTGCCCTAATCCATGATGGTTGTCCCTTTGACCATCTTCCAAATTAGACATCACCCTAACCCATGATGGTTGTCCCTTTGACCATCTTCCAAATTTGTACAAGAGTTTAACTCTTGGACAATAGCCCTCATCCTTGGATAATAGATTTATCCAATGGCTCATCCTCTTAAGGTTAACCCTCAAAGCTTAATAAACATCTAATGCTTACTTAACATCCTCTCAGGCCTCCTCATGGTAACACTTGTCAACATGAGATTTGGTTGAAAATATCACGTGGATTGATATCTTTCAATCTTGGCAATCCATTTGACCAATTCCTCTATAAATAGAGCACATTTCCTCAATTTCAAAGGATCCAAGTTTTCATGCATCTACACTATAGTCAGACAACATTTAGCATTTCAACCTCTCTTTGATAATAGTAATTAGATCATTTAGTAGCATCATAGCCTAGATTTATCATGTTTTGCATATCATGTTAGTTTCAATTCCATGCTAGCTTAATATCATCTTAATATATCATTTTCATGCTAGTTTAGCTTCATATAAATCTCATCATCTTGCACCATATCAATATCATAGTTTCATATCCATATCAAAATCACCACTAGGATCTTAGTTGCATTCATTTAGATCTTACATCATACATTATCTCACATTCTTTGAGTAGTCATCTCAAGATCAAGTGCTCTTCCAAGCTGAGAGCCACCTTGAATCTAAGGGATCCTTGATGAATACTAAGAGAGTGGGGGGGGGGGGGTGTGAATTAGTATACAAAAAATAACTGAACTCAAACACTTAAACAGTTTAGTAGTAAACCAGTATAACAGTTTTACTAAGGAACTGGTTAACACAAATGCAAACCAAACAGCAAATAAGGCATTCACCTATATAAGCACAATCACCATAACACTAGAGATTTTGACATGGAAACCCAAATGGGAAAAACCATGGTAAGATGAATCTCACAAGTAACTATCTACAGAATAGTAACTAGACCAGTTAAGGTCATACAATGTTCTTCATCAAAATAGATCCTGTTAGGAATCTCAATCTCTGTTAGGAGAGAAGTCTGATTAAAGACTACCCTATGAGAGGATTTCAAATCCACATTTGTGAACCACCTTCTAAGAGGATTTACAAAGGCTTTGCCAGGCCTACCCAGTTAAGGGTTATAGACTTGTCGAAGATGTAAGTAATCAACAATTGAGTGATCTAAATACTAGCACAATATGCTTGGTTAGATCCTTGATAGCTCATTGTTAATACATTTCAGCATTACTTCAGTTTTCAATCTCTTCACACTCTGTTTCTTCACATAGACCTAATCTTCTTCTGTGATCGCACATGCAAAAACTTCATCAACCACACAAAACCCTAACGACCACTAAAACCCTATACATGATGTCCTTATAAAGTAATCTGATTTCATGTCAGTCCAATAGGATTACATTGCAAGTTCCTAGGTTAATTGTATCTAGACACATTTGGTAACATGACACAAAATCACTGTCAAAGTGTCGGTGGATGGTAACTCATCACAAAAATAATACCAGTTGGTAACTCATCATAGAGTAATACCAGTTCAAATATTAAACCGATTACCAGTTGTTAAAATGAAGACTGGGAAAATGATAACTGCTGCTTTAGTTCCTTCATTTCACTTGAGATGCTTGAACTACTTGAGGTCTTCATACCGCTTGGCTTTTCATTCCTCTTGAGATCGGTAAACACTTTCTGCAAAACATCGATAGTCTAAAGACTAAAATACATAATACCGATTTGAAATAAATACCAGTTGAGCATAACTCATACATAAAAAAGTGATCTCAAAGCAAGTGTGTGTCCATCAATGACAATCACAACATAATCATAAAAAATACCAACAATCTCCCCCTTTGGCATTGATGGCAACACTTAGGAAAATTATTTGACATCTAAGTGTTTTACAACAAAAATATGCGATAATCAAAATTACTCCCCCTAAGCATATACACTGTCCCTTTTGCAAAAAATATAATGTATACTACTCCCTTACAGAGATAAACATGAAAGTATACATAGCATGCATCAAAATTTTAAATACAAAATATCAAAATTTTAAATACAGAATACTACTCCCCCTTTGCCAACAATGACAAAGTACATCTGAATAACCCCTTTTCCATTAGCATTAAAATAATAAGTGTTTATGACAATAAAGAGTGAAACTTGTCAAAAACTGATTTAAAGTCCTGCATAAATGTCTTCATGGATAAAGACCATGATTCAAGCAATTAGGTAGCAACCTCACTTTCTGTTTGCATCTGGGATACCTGTTCTTCCATGGCATCCAAGGTACTCATGTCTTGAGTGACCATTAAGGCATCTAGATTGAGATAGCACTTCTGAAGTATTTGCAGTCTTGGTAGTAGAACTAGTTGAAGTTCCTACAAATCTTGAGTGCGGTTGTTGATCTCTAACTCTATTCTTGCAGTCTGAAGTTGAAACTGGTGAATGGTTTGCCCATATGTGGTGAAGGAATCATAGGGCGTCTTGAAGGTTCTTATGTATGTCTATAAGTCAGATTGTAGTTTGTCTTTCTGAGCAAGTACATCATCACATAATAGATGGGGTTGACATATCTTACTTAGCAGCAAATTCCCCTTATCCAGAGCATCTCTTATGTCCTTCTGTGCTTTTTGTAGTTCGAACTAGAGCTCATTTAACTTCTTCACCAAGGTAGTGTTCAGAGCCTTTTGATGCTTCTTTTGAGCATTGGCTTCAGCAACATCTTCCAGGTATTGCACCTGGCCCTCTACAACTGTGCATAAGAGTTTTAGTTGAGCTAGAGAGGAATCGATACTTGGGAGATTGGTATCGGGAATCAAACTAGTAAGAGTTTCCACCGCAGTTTGAATAACATCTTGCTCCTTCTTTCTCCTTAGCGCTTCCAGTCACTCTTGAGAAAGCTTAATGCTTTGCAATAGCTCCGATTCATTTGTGGATTGGAGATCAATGGGACTGGTGATGTCAGTCGATTTAGCTTGACCACCGGTTGCCTTTGGGGTCTCCACTTCTTCGCTCTTTGCTGCTTCCTCCTTGTCCTTGGCTTTTTGCTTTTCTTCTTCTGCCTTCTTTTTCTTCTCTACTTCTTTCTTTCTTTTCCCTTCTTCCTTCTTCCTTTCTTCTTCTTTCTGCTTCTCCTCTTCTTTCTTCTCCTCTTCCTTCTTCTTCTCCTCTTCCTATTTCTTCTTCACCTCTTCCTGCTTCCTCTTCTCCTCTTCTTTTCTCTTCTCCTCTTCCTTTCCCTTTTCTTCTTCTTGAGTCTTCTTCTCTTCCTCTTTGCTCTTTTTCTCCTTTTGTTTCTTTTTCTCATTTTCCGCTTGCTCTCTATCAACCTTTTCATTGTCCTATTTCTCCTTGTCCACTTTCTCTTTGTCAGCTTTGTCCTTTGTTGTATTCGGGGTGACATTTTCACCATCCAAGACATCAACATCAATAGGGTCCATTTGTTTAGTGACCTGTTCTCCTGTACTGTCATACACCTCATATGGTTTTTCAATTTCCGGTTCTTGTTCAGCCTTCTTGTTGGCTTCAAACACTTGGTGCAACTTTAGAGAAGCTTGGGCATGAGAGTGGGTATCTTTTACCACTTCAGGGACTTTTCCTTCTAGCAACAAGAGTCTCCTTCTTCTCATGAAGAAGAGGCTTGTATATTTTTCCATAACCTCATAAAGTTCTAAATTAGATACATCAAGAAAATATTGTGCAAATATTTCCTCTCTTATTTCCTGTTCCTTTTCTATGGCAATGCACCATTTGTTGTCTAAAGAATTCTATAAAGAATCTGGTGTCATAGATTTAATTTCTGATGGCAACCAGTCATTAATACATAAATATTGAATGCCTTCCTGTTTTACTTCCTCCTTCTCATTGTCATTGAAATCATCAAAATAATCTACTAAGTCACTCAGCACTTTCCTCCTAATGTTCTTAATAGTTCTTTGACAATGTGTCAAAGGTTTGTAAGAGGAAATATCAATATTTACCGGTGCTGGTGATGTCAGTTCATTGCTGGTTGTCTTTGTCTTCTTCCTTGTTTTCCTAGTCTTCTTAGGCTATTATTCAGATTCTGTATCCTTTGAGTCTGGTGTGTTGCCTTTAGTCTTCTGCTTCCTCTCAAATACCTTGGCGAGTGTAACTTTTGGTTTCTTCTTTGTCGGTGACTGCTTGGTCACTTTAGGACTTGCTAAAGTAACTGGTGCTGATACAGATGGCACTGCCTTTCCCTTCTTTACTGAAGGCTCATCAACTAGTGTAACCCTTTTCAGATAGGTGTCGGTTCTCTTCTTCTTAGGATCAAGCGGTGAGGCAAGTAGGGTAGAAGCATACCCATCTAGCATAGCATACATTACCTCATATCCCATAGGTTCCACCTCTTATTTTCCAGGCTCAACTGCCTCTATTATGCACTCATCTACTCTGATGGTGAAGTAGATGTCCTCTTCATACTTCTTGACAATATGACCAAATATTCTCACCCTTTGGCTCATCTTGCATCTGAACTCATCAAAGCATTTGTTCAGAACTTTAGGATAACTGGTTCCAACCACTTGAAGACTTTCTTTGATTTGCTTGGTAACCGGTTGGTCAGCAGACCACTGAATATCCTCGACTCTTGGGAAATAGCCTTGGAAGTAGAAGAACAATCTGACCAATAGCTGTCCAAATTTAAATTTCAAGGTATTGTCCTGTTTAATTGACTTTAGGTTCACCAGAAACTGCCTTTACATATAGGTGCATAAATCAAATGAGGCATCTTCCATGATCATCCTGTAGGCGGCATTTATCACTACAACAAAGATAGAGTTGATTCTGCTAGCATAGAATTTCCAGTAACC
Organism: Cryptomeria japonica; assembly: GCF_030272615.1. NCBI lineage: Eukaryota > Viridiplantae > Streptophyta > Pinopsida > Cupressales > Cupressaceae > Cryptomeria > Cryptomeria japonica. The sequence continues at coordinate 61,443,731 of NC_081411.1, read as the reverse complement.
TATCACCATGCAGGCGTATTTGACCAGGTCATCCTTGATGGTATTGACTGTCATTCCTCGTTGGTCACTCATAGAACCGGTGAGCTTGGTCATTTCGGTCTTGATGACCTTCCTTAAGGTTGGCACTTCTCCAACCTTACAGAAACCGGTGACAGCATGAATCACTTCTGGTGTGATGTCGTGTGTCTGCTCTAAATACATTTTGTCACCATGCACTCTTCTTAGAATGATGTGAATGTGATCATCTATAAATTCTTCAAGGAAATAGACCACATTGTGAAGCTTCTTCTTTTCCAAGATGTTGTATTTTGGTTTGATCTTCTTGTCCTTCCCACAGAATAAGCTTAACTGAGAATGGATCACTAGAGATCCTAGGTCTTCAATTTTATAGTCAATATAATCTAAAATATCTTCCTCAACTATAACACCAATGGGTATTTGGGATAGGGCATTATATTTTGGCTTCCATTGGATGAAATCTACTAAATCAATGGGTGCACTAGAACTAGAGTGCGATGTAGAAGCCATGATAAATAGAGAAACTCAAAAAATACCTTCGCAAGTTGAAATTTAGGGCTTGCAAATTATGCTTCGCCAAAAATTACTTTAGTTGTTGGATTACCGCTTTGAGTTCTACACTTGACCGATTGATATTATCTTTTGATTCTTCTTCAAGGTTTTGAAATCTCTCTGAATCACAAGACAAATCGCCTTTTGTCGCTCTGCACTTGAAAACTTCTTCGCTCGCAAACTGATAAGTGAAAATGACTTGAAAATCCCTTTTAAACGAATTCTTCACGTACCATAATAAATGCTCCACCATTAGGGCATAAACCCTAATTCGCCTTTTATCATTTCCGGTCTTCTGCCAATTGACAAGTATCACATACCGATTAAGGTCTTTTACCGGTGCAAACTGGGGGTTTGAAACATTTCACCGATTTGTTTCCCCCTAAGCTTTTATGTAGCTTAGTTTGCCGGTTCAGAGATTTCCACACTAGGTGCAGAAACCGGTTCTTCTTGAGACACTTCTTCTAACTTCTTTTTCCAGGTTTTCTTCATATCCGCTTGAACAGTTTCAACATCAATCTTTCCTTCTGGAGTGACTGGTATATCATCCGATATATTCTTTCTCGTTCTGTAGAATCTTGCTATATGACCCGGTTTGTTGCAATGATAGCAAACCATTCCAGGTGCTCTCCAAAGTCCTTTATTCATGTTTCCATTCTTCCTTCTGCATGTTGCAGTAGTGTGACCATTATCATGATAGATCAAATAGGTTGTTCTCCATCCAGTTGCCGCTTGTTAGCCACTACTTCCTAACTGATGATTATAGGTATTAAACTGATTTGGATTCCAGTTCCCAGAGGGTTCAAGAAAGACTCCTTGACTCCTTTGAGGATACCTTCCGATGATGTGCATGACAGACTTGCATTCAAATGCTTTATGCCCAAACTTGTTGCATGCATAACAATTTCCATTGAATCTATTGGATTTAGGCTTATTGTTTAGAAAGTAAGGAAAGTTATTGTAAGCCTTGTTTCTACATACATTAGCAGTATGTCCTTCCTTGAGACAATTAAAGCAAACCGGTTTGAAATTTTTCTTACCTTTATCCTTTGGTGCCAGTTGCTTATTTGATGCTCCATCTTTTGTTCCAGAGGTCTCACTTTCCTCATAACTAGAAAAAACAAGTCCAGTGGTATTCTTTACCGGTTTTGCTGATTCAAGCTTTTGTTCTAGCTTAATAGTGCTCTTATTAAATTTGGCAAGTATTTCCTTTGACTCGGTGAGTTCTTTGGAAATAATAGCATTGGATTCCTTCAAAGTTGCATTCTCAGAAATAGCAATGTTTAGTTCACCTTGCATTTCCTCTTTTTTCACTTTACTCTCTTGGAGATCAGCGGTAAGTGCACTAATTTCTTGCTTCAGCTTGAAGATCTCATGATATTTGTCTTTTACCAGATCTTCAGCTTTTCTCCAGTTCTCAAGCTCTTGACACATCCTGATAGTCAGTCCTTCCAATTCCCTTCTTAGGTTGGCATTTGACTCATTCAGTTTTTCAACTTCTTCAACTAGGGCTTCCATGTCCGCTTCATCAGAGGAACTATTTTTAGTAAGCTCCATTAGTTTCTCAGCATGCTCTCTTCTCTTTGCAAGAGAGGCCTTATACTTGACTTTGAGTTCATCATAGGCTTTCTCAGTCTGATTGAGCCGATGAGTAAGTTCCCTCACAGTGTATTCCCCCATATCTCTTTCCAAGTGGTTAAACTTATAGAAAGGTTGACTCTGATACCAATTGATGAATACTAAGAGGGGGGGTGAATTAGTATACAAAAAATAACTAAACTCAAACACTTAAACAGTTTAGCAGTAAACTGGTATAACAGTTTTACTAACAAACTGGTTAACACAAATGCAAACCAAACAACAAATAAGGCATTCACCTATATAAGCACAATCACCATAGCACAAGAGATTTTGGCACGGAAACCCAAATGGGAAAAACCACGGTGAGATGAAACTGACAAGTAACTATCTGTAGAATAGTAACCAAATCGGTTAAGGTCATACAATGTTCTTCACCAGAACAGATCCTATTAGGAATCTCAATCTCTATTAGGAGACAAGTCTGATTAAAGACTACCCTGTGAGAGGATTTCAGATCCACAGTTGTGAACCACCTTGTTAGAGGATTTACAAAGGCTTTGCTAGGCCTACCCGGTTAAGGGTTACAAACTTATCGAAGATGTAAGTAATCAACAAGTGAGTGATCTAAATACTAGCATAGTATGCTTGGTTAGATCCTTGATAGCTCATTGTTAATGTATTTCAGCATTACTTCAGTCTTCAATCTCTTCACACTCTATTTCTTCACATAGACCTAATCTTTTTGTGTGATCGCACATGCAAAAACTTCATCAAACACACAAAACCCTAACGACCACTAAAAGCCTAGACATGATGTCCTTATAAAGGAATCTGATTTCATGTCAATCCAATAGGATTACATTGCAAGTTCCTAGGTTCAATATTGCATCTAGACACATTTGGTAACATGACACAAAATCACTGTCAAAGTGTCAGTGGATGGTAACTCATCACAAAAATAATACCAGTTGGTAACTCATCACAGAGTATTACCGATTCATACAATTTTACCGATTACCGGTTGGTAACTCATCATAGAGTAATACCAGTTCAAATATTAAACCAATAACCGGTTGTTAAAATGAAGACTGGGAAAATGATAACTGTCGCTTTAGTTCCTTCATTCCACTTGAGATCCTCGAACTGCTTGAGGTATTCATACCGCTTGGCTTTTCATTCCTCTTGAGATCGACAAACACTTTATACAAAACACCAATAGTCTAAAGACTAAAATACATAATACCGGTTTGAAACAAATACTAGTTGAGCATAACTCATACATAAAAAAGCGACCTCAAAGTAAGTGTGTGTCCATCAATGACAATCACAACATAATCATCAAAAATGCCAACAATCCTTGGAGATAGAGGACAATGAGACAATTTTGAGAGTTTTCTATTGACTTGTTAGACCGTTCAGATAACCAAAAGACAACTGAGAGGGGGGGGTGAATCAATTGTCATAGATTACCGGAAGTATTAGCAATTTAAAACCTTTAATACCGGAACCCAAAATAATAATATCGGAATAGCAGTTAATCCAATTAAGCATAAACAATAATCACAGAATAAAAGTGATCCACACAACACCAATATTTATATGTGGAAAATCCGATAAAGGGGAAACCACGGTGGGAAGCCTACCCACAATCAGATAATTCTTCTGCAGTAAGTATGTGAATTATAATGAAGGGACCTGCACTTGCAGAAAGGCCAACAGCCTAGAGCACACTGGTCATCACAAAAGGAGCCTCACTGACTACATATAAATCCAAACTACAATCCGGAGAAGTGTTGAACTGCAAAAGATAGCATCTCCTATGCCCGAGTACAATTCTAGTTAAGCTCAATACAAGAGGACTAAATCCTCTTATACAAACCCAATTCGATCTCCAATGATCAACAAAATCCTTTGCCTAAATGATATTACATTATTCTCACATTACATTCCTTGACCATGACCTCTTACATTAACCATGATGATCTACAATGAGATCTTACATCTATATATACAAACCCTCAACCATAAATAATCACGTCAGCCACAAGACAATAAACCGATTACATAATTACAAACCATGTAAGCCTTAGACTAAAATAAATAATATCCAACACATAAGACATCCCAAAAATACAACAATAGGTCCTATCCACACATTACATTAATGTCAGTCCATAGCCTAGATCAACCAGGACCAAGTATAGGTCCACACGCTTCAACAATGATCTCCAAATGCCAAGTCTTGAACATGATCACCTACAACATCCTAAAACTCCATTAGAAGTTGTACCAACACCACTTATGCAATTCATCAAAGATCTGCTGGTGAAACCCTTGCCGGAACCAAAAACCAATCTTCTAAGTAAGAAGGATAGCATCCAATCACCAAACCAAAACCAACTGACCAAATATGAGTATAATTATCATGAACAAGCCAATTCCATCACCAGAATATACCTAAGTCTACTAGATCATATCGGATCCAAGTTAACCAAAAACCACTCATCCTAGCAGGACCAGAAGGGTGTTGGTAAAGCATCCAAACATTTAGTGTTGACTACAATGACAAAACATCAATGCAACACAACCAATTCCACCAAATGGCCAACAAACTAACGTGTTTTGCTGATTCTAATCTCTAATGCAATGTTTCATTAGCATGTTTGAGTGGTTTGTGTCTCTCTTGCAGGTACCACACTTCTTGGCATACACTACCTGGTCTAACTAACTTATTTTTGATTTTCTAGGGATGCAAGATATTGTGATTCTATTGTTGAATCCAGCATGATATAAAACTAAGATGTGTAGATATGAGAAATATGCTTATTAGTTGAAATTAGGGTAATATTAGGATTAAGTAATAAAGGGCACACCATGAATGAATGGGCCCAAACAAGAGTGTGATGATGTAATGAAGTGGAATAAGACCCATAATATTAATTTAAATTAATAACGGTCTTATAATGCAAAGAGGAAAGGGAAAGACTAAAATAGGCGCTAGGAGAATGCGAAATTGGACACATAAGTAAAGGTGTACAATTTATAATGCTACAAAACTTTAATGCAATCACTAGTCTTTAATGTGGAGACCTTACCCTAAATGTATGTGAAGATGGTAACCATATGAATACTTATGATAACCTATTCATTTGGTGCAAGACATGTAGTCTTCCTCATGTTAGTTGCACTTCATAAGGGCCATCAAAAGATGTTTGTCCATTGAATGTGGAAGATGAATTATGTTGAAAGTATAAAGAGGTTTAGAAGAATAAATGATTTGAAGGACTTTAGAAGAATGGATAAATAATTAATTTATTGACAAATTAATCAATAGACTATACCAACAAATTAATTCAATTCAATTAATTAATTCAAAGAGGAATAAAAAGATAATTAAATAAATTAATTATGCAAAAAGATAAATTAATTAAATATTTAATTTAATTAATTTAAAATGTCTAAACATACCATAAATAGTTAAAAGCTAAAAATATGTGTCGATATGTCAAGTGATCTAATAATAAACAATAATAGATTTATTATCAAATTTTACCTAATCAATTTGATTAGTAGTCTCATGTTTCTATCTATTAAATCTTAGAGGGTTTGAATAAGTTTGTGTTGCCACATAGAGTTATTTGGATAAATGTGGGGTGAAAATGGCTAAGTTTCTATTGGTCCTTTAAACCAGTTAGTGAGATCAAATGCGTTCATGTATACAAAATATGGTTGAAATATGGGTGTCTAGTGGGCATGATATGATTATCTAGCCAAGTGATTATTTCTACGTTTTCATGTGATTTCTTAAACACACCATGGGTTAGGACACTATGCAAAGATAGGTTGAGTGGGTCAATAAATATTCAATGGTATTTCAATGAGACTAAGACTTGAAAACCATGAAACTTTGATTATGAGTGAGATACTAGATTGGAATTGATAATGCTTTTAAAGGTTGGCAGGTTTCAAATAATTTTCAATGTTATAGATGCAAAAGGGACCTAGTCACCTAGAATTCATGGAGATTATGGAGATTTTGGGGTCACATTAAATTCATTAAACATATAATGACTACACTTTTAGATGTGAGTACCCATATCTATACATGTCTATAAATCAACCAAGTTCATACTTTTAGAGATGTCTAACCCTCTAACATGGAATTTAAAATAAATTAGTTGTTAAGAAGGGTAGGTGTGGATTATTAACATTGGTAAAACTGAGAATACAGTTAAATGTGGTGTACGTGTGTCTATATGTGGACTTGAAAGACATTGATCGCAACCATGCAACTCTTAGATAAGCTACAAGTGTGTTTAAAGTTTTCAAATGACTTCTTTAATTAAAAAAATACAAGATTGAATAATAATGAGTATTTTTAACATTATTTAAATTAATACTGGATTTTAAATTACATAAGATTTTAATATTTAATTAAAAATTGAATATATATATTTACAGAAGAATGTTGATATATAATTTATTTCAATTTTTTTTTGTATATATCATATATATAACAGAGGGAGCCTAGTTACCACCCATATTTCAATAATCATTTGTTGGAACATACTTATTGAAAGCATGTTAAAAAACCATAAACCATCTCTTAGATCAATAGGAACCCACTTATATATCTAATAGTTGAGGAAAAGTTACTAAGTAGAGGAATTGTGCAACTTTATTGGTACCCATAGTGCACGATTGCTAGACCATTTGTGAATAAGTATTGGATCAATTGTGCATATTATGTGGTAGTCAAAGTGAACAATTATTGGGACAATAAAGAATATGTATTAGATGTCACTTCGAAATGACCACTTTTTGACCCCTACATGCATAATGAATCCTCCCATGTTTTTTGTAGCTATCCAATAACCAAAACAATAGTTATAATCTCTTAAATTGCATATGAAGAAAACCAAAACAAAATTGTCAAAATTCGATGTACCATTTAAGAACTTAGAATATGTGAAATTAGATACAATGACTAATAATACCCTTTCCTTATAAATAAATTAAACAATGTCACAATAATAAGATATTGGTGAAAATTAGTTAGTCTAATATTAAGAGGGAGTGAGAGGGAGTGAGAGTGAGAGGGAGTGGGGAGTGGGGGAATGGGAGGGGGAGAAATTGAGAGACAAAAAAGAGAGAAAGCGGGAGATAGAAAGTGGGAAGTAGAAAGAACTATAAAGAGATTAGGAAAAGAGAAGTGGAAAAGAATATGGCATATCCATGGAGAGGATACAACAATATAATTAACTTAAAACCTCAATAATTCAGGTTTAAAAACACTTTAACGAACCCTGAAACTCTAAAATTGAAAAAGCTATCCATACATTATTGAGTGTGTCACTCGAGAACTTTTTTGAAGTCATTTTTATTTCACATTAGTGGAAGTAGATAGATTTTATACGCAATTCAATTCATTTGAAAAGTGAAAAAGGCAGGAAATACATTTTCCTAGTCTTTTCTTTCTGATACTTGTAGCAATTCCGTCCTCTTATATTTGTCTTAGACTTACATAAAGAGGTTCAAACATCCTATCAGAGATTGTCATCTATCCATTTAAAATCCAGTCTATATACGCATTGGTCCTCCTTTTACACAACTGTAAGGTGCAGGTATCATTGATGACATCTTCTTCCTCATCTCACCATGCTTTCTTTGACATTCAACCTGACGGCATAAGGAGAACAGCAGAAGGATCTTCCAAAATTTTTGATGTGTTCATTAACCACAGAGGTCCTGATTGCAAAGATACTCTGGCTATGCAGCTTTACAATTTGCTGAAGGAACTTGGAATAAGGGCGTTTCTTGATTCAGAAGAGAAGGAGCTTGGAGTTTCTTTTCCTTCTACAATTGAAATAGCCATCCATTCCGCTTCAGCTCACGTGGCTATCTTTTCCAAAAGATATGTAGAATCGGCCTGGTGTTTGGTGGAGTTGCTTCTCATGTTACAAAGTAGATTTAAGATTATTCCAGTGTTCTATGGTGTCAAGCCTTCCGATCTTCGCTACATAGAAAAGGGCGTGTATGCCGATGCATTCGGTAAACATGAAGAGAAGGGCAAGTACATGCAAAAGCTTAAGGAGTGGAAAGAAGCTCTCCATTCTATTTCATTTACCACAAGCTATGAAATCAATAATTTTAAGTAAGATTTCTACCTTTCCATTCTACTCTGTATTTTTCCTACTTTTCCATTCTATTCTACTCTGTATTTTTCCTACTTTTCCATTCTATTCTACTCTATATTTTTGTGTTTTCATATATTAAAAGTGGTTGACTTTAGCCAAGAAAATTTCTTTCTTAAGGGAAGAGTACAAATAGTTGAAATAGTTCCAATAAGCGTCACCTTAATACCATGTTGACCCCCCAAAACATAAACAGAAAATTGTCAGTACATAAATAAAAAAATACCAGTAAATATTTATTTTAACACCAATACATGTTCACAAATGAATTAGTAGTTGAAAACCATAAAGTAAAAAAAATAAACTACTGGTACATTTCCTATTTTAATACAAAACATCTTGCACAAATAATAAACATTTTTATTTTTTTTTAAACCTAATGTTTACATTTGCCACTTTATGCAAGTGGCATAAAAGTACAAATGTACTCCAATTACAATTACATATGCACAACTATTGGTGCATTACATGACATAAAAACAATCGATTGTAAACTTCTTAGACACTCAAGTGTACATTCTTCCAAATATCACTTCATAGCTTCATGCTTTAAATGGATCTGCATTTGGTACCTGCATTTGCAACAACTAGTGTAAGGCTCCCCAATATCCAAGAATTTGCATAAAATCCAATTTAAAAAACCAAGTTTCATTCAAAGTAGGGAAGAAAATTGAACAATTCTAAGCAATGGAGGACTGCATATTTAATATGACATGGCCGACTGTTTCCCACAAAAATTCAAATTTGAAAATAGCTAGCTACCACAATTGAATGCATTGCACATTCGAATTATATTATAAGATAGAATTTTCCATGTCACTTTCACTGCAATCCAATTCATTGCATATTCCCGAGCTCTGCAAATACCCTCTGCACATTCCTTACTCGAGGGCGCACATTTAGGTTGGTACACACAAAATAACTAAATTCCCTCTATTCAATGAATGTTAAATGCTATAAATCTTTCAATTCAAATTATACTGTTTTCAATAAACCATCATTTCTTTCAATATAGTCACTGTAAATAATATAAACTAGCATTTCTTTCAATATAGTCAATTTAAATAATATTAACAGCCATATTGGATGTCCAATGATGGTTTACCTCCTTCCTAGCTGCATTATGCTTTGTCTATTGATGATTTCTTTGTATGTGGTTTACAATTTCATTTCAATTCTCTCTTATAGTTTAATAATGCCAAAATCCTCACAAAGAATGTTTAATAATGTCAAAATCATCACAGAGAATGACAAAACAACTGAATATCTTTTCGTTTTCTTCGAAACCCCTTCATTATTTATCATTACAATAATGTGTATGCCTGATACTATTACTTACAGTGACTATATACTGGCTACATATATATATATATATATATATATAGGTCTCGGAGACAACTAAGAGGGGGGGTGAATCAGTTGTCAAATAAATTCAAACCAAAAACAACTTAACCAACCTTAATGCTTAATACCAGTAAATCAAATTTTATGCCGGTAGACAGTTAATCAATTAATATTAGTACCAATAAAGATTAATGCATGAAACAGAAAGACAACAACATCTACAACACATAACACCAATATTTGTACGTGGAAACCTTGTAAGGGGAAAAATCATGGTGGGAAACCTTACCCACAATCAGATGATACTACTGCAGATAGTATGTGTATACAAATGGGGTCTGCACATGCAGAAAGGCCAAGTGCCTAGAGCTCACTGCTCAAACACAAATAGGAGTCACATTGACTACAATTGGATGGTTAAATCCAATGATAATGTACTGCTCAAAATAGTATCTTTCTATGTTGGATTCAGTACCGATTCAGTTCTGATATGCCTTCACAAAAACCTTGTTTCACCTTAAATGATGTCTGCATGTATAGCTCTACTTATTTTTGCATATAACTTCTTATAATTCTTCTCCCCAATCGCCTTATCAATCTTACAAATAAGATCTTACATATATACCATAACCGAAGACCAATTTTAGTAGGTGGGCTCTAAGAGATATTACAATAAGAACATTTTACAAGTAAATCAATAACTAATGCAATAACCGATTTAACATGTCGGCTTAATGCATTTACAACAACAATAAATCATTTCCAAAGCATGTCGTGCTGATCTGGAAAAGATAAGCCTATCGGTGCATAACCTAGACCTATTTGCCGGTAACAACAAATATGCAAACACAAATATACCAATGAACAAATCTTCAAGACAAAGTGTCCAAATGATGTCTTCGATATAACCAGGTGTTTTCCATATCATTCCAAGTGTCGGTGAACATTATATCCTACCGATGTACCAGATACCAGTGACTATGCATAAGTCACTTACTTGTCGGTGAATATTGCTTGTCCTTCAAAGTGCCAGAGTTGATAAGAGTTGATAGGTGTTGACATCAATGACAAAACCATACCAAAATACCAACAATCTCCCCCTTTGGCATTGATGGCAACACAAGATGGAAAAACCATCAAAGTGCCAAAACAAAAATGCCAAATACCAAAAACCAACAATCTCCCAAAAGAGATCATAACCAGAAATCAAAATTCAGATACAGAGAGTAATCAATCATCTCAAAATAACAATCTCTCCCCCAATGAATAATATCTCCCCAAAAGATAGTGTGTTTTTCCATAGATATCTCTCCCCCTTTGACATCTGTAGACACCTAAAATTGTCCAATCTAATTAAATAAATATCTTTATTTATTTAATTACTTTAGCCTAATTCATCTATTAATTAAATAAATCCTTATTTATTTAATTAATTCATTTATCCTCTTCTAGCCTTATTTCTCATTTAGATAAATACATTTATTTATTTAAATTATCCTTTTCCTAAATTAAATAAATATTTTATTTATTTAATTATCCCACTTCTTCTATTAATTAAATAAATTTGTATTTATTTAATTAATTCATTAACCTTTTCTACCTATGACACATGTCATTCATCTCTTAATTCATACACTACCTACCCCTTTCATTATTTTATTATTTCTTTTACCTACCCTCTAATCATAGCCAACCTCCTTTTACACCTCTCAATCTTATCCCTCCATTTCATATAGTGTCTTCTATATAAGGAGATGCTTCTTTCATTATCAAACCCCTCGTTGACTACTTGACTACACTACGCTTTTGAACATAGGCGATCCTACTTGCAACCACATTTCGTTCTTTGTTGAGCTCTTGTGTACATAAAATCTAAGAGCAAATATATCAAGCAAGATCAATGGAGATAGGAAGAATGGAGATCCAAAACCCTATTGGACATGTGATGGTATAATCTTTGTGATTTCATTTGATTTGCATTGTCTTAGGTAATCTTCATATGTTATGGTCGATATTTGTTGTTGTTAGGCTAGGGTTTTGTGGTTGAATTCATTTAGCCTTTCAATATCATTATTATTGTTATCCATTTTCACCATATACAACATCAAATACCAAATAAATACAAAACCAAGTTCAAATAGAAAATACCAACTAATTCCATATACCAACTACTCCCCCTGAGAAGCAGCTCTCCTTATCAAAGCCAGAATAAAAGATTTCTCTATTAGTTCTATTGGTTGATGATAAACATCAACCGTCTAAGTCTCTATCGATGGGGGTATGACCCCAAACTGATCTCTGAGATAATCAAAGGTCTCCTTAAGTAGAGGTGTAGTGAAAATATTTGCAATCTGCTCTTTAGTATTCACATAAACCAGTTTTACTTCTTTTGCTTCAACATTCTCTTTCAGAAAATTCAATTTGATAGAAACATGTTTAGTTTTAGAATGTAGTACCAAATTCTTAGATATGTCAATTGCTATAGTGTTATCACAATAGATAGTTATAGGTTCCTTGCATTTTACCTTTATGTCCTTCAACATTTTCTTAAGCCATAATCCCTGTGTACAATTAGTTGCTGCTGCAACATATTCTGATTCTGCTGTTGATCAAGATGTAAAACTTTGTTTCTTACTAAACCATGAAATTAATCTGCTTCCAAGAAAAAATACTCTGCTAGTGGTTCTTTTTTTGTCATCCACATCTCCTACCCAATTTGCATCTATGTATGCACATAATTCAAAGTTTTCATCTCTAGGATACCATAAACCAAGATTTGTAGTGCCTCGTAAGTACTAGAAAATCCTTTTTATAGTTGATTCATGATTTTTTCTAGGATTACTCTGAAATATTGAAACAAGACATACTACATTCATAATATCAAGTCTTGTTTGTATCAAATACAATAGGCCTCTTATCATAGACTTGTACCTAGTCGGATTAATAGGTGTAGATTCATCTCTTAGTGATAATTTGTCATTTGTAGTCATAGGTGTGCTTACCGGTTTAGAGTTCTCCACCCCAAATTTATTTATAACTCCTTCAAGTACTTGGATTGACTCAAGAATATACCTTTATTAGTCTGTGAAATTTGCAATCCTAAAAATAATTTTATTTCTCCAATCATAGACATTTCAAATTCTTGTTGCATTTCAATAGAAAAGTCTTTACATAATCCATCTTCTCCTCCAAAGATTTTATCATCAACAAAAACTTCTATAACCAAGATGTCATCATTAGTCACTTTATAGTATAAGTTGCTATCAGCATTACCTTTAAAAAAACCAATTTTCAAAAGATATTTATCCAATCTAGCATACCAAGCTCTCAGAGCTTGCTTTAACCCATACAAAGCTTTCCTTAACCTGCAAACCATATCTTTGTTATCTGTCAAAAAAAATCCATCAGGTTGCTCAATGTAAACTTCTTATTCAAGATCTCCATTCAAAAATACATATTTAATATCCATTTGATATACTTTGTAGTTCTTGTGTGCTGCAAAAGCCAAGAATAATCTGACTGCCTCAATTCTAGCTATCGGTGCAAAGGTTTCATTATAATCAATTCCTTCTTTCTATGAATATCCCTTACACACTAGTCTTGCTTTATTTCTGATTACCTTCCCATCTTTGTTAAGTTTGTTTCTGAATACCCATTTTGTTCCAATCACATTTTTGTCTTTCGGTAGGGGAACTAATGTCCATGTGTTATTCTTCTCAATTTGTTCTAATTCCTCTTCCATAGCGTTAATCCAGTGTTTATCTTCACATACCTCATTAATTGATGATGGTTCAATTTTAGAAATAAGACATGCCTCTTCATTTTCCAATCTCCCTCTTGTCATAACTCCTTTATATTTGTTTCTAATTATCTGATCTTCAGAGTGATTTAGTCTTACATACTGGGGTGTCTTCGTTTGCTGCTATTCCTCAGTTTCAGTGAAATTTTCAGATGATACCGCTGTAACTGGATCTTCATTCTGTACTGATGGATTCAATGTAGGTTCATTTGTCAGTATTTCTGTTGCCGGTTCAGAGTCTATATACCTTGAAGTTCCTCTAAATTGTTCATCAATTTTCACATTTGTACTTTCAACTATTTTTCTGCAATCTTTTGTTAAAACATCTAGATGCCTTGCTCTTAGATGAATAACCAAGAAATATTCATTCATCACTTCTAGGATCAAATTTGCCAATATACTCATCTCTTCTAATATAGCATTTACTTCCAAATATTCTGAAATATTTAAGAGTAGGAGTAATACCAAACCATAGTTCATGGAGTCTTACCGGTTTCACCTTTGATGTGAACTTTGTTGAATGTATAGACCATTGTGCTTACTACCTCTCTTGAATATACATGTGGTATATTTGCTTCAGATAACATACTTCTAGCTACATCCAAGATAATTTTGTTTTTCCTTTCTACAACTCCATTCTACTATGGTGTCCAGGGTGCTGATAACTATCTTCTAATTCCATTCACTTCACAGAATGCATTAAATTCCTTAGATGTAAATTCTCCTCCTTGATCTGATCTCAGACATTTGATTTTCTTACTAGTTTCATTCTCTACCATTGCTTTGAATAGTTTGAACTTTCCAAGTGCTTCTGATTTTTCTTTGAGAAAAGTAAGCCAACACATTCTAGAATAGTCATCAATGATTAGCATGAAATATCTATCACTTTGTAAACTTTTAGTTCTAGTTGGACCACATAAATCAGTGTGAATTAAGTCAAGAGCATTATTGGATTTTTTTGGAATACTTTTAAAAGATGCTCTAACTTGTTTTCCAAACTGACATTCCTTACATACCAGATTGTGAGGTTTAACAATCTTAGGTAAATCTCTAACGACATTAGTAGTATTGATTTTTACCATGCATTCAAAATTTACATGACAGAGTCTCTTATGCCATAGCCAACTTTCATCAATATGTGCAATCAGACATGTCTTTTCACTGTTATTCAAATGAAAGATGTTACCTCTGGTTTGATTACTAGTTGCAATTTCCAAACCAGTTCTGTTCATAATTTTGCATTTACCATTCTTAAATTGTAACTGAAATCCTTTTTCAACTAATTGACCAACACTCAAAAGATTATGCTTTAAACCTTCTACATAGTAAACATTGTCAGTATTATCCTTACCATCAAGAGATATAGTACCTTTTCCTTTGATCAAACAAGCTTTATCATCTCAAAATCTTACCAAACCTCCATTATATTCTTGAAAGTTCAAGAACTTACCTTTATCACCAGTCATATGATGTCAACATCCTGAATCAATGATCCATTCATCCTTAACTTCAACTTTAGCTGCCAGGGCCTGCTCTACCAATTGAACAGTAGGTGCCGGTTGATCTTTTGTTATAGCAACAAAAACCCATCCATTGTCTATCAGATCTTCATCAGAATCATCAGTGACTCCTTCATCAACAAGATAACAAGATTTATCTTTATTCTTCTTAAATATGTATCTTTGATATTCAAGGTTAGGTTTGTATGTTCTTCTAGCTTCTTCTCTTAGTCTAGCATGTCTATTAGGGTATCTCAAAGCCATATGACCAATCTTATTATTGTTAAAACATTTAAAGGGTTCTTTACCTTCATACTTACTTCCAACTGGACCTTTAGGCATTTTCTTGCAAATAGTGCTTCAAATTCTTCAAGTTCTTCATTTTCTCTCTTGCTTTCCTCAAGTTCTCTTGCATAAAAGTCTTTCCAATCAGATTTGTCAAAAGATGGTATGGATGATGTTGATGCCTTAAAAGCTAAATTTGTCTTTATAGTAGCAATAGGACCAAATTCCTCAATTTCAAAAGCTGAAAGTTTTCCAATCAATGTATCCCTAGTTACTGATGTATTAGGTATTGTTTTTAACTCATTTATAGCAGTAACTTTCATTTTATATGCCAGTGGCAATCCTTTTAAAACTTTTGAAATAATTTCATCTTCACTTAAGGTTCCTCCACAACATTTAATACCCAAAACAATTTCATTCACTCTTTCCATAAAAACATAAATCCTTTCATCTTCTTCCATTTTCAGATTTTCATACCTGACTCAGAAGCTTTCAAGTTTTGCAATTTTGACTATGGAATCTCCTTCATTCAATGTTTCCAAATGATCCCAAATAGCTTTAGCAATTGATCTATCTAATAATCCCATGATTTACTGATCTAATAATGTGCTCAAAAGTGCTTCTCTTGCCTTGCAATCATTTTCCTCATCTTTAGCCAAGTTAGGTGGATTAGGTTGACTTTGAGTAGGAGCAATGCAGCCATTATTTGTAACATCCCATATTTTCTTTCCAATGCAATTCAAATGTGTCTCCATTCTGATCTTCCATATGCTATAGTTGGTTCTAGCAAGTTTAGGACTGTTCTTTCTGAAATAGTTAGACGACATTGGATCTCCTCAAGCTATTAAACTTCTACAAAAAGAGGACTATGCTCTGATACCAATTGTTAGGTCCTGGAGACAACTAAGAAGGGGGGGGGTGAATCAGTTGTCAAATAAATTCAAACCAAAAACAACTTAACCAACCTTAATGCTTAATATCGGCAAACCAAACTTTATGTCGGTAGACAATTAATCAGTTAATATCAGCACCGGTAAAGATTAATGCATGAAACAGAAAGACAATAACATCCATAACAGATAACACCAATATTTGTACGTGAAAACCCTATAAGGGGAAAACCACAGTGGGAAACCTTACCCAGAATCAGATGATACTAATGCAGATAGTATGTGTATACAAATGGGGTATGCACATGCAGAAAGGCCAAGTGCCTAGAGCTCACTGCTCAAACACAAATAGGAGTCACACTGAATACAATTGGATGGTTAAATCCAATGATAATGTACTGCTCAAAATAGCATCTTTCTATGTTGGATTCAGTACCGGTTCAGTTCTAATATGCCTTCACAAAAACCTTGTTTCACCTTAAATGATGTTTGCATGTATAGCTCTGCTTATTTTTGCATATACCTTCTTATAATTCTTCTCCCCAATCATCTTATCGATCTTACAATTAAGATCTTACATATATACCATAACCTAAGACCAATTTTAATAGGTGGGCTCTAAGAGATATTACAATAAGAACATTTTACAAGTAAATCAATAACTGATGCAATAACCAATTTAACATGTCGTCTTAATGCATTTACAACAACAATAAATCATTTCCAAAGTGTGTTGTGCTGATTTGGAAAAGATAAGCCTGTCAATGCATAATCTGGAGCTATTTGCCGGTAACAACAAATATGCAAACATGAATATACCAATGAACAAATCTTCAAGACAAAGTGTCCAAACGATGTCTTCGACATAACCAGGTGTTTTCCATATCATTCCAAAAGTCGGTGAACATTATATCCTGCTGGTGTACCAGATACCGGTGACTATGCATAAGTCACTTGCTTGCCGGTGAATATTGCCAGTCCTTCAAAGTGCCAGAGTTGATAAGTGTTGATAGGTGTTGACATCAATGACAAAACCATACTAAAATACCAACAATACACACACACACACACACACACACACACACACACACACACACACACACACACAGATATACACATATATATATATACACTAGGCTAGACAACTTTTATTACAAAGTTTAAAATGGGTGGTTAAAAAATATGTTGAACACCCATAACAGCCTTCTCGTAGACACGTTATGGGCCCATGTTGCACGAACTCCCGCTATCTTTTTTCCCTAAAAACATAGAGAAATGAAGTTTTTTTGTGGCATTTTTATTGTTTGCTCTACCTTCAATTTGTTAATATATTCACTGTAAATAATATTATCAAGCATACCATGTAGTACTTCCAGTAAATTTTATATGAGAAATACAACAACATCATTCAACCATTTACTCATTTAAGAAATGAATCTACATCTTCATACTATATCAACAATATCCACTTTTTAATCACATCACAGTTACATCTTCCACTCATGCATCTCGTGCTTGTAGTTTCTCTCCTTGTTATATAATGTTTCAATTTTTGTACCTATGTCTGTGTTTCTATACACACACACACACACACACACATCACAGTTACATATTGAACTTCTGCATGGCTTTTTTGAGTTCTCTGGCTATATGGTTATTGTCTATATTTTCATGCATACAGAAATAGAGACACAATACCATTTTATTTTGTTCAAAGATGTTCAATGATGAGTTATAGAAATAGATTTGTTTTTCATCATTTATCTCAATGGCATTGAGGGTTTCATTTCAATGATCTGTTGCAGGTTCACTGAACATAATGGCATGAGGTAGAAAGGGAAACAGGTTTGTTAGACGTCAAACAATTAGAGTCACTTGTGGGGTGCACTTCCCTAATGAAGATAATTTTATCCAAATGAAGACCCAGTGACTCCTGCTGTAGATGACCATTCACCTAACAATGCAAATGATGTGGAAACTGCTACTATACATGACCATCCTACTACAGATTCTAATCCTATTCCACAAACACCACAAGTACAGGTGGCCTCAAAGGATCCCAAACCAAAATGGAGCGTATCTGACATGAAAAAGGCAATATCATGCATAGAAGACAGACACGTCTCTTACAGGTACATCAATCAAATATGGTATCCCCATTGCCTCTTTGAGGGCATGGTTGATGGGAACCACAACTACAACTGTGAGGGGTCCACGCACTATTTTATCAGTAGAGGAGGAGGATGCAGTTGTCCAATGGTGCAAAGACATGGCTGAAATTGGTCAAGTCTCCAAATTAGTCAACTTCAATCAACTCTTGCCCAAATTACTGAGAATAGGCCTAATCCATTCAAAAATGGGATGTCAGGGAGGTCATGGTGGGTAGGTTTTAGACGAAGGCACCCTGATCTGACGATGAGAATAGCAGAAGGAGTGGAATCCGATAGGGCTATTTGCTTCGACCTTCTATTGTTGCCTCTTTCTATGACAACTTGGAGGTAATGTACAACCTCAATCACTATGGTAGTAGTCAGATTTGGAATTGTGATGAGACTGGTGTGCAAGCTGGGAGGAATTGTGGAATGAGAGTGATAGCCAAATTGGGGCAGAGGTGTGTGTCGCACTTAATTTTGAAGAGTAGAAAGTGGATCACTATTTTGGCATGTGTTAGTGCAATCGATTTCAACATTCCTAGATTTTATTTGTTCAAATCTAAGAGGCATATCTAAAACTACATAGCAAACTGCGAGCCAGAAGCATGCATGGCAATCCAAGAACATGCATGGATGACAAAGGAGTTGTTCTTAAATTGGTTGGAACATTTTGCACATTCAGTCCCTGGTGGAGTTTCACCCTCACATAGGGCCCTATTGATCTTCGATGGTCATGGCAGCCATGTAGCCTACAAGACAATTGAAGAAGCAAGGTGGATAGGTATAGATTTGGTAACCCTTCTGGCTCATACAAGCCACAAACTGCAACCACTTGATGTCTCTGTATTCTCACCTTTCAAAAATTATTTCAAGCAACAAAGGAGTATATGGATGTCTAAGTTCCCACAAATTGAAATTGGAAGGGAAGGGTTGGAAACTCTTGCGAGAAAGGCCTTTGCCCAAGCATTGACAGTGACTAATATAATCAGTGGCTTCCATAGGACATGGATTTGGCCACTTAACCGAAATGCATTACAGAATGATATGAAACCAAGTGAGGCATTTGAGGTTGAAATAGAACATGATGCCACTTCAAGGGATGAAGAACCAAAGTATATGGCAGCGGAAGCGTACTTGCGATTGGCAGGTTTTAATGAGGAACAGATTCAAGATTTTGTAGAGCTTTATAGCAAAACAAAAGCAATAGTTGAGGGTACAAGTTTGACACTAGAAATTACCGAAGCAGGTCTGCCCCCACAAACTAGCTAGCCAAGTGAGGGTTTCAAAAATACATCAGTAGGCATGTCTTTGCCAACAAAAGCTGACATACTAGAGTGGACCCAAGAAGCGGCCAACTATGATGATGTAACACTTTCCATGCAAAGTCTGCCAGAAATTGATCCAACAGATGTCATTCATTACTTCACCAATGCAGTCCACTGGGAGCAGCAAGATGGTGTTGATGGTGAAGATGAAGTTCACATAAGTGAAGACAAACATGAGTTTGTGCCATGCACACAAGAGGATGGGAAACAAGTGCCAAGGAAAATCAACAAATTCTTAAGACTTCTAGTGCAAAGAATGAATCAATCTTCACGTGGAGGTAAGAAAAGGGTTCTACATCTTAGTAGCCAATCATAGATCTTGACATCTTATGAGTACATTCAAAGGGAAAAAGATAAAGAGGCTAAAAGGAAAAGAGAAGAGGAATTGGCAGAGTGAAAGAAAGAATAGATGAGACAGAGGAAGGCAGAACATGAAGAAGAAGCGATAGAAAAGGAGGCTATGAGGGTGGAAAAATAGGCCAAAAAATTGCAGGATTCCCAAGACAAGTTCATTCGAAGACAAGACAAGGCAAAGAAAGATGCAGAAGCAAAGCTTGAGAAGGAGAGGATAAAAGCTGAAAAGGCAGCCAAGCATGCAAAGAGGACAAAAGATGTGGCCACAGTCACAGAACTTCTACCCATCCAACACCCAATTCTCATGGAAATGATGAACCTCTTATCCCTAGCCTTTGCAACTATTAATACTATGTAAGTTGGGACTGCACTTGGATCCTCAGACACCATGCAACTTACTTCAGGTGTAAACTAGGCATTCCTTGCTCAAATAAAAAGTTGCTTACAAACCCCTCCCAGCGAAGATTTTTTTTTTGGTGGGCTAGACCCTAGTAGGCCACAGTCTATTGGGGTTGGATTTGTCACACCTCCTCCATTTAATACCCAAATGGAGAATTCATCGAGTATGATGAATTATATTTTGTGAGCCCTCCGAAGAGAAAATTTTGAGTTTTGATATAACTGTGATGTGATTATAGAATGACATACTGCCATATTTTGTAATGTGTTTAGAACTCCATTTTTTCAGATATCTCAGATGGATATTCCAATGAATTGATGGTGTTGTTGTAAATCTCATATGTTTTCTTTTTGTGATGTGATATTTCTCATATATCAGTTGAATTGATCTCGTATATTTCTCACTATCAAAAAAGGCCACATAAGTGTTCAAATTACTCACTATCAAAAAGGCCATATCAATGGAATTTGATTATTCAAATGTCACTGATATGTCCTCTTTTGATAGTGAGAAATTTGAACACTTATAAATATTCAAGTTGCAGTCATCATATTATAAGTATTCAAATTGCAGTCATCATGTATAAATTGTAGTGTGTAATATGTCTACTAGGTCATTGCATCAAAATGATAAAAGGAAGTGTCCCATTTATAAAAAGGCACCAGACAAAGAACTATTTTCTCTGGTTCTTTTTCTCAAATAGGGCACTTCCTTTTGATTAATATGAACTAAGTGTGTTTCTTGCATTAATATGAACTAAGTGAGGAATTTAAAAAAATTGAAACATAAATGATTCAGAAATTGAAACATAAACAAATAAGAAATTGCATTGTCTACTAGATCATTCCCAAAGTACAGATAAAAAAAGAGAAGATTGAAACATATGAACTAAGTGAGGAATTTAAACAAATTGAAAAAGAATAAAATTCTGAAATTGAAACATAAACAAATCAGAAATTGCATTGTCTACTAGATCATTGTGAAAGTACAATTCCAACAAAGAGAATATTGAAACATATGAGCTAAGTGAGAAATTTAAACAAATTGAAACACAAACAATTCAGAAATTGAAACATAAACAATTCGCAAATTGCATTGTCTACTAGATCATTGCCAAAGTAAAGTCATATGGACTTTACCTAAGAGGAATGCTTGTTGTCTTTGACATAGTGAGTTCTAGATCATTGCTTGCCATAACAATCACAACAAAATGCAAAACAAACTAAGGTGTGTTAAGAAACACATTTAATAAGAAATGCATAACTACCTAAGATATCTACACAAATTAATATAAAATGTAAGCATTAAAAGCATAATCTCCAAAGAATTGAAGTGTGTTAATAAACACATTTACATTGATATGATGATCTTCCACAAGTATGGTTCTTCCCTCGATGCTCTAGCACGCCTACAAAAAACAACAATAATCGAGGGTAGCATAACGTTGTAACAACAAATCATCCATATATTATTGAATGCATAAGTACATACATATACATATCCAGCTACATACATATGCACATGTACATAGAATTGCACATATGCACATATACATACATATGCATATGCATATGTATAATGTACATACACATTACAAATAAATAGTTACCTAAGGAATGTGCAAAGGGAATTTGTAGAACTTAGAAATATGCAATGAATTGGATTGTAATCAAAGTGACATGGAAAATTTTGTCTTATAATATAATTTGAATGTGCAATGCATTCAATTGTGGTAGCTAGCAATTTTTGAATTTGAATTTTTGTGGTAAACAGTCATTCATGTCATATTGAATATGCAGAGCTCCATTGCTTCGAATTGTTCAGTTTTATTCTACACACACACACATGTATATGTGTGTGTGTATGGACAATAACCATATATGTATGTGTGTTTCTGTGGATGACAAACATATAGGCACACTAAACTATAAGAGATCATTAAAATCAAATTGTAAACCGCATACAAAGAAATCGTCAATATACAAAGCATAATGCAGCTACGAAGGAGCATAAACCATCATTGGATGTCCAATATGGCTGTTAATATTATTTACAGTGACTATATTGAAAGAAATGTTGCTTTACTAAAAATAGTATAATTTAAATTGAAAGATTTATAACATTTAACATTGACTGTAGAAAGAATTTAGTTATTCAATGTGTACCAATCTAAATGACTGCCCTTGAATAAGGAAACTGATGTTGATTATAGCAAGTTCTGTGGCTATATGGTTATTATCCATATACATATAAATATATATAGACAATAACCATATAGCTAGAGAACTCGCATCAACCATCGTTATAGAACATATTATGCTATTGTGTGTTTCTTCATGTATGCATATACATGTATATATATACATATACATATAAATGTATATGTACATACATGTACACATGTATATATATACATATACATATATATGTATATGTGTGTATATATATGTATGTGTATACATATATATGGACAATAACCATATAGGTAGAGAACTTGAAACTGTATATAACAAGGAGACAAACTAAAAGCATGAGATGCAGGAGTAAAATATGTAACTGTGATGTGATTGAAAACTAGATATTGTTGATATTCTATTAGATAGTGAACAATTCAATCATTGAACATTTTTCAACAAAAAATAAATGGTATCGTATAAATATATATAGAGAGATAGATCATTGAAATGAAACCCTCAATGCCATTGAGAGAAATGATGAAAAAAAAATCTATTTCTGTAACTCATCATTGAACATCTTTCAATAAAATAAAATGGTATTGTGGGTATGTGCAGGATCATGGTGTGCCAAAACAGGCCCTTAAGTGGCAATGAAATTTTAGAAAATCAAAGTTATACAACTTGACATGAAAATTTGAATAAGTTGTGAACATTATTTTTAGAATATGTAACAAAAGAATATATAGAAAATTGAATGTAGTTTCTAAGCTACTAGTTGTTTTTTGGAAAAAAAAATCCTATTTGATGAAAATTTCAAATTTCAATGCAGTGGTACTAAAATTTTAGGAAAAAAATAAGAAGTAGACGTATGTTTGACCACCCTAATCACAATCAAATCATAATATTTTTTTATAATATTTATAATATAAGTATTAGACTCATGTCCGGATGTGACACATATTTTTTTTACATTTTTTATAAAGTAAATAATTATTTATGAATTTTTTACTACAGCTTTTCAGAAATTCAGAAACTCCTACGTCTAACCACCTTAACTTGGTCAAAACCTTATGAAATTTAACTTTTTAAAATTTTTCCCTATAGTAGACGAAGCATAGGATGTGATGCATGTTTCGGATTCAAAAAATGTTATACCGTTTCAAAGTTATGAGTGTTTTTCAATTAGTATATCAATCAGGACTATTGCCAAAATTTAATTAGAAAATAAATAATAATTATTTATTAAAGTCGAAATAAGACAAGCCTTATATTGTTGAAAAGTTGGGTACGTCCTTAAAAAACCCTTTTCATTTTATCAATTTTGGCTACAAAAAATGTTGTTAGCCACCAGTGTAAAGTCTCGAAAATCAAGGAATACTGAAAAACACGTTTTTTCAGTTGACTTTCCAGGCTTGTCACTTCCAAGCCAAATACCAAAGCATTCCCGAGCCGAAATTTGAAATTTGAAAATTTGACTACAAAAATCGGATATCCAATATAATCAAATATCCGATTTTAATATATAAATTTGTGGTCCCCAAAAATTTTCCCATTGCCGCCTTTTATTTACTGAACTACCACATTAATGGCGATGGTAGAAATCCGATATCGGATTTTATTAGTCATATTTTAGAGAGAGAGAGAGAGGAGAGGGAGAGAGAGAGAGAGAGGAGAGAGAGAGAGAGGGAGAGAGAGATTAGGGGAGATGGAGAGAGAGAGAGGGAGAGGGAGAGGGAGAGGGAGAGAGGGAGAGAGACACAAATTGTGTCGTTATGGGTCGTATATTGTCCTAAGAGGTCGTAAGACACAATATGACCCCTTAGGACACAATATTTGATTTTAATCAGTAAATTCTCTAACTAGATTTGTTTATTAATATATTAATATATTAATTTATAAATAAATTAGTATATGATATTGGGGAGAGGGAGAGGGAGAGGGGGGAGTGGGGGGAGAGAGAGAGAGAGAGAGGGAGGGAGGGGGGAGGGATAGAGAGATCTTAGGGGAGAGAGAGAGAGGGATGGGGAGGGGGAAGGGAGATATGGGTAGGGGGAGGGGGAGAGAGAGAGATAGAGAGAGAGATGGAGAGAATAGGGGAGAGGGATAGAGAGAGATTAGGGGAGAGAGAGAGAGAGAGAGAGAGAGAGAGAGAGAGAGAGAGAGAGATGGAGAGAGAGGAAGGGAGGGAGGGGAGGGAAGGTAGAGAGAGATAAAGAGATTAGCAGAGAGAGAGAGAGATTAGTGGAGAGATTAGGGGAGAGAGAGATAGAGACAGAGAGATTGAGGGAGAGAGTTGGGGAGGGGGAAGGAAGAGAGAGAGAGATAGAGAGAGATTAAGGGAGAGAGAGATAGATGGAGAGATTAGGGGAGAGGGATAGAGAGAGATTAGGGGAGAGAGAGAGAGAAGGAGAGAGAGAGAGATTAGGGGAGAGAGAGAGAGAGATTAGGGGAGAGGGGAGAGAGAGATTAAGACATCATGAACCCTTATGAGATTAGGGGAGAGAGAGAGAGAGAGAGAGATTAAGACATCATGAACCCTTATGACCTCTTAGGACACCATATGACCCCTAATGACACCATATTAGGTTGCTTTGGGTCATATTGTGTCTTAAGGGGTCATATTGTGGCTTACGACCCCTTAGGACACCATATGACCTCTAAGGACATGATTTGGTGTCTTAAAGGGGTCCCATGGTGTCGTTAGGGGTCATATGGTGTCCTAGGATACCATATGACCCCTTAGGACACAAAATTGTGTGTTATGGGTCATATGTTGTCCTAAGGGGATGTAAGACACCATATGACCCAAAGCAACCTAATATGGTGTCATTAAGGGTTTAATGGTGTTCTAAGGGGTCATATGATGTCTTAAAGGGGTCATATGACACACTAGGACACAATATGACCCATAACAACCAAATATGTGTCTTAAGGGGTCATATGGTGTCCTAAGGGGTCGTAGGACACCATTTGACCCCTTAGGACACCATATGACCCAAAGAAACCCAATATGATGTCATAATGGGTCGTATGGTGTCCCAAGACACCATATGACCCCTTAAGACACCAAATCATGTTGTTAGGGGTCATATGGTGTCCTAAGGGGTCATATGGTGTCCCATGAACCCTTATGACCTCTTAGGACACCATATTACCCCTAATGACACCATATTGGGTCGCTTTGGGTTATATTGTGTCCTAAGGGGTCATATTGTGTCCTAAGGGGTCCTATGGTGTCCCAAGACACCATATGACCCCTATGGATACCATATGACCCCTAACAACACCATAGGACCCCTTAAGACACCAAATCATGTCGTTAGGGGTCATATTATGTCTTATGACCCCTTAGGACACAATATGACCCCTAACGACACAATTTGGTGTCTTAAGGGGTCCTGTGGTGTCCCAAGACACCATATGACCCCTATGGACACCATATGACCCCTAACGACACCATAGGACCCCTTAAGACACCAAATCATGTCATTAAGGGTCATATGGTGTCCTAAGGGGTCATAGGACACAATATGACCCCTAACGACATGATTTGGTGTCTTAAGGGGTCCTATGGTGTCATTAGGGGTCATATGGTGTCCATAGGGGTCATATGGTGTCTTTGGACACCATAGGACCCCTTAGGACACAATATGACCCAAAGCGACCCAATATGGTGTCATTAGGGGTCATATGGTGTCCTAAGAGGTCATAAGGGTTCATGGGACACCATATGACCCCTTAGGACACCATATGACCCCTAACGACATGATTTGGTGTCTTAAGGGGTCCTATGGTGTCCCAAGACACCATATGACCCCTATGGACACCATATGACCCCTAACGACACCATAGGACCCCTTAAGACACCAAATTATGTCGTTAGGGGTCATATGGTCTCTCTCTCTCTCTCTCTCTCTCTCTCTCTCTCTCCCTCTCCTTCTCTCTCTCTCTCTCTCTAAAATATGACTAATAAAATCCGATATCCGATTGGCAATGGGAAATTTTTGGGGACCACAAATTTTTGTACTAAAATCGGATATCAGATATCCGATTTTAGGACAAAAAACCAAGAAAAAAAGGGTTTGTGGGCCATTTTGTAGATTCCAATGGCCCACAGTCTGCATATTCTGTTTTCTATCGAGGATCATGGGTTTTCAGATAGCTAGAGACAAATTTGTGCTTTTGGAGATTCTTAAAGTGAAAAATTACATTGTCAATCATGAAGGAGCATATGTGTGGAGGGAAATGGGGAGTAGTAGTCGTCGGAAGTCTAAACGCAAAAGAAAACTTTCAAATGACCAAATTGAAGTGTATAGAGAAAGATATAGAGAATGTCATAGGAGGAGAAGACAAGGTATGTTAAATATTGCTAATGTTACTTCAACTGAAGAGGAAATTGAATTTGAAAATGACATAGTCTGAGAAACCAAAAGGCTACTCAAAGAGTGAATAGCTGATATGGTCCATGAAGTCGCCTCACAAATGATATCAGGATGTTGCACTATAGGTGGGCGATCAACAGGAGGAGGGGGGATATATGGGCCCTGGACTACTCTTACTGCCCCAGGTCTATTTTGGGGCATACCTAAACCTACACACTGGAAAGGTTGGATGTCAAAGTAGTTCACATGTTTGTGTAAAACAAACTCAGTGTACAATTTTTTTATGAAATAGAAGGGGATATCAAGATTGTTGTTGGGTGGTTTGTCGAAAACCATCCACCAACGATCCGAAATTTTTTTCACAATCCCACCATTTGTGCACCATTTAATAGAAAGTTTTGTTTTTTGGGGATCTACAGGCTAACCAGTACAAGGATTGACAAACAATGAGGCGATTTCGACTTTGGATATCTCGAGATCCTTGATATCCTTATACGACAAGCCATTTGCATATTTTTCCCTCATAGAATCTTGCCACAAAAGGGTGGCATTGTGCTCCTCAATCATGGTTTCCATAAGTTTTATAATTGATGTGAGAGGATCAAAAATTGGGTTTAGATGAGGGATCCTATGATATACTTCTGCAATCCCCCTCAATTCATTCAAATTTTGTGCAATCAAATCCTGAAATGAAGGGGGGGTTGGCAAATGAGGGTTTGGTTGTTGCAGTCAGTGTTTTCATTATTATCCCCCATTTTTAACCTAATTGAATGTAAACAATTAAATTTAGTTAACAAATTTAAACAATTAGGTATTTGATTTAAAAAAACCTAGTTTTCATGAAAAAAACCATATTTTCAATGAAAATCAAATAAACATTAACAAAAAATATAAAAAATGAATGAAAATGATTCAAAATGATAAAATTCTTACCTCTAAATCTATTTTTTAGCAATTTTTTATCAAAACACCGGATATCGGGTGCAACAGATATCAGATTTTGATGAAATCGCGCGGCCCGTGAGTTAACAATGACTCATAGGCTGTAACTATCGAAATATAAAAGTCTCAGGAAATCGGATATCCAATTTTTATACTTAAATTATTTTTTAATAACATATATAATACAATAATATATTATTATATTATATAATACGTATTGTATTATATAATATATTATTATATTTCTTTTTTGGATCAAATATAATAGAGTCATTACATATCACTAGAACTGACTAAGAATATCTACATCAGGGCACCATAGGAGGGTGCAGCCAACAAAAAGAGACATATCACCAGTATTGACTGAGAATTATAGTTCCAGAGTAACACTAGTCACATAAGGGGATATGATTACAAAACTTACATCATAATGTACAAGCAAAAAGATCAAAATAAAGAGACATAACAGCCTATGAGTAAGAGATTTCAGAGTCTGGAGAAGAGTTGGCTCCCATTGGTAGGATCCAAGCCACCCAGCCCCTATCTCCATCTTGCCATACTTCCATACGATCATCAAGAATGTCTTCCTTGTGAGGGTGTGAGGTGTTCAGGTGCATCAGGTCAACTTCCTCCCGAGAAATCTCCATATGCAGATGTTTACGGTCCATCTATTTCATGAAGGCCATTAGTGCCTGCTCAAAAGCCACCTTTCCTAGTTCATCTCTTTCCCATGTGAATCCGTGGGATAGCTCTCTGATGTAGACAGTGGTGACACCCTCCTTTATCCATTTATCAAACTTATCTAAATCTAGCTTTATAACCATAGTGACCTACATTGAGACAGTATGAAAGATGAGTCTCCTAAGAGACTCGGTGAGGTGCCTGGTGCTGTTATTAAAGACATCATCATTACGATATTTCCAAATGAGCCAAAGAATTTCTAGAGATAAACAAGACCAGAAGATATTTGCAGTTTTCCTATAGCCCTTAATGTAGCCTCAAACAACATTAATGATTTCAACACAATTAGCATCCAGATTTATGCCGAACAAGTTCTAGATTTCCTTTGCAAAATGACAGTTAAAAAAAATATGTTTAACAGACTCTGGAGTCCTACAAATCTTGCAATTTAGGTAGTTACCCTCCTTGTCCTTAATCGGGAGTTTATTTAATAGCAGTCTCCATCCAAAGAATAGTTTTTTTGGTTCATTTGGAGTCATCCAAAATTTACCTAATCTATCTTTCCAAACCCCAAGCTCCCAGTTTAGGTCCCCACATTTATTAAGGTGAAGAAAAATGGTATCTTCCTCAGTGAGGGATGCATAGATGTTTTTGTCTTTAAGCGAGGAAAGAGGTGTGCCATCAACCCAACTAATCCTAGAGAAGGAGAAGAGGGGGGGAGAGAGGTGAGGTGGGGGAAGAGCTTTGGCTAGGGCCATCTTAAGGATGTTATAGGTTCTGCTTTGGGATAACAGAATGGAGAAGGAAAGTTGCAAATCTTCCCAAGATCTAAGTTGGCCATTCACCAGAATCTGTTCAAAATACTTGATTCCCATATTGTGCCATTTAAGTGTAGAACAACCTTGAAGAGATGCTAAGGGTTTTCCATTATGTATAAGGTTCCACCAGATAGATCTATCACTAGTGATCTGATTCAGACTATTTGCTTTGAGATTTTACTGTACCAAGTGTTTCACCTATTCCCAGGCCTTCCATAGGGACTTGAAGACTCCTGAACTAGCTGGGGCTATATCTATTTGGCCAAGAAGAAGGTCAATCATGGGCAGGTCTTTCCACTTCTTGGCTTTTTTTTGGAATTCAGGATGATATATTGTTCCATATTAGGACTTTCCATGTCTCCTCACCATCCATGGCTTTAAGGATCCATTTGGAGGTGAGTGCTATCCCTTGTGTTCTAAGATCTTTTAGCCCCATCCCACCATAAAGTTTGTTCGTAGTACACCATTCCCATTTCACTGCATGTTGTTTCCTGGTACCTTTCCCATTTGACCAAAGAAATTCCCTTATCTATTTTTTAATATGGTTAAATTGATAGTTCTTGAAGAGCTAGGCAGTGAAGAAATAGATATTATATGATTCCAAGATCTTTTGATAGACCTGAAATCTACCAGCCAGAGATAGATAGTTCCTGTTCCATTTAGAGAGTTTCTTCTCTATCTTATTCCTTACCCATTCCCACATTTCTTTTAGATTTGGGAGGACAAAGAAGGGGATACCTAGATATTTAACCATATGGGAAGGACCCAACCAATTGAGAGAGAAATTTGAGAGCCAGTCCAGAGGTCTGTCCTCCCAGCCAAGTAGGTTAGATTTGTGCATAGCTATCTTACTTCCAGAAGCAAGGCAAAAAACATTTATATTTTCTAGCAGGGCTGTGAGGTTTTCTTCATCAAGTTTAATTAGCATTGCAGTATCATCAAGAAATTGGATATTACATATTTCTTTTTTATTAGGTAAGGATATGCCCTTAACAAGAGGAGTGACAGAGGAGTCTTTGAGTAAATAGAACATTGCATCAACAGCTATAACAAATAATGTTGGGGCTAGAGGGCACCCTTGCCTTATTGACCTTGACAATGCAAATTTGGGGGATCTCATTCCATTCACTTTAGCTAAGGCATTAGCATCACTTAATAGTGTTTTGACCAATTTACAGAACCCCAGGGGAAATCCTAGAGTCTGGAGCATCTACATAATATAGTCCCATTCAATTCTATCATATGCTTTCTCGAAGTCGATGAGTAACATGGCTCCATTCTATCCTGTTTCTCTTGCCCAATGAAGTGATTCCCAACATGTGATTAAGTTCTCTAATATATATCGTCCTTTGACAAACCCAGTTTGTGTATTACTGATAATCTTAGGTAGGATATTTTCCAATCTGCTTGCTGTCAATTTTGCTAATATCTTATATGAAACATTTAACAATGTAATGGGTCTCCAATTTTTTAACCAGGGTTCTATCTCCCTCTTTGGGAATGAGTTTAATCAGTCCTTGGTTTATTTTTTCACCCAGGGATCCCTTGTGAATAGCCTCAGAGTATAGCTCATGGAGATCATCTATAATCCAGTCAACATTATCCTTGTAAAATTCTACTGGGAACCCATTAGGGCCAGGGGATTTGTCATTACTGAGGGCATCTATAGCCTCTTTGATTTCTATTTTGGAGATTTCTTCTCCAAGAATCCTGCTATCATCTTTATCGAGGAGTTTGGGTACTAAAGACATAATTAATTTCCTTGCATTTTCCCGTTCCTCTCTAACTGGTTCTGCAGAAAATAATTGCTTGTAATACTAAGAAAAACATTCTAGAATTTCATTTGGTTCAGAGAGGTTTTTATTGTTTTCCCATATAGAGTCTATATTCTCTCTTTCTTGTTTCATTTTGAGCATCTGGAAGAAGAACTTGGACCCCCAGTCCCCTGAATCTAACCTGTTAAGCTTAGCTCTTGCTCTCCATCCTTTAATTTTTTGGTTTTGAAGTCTTCTAAGATCATTTTTGGCTCTGATTAGTTGATCAGTGAGTGTTGCATTTTTCGGGTCCCATTGTAGTTCATATTCTGCCATTTGTAGTGTATTGTTCAATTGCATCTCAGATGCTCTGGCATCCTTAGCTTTCTTTTTATCAACCACCTGACAAAGTGAGGTCCAGGTTGCAATATTTTGGTTCCCCCTTTCTATGTTAGACAACTTGTTGTTTCCACATTTGTCATACATTCTAACCAGGTATAGTGCACATTTAAGATCACCATCCTTTAGCAAGTTAGTGTTCATTCTAAAATTCAAATTAGGGCTAGTAAGGGCCATTTTGCTATTATTTATCTTAAGCCCAATCATAATGGGATGATGGTCAGATAATGTATATGGTATGACAACATACTGAACACCATCCTCATTTTTAATAATTTCAAAGAATTCCCTGTTGAAGTAAAATCTATCTAGCCTGCAGTATACTCTCTTATTGTATTGCTGGTGGTTACACCAGGCGTACCATATTGAGTTGTGTTCACCTTTTTTACCTGCAATTGGGTTGAGCAACCTCAATTTATTGACCATCCTCTCCCAGTGAATCCTCTCTGCTCCTTTCCATTCCACCTTATTCCCTCCCTGTTTATCTTGTGCATTGAGTACCATATTAAAGTCTCCTCCCAAAAGCCAGGGGATGTCATCTAATTTTGCAATCCATTCCCACATCTCCTCTCTTTCTCGGTAGTAATTGGAGGCATAGATTAAGCAGAGACCAAATGTCTTATTTTCATTCTGTAATATTACCCATACTACCCTATCACAGGGGGATTGACCCCATTTGAGAATCTTCTTCTTCCATTTCGGACTTAGTAAAATTACAACTCCACCCTTGCCCTTAGGGTGTTTGGTATAGAAGGGGGTGGCTTCCCTCCATATGGATTTTAGCCCAATTTCTAGAGAGAATCCTACTGATTTTAATTCTTGGAGCATTAGGCAGTCAATTTTCTTATGCATATTTAAGAATCTCTTGCCCACATATTTCCTATCAGGGGCCTCTAATCCCTTGATGTTCCATGAGATGGTTTTCATCACTGGGGAGTTGTTTCAGAGTTGTCCCCTAAGGTTTTAAACCCTTCAAAACATTTGGGCCATTCCTCAGATTTAGAGAGGTGGCTGGCATCAAAGGCCACAGTTGATAGTGGTCTCCCTCTTTTTTTCCTGAGTTCATAGAGCTAATCAGGTCCTAAGGAATCTTTTCTAGCTGAATTATCTTTATTAACTCTAGGAGATGTTTTCCTCCTTTTTTTTTTTGTTATATTACTAAATAGTTCTTCTCCCCCACCATTGGTTCCAACCTCAAAGGTTCTAGGATTAGGGGAGAATGTACTTTCTCTTTCAATACTATTATTCACTGTTTCAGCCAACTGTAACCCTGGATCAATACCATGCCCTTTCTCAAGGGGTTGGTTAGAAGGGGAAGTGACAGTCTCCACCTCCCCATCAGTGTTATCAGAGGTTTTCCTAGTAAGAATTAGCTCTCCTCCTTCCTTAGCCTCCACTGGAATATTTTCCATATGACGGACACTTGTGGGGGCATTCATAGTAGCTTTAGGTCTAAGAGGGGAGTGACTAACCCTCTTGGTAGCACTGGTGGCAACCTGGGTATCACCATCTTCCCCTTCAATCAACTCTTGGAGGAAGGGTATGGTACATGATTCAATTTCCTTTTTTTGATTAATTAATGCTGATTCCAGTTGTTTTTCTATGCTCTGCAGCCAACTTCAGCTATTCAAATACAATCTGCTGAGCATTTTGCCTCTTAGGTTCACCAAAAGGAAGGGAGATATTGACCTTATCTAATTCCACTACATTAGGTTCACTAGTGGCACGATTAGCTTCTTTTAGTGCCAACTGATATTTGAGAATAGTTTCTGCAATTGAGGGAGGTGAAGTGGATGGGCAGGGGGGTTTGGGGTTGAGAGAAGAGAGGAGAAGGATCAAATGAAGGTATAGTCTCAGCAACCCTAGGTTGAGGGGAAGGGTCAAGGGGTGGGTTTGCAGAGGGGTTAGGGTCTGACTTATTGGTTTCTTCTGACTCTGGGTGGAGGCGGGTTCTGGAGGAGGTCTTCTTGAAAGAGGTACCATTTTTCTTCACCAACAGAGGGCAGTTCTTCAAGTAATTTCCACTTCTTCTACATCTATGGCATGCATTAATCCCTCCTAAATATTCTAGTGGGCACGAGAAGAGTTGGCTATCAATACAAATGTCGATACCAGAGGGGAGGGTTACTTTAGGGTTGAATGCAATGTGTACCCTCGCATCCATGTGAGGTAGTAGAGAGGCTAAGGGGTCAATTTTTATAACCTTTCCAAGTGGCTCCATAATTTTAGAGATATAGTTCCATAGAAAAGGAGGGACATTTTTAATAACTACCCATTTAGGGTTGGAGAGTGCCATTATTTCTTAATTACAAGCAAGTGGAGTCCAAGGAACGACCCTAAAATAGGTGTTTCCTATACTCCAAAATTATTTTTCAATAACTTTCCTTTGCATCTCATTATCATTAAAGAATATAAGAAATAAACCTTTTTGTAACATTCTGCAAAACGAAAACTGAATTCCAAATTTAATAGATCAAGTATCCTGAAACCATTTATTGAGATATTGTCTAGATGGCATTTTATCTACATCAAGGGCTACTAAAAAAATTGCAGAATCCCTAAGCCTAGCTATTTCTTTAGAGATACATTCAGTCATAGAAGAATTAGGTTTAATGATGACTCTCGGGGCCGAGGCCATCTCACCTTCTTCGCAACTTGCTGCTGCATCTTGTATTGCCTCTGGTTCAAACCTCGCCCCATCTGAAAAAGATGCTCAGAGCCCTTGCACAGCTTCATTGAAAGTCTTTTTGCCATTGATGGGGGTTTTGCGGGTATTATGCCCTTCACTATCGGTTTTGCTCTCCATTAATGGAGGCACGAACAGATTTAATGTGGGGGCCTCCCACTAGGACTGGGAGCCCTTGGGTAGAGAGTCGACCTATAGCCAAGAACCGTTCATGTGCCTTGGTTGCAGAGCTCCCTCTCCCGCTAAAAGGTCTTGGCCTATTTTTAACTTTAATTTTTGAAACTAATATATTATTATATTATATAATACATATTGTATTATATTATATATATATATTATAATATATAATATAATATAATATAATATTGTATTATATAATACATATTATATAATATATTATTATATTATAATATAATATAATATAATAATATATTATATAATATATATAATGTAATAATATATTATATAATATATTATTACATTATATATATTCTATAATATAATAATATATTATATATTATATAATATGTAACATATAATATTTTTTTTAAATTAAAATTACAAATAAAAATCGGATATCCGATTTGCATAGGCAATTACCAGGCCAAGGTGTATTGACACCCAGTCCAAGCAAAAAGTCAACACGGATTTTCACGTTTTTAGGCGAGTGAGGAAGGCTATTTTTTTCACATCGCCACTTTTTGCCCCCCCTTGATCCTGCACTAACCCTTGTGTCTCTATTTGTGTATGCATGATAATATAGACAATAACCATATAGCCAGAGAACTCAAAAAAGCCATGTAAGAGTTGTAAGTATGTAACTGTGATGTGTGTGTGTGTGTATATATATATATATAGACTCACAGACATAGGTACAAAACTTGAAACATTATATAACAATAGCCATATAGCTAGAGAACTCAAAAAAGCCATGCAGGAGTTGTAAGTATGTAACTGTGATGTGTGTGTGTATATATATATATATATATAGACACACAAACATAGGTACAAAACTTGAAACATTATATAACAATAACCATATAGCCAAAGAACTCAAAAAAGCCATGCAGGAGTTATAAGTATGTAACTATGATGTGTGTGTGTGTGGGTGTGTGTATAGACACATACATAGGTACAAAACTTGAAACATTATATAACAAGGAGAGAAACTAGAAGCATGAGATAGTGAATTGTGACGTGATTAAAAAGTGGATACTGTTGATATAGTATTAATATGAAGATTCATTTCTCAAATGAGTAAATGGCTATAGGCAAAGAACTTGAAACTATATATAACAAGGAGACAAACTGAAAAGCATGATATGTAGGAGTAAGATATGCAACTATGATGTGATTGAAAACTGGATATTGCTGATATTCTATTAGATAGTGAACAATTCCATCATTGAACATCTTTCAACAACAACAAAAAATGCTACCGTATAAATATATATACAGAGATAGATCATTGAAATGAAACCCTCAATGCCATTGAGATAAATGATGAAAAACAAATCTTTTTCTGTAACTCATCATTGAACATCTTTTAACAAAATAAAATGGTATTGTGCCTCTATTTCTATATGCATGATAATATAGACAATAACCATATAGCTGAAAATAAAATGAATAAATGGCTGAATGATGTTTTTTTATTTCTCATATGAAATTTATTGGAAGAAATGTATGGTATGCCTAATAATATTATTTACAGTGATTATATTAACAAATTGAAGGCAGAGCAAACAATGAAAATGCCACAAAAAATCTTCATTTCCCTAAGTTTTTAGGGCCAAAAGGATAGTGGGAGTTCATGCCACATGTACACAGCCACACACACACACACACACACACACACACATACATATATATGTGTATATATGTATATATGTATACATGTAATGATAAATAATGAAAGGGTTTTGAATAATTATGAACAATAATCAATCTTTTTTGCATTCTCTGTAATGATTTTGGCATTATAAATAGAGAGACACCATTTAACAGCGCACCCATCAAATGAAATGATAAATAATGAAGGGGTTTCGAATAATTATGAACAATAATCAATTTTTTTTGCATTCACTGTAATGATTTCAGCATTATAAACAGAGAGACATCATTTAACAGCACACCCATTAACCATTTAACACACACACACACACATGTGTGTGTGTGTGTGTATATGTAATGATAAATAATAAAGGGGATTTGAACAATTATGAACAATAGTCCATTTTTTCGCATTCACAGTAATGATTTTGATGGTATAAACATAGAGACAACATTTAACAATGCAGCCATAAAAGGAAATGATAAATAATGAAGGGGTTTCAAACAATTATGAACAATAATAAATTATTTTTTCATTCACTGTAATGATTTCAGCATTATAAACAAAGAGACAACATTTAACAATGCAGCCATAAAAGGAAATGATAATAATGAAGGGGTTTCAAACAATTATGAACAATAGTCAATTATTTCCACATTCACTGTAATGATTTCGACATTATAAATAGAGACACGCCATTTAACATTGCACCCATAAAAAGAAATGATAAATAATGAAGGGTTTTCAAACAATTATGAACAATAATCAATTATTTTCACATGCACTGTAATGATTTCGGTATTATAAATAGAGAGGCACCATTTAACAACGCATCCATACAAGGAACTGATAAATAATGTAGGGGTTTCGAACAATTATGAACAATAATAAATTATTTTCACATTCACTATACTAATTTTTGCGTTATAAATAGAGACACACCATTTAACAACGCACCCATAAAAAGAAATGATAAATAATGAAGGGGTTTCGAACAATTATAAACAATAATTGACTATTTTTGCAATCACTGTAATGATTTCGAAATTATAAATAGAGAGACACCATTTAACAGTGCACCCATAAAAAGAAATGATAAATAATGAAGGGGTTTCAAACAATTATGAATAATAATCAATATTTTTCGCATTCAATGTAATGATTTCGGCATTATAAATAGAGAGACTCTATTTAATAGCGCACCCATAAAATGAAATCATAAATAATGAAGGGGTTTCGAACATTCATAAACAACAATCAATTATTTTCGCAATCACTGTTATGATTTCGGCATTATAAAAAGAGAGACGCCATTTAACAATGCACCCTTAAAAAGAAATGATAAATAATGAAGGGGTTTCGAACAATTATGAACAATAATCAATATTTTTCACATTCACTGTAATGATTTCGGCATTATAAACGGAGAGACTCTATTTAACACAACACCCATAAAATGAAATCATAAATAATGGAGGGGTTTCAAACAGTTATAAACAATAATCAATTATTTTCGCATTCACTTTCATGATTTCACCATTATAAAAAGAGAGACGCCATTTAACAATACACCCATAAAAAGAAATGATAAATAATGAAGGGGTCTCGAACAATTATTAAACTGTAATAGAGCATTGAAACGAAACCCTAAACCGTATACAAATAAATCATCAATAGACAAAGCATAATGCAGTTGCAAAGGAGCAAAACCATCATTGGACATCCAATATGCAAGGAGGAAGAGTGACCGCTACCTAGGAACAAGGCGATGAGGAGGTTGCAGAGGAGGCCGAGGTTGCGAGTGAAGAAGAGCTTGCAGAGGAGGCCATCAATGGAGAGATGACGTTTCGAGTGAAGAAGAGCTCATAGAGGAGGGCACCGATGGAAGACAAGGTTAAAAATGCAACCACAAACCTTCATTTCCCTAAGTTTTTAGGGCAAAAAAGATAGCGGGAGTTTGTGCCACATGGGGCCAGCAAACGTACGCGAGAAGGGGGTTATGGGTGGTCAAAAAAAAATTTGACCCCCCATTATAAACATTTTTATATTCATCTCCATTTTAATTATATGCATATGATTTTTTTTAAGTTAACTATTTTTTATAGAAAGGTGAAAAATATATTACTTTTTAGGTAGTTTATAAATGGATATTGGCCTTTTGGTGTGCAAGTATTGGCGCAAAAGAGGTCAAGTATTGGGCGACACTTTGAAATGAGAACTTTTTGACCTCTCGATGCATAACGACCCCTAGAGATTGGATCGTTACTACCCAAAAGCCAGATCAATAGGTTTAATAAGTTAAGTCGCATACAAAGACAACCAAAAAAAAATAATCAAAATTCGATGTATCGTTTAGGATATGTGGGTGCGTGAAGTTAGCTATGATGGCTACTGGTGCTCTTCCCCTATCAATTTCCATTTTAGGGGAAGAGAATCAATAGATAACATAGTTCCAATAACCATCACCTTATTGTCATGTTGACCCCCCAATAGTCGTCATAGTGAAAACACCATTAATGAAAAAAATTTATACCAATAGCCGATCATTTTTTGTAATTAATTGGCCCATTTGTGCACAACTATTGGAACCTTTGTCCCAATTGTGTACCACTATAGGAATATTTGTGCACCACTATTGGGACATTTGTCAACAAGTACTAGCAATTTTGAGTTGACAGTTACTGGAACATCTTTAGTTAGGTATCACGCGACACTTTGAAATGTGTACTTTTTGACCTTTGTGCACATAACTGATTCCACAACGTGCATCGTTACTACCCAGAAGC
Organism: Cryptomeria japonica; assembly: GCF_030272615.1. Lineage (NCBI taxonomy): Eukaryota > Viridiplantae > Streptophyta > Pinopsida > Cupressales > Cupressaceae > Cryptomeria > Cryptomeria japonica. The sequence goes on along the minus strand of NC_081411.1, from coordinate 61,404,878 downwards.
TAGATCAATAGCTACAAGCAGTTAAGTCGCATACAAAGACAACTAAAAAAAATAAATCAAAATCCAATGTACCGTTTAGGATCTGTGGGTGCGCAAAGTTAGCTATGATGACTACTAGTGCTCTTCCCCTATCTTGTATTTATGTGTTCTCATATACTAAAAGGGCGGACTTAACCGACACACTCTAACTTGACAGGTTACGTGTCTGGACCCACATCTCCCAATAATACTCCATTTCTGTTTTAAAATTTATTGTTGCCATTTCCATTTTCAAATTTATTGTTACCATTACCATTTTCCTTTACTCACCATTTCAAACGAGGCCAATCCCACTCCATGTTTCTTATACCACATGCGGGGTGATAATAAGTCATGTAAAGGTATCATAATAAGTTTCTTTCTCCATGCAACATGATATTTAAAACGAGGTGCCATTTTTTTTTATTAATAATTTTTTGGACTTCTTTTATGATAAAGAGTTTTTTTTTTTTAAGATTTTAACAATCTTAAACAATAAATTATTAATAGTTAATATTGACAATTTTAATTTTTTAAAATAAAACTAAAAAAACTAATTTTTAGATTTTAATAATTATAAATAATAAATTATTAATAGTTAATATTATTAAAAAATGATTTTTTTAATTTTAGCTTTTAAAAAAATTATTAATAAATTATAATTTATATTTAGTAAGAATTCATTTTAAACAATAATAAGGATAAAGTTAAAAACAAAAAATAATTTGTTCTACTGAAAAAAGTATGTTTGGGTGCATTCTTCTAACTACATAGACAATTTGTTCCCCCTGAAGTTTCCATATTTTACGTCTTGATTCATCTATTTCAAAATGTTCAGTGATAGGGAAATTAAAAAAATCATTTTAAAATACACATAACATGAAGAAATTGGATACAAAATTTAGGGAGGGATATAATTCTAATATTATTTCATTTTAAAATTTTGGTTTTATGTTTTATCTTAGTGTTTAGGTTTTATTTTATTTATTTTTATTATGTTTAAAAAATTAATTTTATTGTAAAATTAATGAGGATTAAAATTAATATTAAGGGTAATTTATTAGAATTAAGATTAAGATTAAAGATGGAAATAACCAAAAAAAATTATTTGTAATATTTTTAAATAATTATAATGAGAATTATATTAAGATTGAGTTTATTATTATAATTATAGAGATCAAATTGCAATTAAAATTATAGGTTTTTAAATTAAATTGTGAGAATTGTTATTACTTGAAATATATTTGATTAATTTAAGTAAGATTTAATTTTTATAATTAAAATTATATAATTTTATTTTAACTATATAATTATTCATTTTTAAGACTCCAACATATATAAAATATAAAACATAATTTATTAATTATTATTTAAAAATTTGTAATAATTATAAAAAAACTATAAATATTTTAATCAAATACATTATAAGAACTAATTCTAGTTATATTTACTTATTATATTCTATAATTGTGAATGAGTGTGTTATTCTAATATTGTGTGTATTATGATATATTTTTTTATATAATTAATATTATATTTATATTTATTATTTTATATTATATAGTATATTATTAAATTTAATCAAATATATATTAAATCATGATACTTTAAGAGAGATAAGGAAAATAGAAAATGGGAGATAAATAGATAGAAATATAGAAAAAGAAAGAAATAGATTTAAAGAGGGATTGAGGTAGAAAGCCAAGGAGGGAGAGACAAAAAAGTGAGAGAGGAGGTAGAGAGATAGATAACCACCTCCACTTCAATTTGAAAAATCCCTTCATTTCAAGCTTTGTTCACTGTAATCTACTTTAATTCAACCAATGATTTTCTAGAAACCCTATCTTTTTTTAACCTAGATCTACATTTACTACAATCTAAATTTTCAAATATTTATTGGATTTTTTTAATTCTATAATTCTACAAGCTAACCTAAGATTTCTTTAAAAAAACTTGATTTTTAACCTCAATTCTCATTGTAAAATATTTGATGTGTATCTATGTATGATGTTACTAACTCATGCTAGAGATTTCTATCTTGATTTCTCCATTTTCCTCTCTCCTTTAATCTCTCCCTCTTTATATGTGTATCTCTCTTTCATACCTCCTCTATCTTTCCTGAGGTGTATATCTATTTCTTTATCCCTCCTTTATTTTCCTATCTCTCTGTATCTCTTTCCTTTTCCCTCCATCTCTCCTACTCTCTCTCTCTCTCTCCCACTCACTCCTCTCACTTTCTCTAGCCTCATTATCTTGTTGACTCGAGAGATTTTGTTTTCATTGTATTTAGAAGGATGAATAATTGATTCAAGATATCACTTCTTCATTTTGACACTAAATAATTGATTCAAGATACCACTTCTCCATTTGACACCTTTGTTGAACAAACAACATCATTTCTTAAATGAACTACCCATTATCCTCATGTACTTCACAAATTTATGCAATTAATAGATCAATTTTGTTTTTCTAATAAACTTGTAACACCTCTTCCTCTACCTATTTCACACTAATGTATGATCATTAGTTTTAATTATTTTTAAGACTTTATGTAGCCAATTATTATTAAAAAAATAAATTAAATTGCAATATGACATTAGATTATTAATTAAAAATTGAATTTAAATAATTACTCTAATTATTTTTTATTTTTTTTGACAAGTCACAACAGAAGCCATATTTTTTAGCTTTTCCCTAGAGCTAAGAACTAGTTGAGTAGACTAGAACCCAACACCTCCCATATAGGAGGCTTGCAACTACTCTAATTATTTATTATTGGTTACCAATTATTTTAAATTAATCAAAATAGATTCATAATTTGGCATTTTAGATTTTGATAACATAATTTATGATTTTATTACAAGATGATCATTTTGGCAAATACTATAAAGTTATTATGTAGACCCAAAGTCATGAATTACTAAAAAATGTCATGACCCAAGCAAGGACTTAACCATATCCTTATCATCTAGATACTTTGAACAATCATTTTCTCTTAGTCACTTGACATATACTTATATTTTGAGCTATCTTATATTTAATTGGTGAAGAGAGTTATTTGTTCAAAATAAAAAGAGGATTAGTAATTATAACAAAAGGACTTAACCATATCCTTATCATCTAGATACTTTGAACAATCATTTTCTCTTAGTCACTTGGCATATATTTATATTTCTAGCTATCTTATATTTAATTGGTGAAGAGAGTTATTTGTTCAAAATAAAAAGAGGATTAGTAATTATAACAAAATAAAGAGGGGATTAGTAATTATAACAAAATAAAGAGAGGATTAGTAATCATAACATACTGTATGGTATAACCTATAGAAAATATGATGAAAAGACAAGAAAAAATAAATGTACTTCACAATTAATTATTTTGTAGATTGCTTTAAAGATTGATTAAAAATCTTTAAAACAATTAAAAGTAATTTTCATTTAATATAAGTTATTCATATTAACTAAAAATTATAATTTATAAATAATTTAAATTTCAAAAATTAAAATTGAATATAAATTTAATTATGTTTTAATAAGATTAAATAGAATTAAATATAATTTTTTTTATAAATTTAAATTACAATTTATTAAACATTTTATTTTAAAAATTGAACTAAAAAAATTATTATTTTTTAGTATATAAACTATTAATAATTTATTGTGATTAATTGTCCATTTCTAAAAAAAAAATTCATAAATGTAAGTTAAGAAAAAGAAGTAACAACTTATTTTATGCTTCAAACAGATAAAAAAAGTATACTAAACAACATTATGATCTCTCTTTATGAGCAACCCCTCTTTATATCATTATAAACCCATCCTCATTATTACCCGCGCATGTGAGATTAAAAACAAGGACGACAAATAAAAAAGTTTGAAATGACAATGAGAATGACAACAGTAAATTCTAAAACGGAAACGGAGGCTTATTGAAAGATGAATTCTAAAACGGAAACGGAGGCTTATTGAAAGATGTGGGCCTGGATACCTATGCTGTCCGGTTAGAGTGTGTCTGTTAAGCCCGACCTATATGAAAATTGGTTTGACTTTAGCCAGCAAATTTCTTTCTTTTATCAATTTCCATTCTACTCTGTTTGTTTTATTTTTTCATATGTCAAAATTTGGTTGAGTTTAGTTGGTAAAATTAATTTCTTTAACGATTTTTATTCTACTCTGTATCTTTGTGTTTTCATATATCAAAATTTGTTAAGTTTAGCTCTGTATTTTTTATGTTTTCATATATCAAATTGGTTGAGTTTAGTCAGCAAAATTTCTTTCTTATCGATTTCAATTCTGCTCTGTATTTTTGTGTTTTCATAGATCAAAATTTGGTTTAGTCTAGCTAGCAAACTTTCTTTCTTACCAATTTCCATTTTCCCTATTAAAGTGTCGGTGACTGCAAAAAGAAATTGAAAGAAAAAAAAAGTTATATGTTGCCAGATATCCAGTGGGACTTCACAAGCTTGTGGAATAACTTAGAAGGCGGTGCCTTAATGAACTTGTACAAGATTTTGATAGCCAGGGTAAGATGAGAAAAAATAACCAGGGGAAGTTACAAATCCTTGGAATTTTCGAAATGGGTGGGGTCGGTAAGACAACTCTTTCAAAAGAATCCTTCAATAGAAAGCGCTCTCAATATAGTCGAGCCTGTTTTCTGTTTGATGTGCGAGAATTATCTACCAAAAGCAATTTACCTTATTTGCAAATGAAACTCCTCAGAGATATCTTCCATGAAGATCAGCTCAATTTTCAAAGTAGAGAGGAAGGAACAAGCTGTATCTGGAATTCTATAAAAAGGAGCAATTTTCAGGGCTTCATACTTGTTCTAGATGATGTTGATCAGCTATAACAATTAGATGCTCTATTGATCATGGACACGCTAAATAAGTTTGTTAATAGTCTGATAATTATTACAACCCGTGATGTAGGAGTTCTTAGAAGTGTTGGAGTTAAGGACGAGTATCATTTAAAAGGGATGGACAAAGATGATGCGAGGGAGCTGTTTTGTTGGCATGCTTTCTGCCAACCCCATCCATCTAGTGGGTACGAGGATCTTGTTGAAGCCTTCTTAGGTGTGTGTGGAGGGTTACCGCTATCCCTTCAGGTTCTGGTAAGTCATGTTCATGGTAGATATAAGGATTCTTGGAGGTTTGAAGTAAAAAAAGTTACTCGGCCGCTGCATCGAGATATAAAATAAAAGCTTTAGATCACCTTTGACGCATTGGGCAGTCATGAGAAACAAATTTTCATAGATATTGCATGCTTTTTCGATGATGAATTGAAGTGTATAGCCATGAGAATATGGAAGGCATCAGGATGGAGTGCTAAATATGTACTAAAAACACTAAAAGAGAAGAGTCTTGTTGAAGAAATAGAAGATACAATGCCTGTACTAAGAATGCACCAGCACCTGCGGGACTTGGGAAGAGAAATGATCGATGAACTTAGCTATCCTCGTCGCTTTTGGTATCCTAGAGATCTCAAATCCTTCGTATGGTTGTTCCTCCGAAATTATGTGTTTTATCAAATGACATTCAAATATTTACTTTATAGTATTTTTCTACAACAAAATCTGAGCCACTTCAATTGATGCAGGAATCAAAAGGGTTCAAAGAAATTCTCACCCAAAACAAAGGCAGGTGTTTCCATTCCATTTTTGACAAGTTCCTAAATTTTAAAATCACATTCTTTTTAGGATAACCAAATGATAGGGAAAAGAGAGTTGGAAGTGGACTAACTCTGAGAGGGGGTAAATCAGAATCAATAACAAATTTGACAAACTGTTCAAATTTCTAAACTGCTTTGGCAAGTCTTTGACAATTAACCAACATAAGACTTAAAGGCTCTTATTAAAGCAATCACATATAATTAATAAATATAAAGTTATTGATGATCCTTTTATTCTTTACATTTAATTTAGCATGACATTATGACAAATTCAGATTTAACAGCCAATAATGAGTGAAATTCAGCAATATTATGACTTGCAGATTACAAGTGTAATGTTAGAAGAGTGAATTGACAATCATATGAATTTAGCTTTGCGAAATCATGAAATGAATTATATGAAAAAATATCAGAGAATTCAACTAATTGAGTACATAAAATGAATTGACACATAACACATGATTTTCATGAGTGGAAAACCCTCTTGGGGTAGAAAAACCACTTGGTAAAATTTATTTTTATTATCTCAAAGAGCACCAACTCTATACACTAAATTTAAAACTCAAAAGCTTCAAGGAGCATAAACCCCTATGTCTCATGCAATGTCAAAACATCTCAAGTTACAAACACTGATAAATTTATAATTGTATCATAATTCTGCAACTACAAACTTGTCAGTGATTGAACAAGTTTACTAGGATAATATTCAATAATTCATTTTCAATCTATCTCATACAACCAGAGATTACAATTTCAATCAGAGAGAGTAATATCAATCTCTGTCATACACACACTTATCTCAATCTTTGTAATTCAATCAGACAGAGTAATCACAAAACGTATTTCAGTTAAAACCCACTTTTTCATCTAGAAAAACATGCTTTGTTTTTATGCCAAAATCTATAACTCGCATCTGTCATAACAGTGTCTATTAAAAATAACTAGTATTGTCTCAAACAGAGTCTTCATCTGTAACCCTCAAATAGAGTTACCAAAACCCTAACTAGGGTTTGATTTCAAACTGAAAAATAACCTCTTTGCAATGAAACCATAACTAAAAAATGATATCATTCTTTTTGTTTTTGATCTTTTAAAACAGGTACAAGAACTAAAAACGAAAACATATACACTATTATTCTTGTTTTAAAATATAGGACTGTCTTCATAATTTCATTTTGAAGAAATAGAAAAACAAAAATAACCCCTTTCACTTCTCAGTAAAACTAAAAAAGATTTGAAGCCATCTTTAAAAAGAAAATCTTTTGAAACAAATTACCTTTAGCATTAACAAATTGGAAAGAGGTTATCTAATAACTGAGCAAATAGACCTGCTGAAAAACTCCAAGAAATCCCCATAATATCGGTCATAGAAACCACCATACAAGTCTGCAAAGTTGCTTAATCATCATACCAAGAACCCACAACTGTATTTTGACAAGATGAAGTTCTATATATTGATTAGAAAATTTTCATAGCGGTGATCTGCTAGGGTTTGAGCAACTAAAAAAAATGAAATGCCTTTGTTTATCATTCTCCCTATATTAAATACTTTGCCAAATTGAAACCACGTTTGGATTCCATAACATAAACATTGAAAGTCATTTAAACCTGCCTTTTACAATATGCCAGCTCAGTCCCATGTCAGCGGTGGTAAAAGGGCCCACATAACCATAACACGACAAGACTAAAATAAGTGCTTTATAAACGACAGTCAAGCACGAATGCCAATAACACTAATAAAAGTTCTCTAAATAAACAATTTTGAATCGATTATGAACTTAAAAAAAAATTCATATAGCACCATGTGCTATATGAAATATGGACTACCAATTGCTAAGTGCATAAGACATGTCAACCTTTCATATATAATAAAAACATGTCATGCACTTACAAGTGCTTGTGAAGTCAGTTAGATGCCAATGAACCAATGTATGCCAAGTACTCAAAGTGCAATTATATCTGCCAACCAATAGTCCCTTTTTGTCATCAAGGATAATGTAAGGGGCAACAAAACTCCCCCTTTGTCCTTGATGGCAAAAAAAACATGCCATCCTTGACTTGTATTTCAAAATCACCACTGAAATATGTCAGAATATCAAAAAGACTAAAAATGAGTAACCCAAATGCCTGTATATAAGCAATGTGAACCTGTTGTACCAAAATCACTGTAACAAAGTTACTAAACCACAAATCATAAGCCAGGTGCCAATATCAAATATGAATGATCAAAACCAGAGACCAATGAAATGAATGACAAAAAGTGATGCCACATGCCACTGTCAAAGTATACTGTCATGTTGTAGACCATGATTAAAATACCATGCTAAAATACCATGATGTAGTGGTTATACCTCTGTCAATATACTACTATCAATATGTCACTGTCAATGATGCTTTCTCCTCCTTTTTGTCTCAAGGACAAAGGGTTAAGTAGCATAGTGTTGCTTGTGGAGAGCTATGTTCCCCCTCAATATGTTTAGGATGTGAGAAGACAAGATTGAGAGAGAACTCCCAACCTTTCTCAGAACCTTTCAAATGTTTCTTTAGATAAAACTTTAGTAAAAATATCAGCCACTTGTGCCTAAGAAGGTACATATAAAATCTGAAATCCATTAGCTAACACTTATTCTCGCAGAAAATGTAATTTGATAATAACATGTTTAGTGTGAGAATGCATGACAAGATTTTTAGAAAGATGATGGCACTTGTGTTATCACAAAAAAATGAAATTGTCTTAGTAACAGAAATGCCCATATCTGCAATTTAATGAGACATCCAAATTAATTGAGTACAACATGTTGTAGCAGCTATGTACTCAAATTCAACAGTAGACAAGGTGACACAATCTTTCTTTTTGTTGTGCCAGGCAACAAGACAATCTCCTAGAAAGAAAGTTGCACCACTAGTACTTTTTTTGTCATCCATACAGCAAGTCCAATCAACATCAGTGAAACCAATAAGAGAAAAGTCATTTTTTCGAGGATACCATAATCCATAGTTTAAAGTACTCTGAATGTACTTGAAAATTCTTTTCACAATATTCAAATGAGATTGTTTAGGTGCATATTGGAAACGTGAAACCAAACATACTACATACATCAAGTCAAGCCTAGATGTAGTCAAATAAAGTAAACTGGCTATCATTGATCTATACTTTGATTGATTTACCTTAGGAGAATCATCAGTCTTAGTCAATTTGCAGCCAGTCTCCATTGGAGTGCTAACTGGTTTGCAATATGTCATGTTAAACTTCTTAAGTGTTTCTTTTGAATATTTAGTTTGTGACAGAAATATGCCCCCTTCAAGTTGCATTACTTGAAGACCAAGAAATAAGGTTAATTCACCCAACATGGACATTTCTAATTCAGATTCCATGAGTTTTGAAAACTTTTTGGACAAAGAATCATTATTGCAGCCAAAAATAATATCATCCACATATACTTCAACAACTAAAATATCATTACCTTCAACGTTGGCATACAAGTTACTATCAACTTCACCTGTAGTGAATCCATTTGTTGTAAGGTGGGCATCCAACTTGGAGTACCAAGCTCTTGGAGCTTGTTTAAGGCCATAAAGAGCCTTTTTCAACATGTATACATAATCAGGTTTATCTACATAGACAAACCCTTCTGGTTGTTCCATATACACCTCCTCATCAAGATAACCATTTAGGAATGTTGTTTTAACATCCATTTTATATACTTTAAAGTTTTTATAGCAAGAATATATGCAAGAAATATTCGTATTGACTCTAGCCTAGCAACAGGTGCAAATGTTTCACCAAAATCCACACCTTCTTGCTATGCATATCCTTTAAAAACAAAGTGTGTCTTATTCCTAACAACTTTACAAGATTCATCAAGTTTATTTTTGAAAATCCATTTTCCCCCTATAACATTTTTATCATCTTGTCTAGGCACTAGTTCCCAGGTTTTATTCTTTTCTATTTGACTGATTTTATCTCTCATTGCATTTAGCCAACAATCATCAATCAATGCATCAGAGACAAATTTAGGTTCAAAATCAGTTACCAAAAAATAATGCTCAACCATTTGAGCTTGTTCATCTTTTTTTGCTCTTCTCCTAGTCAAGATTCATGAATCTATGTCACCAATAATGTGACTTTGAGGATGTCTTTTAGTAATTATTTTGGAGGGTGTATGTAGAGGAATTTATGCTTTAGGACTGGATGCAGCTTTGCATTCTCTTCATTTGTTATTTTTGCTTCAGCAGGTTTAGGAGCTTGATCAAGTCTTATTAGAGTATCATCCTCAACATTCTGCACATCATCACTTAGAAGCAATTTCTCAACAAATCTTACATTAACTGTTTCAACAATTTTAATCAACATATTATTGAAACATTTATAAGCTTTTCTATGAGTGGAGTATCCAAGAAAGATACCCTCATCAGTCTTAGTATCAAAGCTTCCTAGATTTTCTTCATTCCTTTTAATGTAGCACTTGCATCCAAAAATCTTAAAATATTTAATAGAAACAACTTTACCATACTAGAGTTCATAAGGAGTGAAGGTAGATTTTACCCTGATTTGCACATGATTTAGAATGTAAACTTTTGTTTGAATAGCCTCTTTCCAATACCTGTCTGGCATATTTGCTTCATTGAGCTTTGTGTGAGCCATTTCTTTGACTGTTCTATTTTTTCTCTCAACCACTCCATTTTGTTGAGGTGTTTGGGCAACAACATATTATCTTTTAATGCCATGTCTTTCACAATAATCTATGAGTTCTTGTGATGTAAACTCATCACCCTTATATGATCTTAAGCATTTTAATTTTAGATCAGTTTCACGTTCAACCATTTTCCTGAAAATTTTAAATCTATCAAATGCTTTAGATTTGTGTTTGAGAAAAGTGACCCATACCATTCTTGTATAATCATCCACAAAGAGCATGAATTATTTTTCACCATTGATGGATTGTGTCCTTGTTGGACCACATAAATCTACATGTGAACAAGTTGTAATGGTCTGGTAGAAGAGTGTTCTTTAGATTTACAAGATACTTTTTTTTGTTTACCTTTCAAACACTCTTTGCACACAGATTCTGTTGGTTTACTCAAGATGGGTAAGCCTCTCACATTCTGATTCTTGCTGATTCGAACCAGATTATCAAAGTTCACATGTCCCAAATGCTTGTACCACAACCAGTTTTCCTCTACTTGAACCATAAAGAACATGCCTTCATTACTTTCATAGTTTGTAGAGTCAAGCACGTTGTAAACATTGTCAATTGTTCTCAAACCAGCAACAACAATTTTACAAGACTTATTTTTGATAGCACAACCTTGAGAACTAAAGGATACATTATAACCACTATCACAAATTTGACTGATACTCAACAAATTATGTTTTAATCCTTCAACAAAATACACATCATGGATTGGAGTATCATCATTCAGTAGTAATGTACCCTTGCCTCTAACAAAGGCTCTTGAATTATCACCAAATCTTACAAAACCTCCATCAAAATCTTGCAAATGAAGAAATTGATTTCTTTCTCTTGTCATATGGTGTGAACAACCATTGTCCAACACCCACATTGATTTCTTATTTGATATAAATGCAGTTTGCAAAATAATTGATTGTTCAATGCTAGGTAAAAACTTTTGTTTCCACACCTTATCAGTGTTTGCCTTTGATTTGCACTGAGTAGAGGTATGTCCAAAGGTGTTACATTTAATGCACTTCACAATGTTTGGAAAACCATAGGCTTGTTTGTGTCCAAACATATGAGTTCTATGCTATAAAAATATGCAAGTGTTTACCTTATGGCCAAACTTATGGGAGTAAAAGCAATAGCCATAAAAAAACCCGAACCTAAATGGTGTCATTCTGTTGTAAGCCTGAAATTGCTTTCTGTTTGTAGGCCTAGTAATTTGTTTTGATGATTCGGCCTTTTCAAAACCTACACCAGTCAAATTTTTGTGTTGCTTTTGCTTGCTCAAGATATCATTCAAATGCATGGTACTTTCATATTGTTCAATCACTTTTTGCAGTTTTATTGTTTGTTGTTCTAAGGTTTCAATTTTTTTTTCTCTTTCTTCAAGAAGAGATTTCAAGTTTATAATTACCAAGTTTGAGTCATTCAACTCAACTTGTAGGATCTGATTTGAGCTTTCATGAGAATCTATAAGCTTCTTTAATCTCTTCATTTCTTTGAGAGCGCAAAGTAACTCTCCTTCAAGATCAACTTCACCTTGATCCAAGTCATCAAGTTTATTTTATGTTTTGCTAATTAGGTCTTTCTTTGAAGAGGTTTATATCTCTTCCATGAACAAAGTTTCATCACCTTCACAAGGTGAGTCATATTATTCAACTTTAGAGTCTTTAGTAAAGAGACTCTTTTTTTCTTGAAGGAATTAAACTTCCTTTTAGGATTCCACATTTTCTTTTTGTAGAATTTTTCTAGTTTTTCTTCTTCACTATTGATCACTCAAAGGGTATTGAGTAGAAAAGTGTCCAATCTTGCCACAATTAAAGCATTTGAAGGGCAATTTACCCTTATACTTCTTTTTTAGTTTTCTAACAAGTAGGGCTTCTATAGCATCTGAAATTTCAAATTCACTATCAGGTTCTTCTTTCTTTTTTGCTTTGAAAGCAATCTCTTTAGAAGTGGAAGGATTACTACCAATCCTCATTTCATAGGTTGTGAGGATGCTTTGTAAGCTATCAAAAGACATTGTAGAAAAAATCTTCTCTTCTTCTAAGGTTGAAACCTTAGTTTCAAATTTAGGTAACAAGGTTCTAATGACCTTTCTAGCAATGTCTTTTTCATCAACATTTTCACCAAGACCTATTATAGAGTTTACAACTTCATCTATTCTAAGAAAATAGTTTGCAATAGTCTCATCTTCTTTCATTCTCAAAGACTCAAACTAATTCTTGACTGTGAGAATTTTAGATTCTTTGACTTTTGCATCACCTTGATAAATTGTTTCAAGTTTGTTCCATATGTCATAGGAAAATGCATAATGCATGACCTTTAAAAAAACATCCTTGGTGAGACCACACAAAAGAGCATGCTTAGCTCTAGCATTTAATTCATATTGAGTTTTAGCATCAAGATTTGAGGGAATAGTAGTAGGAACAACATATTTAGTGGTCACAATGTTCCATACATTAACATCAATAGATATAAAGTACGTTTCCATCTTGATCCTCGAAAAAACATAATTTGTGCCATCAAAGAGGGGAGCTCTTGAAAGTGAGGCACCTTCTTATGTTTGAGCCATGACAATACTTCCAAAAGACCAGGAACACTCCCTAGGATAGACCTATATGGAGGGACCCTATGCTTTGATACCACTTGTTGGAAGTAGACTGACTTTGAGAGGGGGGTGGGGGGTGGGGGTTGTGAATCAGAGTCAATAACAAATTTGACACACCGTTCAAATTTCTAAACTGCTTTGGCAAGTCTTTGAGAATTACATAACATAAGATTTAAAGGATCTTATTAAAGAAATCACATCCGATTAATCAATATAAAGTTATTGATAATCCTTTTATGCTTTATATTTAATTTAGCATGACAATATGACAAATTCAGATGTAACAACCAACAATGAGTGAAATTCAACAATATTATAACTTACAGATTATAAGTGTAATGACAGAAGAGTGAATTGACAATCATATGAATTTAGCTTTGCAAAATCATGAAATGAACTATATGCAAAAGTATCAGAGCATGCAATTAATTGAGTACATAAAATGAATTGACACATAACACACGATTTTGATGAGTGGAAAACCCTCTTGGCATAGAAAAATCGCTCAGTAAAATTAATTTTTATTATCTCAAAGAGCATCAACTATGTACACTGAATTTAGAAGTCAAAAGCTTCAAGGAGCACCAAACCCTATGTCTCATACAATGTAAGAACATCCCAAGTTACAAACACTGATAAATTTATAATTGCATCATAATTCTACAACTACAAACTTGTCAGTGATTGAACAAGTTTACTAGGATAATATTCAATAATTCCTTTTCAATATTTGTCATACAACCAGAGACAACAATTTCAATCAGAGAGAGTAATCTCAATCTCTTTCATACAAACACGTATTTGAATCTTTGTAATTCAATCAGAGAGAGTAATCACAAAATGTATTTTAGTTAAAACCCACTTTTTCAACTAGAAAAATATGCTCTGTTTTTATGCCAAAATTTGTTACCCACATCTGTCATAATAGTGTCTATTAAAAATAACTAGTATTGTCTCAAATAGAGTCTTCATCTGTAACCCTCAAATAGGGTTACCAAAACCCTAACTAGGGTTTGATTTCAAACTGAAAAATAACCTCTTTGCAATGAAACCATAACTAAAAAATGATATCATTCTTTCTTTTTTTGATCTTTTAAAACATGTACAAGAACTAAAAATGAAAAACATATACATTATTATTGTTGTTTTAAAATAAAGGACTATCTTCATAATTTCATTTTGAAGAAATGGAAAATCAAAAATAACCCCTTTCACTTCTCAGTAAAACTGAAAAAGATTCGAAGCCATCTTTAAAAAAAAATCTTTTCAAAAAAATTACCTTCAGCATTAACAAATTGGAAAGAGGTTACCTGATAACCGAGCAAATAGACCTGCTGAAAAACTACAAGAAATCATCATAATATTGGTCATAGAAACCACCATACAAGTTTGCAAAGCTACTTAATCATCATACCAAAAACCCATAACTATATTCTGATAAGATGAAGCTCTATATTGATTAGAAAATTTTCATAGCGGCAGTTTGCAAGGGTTTGAGAAACTAAACAAAATGAAATTCCTTTGTTTATCATTTTCCCTATATCAAATACTTTATCAAATTGAAACCACGTTTGGAGTCCATAACATAAACATTGCATGTCATTTAAATCTGCTTTTTATAATATGCCAACTCAGTCCCATGTCAGCGATGGTAAAAGGGCCCACATAACCATAACACGACAGCACTAAAATAATTGCTTTATAAACCACGATCAAGCACAAATGTCGACAACACTAATAAAAGTGCTATAAATAGACAATTTTGAATTGGTTATGAACTTTAAAAAAATTGCTGATAGCACCATGTGCTATATGAAATATGGACTACCAAGTGCTAAGTGCATAAGACATGTCAACATTGCATATAGAATAAAAACATGTCATGCACTTACAAGTGCTTGTTTAGTTAGTTAGATGCCAATGAACCAATGTATGCTAAGCACTCAAAGTGCAATTAAATCTGCCAACCAATAGTCCCTTTTTGTCATCGAAGACAACATAAGGGGCAACAAAGAGGTCATCTTTTTTTCTATGGCTTCATGTTGAGTACCTAGATTACCTAGATGATGGGATTGATAATAACTTGAATTCCAGTACAAAACCAAGCATCCCTTCATGTATTCCACTCCAAAATTTACAGTTTTTAATGGATATTTTGAAATATTATGGCAAAAAACATACAAGTATTTCATTCTTCTACATCAAAAATTAGTCTTCCTTTATTGCATAATGAAATGCATTATGTTATGGCAGCATCCTTACTGTTTCGACCATTGGATGTTTGAGACAGTTTTATTTTAACTTCCAGGCTCCCTTGCAATTAAAAGCCCTGGGGATCCACGAAACTTTTCTTGAAAGGTTTCCAGATTTCTTAGGAATACTAACTAATTGGGAAAAGGATGATAAACAAATGGTAATAGAAGGCTAGCCACTATTAGGATCCCTTTCAACAGATCTTGAAGCTTTAGATTTGAATGAAGTCAGAAAGTCTATTATTGTTAAGACCCCCTTGAGCTTCCTTGGAGATCTAGCAATTTGTGACCAAGAAAATATCATAAAGATTGTAATTCATGAAAATTATTTTCCAAACCTTCAATCTTTCAATCTCTCTGGCATGAAAAATCTTATTGAACTGACGCTTACCAGACTAGAAACATTGAATTGTCTTAATGTTACCAATTGTAAAGATCTAAAAACATTGTCAAGAACATCTGGTCTTACAAATCTTGTAGAGTTGAACATAAGTGCATGTCCTAAGATCGAGAAGCTGAGTCTTGGCAATCTGGGCTCCCTAGAAATTATAACAATTGTGTATTGTAAAAAATTGAATAGTGTCTCAGGGATATATGATCTTATAAAACTTGTAGAACTAAAAAAATTTCTTTACCGAAAGTGTTAGGATTGATGATAGTCCCAAATATACTGAGAGGGGGGGGGGGGTGAATTAGTATCTTACCGGTTAACAGATTATTTAACCTTATTAAGTATTTTGCATTCCAAAATAGTGTACCAGTAAACAAGAATTAATGGAGTAAAGACAAAATAGAAAGCACACCATAACACAAGATGTTTAATGAGGAAACCCGGTGTGGGAAAAACCTCGGTGGGATTTGTGACCCACAATATTCACTCACTGGCCAATGAATGGATATTACTTACAAGGGGGGCATGCACATGCAGGAAGGTCAACTGCCTAGAGCTCACTGCTCAATCACAAAAAGGAAGTCTCACTGACTTACAAAATGGATTATGAAAATCCAATATAATGTACTGCTATGCCAAGTTCAATACTAGTTTAAGCTCATACAATAACCATAAACCTTATACAAAATCTACCTTAATATTCACTCATCACTTCTACCATCATATGTCCATCCATGTATATTACAAAATGATTTAGAAGATCTCATACATATATGAGTCTTATTACAATACACCATGTCGGCTTTACAAAAGATATTTACAATTAAATATAATAAAATCTTGTCGGCTGGAGTGCTAGTATACATTGTTGTCACTGCTGGTGTCAATGCCTACTGGTGTCGGTGCCTAAAGATATCCATAAGGTTGCCAGTAAGTTTCCATCAATGAAAACACCATCATTTCTCACTGGAGTGTAGAATGGCAACAATCTCCCCCTTTGGCATTGATGGCAACACTCATGAAAAAAATCCAAAAATTTGTTCCAAAACTGAAGTCCAAAATTTTACCAAGAATGTGTGCTTCCTCTGAGCTGATGATCTCCTCTTATAACCATTTTTCTTTTTCCACTACTCCCCCTTTGACATCAATGACAAAGGTTGTAACAAATTGTCAAATGAGTGCAGATTTCAACTTGAACTTTGTAACTGGTTGGTTACAATCTGAAATCGGTCAGCCAAAACCAATTTTAAACTTTGTAGGAATCTGTTGATGTCCTTCATGGTTTCCTTGGTTCTTTGTATTGTACTGGTGAGATGATGCATATGTTCCTCCGGTGACCTTTGACCTTGAATTAATGCCTAAGAGATTTATTTCCTTAGAGAGATAAGGTTATCTAACTTAGGACTGAGTTTGCACTTAAGCTCTTTGGCTTTTCCCTTTATCCTTTCCTTCTCTTTTTCTAACTTCTCCAATTTCTCTTCAAATCTAGCAATTTCTTGCTCAATAACTGATATAGGTTCAGATGAACCATTGATATTATCAGCTATATCATCTATCTCCTTTTGTACTGTGCTTATTTTCTTTTCAATATCCACTGTTAACAGATGTGGCTTGCATGTGTCCCTATACAGTTTCTTGTATTCCAAAGTTGTCCTATTCAGTTCCGGTAAAAGTGTATTGGTGTGTTCCATGCACTTCTTTATTGTTTCCTCAAAGAATTTTCCTTTTTCCTTTTCCATTTTCTCCTTGAATGTTTCCTCATTAATTTGATCAACTATCAGTATATTACCAGTAATATATTTAGACAATGTGTCTAACTGTCCTAAAGAATCCCTTACATGCCCTAAATTGCATTTAGGTGCAATCATCTTAAGAATGGGAATTGTGTCATCAATTGCCTTATAGGCCAATGCATTACAATCTGTTATTTTCTTTATTGAGTCCAAAAGTACTTCAGTCACATTAGTAGGTCTGAATTCTATTAGTGAAGTACCAGATGTCTGGCCAACTACCTTTACAATCTTTGTGCTTTCGGTGGGAGTAACCAATTTTCCTGAATCAACCTCTGGTGGGTCAGTCTGTGTTTGCATTTCCACTAGCAATGGTTTTGGTTTCTCTATGATTGTCGGTTTCACTACCTTAATGTGTACATGTGAATCAGTCGGTTTCTCAGTTGATTTCTCTATACTATCTATTGTTAGTATCTCTGTGTTATCCACTATTGGTATCTCTGTCAGTTTTATTGTGCCAGCATCTACACTACCAGTAACCATTCCACTGTCCAATGTTTCCATTGAATGCTCAGCTTGCTCTGCTTGTGTCTCAACCCCAATATACTTGGGTTCCAACCTCAATATTATATGTCAGTTACTCAATGTTTTTAGTGTTAGCAACATTATTTTTCGCTTCAGTGCTATCCTTGTCCACTACTATGTTCACTTCCTGAGTGTCAATGTTCATAGTGAACAAAATTTCTAACTCAGGGTTGGTATCCTCATGTGGTGTATCCACATTCCCAGTAGCCGGTGTGCTATCAGTCTGTACCGGTGGAGTAACCAAAGGTGGTGGTAGGTTGTCAGTTACTTTAATGTTGGGTAATCCACCTACTTTACCTTTCCCCTTGTCTCTATCCTTCTAATAAACCTTGAAAGTTTTCTTAGGTCTGTTCAGCTCTTCCTGTTTTTCCTTCTCAACAAAGAAAATGTCCCACTTGTATGTTGTTTCTTCTGCAATTTCATTTACCCTGCCAGCCATTAGGCTCACATGCCAGTGTCCACTTGCAAAAACTGATCTATTAGCTTCACTAATTAGTTCATCAATTTCTTCCACAGAGTTGACCGGATGTATAGCTAGTAGTTTTTCAAACTTTAGTTTCTTATCAAGCTCCATAACCGCAATTTTATTTGCATCTAACTTCAACTAATACTTTCTTGTATATATCAAGATGTATTATTATGCTATTCTCAATACTTTCCTTTTCTTCATTAGTGAATGTATTATACAGTTTTCTAACATTAGCTAGATTGTCGTCATCAGTTATCTCACTCAGTAAATTGTCCAATGGTGGTCTAACCTGTTGTTTCTTTTTTTTCTTTGGTGTCAACTTCTTTGCTAGTGGTCTCACTGCCTATTGCTTCTACCTTGTTGTTCTTGTTTTCTTGGGAGGAGGAGAGGATACTAGTGATGGTTTTCTCTTCCTATCAACTCTTTTAAACTCAGCAGGAATTTCACTATCAGAGGATGTACCAATCGGTGAGAGATGTGACTCCGGTTGTAATCCTTCTAAGTCACTTTCCTTTATTCCAGTTATATTCATGATGTTTTCTTTTATTTCTTTAACTTGCTTAGATGCACTCCTTATTTATTTTTCTCTTCTCTTTCTCCATTTTAATGTCTGTACACCACTTTCTATTGTTTCTGCATTTCCAAAAACCTTATCTTCCGGTTCTTTAGGGGCTTCTAATAGGGCTTTGGCATAAGTTTCAATGATATTTACATCTGCCTCATAGCCCATTTCTGTTATCCATATAGTTCTAGGAAGAATGGCTTCCATCTAGATTTCATCCATTTTAATTACAAAACAGATTTCCTTTTCATACTGTCTACAATACTTTGTGGTAATCTCTATCTTGTTTTCATTTTTGCTTTGAATGTTTTGAAGTACTCTATTATGTTGTTATCCTTATCAGTACCCATACTGGTGAAGATTTCTAACAGTTGTTTTCCTACCAGTATATCATAACCAAAGTCTTTCTTACCAATATCGGGAACCTCTTTTGTGAGATACAACATCAGACATACAAGAAGATTGCCAAAATGAAAAGTATCTTTCTTATCACCTTTTATCTTTTTTAGATTATCTATCAATTCATCCTTTAACCATTCACATACATCTATTTTTGCATCATTGTTGACCATATCATATGCACTTTTAATACAAAGACTGGAAATAGAGTTGAGTCGGTTTGCATGTGTGGTTTTATAACCTAGGATCATGCTTATAAATCAGACATTCTCATCTTTAACATCATTTACTCTCAGGGATCTGCTATCATAGGTTGCTCCCGTTAATGTCATGACAGTATTATTAGGAACCTTCTTAGTCTTATCTGTCCTGCTACGGGTGGAGGGTAAACCAGTCACAGCCCTAACTACTTCCCTGGTGATTTTACAAACAGAATCTAGCCAAAAGAATTCTCCATGAACTTTGCTAAGGACAATTCTTACTACCTCTTTAGGAAAATTAGGGATGTCCAAGATTTCCACAAAACCTAAAGTTTCAATTATCTTGTGTTCGGGTTTTACATTTCCATTTTCATCACAGATAACAGTTTTAAACATTTTCAATATTTCCTTGTAACCTAATTCCTCAATATGGCAATGAATATAGATTCTAGGGTCTTCAGCATAAGCAACACCTTTTTGAATTTTTCAAAAAATACCTAGGGAATCATCCTGTTTTGCTATCTCGGGAATGATTTTCAAAATGGGTTTGGGGCATTTCACAACTTCTACAACAGTAGGGTTTGCAATAAATTCCAGAGCAAAGGAGGAAGCCATTCTTTGTTGGCAAATGCACACTCCAATGAGAAATTGTAGGTGATTGAAGATTTTGTCATTGATGGAAACCTTAAAATCATATGACACCAGCAAGACAAAGATACCGGCACTAACATCGACAGACTTTACACTAGCATACAGAACACTAGCAGTGAAAGGAAGGATACCGGCACCTTGGCCGACTTCAATTTTGTTTAAAATGTATTTTGTAATTAATTGTTAAATCATTGTAAGCCGACATGGCGAGTTGTAATATGACTCATATATGTATGAGATCATTGTAGATCATTTTGTAATAGGAAATAGGCAGAAAAAAGAAGATAATAGCAGACCTAATATGCAAATTATTGGTTAAGGGTTTATGTATGTAGCAGAGATTAAACTGGTACTGAACTTGGCATAGCAGATGCTGATCTGAAGTAGTAAAAGACATTGGATTTTCATAATCCATTTTGTAAGTCAGTGTGACTTCATTTTGAGTAGTGAGCTCTAGGCACTTGGCCTTCCTACATGTGCAGGCCCCTATTGTAAAAGTAATATTCTCTTATTGGCCAGTAAGTGAATATTGTGGGTCACAAATCCCACCGAGGTTTTTCCCACACCGGTATTCCTCATTAAAATACTATGTTATGGTGTGCTTCTCATGTTGTTGTTATTGTTCTTAGTTACTATATTATTTCTGGTTTACCAGTACACAGTTTTAATATGCTTTTCATGTTTTAAGTCAAGTAAATGTATATACCGGTTAGATACAGATTCACCCCCCCCCCTCTCAGTATCTTTGGGAATCCTAACAATTGGTATCAGAGCCTGGTCCTCTATTTTCAAAAGCCTAATAGCTTGAGGAAGATCTTGTCACTGGTAGATATGGAAAACTTGAGGAAGCAGTTGGAAACAACTCTTACAGACTATGATGCAAAAAAAGTGAAGAATATCAAACTTGAAGATGATCTAAAGGATGCTCAGAATATTATTCAAGCACTTCAAGAAAATCTCTATTGCAAGAAACAAGAGAAGAGAACTTTGTGAAAAGATGCAGAATGAGAATGATGAAAAGGAAACTCTTAATGATCTGGTAAACAAGCTAAGACAAGAAAGCAGTACAACAAAGAATGAGATGCAAGACATGACTATGAGATTCTGTAAAGATATTGAAGATAGAAAGAAGAATGAAGATGACTTGATTAGAAGACTAAATGATGTTGGAAATGAAAATCTAAGACTCGGTCATGAGAATGATGTGCTAAAGACATACCTAATTCACTTGGAGCATGACAAAACTAAACTCATGAGACAAAAAGACTTCTTGGAAAATGAATTGGCTACTGCAAATCATCACAAGGACAAACTCAAGAAAATTTCAAAGGAACTTGATGACATGCTGAAGAATCAGAAACCTAATGGTGATACAAATGGCCTTGGCTTTGAAACTGGTGAAAGCTCCGGTACTGCAAACCATCATGATCACAACAAACCAGTAAGACAACCTAGTACTTACAAATTTAATGGCAAATGCTTTAACTATAACAAGTATGGTCATAGAGAAAATCAGTGTAGATCTAGAAATTATCAGAACACTAATACACCCACCGATCAATGTTCAAAATCCAACAAAGTTGGTCATAATTCAAAAAATTGTAGAATGAATGTAAGACGTTATGTTTGTGGAAGATTTGGACACTTATCTAATCAATGCAGAACACATACCGGCATAGGATATGGAAAAGCTATTCAGAAAAACAATGTGACTTGTTATGCTTGTAATAAAATTGGACATATTGCTAGATTCTATAGAAGTAAGACATCACCGATAAACAATAAAGGTTCGAGTTTGAAAGGTAAAGAAAAAGTTGAAGAGGCAAAGCAAGAATTCTCAAAACAATGGATCAAAAAGTTAGATCAGAATGTTGATGGGAATACTCCTCCACTGGTAGAACAGAGTAACACTCCACCGGTAGGAGAATCTTCATCTAACTGAAGAAAATCTTTTGGGGGTTTAGCAACAAAATGAAAAACATGCTATTATTCCCTCGGTTGATGGTAAGAAGTTGAAATTACTTCTATACCGGCAGATGAGTTAAGTTGTGACATAACCAGCAAGCATTAAATGTGGTAGTTGGAAAAAATAACATTATAAAGCAAGTGTTTTGGCTCCTTTTTCCATTCACCAAACATTCAAATCTTCGAGAGTGCGAAAATTCCCGAGCAAAGGCATTCCAAGCGAAGAAGTGAAGCAATCCATCAAATCATTCATCCTTAAGGCAGATTGAGGTATTTATAGCTGTGGCATCTTCATCCACTCCTAAATTTATTGCAAACCCTACTGTTATTGAGGTTATTAAGTGTCCTAGACCCATCTTTAAACTGGTTCCTAAAATTGCGAAGAAAGATGATAGCATAGGTGCATTTTCTCAAATCCCTAAGGGAGTAGTATATGTTGAAGACCCTAGGATGTATATACACTGTCATATTGAGGAACTAGGTGATGATGAGATCAAGAATATGTATAGGACTATGATTTGTGATGAATTTGGAAATGTCAAGCCTGAAGATAAGATAGTGGAAACCCTAGGTTTCACTGAAATCCTCAGTGTCCCAGATTTTCCCAGGGATATCATAAGGATTGTGTTAAGCAGAGTACATGGTGAATTTTTCTAGTTGGACTTAATTCATAAAATCACAAAAGAAGTAGTAAAAGCTATATCAAGGTTACCCTCCACCGGTAACAGACCTGACAAAATAAAGAAGGTCTCAAATGAGATAGTGATAAACCTAACCGGTGCAACATTTGATAAAAGATCTCTAAGGGTAAACAATGTAAAAGATATAAATGTCAGATTTATCAGTATGATCTTAGGTTAAACGGCTACACATGCAAATAGGTTAAATTTAGTTTCTAGCCTATGTATCAAGAGTGCCTATGATATGGTCAATGATAATGCAAGAATAGATATATGTGAATGGCTTAAAGATGAATTGATAAACAATTGGGAAAGATTAAAAGAGATAAGAAAGGAACATTCAGATTTGGAAACCTACTTGTTTGTTTGATGTTGTACATAACCAAACAAGTACCTGGTATTGGTGCTAGAGACTTTGGCTTTGACATATCGGTAGGAAAACAACTGTTGGATTTACTAAACAATATGGGAGAGAACCGGGAGAAAAACCTAAATGAGTATTTTCAAGCATTGAAGGCTCGAATGAAAACTAGAGTAAGACTATCACAAGCTATTGTGGATAAGTATCAGAAAGAAATCTATTTTGTGATCAAGAAAGATGAAATTTGGAGGGAAGCAGTTGTCCCTAGAACTATTTGGGTAACTGAAATGGGCTATGAAATAGATGATAACATCATAAAAACTTATGCAAAAGCCCTCGAAGCTCCAAAGGAACTAGAAGAAAAAGAGTTTAGTAGTGCTGAAAAAATAGAAAGTACTATTCAATCTAGAAAAGGGTTAAGAAAGTCGAAGCAACTGTAAGAAAAGGAACCCAATAGGCAAAGGAAATTAAGGAAGATGTGTTAAAACAAACTGGTATAAGAGAAAGTGAGTTGGAAGAACTTCAACTGGAAACTCATCTTTCACCAGTTGGAACTTCTTCTGAGAGTGATATACCGACAGAGTTTAAAAGAATTGAAAGGAAAAGAAAACCCTCTCCTACACCAAAAAGAATAAGACAGAAGCTACAGGCAGTAAGACCTCTGGCAAAGAAAATGACTCCTAAGAAGAAGAAGGTGAAACAGACTATTGCTCCTCTAGACAAACTTCTTAGCGAAATAACAAAGGATGGTAAGTTGAAAAACATCAACAAAATATACAACACACTATCAATAGATGACAAGGAAAGTATAGAGAACAATGTAATTTTACACTTAGATATATACAAGAAATTATTAATGGAAGTTGTTGATGAAATTCCAAATGATCTGTATAGGAGATTAGAAGCTAGAAGATTAGCCATTGTTGAGCTGGATAAGAAAATTAAGATTGAAAAATTACTTGCAGTGCATCTAGTTAACTCACCTGATGAAATAGACAAATTAATCAGTGAGGATAACCAGACAGTACTCTCCACTGCTCACCAGCATGTAGCACTAATGGCTGGTAGAGTAAATGAACTATCTGAGGAAACAACAGATGGATGGGATATATTCTTTGTGAAAAAAGAAAAAGAGGAAGAATTACTTAGGCCAAAAACTATTAAAGTATACCAAAAGGACAGAGATAAGGTTAAAGGTAAGGTAGGTGGACCACCAAGCCTAAAAATAATTGACAATATGCCCCCACCTCTTTCAGATACTCCACCGGTAGACACTACTGGCAGACAACCGACCACAGAGAGTATGGAGACTTTGGTAGAGGATACAAATCCTGAATTTAAAATTTTGTATACAGTAAATGTAGACACACAGGATGTTGTGGTTGATAGAGAAACCACTGAGGATAAGGAGAAAAATGTGACTATTGAGTCACCGGCTGCAGAGGTTGAGATAAACATAGAAAAACCTACACAAGCAGAGCAACCGATAGAGGATACCATAGAGAAACTGGTAGATACAATAGAAAAACCATCTGAAGAACTGATAAAAGAGAGTTCAGAGGTACAAACTGAGATTACATCTGAGAAACTGGTAGTTAAAATCTTAGAGAAACCCTCTGAGATACAGATAGAGAAACCAAAATAGGTATAGGTTGAAGCTCAAGTTCAAACAGAGACAGTGCCACTGACACAAACTGAAAAGCCCAAACCTCTACTTATAGAAATGCAAACATAGACTGACCTACCAGAGGTCGAAACAAGCAAGGTAATTACCACAACCAGTAGCATGGCTATTGTAAGAATTGTTGGACAAACATCTAGTACTTCTATGGCAGAATTCAGACCTACAAATGTAACAGAGGTCCTGTTAGATTCAATAAAGAAGATCACAAAATGCAATGCACAAGCCTATAAGGCTATTGATGATACAATTCCAATTCTTAAATTGATTGCACCAAAGTGCACAGTTGATAATAAGGATTCTTTAGGACAATTAGACACATTGTCTAAGTTCATCACTGGTAACATATTAACTATTGATCAAATAAATGAGGATACATTTAAGGAAAGAATGATAAAAGAAAAAAAAGAAATTCTTTGAGGAAATTATAAATAAGAATAAAGAGAAAATGGATACTCTATTACCGGAACTTGGAGAAATAATTTTTGACTTCAAGAAACTGTACAGAGGCACTTGTAAAACAAATATTATGATAGAGGATCTTGACAAGGAGATCAGCAAAGCACAAGATAAGATAAACAATATTGTTGACAATCTGATAGGTGCATCGGATTCATTTTTGGAGATAGAAAAGAAGATTGTAGAACAAGAAGATAAAATCAAGAAACTAGAAAATGACAAACAGGGAATAAAGGATAAAGCAAAGGACTTGAAATGCAGACTTAGTCCAAGACTAGAATACCTTATTTCTTTGAGAAAAGAAATATTCGAGGCTTTGGTTCCCAGATTGAAGACACCGAAAGAGAAAATGCACATACTCACCAGTACAGTACATAGAACTCAAGAGGCAATAAAAGACAGCAAAATATTCAGTAACGGTATAAATTTAATTTTGATAGATATTTTTCAGATTGTAACCCACTGGTTACAAGAATATAGGCAGGACTCCACTGACACTGAATGACAACCTTTGTCATTGATGTCAAAGGGGGAGTAGTGGGATGAGAAAAATGGTCAGAAGAAAGGACATCATCTGCTCAGGGGGAGCATACATTTTTTTTGGCACACAGTTTTGGTAAGACAATTTTGGGAGACTATTTTTGGATATCATTTTGGACACTTTTTTATTTTTCTCATGAGTGTTGCCATCAATGCCAAAGGGGGAGATTGTTGGCAAATGCACACTCCAATGAGAAATTGTAGGTGATTGAAGGTTTTGTCATTGATGGAAACCTTGCAATCATATGACACGGGTAAGACAAAGATACCGGCACCAGCACCGACAGACTCTACACCGGCATACAGAACACCGATAGTGAAAGGAAGGATACCGACACCTTGGATGACTTCAATTTTGTTTAAAATGTATTTTGTAATTAATTGTAAAATCATTGTAAGCCGACATGGCGAGTTGTAATATGATTCATATATGTATGAGATCATTGTAGATCATTTTGTAATAGGAAATAGGTGGAAAAAAGAAGATAATAGAAGACCTAATATGCAAATTATTGGTTAAGGGTTTATGTATGTAGTAGAGCTTAAACCGGTACTGAACCTGGCATAGCAGATGCTGATCTGAAGTAGTACAAGACATTGGATTTTCATAATCCATTTTGTAAGTCAGTGTGACTTCATTTTGAGCAATGAGCTCTAGGCACTTGGCCTTCATGTGCAGGCCCCTATTGTAAAAGTAATATTCTCTTATTGGTCAGTAAGTGAATATTGTGAGTCACAAATCCCACCGAGGTTTTTCACACATCAGGTTTCCTCATTAAAATACTGTGTTATGGTGTGCTTCTCATGTTGTTGTTATTGTTCTTAGTTATTGCATTATTTCTGGTTTACCAGTACACAGTTTTAATATGCTTTTCATGTTTTAAGTCAAGTAAATGTATATATCGGTTAGATACTGATTCACCCCCCCTCTCAGTATCTTTGGGAATCCTAACATTGTTAAATACCTTAATCTATCTGATAATGGTTTGAGTGCTTGAAAGAACTTGCTTCACTTCTTCTCCTTGGATGCCTTCGCTCGAATTTCACGCTCTTTGAAAGTTTGAATGCTTGGTGAATTGAAAAAGAGGGAAAATCACTGATTTATAATGTCTTTTCCTTCAACAACCGCATTAAATGCTTGCCAGTTAAGTGAAACTTAACACATCTACTGGTAGAGAAGAAGTCCATCTTCTCACCATCAACCACGGGTAAACTTGCATGATTTTCAACTTGTTGCAATACCCCCAAAGGGTTAGTTCTCAATTGGATGAAGAGTCTCTTACTGGTGGAGTAATACTCTGTTCTAGCAGTGAAGGAATAGTCTCATTAACATTTCGATCTATCTTTTTAATCCATTGTTTTGAAAATTCTTTCTTTACTTCATCAACCTTCTCTTTGCCTTTCAAACTGGGTCCTTTATTGTTTGTTGGTGAAGTCTTGCTTCTACAAAATTTTGTAATATGTCCAATCTTATTACAAGCATAACAAGTCACATTGTTTAGAAAAAACACAATGAGCGGGAGCGGGAGTGCGAGAGCTAGGGTTTCGGTTGTGGCTAAGGAAGGGGAGGAATCAGACGACGATGAGGACGATTTCTTGGGAGCCTTGGCTATGGGTATTGCTGCCTGGCTTGACCTGGATGATTCACGATGCTCCCCTTCACTCCCTCTTTCTAGTGGATCAGCTTCTAGGGTCTCTCGTTAAGGCAGCTATTTGGGTTGTTGCTACTATGGGCTTAGTGGCTCGGAGCTAGTGGGGATTTTTTCTCTGCTTTGGCTTGTGTCCCTGCTTTGCTCCCTTTCCCCTTTTAGGTCGAAGGATTGTGTGCTTTCAATGCTTCTTTTTCCATTTTCCTCCTCTCGAGCTGGGATTTGTGGAGCTCTTTTGATGCCCTTTGGGTGGAAATGCCTAGGTTTTGGGTTGTTTCTCACCACCCTTCTTCTCTCTATGTGCCTATTAAGAAGGTTTTATCTCCTATAGAAGTGGAGATATCTTTCCCAGAAGGAGTTGGATGCTCTTGTTCTGAGGCGGCTTTGTTGGGAACAGGTTGTTATGGTTTTGGACTCCAGTTGGTGTGGTTTGTCCTTCTGAAGAAACTTTGTTCCCTCCCTATTGAGGTGGGGGTTGTTTCTTTGTTGTTGGAGTTTGGTTACACTTTTGGTGGTCCTGTTTCTTCTATGTGGGCCCTCGGTGCTTCCACTGTTGTTTTCCTTTTGAGGGTTTTTTCTCTTACTACCCAATCCCATGGATCTCTTCTTGAGGCGTTGTGCCCTTCTATGGAGGTGGAGTGGCTACTTGGTGTTTGGGTGGTTAAGGGGATTTTAGGTGCTTCTTCTCCATGTTTGGAGGACCTTTCTCTTGAGGCTGGTGATTATTTGGTTGCTGGATCTTTTCTCTCAAGCTCTTTTATGTCTTCTCCTATTGAGGTGGAGAGTATGGTGGTGCTTGTTTGGATGGACGCTTTCCAGATCGGGCCTCTGTTTCAGCTCAAGGTGGTTGATGGTACCACTTCAAAACCCTTTGAAGTGGTTCTGGGAGCCATTTCAAAAGATAGTTTTAAGGTTAGGGAAGCCTTTCAAAATCCCTTTATCTCTAGGCATCTTGTTTTATTTGCCTTGTCTTTTCTTATCTAGCTGGTTGCTAATAGTTTTCAAGGGCCCAATCCAGATTGTGGTTGTTTTTGGTGTCTAAAGTCTCTATCTCAGGTCCAGGGAGCCGAAACCATCCCTGTTGTTTGGATGAGGGTGCATGCTAACCCTCATCATAGTTTGAATCTTTAGCCTAGTTGGTGCAGCCAACTTGATTTATATTTATTATATCTTAAGTGTTTGGTTGGTTCTTCCTACTGGTGTTTGTTGGCTTTTGTCAACTCAACTTTGTGTGGGCTACTAGTTTTCCTGGTTAATTTTCTTTAGCAGCGTTGTTCTTTGGGTTCCAGATCTTGGTAAAATCTGAGGGTTTCGGGTCCCTCCAAAACCTTTTGTAAGGGGTTTTGGGTCCCCTCAAAACCTGTTTTTCCATAATAAAAAACAAGTCACATTGTTTTTCTGAATAGCTTTTCCATACCCTATGCCAGTTTGTGTTCTGCATTGATTAGATAAGTGCCCATATCTTCCACAAACATAACATCTTACATTCATTCTATAGTTTTCTGAATTATGACCAATTTTGTTACATTTGGAACATTGACCGGTGGATGCATTAATGTTTTGATTATTTCTAGATCTACATTGATTTTCTCTATGACCATACTTGTTACAGTTAAAGCATTTCCCATTAAATTTGTAAGCATTAGGTTGTCTTACTGGTTTACTATGATCATGATTGTTTGCAATACTAGAACTTTCTCCAACTTCAAATCCAAGTCCATTAGTATCTCCATTAGGTTTCTAAATTTTCAGCATACCATCAAGTTCTTCTGAACTTTTCTTGAATTTCTCTTTATGTTGATTTGTAGTAGCCGACTCATTTTCCAGAAATCCCTTTTGTTTCATAAGTTCAGTTTTATCATGTTCCATGTGAATCAAATCTGTCTTCAACATATCATTTTCATGACTGAGTCTTAGTTTTTCATTTCCAACATCATTGAGTCTCCTAGTCAAGTCATCTTCATTCTTCTTTTTGTCTTCCATGTCTTTACAAAATCTCATAGTCATGTCTTGCATTTCATTCCTCATAGTCATGTTTTCTTGCCTCATCTTGCTTACAAGCTCATTAAGAGTTTCCTTTTCATCATCATCACTCTGCATCTTCTCATGAAGTTCTTTTCTCTTATTTCTAGCAATAGTGAGATTCTCTTGAAGTCCTTGAATGAATTCCTGTGCAGTCCTCAGATCATCTTTAAGTTTGATATTTTTCAACTTCTCTGCATCATAGTCCACAAGAGATCCTTCTAATTGCTTACTTAAGTTCTCCATCTGTATCGGTGTTAGAATCTTCCTCAAACTATTAGACTTTTGAAAATAGAGGACCAGGCTCTGATATCAATTGTTAGGATTGATGATAGTCCCAAAGATACTGAGAGGGGGGGATGAATCAGTATCTTATCGGTTAACAAATTATTTAACCTAATTAAGTATTTTACATTCCAAAATAGTGTACCGATAAACAAGAATAAATGCAATAAATAAGAACAATACAGACAACATAGAAAACACACCATAACACAAGATGTTTAACGAGGAAACCCGGTGTGGGAAAAACCTCAGTGGGATTTGTGACCCACAATATTCACTCACTAGCCAATGAATGGATATTACTTACAAGAGGGGCCTCCACATGCAAGAAGGCCAACTACCTAGAGCTCACTGCTCAATCACAAAAAGGAAGTCTCACTGACTTACAAAATGGATTATGAAAATCCAATATAATGTACTATTATAATTCAGCATCTGCTATGCCAAGTTCAGTACCGGTTTAAGCTCATACAATAACCATAAACCTTATACAAAATTTGCCTTAATATTCGCTCATCACTTCTACCATCATATGTCCATCCATGCATATTACAAAATGATTTACAAGATCTCATACATATATGAGTCTTATTACAATATGCCATGTCGGATTTACAAAAGATATTTACAATTAAATACAATAAAATCCTATCAACTGGAGTGTCGGTATACATTGTTGTCGCTGTCGGTGAAGTGTCTGCTGGTGCCAATGCCTGTCGGTGCTGGTGCCAGTGCCTAAAGATATCCATAAGGTTTCCAATAAGTTGTCATCAATGACAACACCATCATTTCTCACTAGAGTGTAGAATACCAACAGAAAGCTCCAGCTTGAGTTGTGTTTAGTGGATCTGAACTGGCTGAAGAGGATAACACTTGATGAATCTATCAAGCTAGAATGTTTGGAGTTGAATGGCTGTAAAATTTTGAAAATAGTATCAGGAATGTATAATCTTAAAAAGATTCAACTAGTAAACATTCTTGACTATCTAGAGCTTGAGGAATTATCACTGGTTTTTCTTGGTGCAAGATCTCTGCAAAGGATTACAATTGATGGATGTGGGAAGCACAATTGCCTTGAATTGAGTTATTGTAAAAATTTGATGTATATTATTTTCGTAATAATATTTTAAAGTTCTACATAGCTGAATTTGGTAATTTTCATTTGGTGTCACCTTTTGTATACTAAAGTTATCATTATTGAAAAAACAATTATACCCTTTGGAGAAAATTCTCTCATCTAGTGAAAAATATATTTAAATTTTTTTTTAAATCATTTAATATTTTTTTAATTTCAAATCAGCCTCCTTTTTAACTTAAAAAACCTACTTGCAATGTTGAAAAAATAAAAAATATTTAAATTAATTATAATATTAAAAATATATATGTCCAGATTCCTAGCTTCGAGCTCTACAAAAGGGAATTTTTTGATTTTTGTAAAAAAATATTCTTCCTAAAGAAAAATAGAGCAGAAGTGAAAAGTTTTAGAAACACAGACAAAATGGTGATTTTGCTACCACATCACTTGACACATAGGCGAATTCGATCAAACTCTTGATAGTTATAACTCAGTTCGGTCAAACTCTTGGTGCCATCTAGGTGCTATGACCATGCCAATGGGTGCCACATAGCAAGAAAATAGTCTAGCTGAACTTAGTTTGATCAAACTAAGTTAGGGTGGACTACACCAGTTAGCCCTAACTGCAACACAACATTGTGCTCTTTCTCCAATGTGAGAGCATAAATTAATTTGATGATCATTCCAAAAAATGCAAGCACATATATAGGTCAAATAGAATACCAAATCAATGAAACAAATACAATACTAAGTTCAATGAACAATATAGAACAATGTATTAGCTATGCTAACACTCCCCCCTTAATACATTAGTCCTACAAATTTACCCCTGCAACAACTCAAATTTTCACCTTGCTAAGATACATGGTGAGTATATCCATAAGATAAAAATTAGTTGGACAATGTTGGAGTTGAATGTGGGGTTGCATCACCTGCTCTCGAGTGTAATGAAATTCAACCTCAATATGCTTTGATCACTCATGGAAAACTAGATACTTAACAAGTTTCAACACCCCATGATTGTCGTAATAGAGAACTGGTGGTTGGGATTTAGAAATGTCCATATCAACTAGAATGTGATGTAACCAAATTGCCTCCCACATAGATCCTTGTATGGCACAATATTCAACATTGGTGGATGAGAGAGCAATAACTGTTTTATTTTATTTTGAAAACCTATTTGCAGCTTATGGGTTTCTTTCCTACATGTAGATAGACAAGCTTCCATGTTTGATTCTTCGTTAGAGATTCATACTCAACATCCATTGCTTTCTTCCAATGTTTCTAACTAAAGACCTCACAAACTATATCAGGTTCAGTATTTTTCACAACTAAACTCATCAATGCCACATTCACCTCATTTCTTGTCTAGCTTCTTATTCTTACTCATGTGGAGAGGTCTAGAAGAGAACATAGATGGGATTCCCTGATGGAGGTTTGAACCCATTTCAAACATCGATGTTGCTATTATTTTAAAGAATGATTCTCCTAAGTACCAAGATCAATGAATAATTCTCCTTGCAACTCATTTTCATCTTCTTTCTGACATGAGTCTTCAATCACATCATCTGACTATCGGGGTAGTCTGTGGGAAGCAAATAGATCTTCCTTATGCAATAGGAAGTCAAAAGGCAACTCATTACAAACCATTTCTTAACTCCCATAAATAGTAAGCCTTAGGATCCATAAGACAATAAGATTTTGAGCTCAAACTATAACCCAAGAGAGTTTCTTGGAATCAAGCTTCTTCCTTTTGTGATCTAGGACATGCATATATGTAGTACAACCATACACTTTAAGATGAGAAATTGGTATTTTATAACCATTCCATACCTCTTATGGTGTCTTACCTTGTAAATTCTTTGTGGGACATCTATTGAGTAGATACATAGCTATTGGAACTACTTCTACCCAAAATCAGTATTACGACTTGGTTGTAGCTAGCATGAACCAACCCATCTCAATAAAAGTATGATTGTATTGCTCTGGAACACCATTTCATTGAAGTGTATAGGGGGTAGTCAAATATTTTTTTATGCCATAACACTTCAAGAACTCCACAAACTCTTTAGAAGTGAATTTCTACTTGATCTGAATGAAGAAGAAGGGGCATGTTGGACTCCTCCACAACTTGATGGTAGAAGTCTTAAAAGCATGAAAATGTTTCACTATTCCCCGTAAGAAAATGCACCCATGTCATGTGAGATAATTCACCCATGGAAAACTAGAAGTACTTGCATCATTAAAAGGAAGCAGGTAATGGTCAACACAGGTCAGTATATACAACCGCAAGATGCTCTGTTGTGTGGTAGGTGTTGGACTTAAATGGACCTTGATGTCCTTTGTCTCCGAGAAATTTAAAACATACAGGCAAAGAAGGGTGAATATATGGAAGACCTCTTCCCATCTCCTTGGAATTGAGCTAATGGATGAAGCAAGAAAAAATATGACTATATCTATAATGTTAAAGAGAAATGGACTTGAGTTTAGAGGTGCTAAGAGAAATTGTAGAGGATGAGATAATATCAAGGGAAAATAGGTGACACTTCTTAAAAGCTCTAGTAATGATCATGCCATTACATGAGATGAGATGGGATTTGACACCATCCTTGACATAAAAATTCACCTTAATAATATGATTCAAAAGTTGACTGACTGACAAGAGATTTTTTGTCAAACTTGAAACATAGAGAACCTTAGTAAGAGAGAATCTACTCATTCTAAGAGGGATGGTGAATGTACTAATGCCTTGTGCAATATACTATTTATCATCTACAATGTAGAATAGATCATAGTAAGTTGAGTAGTCAGAGTATCAAATAAAACTTTATTGTCAGTCATATGTTTGGTAGCACCTGAGTTAATCAACCAAACATCTCTCAAGGATAGTGAGGCTTGGGAGACAAGAACTAAGTTATAATTGATGTTATAGTTTGTTGTATTTGGAGTATCCTCATCAGATGCCTCATCTTGTTGTACTACAACATGTCCTTTGTGTCTTCTTCAACTAGGATGACATCTTGATTATCGAGAATGACTATTACCAGATGGGTCTTCCTTACTAGAATTTTCTTGGGTAAGCCCATTTTAGCATCATGTGTGTCGGTATAGTAGATGTGACACCATGAATTAGGATTTGGAGGATTATTTTGTGAGGGTCCTTTTAAAGACTTCTAACCATGTTGTCATCTAGAAACTAGTTCTTTGTCTTCAAAAGCATCTTGCAAGGACTAAATAGCTTCTTCTTATTCAAGAAAATTCACCTATTCTTCAAATTACACCTTATGCTTGGTAATGATCAATGCCATGACAAATGTTCAAGATTGGGAAGGAAGAGCTTTGAAAGTAATTGGGAAGAGCAACTTGTCCTCCACCTTCTCTCTAAGTGTGAGAATCTTTTCTTAGAGTGTAGATACAACATAAGAATTCCTCAACTTTCTCACTAGCTTGCATATTAATACAAGTATGCAATTTGGACTAAATATAGAGGATCTTGGTCTGGTTCTTGACCTCTGAGATAGTGGAGAGCACATCCCAAGCCTCCTTTGATGTTGTTACATCTTGAACATATGGTTGAACCTTGTCAAAGATGTTGAGTGTGATCAGTATAAAGTTTTTAGCATTGGCCTTGTCAAACTTCTTTCGTTCATCAACATCATTGGGACGTGTTATTGTACTATTAACAATCTCCAATATCTCTTTGAAATGAAGAATTGTGTGCACCTTGGTCTTCCATGCAACATAATTAGGCCCTTTGAGAAGTTGTGCATATGAAAGGAGTATCTTTGGAGAAAACATGATAACACCAAAAGGAAATGTACTACAACAAAAAGAATTAGTAATTGTATGATAACATACACACTCTATTTGGAGATGCACATCCTTTTGTAGATGAAAAGAAACCTTGAGGTGATCTTGATAGGTTCATGCAATGAGATAGGGATGCTTATGTGGGTTCTCTATTGCTCCTTCATCACCTTTTTCAAGTTGTGCACATATCAAGTGTTCGCTTATGAGCAAATGTCAAAAATAAAATATTCTAAGAGTCCTCGTCGAATAAATTCGTTGAATTGCAAGTTCTTAGTGTTCTAGATTGCATCTAACAAGACAAAGTAGAAACTAGTGCTATCACAAACTAGATGTTGTGCTCCATGATTTCTCACCACACTACTAGCATCATCTAGCATGTTTGGCATTCACTTGTCTTGTAAAATGTGCTGCTATGAATGCAAACCTTCTCCTCCTAGTATACACCGGTGCACTGTATTCTTGATCCCATAGGTCACTAGTAGCAGTCATTTAATGAATATATATTTTCATTCATAGATATTTCTTTGAAACTTCAAGACATCAAAAAATTTCAATAGTATTTTGATAACATGTGAATTTATTCAGCTTATAAACCAATTTTATTCACCAGTCTCTTACCTCTTCATCCGTGCTCACTTTCGATAATTGCCAACATTTAATGTACACTTTCTTCACGCCTTATACTCCACTAGTAGGAGATCAAACTAGTGTATTCAACAAATTTGGATCATTCTCCATGCACCTTCTCTTAATGGTCTGTAAACAAATCTTCACACAACTTTCTTCATTGATTGTGTTTGATTTGGAACCCTCTTTTACACCTCGATGCATACTCCTCAACACAATGTAGAAAATCCATCTAAACCAGCACACAGACACTCATATTTCAAATGAGCAACAAGAAAAACACAAATGACAAAATTTGAGAAATTTATCTAATTACAAAAAAAATCAAGAGAACATGATAATCAACAAAATCAAATGATTAGACAAAAGCAAAAAGTTGACACAAACACCAAGAAATTAAAGCATCGGTAATAAAAAGTTAAACCCAGTAAAAATTTAGCAAAAATGTCACTCTTAAAAGCATATTGGCTTCAAGTAGAATGGGATGGTTGTGCATGCAATTACAAAACCATGGCAATGACAATAAAATGCGGTGGTTTTGGTGGAGATATTTCTTAAGAAATGAAGGTCGTCAATTGAACATACACAGAATTATGGTTACTTTTGAGACTTTATGTTTAATATTTAACGCCCTATTAAATTATTGTGTAAGGCATAATCAATCATCTGATATGAAACAATATCTTTATATTATATCTTTAATAGCATATAAATAATTTACAACTTTTATTTGCATCCAATAGGAAAGAATTTACCTCAGTCGTTTATGATGAGCCCTTCATATTAGAATTGCGGAAAGAGAAACTTCTATACAACAGCTTGGAACATTTGAATATAGTAAAGTTTATTCGGATTGACAAGCTACGTGGATGCCTGCCGTCCTGCCGCCCACAGAACTGTTCAACTTGACTCTGTGGACGTGGCCATGCGAACATTACGAAGTGCGAATGATAGTAAAATTTAATGGCACTTTCGTGAATGAGACATGTGAAGTGGTCTCGCAGATTGCCAGTCTTTTCTATAATAAAAAAATAACAATTAACGTCATCTTTGTTGAGCTGCTCCATAGTACGCTCCGTCTGGACAGTAGACCATGATTTTTTTATTGGCTTTTGTATGGAGGCCTTTCTTGCTTTGTATATTCTTCCATGTACTAGCCGCCACCACCTCTCAAAATTTTCTAGCTTCCTTTCCACGCGATTTCGTACTTATCCCTTCAATCTAATCGCTTGATCATTTCTCCCACAAATCAGTGCCACTGACTGTTATAGCACTTTTTAAATGGTATATTGGATTTTGATCTTTTTTTGGATTCGTATATGTTAAAAATGTTTATAGTTATTATTTTAGCTTTTTAATAGTTACGATGAATGTTTCAAGATTTGTCATACACACAATAGTAAAAAAGTGGTCATTTTAAGTTGACATCTCATACATATTTGTTATTTCTACATTAAACATTAAACATTCACATTGACCACTACAAAATCTACATAATTGACCCAATACTTATACACAAATAACCCAATAATCATGCGCTATTGGTATTAATAAAGTTGCATAATTAGTCTAATTGCTAACTTTTTTTCATAGCAATGGGTGGCTATTGACCCACTTAATGATTTTTTAGTGGGCTTTTAATTAGGAAAATCCAATGAACACTAATTGGAACATGGGCAATAACTAGGCCACTTCCTCGAGACATTTTTTGTCATTTATTTTGTTTTCATCACTGATTCCCACTTCTCTTGGAATTCCTAAGTGTTTCACTTCCTCCAACACTAAGCCAATGTCATCCCCTTTGATGGCATTTCTTTATTCTCACTCTTTTATTAAATCTACTTCCATGACACCTCAATGAATTTTGCAATATCATCATCCCCATGCATTTGTTAACCCTACCTTGATTGGCTCTCTATAGATCTCCGAAAGACAAATCCATAGTGTGCATGGACATTCAATATCCATCAAAGAGCACATAGTCTCAAGATCAACACTAAAACTAATCACTCCTACAACATGGTCATTAATGATCCTCCAAGCATCCTAACCACTCTCTAAATCTAATTGAGGGATGAGACCATATAGATAGGGGGGAAAGTCTAGCCATCGAAGACATGTTAAGATGCCCTTTTTCCAAGACTCGTAATTTCCCTTCGCTAGACTGATAACAGAAGGATGGATAGAAAACCCATTATACCTCCTCGAATGAAATAATTATAACCCAATAATTTAGACAATGTTAGTAGTGTGGTGAGAAATCATGGAGCACAACATGTAGTTCATAATAGTACCAATTTCTACTTTGTCTCGTTAGATGCGCTCTAGAACATTGAGAATTTGCAATTCGATGAATTGATTCAACAAGGACTCTTAGGATATTTTCTTTTTGATGATTGTTCATAAGAAAACACTTGATATCTGCACAAAATGAAAATGGCTATAATGTTGATGATGAAGGGGTTCAAACACCCACGTAAGTCTCCCTATCTCATTGCATGAACCTATCAAGCTCACCTCAATGTTTCTTTTCATCTACAAAAGGATGTGTATCTCCAAATAAAGTGTGTGTACTATCATAAAATTAATAATAATTTTTATTGTGGTACATTTTCTTTTGGTGCTATCATGGGATAAAAGTACAAAGCTGTGTCACACTTTTATAAAGGAAATGGTCAATGTTGATTCAACTTTTTAAATTAAATCAATACAAAGTGAAATATATGTTTTGAATTTTGAAATGATGTAAACTAATAAAATTTAAATTCTTATGTCTATTTTATGTTTGTAATTAGTTGCTAAAAAAAAGCTGAAATTGAAGTTACACAAGCCACCACACTTCATTTAATAAATTTTACCTTTTTTCTCAATTTTTTTTTAATATTTATAACTTGAAACTTTAGTGCATGGATATATTTTTTACTATTTTTTATAAATATATATTTTTCAATAAATCTGAAAAGTTGTGTGTGCTAAAATATAACTCTTTCCAATTCCCACCACCCTTTTTCTTAATTATTTATCCAAATTAGAAAAGACATATATCATCTTGACATAGGTTCTTTTCTCTACTACATCATATTTTTTTCAATTTTTTTTAATAAATTTTAGTATTTTTTCTTGACAAGATAATCAACCTTATATTTTAGTGTTGATGACTTACTTTCAATAAAAATTAAATATAAAATATAAAAAACTAATCAAAATATTAAAATATATATATTTTGGAAAATTCACTTATAGATCTATAAAAGGGTATTTTTACATTTCAAAAAAGAAAAAAATTTATAAGAGTATGAGTTGTTGAAAGGTCGAGTTTTATTTTTTTTTGTAATTAGACCAAAAGTAGTATAAAATATACATTTAGTAGAGACTTCCGATTGCAAAAGTTGTGGCCCATATATAACTTAGCTATAATGAATCTATATAAACCATATGTTTGACTAAAATTAATTTTTAGTTAGAATTACTTAAATTCACTTGTGCTGATAAGTTAGCCCGAAACGTGACACGTTTTGTGCTTTTACCCCATGTTTGCTCCAAAGATACTCCTTTCATATTCACAACTTCTCAAAAAGCCTAATTATGTTGCATGAAAGACCAAGATGTACACAATTGTTCGTTTTGAAGAGCCATTGGAAATTGTTCATAGTACAATAACATCTTCGAATAATTTCGATGAATGAAAGAAGTTTGATAAGGCCGATGCTAAAACCTTTACGCTAATCACACTCAACATCTGAAGACTATAACTATGTAGTGTCTTCCTAGTTTCTTTGTTGTTTCTATCTTTTGCTGTCTTTTTGGTTTGCTGCCTTTTTTGTCAGTCACTTTGTAAGCAGTTTATATGCTCTGGACTCTTTGATGACTTATCTTAATTTCCTATGTTAAAGGTTTCGGGTCCTGAAAACCTATTTTTCTTAATTAATCAGAACATCTTTGACAAGGTTCAAGCATATGTTCAAGATGCAACAACATCAAAAGAGCCCTGGGATGCCCTCTCCACCATCTCAGAGGTGAAGAACCAAACCAATATCCTCCATATTCAATCCAAACTACATACGTGCTTAATATGAAAGCTAGTGATAAGTTGAGGAATTATTATATTGTGTGCCTATACTCTTGGAAAAACTTCCCACTTGGAGAGAAGGTGGAGGACAAGTTGTGCATCTTGATTACTTTTAGAGCTCTTCCTTCCCAATCTTGAACATTTGTCACGACATTGACCATTACCAAGTATAAGGTGTCATTTGAAGAATTGGTGAATTTTCTTCAACAAGAAGAAGCCAGGTAGTCCTTGCAAGATGCTTTTGAAGAAAAGGCACTAATTTCTAGATAACAACATGGTCAAAAGTCTTGAAAGTGACCTTCATAGAAGAAGTGACAACAACATAAGCCTTCAAAGGCTAATTGATAGTGTCACACTTTCTATACCCACACACATTATGATAAAATAGTCTTACCCAAGAAAATTATTGTAAGGAAGGTCCATCTAGTAGTAGTCATTCTCGACAATCAAGAGGTCATGCTAGTCAAATAAGACACAAAGGACATGTTGTGGCACAAGAAGATGAGCCATTTGATGAGGATAATCCAAATAAAACAAATTGAAATGTCAATTTAAACTTAGTTCTTGTCTCCCAAGCCTCACAACCCTTGAGAGATGTTTGGTTGATTGCCTATGGCACCAACAAAAATAGGATTGGAAATGAAGATTTATTTGATACTTTGGCTACTCAACCTAATGTGATCTATTATTGATTGTAGATGATTAATTATGTATTTCAAAAGGCTTTAGCATAGTCACCATCCCTCTCAAAAGGAGTAGCTTCTCGCTTACTAAGGTTCTCTATGTTTCAAGTTTGATAATAAATCTCTTGTCAGTCAGCCAACTTTTGAATCATAATATTAAGGTGGAGTTTTAGGTCAATAACAGTGTCAAATCCTATCTCATCTCACATAGTGTCATAATCATTACTAGAGGTGTTAAGAAGTGTAACCTATTTTCCTTGATGTTGTCTCCTCTATAGTTTCTCTTAACACCTCTAAACTCAAGTCCATTTCTCTCTAATATTATTGATATGGTCCAGCGCCTTATTTTCCCATATGTCCTAAATGTCTTGGAGACAAACAACATCAAGATCCATTCTAGTCCAACACCTACCATGCAACATAGGATGTTTTAGTTGTATATATTGACCTGTGCAGACCATTACCTACTTTCGTTAAATGATGCAAGTACTTCCAATTTTTCATGGATGAATTATCTCACATGACATGGGTACATTTTTTGAAGAGGAAAATTGAAGATTTTTCATGCTTTCAAGACTTCTACCATCAAGTTGTCTAGGAGTTTGAGATGCCTCTTCTTCCTCACTTATATTGAGGGGGAATTCACTTCTAAAGAGTTTGTGGAGTTCTTGAACTATCATAGCATCAAATGAAATTTGGCTGCCCCCTATACACCTACACAAAATGGTGTTATAGAGTGATGCCATTAGACTTTCATTGAGATGGCTTGCTTCATGCTAACTACAACCAAGTTGTAAGATCAATTTTGGGTAGAAGCAATCTAGACAACCATGTATCTACTCAATAGAGATCCCATAAAGACTTTACAAGGTAAGATGCCATAAAAGGTATGGAATGGATATAAACCATCAATTTCTCATCTTAGAGTGTATGGTTGTACTACATATATGCACGTCCTAGATCCCAAAAGGAAGAATATTGATTCCAAGACACTCTAGTGCATCTTGTTGGGCAATAGTTTGACCTAAAAAATCTTATCGTCTCATAGATATTGAGACACATACTATTTATGGGAGTCGACATGTGGTTTGTCATGACTCTTTTTTTGACTCACTGATGCATAAGGAAGATCTATGTACTTTTCATAAACTATGACCATAGTCAGATGATGTGATTGAGGGCTCTTCTTCTTCTCGAAAAGAAGATGAAGATGAGATGCAAGGAGAATTATATGTTGATTTGGTACTTAGGAGAATCATTCTTCAAAACAATAGCAACATCTATGTTTGAAATGGGTTCAAACCACCATCATATAATTCCATCTACGTTCTTTTTTAGACCTCTCTGCATGGGTAAAAACAAGAAGCTAGATAATAAATGAGGTAAATATGGCATTGATGAATTTAGTTATGAACAATATTGAACGTGATACAACTTGTGAGGCCTTCAATTAGCCACATTGGAAGAAATCCATTGATGTTGAGTATGAATTGCTGATGAAGAATCAAACATGGAATCATGTCGATCTACCTATAGGAAAGAAAACCATAAGCTGCAAATGGGTTATCAAAATAAAATACAAAGAAGATAGGTTCATCAACAAATATAAAGTACTTCTTGTTGCAAAGAGATATGCTCAATAAGAGGGAATGGATTATGAGGAGTCCTTTGCACACATTCTACAAAGCTAAAAAACATTTGAGTTGTGTGTGCATTAGTTATGCAAAAAGGATGGGGGTTTCATTAGCTAGATGCCGAGAGTTCTTTCTTGAATGGTGATCTTGAAGAAGAAGTGTAAATGGTCCAAACTAAAAGATTTATCTATTAAAAGAATCATCACAAAGTATGTCATTCGATCAAGCCACCATATGGGCTTAAATAAGCCTCTCAATCATGGTACATCAAAATAGATGGCCACCTCTTGTGGCAAGGTTTCATTCATAGCTCCTTTGATCCTAATTTGTATATTAAGAAGGTATGGATAAAGATTGTCATTCTTGTATTATATGTGGATGATCTTGTGATTACATGAGTTTAGACAATCTTATTGATATTGTCAAGTATG
Source organism: Cryptomeria japonica (assembly GCF_030272615.1). Lineage (NCBI taxonomy): Eukaryota > Viridiplantae > Streptophyta > Pinopsida > Cupressales > Cupressaceae > Cryptomeria > Cryptomeria japonica. The sequence goes on along the minus strand of NC_081411.1, from coordinate 61,362,691 downwards.
ATCTAAAGAAATCCTTTGACATGATAGAATTGGGGTCACTTCACTATTGTCTTGGCTTGGAGATATGGCATAAGGAGCATCATATTTTTATGCCCTATATGAAATATGCCAAGAAACTCCGAGAAAGGTTTGACATGTCTAATTGTAAACCTATACCCACTCCAATAGAGAAAAATTTGCAACTACCATGCTTCTAGGATTCACCTCAAGTTGATGCAACTCTCTATAGGTATCTTGTGGGTATTCTCATTTAGTTGACTTATATACCAAACTATATTTATTCTTTGCTATCATCTATCTATCTAGGTTAATGCAAGAGCCGAAGAAGTGTCATTGGATTATGGCTCAACATATTTTGAACTAATATGTTTTAGGTACACTTGATTATGGTCTAGAATTTAAGAAGAACAATCAATTCTTCTTGTAGGGGTATGCTAACCCAAACTATGTTGGATCTCTTGTTGATAAGTAATAAACTTTTGGCTACATTTTTTTTCTTGGCTATGGCTATATTTCATAGGTAATTAAGAGTAAAATACTTGTTGTTCTTTCATTCACTAAGGCTGAATATCATGCCACATGAAGAGCTATGTGGGAGGAAATTGGTTACCTCACATTCTAGTTGATATGTACGTTTCTAAATCCCAACAACCAATTCTCTATTATGGGTATCATGGGTGTTGAATCTTGTTTAGAATCTAGTTTTCTGTGAGTGAACAAAGCACATTGAGATCAAATGTCATTACACTAGAGATTAGGTGATGCACCACCACATTCATCTCCATTATTATCCAACCATTTTTTAGATTGTGAATATATTGACCAAGTCTCTTGGCATGGTGAAATTTGAGTTGGTTTAGGGGTACATTTTTAGGACTAATGTATTAACACAGGAGTGTTAGCATAGCTAATACATTGTTCTATGTTGTTCATTGAACTTAGTATTCTATTTGGGTTTTTGGTTAAATATTTTGTTTGATCTTTCTAAAACTACTCCTCTTTGTATATATGCACTCACATTTTTTGGAATAATTGTCAAATCATTTTATGGTCTCACATTGGTGGCAATTAGAATTTTGTGATGTTTGGGTTGTCGTTTTCTCCTTACATTGGCTTCATCATTTTCCATGTCATTATTTTTTTACTATCTCTTTACGCAAGTTGCATTATTAGTACCTTGATTATATTGTTTGTGAGGTAGTTTTACAATTTGGGAATTTTTTTTCACTTTATTAATATTTGATGACTCCTAATTCATAAGCGATATAAAAATTCATTAATGAATGGGGAAGTTTCTTCCTCTCTTTATTTACAAATAAATAAACAAAAACCCAAGTGCACATATTTGAAGACCCTCCAACTCATCTAATTATTACTTTTTTTCAATCATCTCTTTTCCCGTAAAAAAAAAAATGGGATAAGATCAACTTCAATTGAAGCATAATTAACTTTTATATATTATATTTATGTTAAATATTATAATTTTATTGAGCTTAAATAAAATACATTTTTTGACAAGAGTGTTTTAAATATTATAAAGTATAGTGTTCTTTGTATATATTATACTTATATTATATTTAATATATTATATATCATAATAAAAATATATTATCTTATACATATTTATATAATATAATTTAAAGATAATATAATAATATATAATATTTATTATATAGGGCTGCTAAAAACTATGAGATTAATTAAAACTAGGAGATTGTGCTACATTCACTAATAATTGACCTAGTTGCTACCTAACACAGTATCTTGCATCCACTCTTATACTTAGCATGTGGATGTTGGTTACCACAATTTACGTCTATGTCATTCCTTAGTATCATTGGTTGATGCCATTACAAGGAATTACATAGTTAAATTGTATTTAAACTATGAAACTATTGATAAATATCATTTACATTCTATCTAATATTATATAATAATTGAAAAAATATGTTAATGTTTTTTATAATTATAGAAACAATCTTGTTATATATAATTATATTATATTTACATTTTTAATACATATTAGATATTATTTAATTTTTATTTAATATTATACATTAAATAATAAATTAATTTAATTATTATATATTTATTATTTATTAATTTTTTATTTTTTATAAAAAAATATGAAATATATATATATTTTATTTAATAACTAAATTTATGAATAATGTATAGGTACAATAGAATAGTTTAGATTAAATTTAATTGAATGGTTGTTGTATAGAAAATCAAAGGTAATTTTAATTCATTTTAGAATGTGATTATCAGTTCACACAAAATTCATTAGAAGGGTGCAATATTATATGGACTTTAGGATGACTTGACCTCATAATCTATCAATATTCAAGAACATATAATCAAATTATCTTCAAGGTAAAAAAATTGTATGTGAATCTAAAGCAAACTAAGTACAAAATGTCTAAAAAAAATATTGATAGTATAATTTAAGACTCCCAAAGGTGAGAAACAAGTAAAAAACAACAGAAGTGAAAAAGAAGATACAATGGATTAGTTCAACGAAGTCAAACCAATAAATAATTAATGACATCATACATGTTCAATGAAAAATGACACCTCCTATGCAATTTCTAAGTAGCTTCCTCCCTTGACATGGTCTCTACAAAATACCTTAAATATATTTTGTCTTAAGAAGTATATGTGCATAAGGGCACTTAAGGATAGTGCACATACACAAAAAATAAAATGAGGTTGTGGTTGCCAACTACAAAGAATTCAATATTTTGTTATAACCCTTACCATTAGCTCAAAGATTTACCAGATGTATAGCCACCATACTAAGTGTCAACCTATGTCAACATCTTCATTGATGAGCTAGTTTCAAATTGGCTCACACATATCCCTCTACCTCTATATCTCTATATCTCTTATTTTCTATCTCTCTATCTTCCTATCTCTATTTTTATCTCTCCCTCAACCACAATATCTCTCTATTTGTCTCCCTCTCCCTCTCTCAATCTATCTTCATCTCTCTATCTCTACCTCTATTTCCATCACTATGTCTCTCTTTCTCTCGCTTTCTATTTGTAGACATTTGTCACTCTCTTTATCTATCCATCTCTCTCCATCTCTTGCTATTGCAAACATAACATGAGGTTGTTGCTAATGGAGTCCAATTATCTTCTTGATTCAAAGGTTTTCTTTCACTTACGTTTGGTTTTCTATGAATGACTGCACAATTCATTTAAAGCTATCACTTCTTCATTGGGACCATTGTTGTATTTACAACATCATTTTCTAAATGGCCTACCAATTCACCTCTATATTACAAAAATATGTACAAAACAAAAGACCAATTTTTTTTCAAAAATTGATATTTGGAACTTCTTCGGCACACCCATTACATACCAAGGTATGATTGCTGGTATATTATATATTATATAGGTGTGGCCTATTCTCCACACAAAATGGCACCCTACAGAAAACCCCAAATTTGCATAACACAATGTTTTACTTCCAATTTTATGTGTTTTAACAGCAATCTAGAGGCAGATCATCACAATTGAACTGTTAAAAATATTTCAAAAATCTATTGAATATTGTTGACTATAGAAACGATATAGATTACCGTTTTATGTGGAAATTAACCACATCCTAAAATTAGATTTTTTGAGCTCCTAGCTGCAGCCTTTTAAACGAAATTATGGAAGTATGGAAGGCATGCACGAGGCGATGCACTTAAACAATAATTTCACACGTAGGGGAGTAAACAATCTAACCGGCCATAAGATTATGACAAACACGGGTATCTACAATCCATGCAGGTGGCTGGTTAGACGTTGCTCCTCAAGAGGGGCTTTTGTAATTATAGAGGCCTCAGATACCGTACGCAATTCGTATATCCGCTCGTTTTCCCCCGCATACGCATAGCTCAAACGCGATAACTCGTTTCCACGGGTTTGATCCGATCTGTCCTTCCTTCCTCACGTATACAAACACATTTCCTTATTTGACTTCTATTTAAATCCTCGAGACTCGCTCAAGTTCCACAAGTTCCATTTCTGGCCTTTCCATTCGATTGCATGGCAGGAAGGTCTGTGAATGCTTTCAATGATTTTAGGTCATCCGGTTCATCATCAACAAAATCGAGGCAGCAGCCCTTTGATGTTTTCATTAATCATCGTGGACCTGATGTCAAATTGAAAGTGGCTAGCCCCATCTATCATGTCCTTGATCTCCTTGGAGTGAAAGCGTTTCTGGACCGGAAAGAACTTGATTTAGGGGACTTCATACCCGAAGCAATAGAAGATGCAATGCGTAGTGCTCTAATTCATATTGCCATATTTTCCATAGATTATGCGGGGTCGCCCTGGTGTTTGGCAGAGCTGTCGTTTATGCTAGAAACTGGGGCCACTATTATTCCTATTTTCTATGATGTCAAGCCTGCTGATCTCAGACGGTGCAATAAGGGATTGTATGCCGTGGCCCTTGATAAGCATCAAACGAGTGGTAGATATGAGTTAGAAACGCTTGGGAAGTGGAAAAAGGCACTCCGCGAGGTTTCCTTTCATACTGGCTATGAATTCAATAGTAATGGGTATGCATCGTCTATTCCTTCCCATCCTGATCAGATTCATCTTACTTATTTTCTCTTTTTAATATTTTACGTTTTACAATCCTTACCGTCATGCTGATAGTGTTCGCAATGGCCAGTGATGTAGGGATTCTCTTAAAATGCATTGTGAATCGCGTACAGAAGGAGATAAAGAATGTAAAGGTGCCATTCGACGTAGCTACATATCCCGTTGGACTGGATAATACTGTACAAGAGTTTGATCGTGTCATAAGATCTGCTCCAGGTTATCAAAGTGAACAACACGTGGGAATTGTGGGCATGGGTGGCTGCGGTAAAACCACTCTCGCCAGAAAGTTATATAACCTGAAATTCTCAAGCTTCGATAACTGTAGCTTTCTGTCCGAAGTAAGAGAGGCTGCGTTGCATGATTTACAGAAGAAGCTCTTGGACGACGTGCTACATCTTAGAGACATACCAATCAAGGATGCAGGCCAAGGCAAGTCTATTTTGGCTGGGCGTTTAAGACTCCTTCGCGTGCTCATCGTTCTGGATGACGTTGATCATGTGGATCAATTGAATGCTCTTTTGCCAGAGAAAGGCAGAAACCTTGGACCCGGTAGTTTGATAATTGTTACTACACGGGATTCGGGCGTACTTAGATCGTGGGGTATCTCTTCTATTTATAAAATGAGGATGCTGGATCCGTGTCATGCGAAGGAACTTTTTTGTTTGCATGCTTTCTTAGAGCCTGGTCCACCGGATGCCTTCGTAGGTCTTGTTGAAAAGTTTGTGAATGCCTGTACTGGATTGCCATTGTCTCTTAAAGTTATTGGAGAAATGCTTTACGGAAAGTCTGATGAGTACTGGAAGTCTAATTTAAAGAAGATTTCCAGATTATTGCCCAGAGAGATAAATAAGAGGCTACGAATTAGTTATGATGCACTAGACAATGAAGAAAAAAATATATTTTTGGATATAGCTTGTTTCTTCGTTGGAGAAAAGAAAAATTTGGCGATTGCAGTATGGGATGCAGCCGAGTGGAGTGGTCTGCAGAGCCTGGAAAACCTTGAAAACAAATGCCTCGTTGAGGTCGACAAGCAGAAACGCATAAGAATGCATAATCATCTTCGCGATTTGGGAAGGGAAATCGCAATCGAGTGCTTGCCCCATCGTCTTTGGTCCCCCATGCAGATTAAAAATATTATGCAATACACACAGGTAAGATTGATATTTTATTTGTAGAGGTTATTTGCTTGTCTCACTGCTTGCTCTAATTTATTGTTATTCCTTCCTTCCTTTCTACATTGCATTCAGCAAAGAACATTGATCCGGGGAATAATGGCTGCTACAACTCAATTTGTTTCATGTCCTGCTTATGACGAGTTCCCTAGATGTTGCGATTCATACCCTCCACCTTTTGAAGAATGCATTGATCTTATGGGCTCCTCAAATATAGGATTTAATCGCATTAGATCAAGGATTCTATTAGAACTTCTTGTTGTTGCCGGAAATCATTTCACCTCAGACTTCGCCGAACTATCAAGGGATCTGGTGTGGCTTCGTTGGTTTGATTTTCAGCATTCAAATCTTCCGCCCTGGCTTTCATTAACAAATTTAAGGGTTTTAGAGCTTTATGGCGCATCGAGATTACAAGAATTGTGGGGAAATAAAGGGCATGTAAGTAGAATATCCTGTTTTACTTTTCTTTTTAATTAATCAAGTTCCTATTATTAACTAAATTGAAATGAAATTAGGTGCAGCTTCCAGAAGAGTTGAGAGAGATGACTATTACTGCTACTGAAGGCAACGTTTTCCACACATTTCCAAGTATAGCATCAGATCTGAAGCATTTGACAAAGATAGCCCTGATTTCTTATCATGGAGATGAATTTCGCTTTAAAAAACTGCCAGATGAGTTTTGCGATCTTCAATCGCTTGAGCACCTGGAGCTTCGCCATTGCAAATTGCTGTCAACCCTACCCGCCCGTTTCGGGGAATTAAGTAAACTGTGGCATCTCGATTTGTGCTGTTGCCAGAGTCTATGGAAGTTGCCAGATTCTTTCAAGCAGCTGGTGAGCCTGGAATATCTGGATTTATCAGGATGTACGAAGCTTCCTGCAGTGCCAGACATTCTTATAAACATGAGAAAGCTGGAAAAATTGTACTTTTCAGGACGCCCTAAATTGCAGGAGTTGCCCTTGCAAATTACAGAGCAGAAGTCCCTGAGAGAGCTCCACCTGAAAAATACAATGCTAATGGATGTACCAGATAACATCGATCAACTAAGCAAATTGGAAACGCTGCTGATTGGAAGTCCGTACCTGAGAGGCTTACCTACCTCTCTTGGCAAGTTAACAAGTTTGACTCGTCTGAAAATTATGGGATGCATGAAACTAGAATCTTTGCCTGAATCTGTAGAGCGCCTCAACCATTTAGAATACTTATGTATAAAGTCCTCCGGCGTGAGGACTTTGCCAGAAGGATTCAGGCAACTTTCAAGTCTTCAAAATTTGAAGATTTGTGATTGCCCGATTGCAGAGCTGGATTTTGGGTCGGGCTCTACTTCCTCACTTCATAAACTCAAGGCGATACAAATAAATGCAACCAATGTGACGAGGTTGTCAATTTCTGAAGATTGTTGTCCCAACCTCGAAATTCTCCAGCTTGAGCTAAATTGTCATTTAACTGAACTAGAAATCCTCCCGTCATCAATCAAAATGGTGAAAGTGCATGAATGCGCAATGCTGCGCCACATAAACAGTATACCTGGCCTACTAAACCATGAAACTTTCGATATAACGGGATGTCCAGAATTTGGTCCAGATCCCGTTCCAGCGAACACGAGGCCGGCTGTATCAACTCAGTCCGCATGGAGGTTCAGTTACTTCCAAAGCATGTTGAACAGGACATTCAGGAGGGCTTTCTCAGAGTAAAACTGGAGTTTTGTTGAGGAAGATTGCTTTCAAAGAAGCCAGAAGAGATTGTGTTGAATCAATGACATCTATCCGTTTTCTGTATCGAGGACTTGAAATCTGCATCATTGTTGTTTTTAAATATGTGACTTATAATTAAAATTATTGATATCTTCTTTCTTTTCAGTCATACCAGCCGTAATAGTTTGTCGGTCAATAACCTGTTGAAGCCCTAAGGCATTTTTGGCATTAATGTCCGAAGATGTTTGATAATTCTCCTTGGCATGAGATACTATGATGAAATGCAGATATGATTATGTTTCTTATGTGATTTTATTCAGAAACAGGCTTGCACATATATTGATTGCATATCAAATTGCATTATATTTATATAATTGTCATTTTTGGACGATAATTCTCCTCGGCATGAGATACTATGATGAAATGCAGATATGATTATGTTTCTTACGTGATTTTATTCAGAAACAGGCTTGCACATATATTGATTGCATATCAAATTGCATTATATTTATATAATTGTCATTTTTGGACAATATTTGCTTTCTCTTTCATATATATTCATTGATTCATTAAAGAGGGGACTTGTGTTATGCAATATGCCCAGGGCATTAAAAAGGGAGGTGGTGGCATTTTACATATTCAAGTCACTTTAAGTGACTAGGCTCTGAATACTATTTGTATTTGAGATACAATTTTAAATAAATCCTATTACAATGCATATTAAATGGGATATGAGTTGCGGTTATTAATGGCATATAACATGAAGTTAAGTTCTATCGAGCTCATTTTGTTTTACATTTCATTGTCTACTATCAACTTAGGGCATGACATAGTTAGGGCTTCTAAAGAGGTGCTAGGGTTGTGAAGAGAAACCAACTTTGAATTGCCAAATCAAAGATCTTGATAGTTTACAGAGATTGATTTGGAAGAAAAAGATAGCAATTTCATTCTTTGGGAATCAAAATGATTCAAGTGGTGTTGCCCCATACTTGTTTTTGTTGTTACTTTTTGTTTAGTTAGAAGATTTGCTATCAATGTCTTTCTATGGTAAAGATTGTATACCCTAGTGAGTCTCTACTTTATAAGTCAAGGTTAAAGTTACAACAGTCGGGTAGTTTTGTATGCTCCAAATTGAAATTGAGTCATTATGTTTTCTTCTAAGGGTCTTTCCACTTTAGCTCTATGTTAACATGTTCTTTATGTACCCGAGTTTTTAATCCTAGTCAAGGTTTTATTTATGTCTTACACGTAAGGGTTTTGTGTATTGTGTTCTTCTGCTCCTCGAACCCTAAGTCAGTGTTGTTTGACCCTTGTTTGTATTGGGTCATACAAATCTATATGTCTATGCAAATCCTTTTTTTTTCTTTTGATTATGTGGGTCTATGAATTAAACCAAAAAAATTTAACCCATACAAATGGTATTGTGTTAAGGATCAATCTTTGTAACCCGAGTTTAGCCTTGTGTTACCATTCTTTGGTTAGCATAAAGTGATATTCAAATTTCATGATGTATAATAACAAAGAATTATGTTGTTAAGGCATTCAGCAGTATCATTATCATTCTGGTACTTGTTAAAGAGAGCAGTTAAGAATGGAAGTTATGTTTTCATTTGAAAATGCAAAACACCATATGTACTTCCTTGAATTCATTCTTCAGTGTGTTGAACAAAAAATAAATATCATTCTCAGATTGTAAAAGGAACATTGATTCATATTTCTATATTTTGAAAGCTCTATTTGATAGCACATTTAGTGCTTTGTAAAAATTGTAATTGTTGAAATATTTCATAGTATTGTGTATACAAAATATACACACTACTATGTCTTATTTGGACTTATTTCTCTGAATCTTAGGTGATGCAAGATCAAGGAATGTGTTTGAATGGAATAGAGATGATACTCTGTGAATGAAACAAAGATTGTGAAAATATTAAAAAGCCAGTGAGGCATTGAAAAGTCTATCAGTGAGATAGCATTGTCAGTGGAACATACAAAAAAGCCAGTGAGGCATTGTAAAAGAGAATGTTTCAGATAAGCCAGTGAGGCAATTTCGAGTGGTTTATTCCCCAAGAGGGTTTCCACTAAGGACGTATCATTGTGTAATATTCTTGTGTATGTTTTTTATTATTCAGCCTTCTATTTTATTTGCTTCATATTGCTCAAATAAGTCAAATTTGAAAAAGCATTTAAAAGTGAGAAATTGTGTATGAAAACTGATTCACCACCCCCCCCCCCCTCCAAAGTGTTCATTGTACTCCAACATAACCTTGTAAAATTTTGAAAATCAAAAGGAAAAAGAAAAGATGGTACTTTTGAAGAATTTATTCTTGGATCGAAAGGAGATAAAACAATGCAAGCAAATAAAAATAGAGAATAAAAACAAAACATACAATGTAATAGATTGTTGCAACAACAATATTATTAATCTAAATGTAGATTACAAATGCAAACACATGCAAAGTTCTACAAAGATCTTTCTTAGTTACAGAATTGAATGTCATCTATTCTGTAGATGTCAATTATCTAATAATGATATTCAAATGATTACAATAGCCTCTATTGTATAATTACAAAATGATGGTTTATAAACTTTATAAACTTGCAGTGCACGGAAAGATAGGAATTGGATTGCAAGTGGTAAATGATAGAGATAAGGATGTCATTTTGCAAACAAGGCAATCCTAAATGATTAAGATGGTGTTGAATGACAGCTAATAGTAGTTTGCAATGAGGCAACTATGAATAGAGTAAGTGTTCCTCCTATAATCATCCTTATGAACAGGCTCAACATTCAAGTGTCCCCCAATAGTATCCCATTCAAAGCAACCTTTGATCCAAAGATTTACAAATGAAGTGTCCCCCACAAGCACCTAAATGTGTCTTCTTGAGAGAAATCTAGATCTCATTTTTATTGAGATAATGAAGGAGAAAACCATTATAACCTCTTCTATAAAGGATATTAGAAAGGATAATGTATCATGTAGCCAGCTTACAAATTCTTGCTCTAGCATTCTAGTATTATGATAGGATAGAATGAAACTTTATTAACATGAAGCTGAGATGCCTAGGGTTTCTAGAGAACTTCTGTAAGTTGGCTAACATTATGATGAAAGATGCTAAGGCTTGTGTTGAAATTAATGGTGTTAAGTTTGATAGATTAGGCCTTTCCAGGTCAATAAGACAAGGCTACCATCTTTCTCCAAGGTTGTTTTTTATTGTTGTTGATGCCTTGTTCTATCTTTTATGGGACTTATCTACCTCTTTGAGGGTGGAAGGAGTCAAGTTGCCAAATGGAGATGCTCCTTCCAACATTCAGTTTGTAGATGACACTGCAATCTTAACCAAACTAAAGGAAGAGAATATAGTCACCCTAATGAACAAAATTGATCTATTTTGTGAGGCATCTAGAAGAAAGAGTTCATTGGCGAAATCTACTCTTTTGGGATGAGAAACACAGCCCCCAAATTGGTTCAGTAAGTTCTCCCTCAGTCGGTGAGGGCCCAACCATCTAGTCAAATCTAGGAATACCGTTTGTTGTTCAACCCAACTTGAAAGCCATGTGGGAATGGGTAAGATGTAAAATTGATAAGAAATCGAGGAAATGGAACAAACATTATGCGTCTATTGCCAAAAGGGCCCAAGTCTGCCAAATTGTTTTTCTTTATATAATATCTACTACAATTCGTCATGGCTCTTTAGCAACTATCAATTTTGCGACATTCAAAAGATGATCTTGTTGGATGGGAAGGGGACAAGAAAAGACGTGCAGTAAAATGGAAATGGTGCACTATGAATAAGAATAGAGGAGGCCTTGGTCTAAAGATTTGAGGTGGCAAGGTATAGCACTTGCTGCCAAATGGATTTTTAGAGCTCTTATGGGGGAGGAGCCTTGGAAAGTTTTGATTAGACACAATATTAGTAGAGTTGCTCCTAAGTAGAGCCCTAAGTGGAGAGGTTTGAACCTCTGTGATATTATTGGTGGTGATTTCCAAGATAGGCCATCAGGATCACTAATCTTCAAATTAATTTGGAAAGCTTAGGAGGTGGTTAGAGGCTTATCTCTCATAATGGCCTTGTGTGGGAGGATGGGAATATATGTGGTGAGCTCTCTATATGGTGGAATCTAATATATAATGGTAAACCACTGACCTTGGTCTAAGGTTGTTCTGCTAAAAGTTGGGCCAATAAAGGGATTGTTTGGATATCTGGCATCATTGAGAATGGGCATCTCCTTAATTGGAATGATCTTGTTTCCAAAATTTACATTCCCCCCTCCCACAAGAAGACTTACACCATGCTTAGAGAAACCTCTTCACCTCTCTGTCTTCCCAGACCTTGTTTTCTTGACCTTAATAGATGCTTCTCCTTCAAGTGGCCTGATGGTTCTTTTCTCCCTAATACTAAAGCTAAAGTTATCTACTCCTTTCTTGTTGATAATTTGGATATTTGTTCTCATGCTAACTCCTGCTAGGGTGTCAACTTTGATGTTGTTTGGTGGCATAAAATATTTGATGCTATTTGGTATAGACCAATTGAACCTAAAAAGAGATATTTTTGTTGGCTTTTGTTGCTTCATAAGCTTCCTATTCATACCCCGAATGGGGATATTAATGTCTATTCTTGCTACAGGGTCCTCAAGTCTGTCCATCACATCTTATTTGATTGTCTCTTTGCAAAAGAAGTGTAGAAAATATTTGGGGTGATCATAGGCTATAATATCAATGTCCTAGAGATTACTACTGCTCATATCTAGAGTCTCAAGAACGATGCTAACTTTTTTTTTTTTTTGCTCTCTCCTATCTGTTGAAGTACTTTGGCATATTTGTAAATATAGGAATGATAACTTGTTTAATGGCAGTAATAGGAACCTTACTGGGTCTCTCAAGAGACTCATTTTTCAGGATCTTAATTTGTAGGTTACGATAGCCGTGAGGATCAAGCGTAAGAATTTGAGAGGTGGCTCCAAGATGGGGTAGCCATGACGTTTACCTCCGAGATATCACACGGATTCACATGGTCAAGGTTATTTGAGATTGGTCTTGAGGATTTTATGAGAGAATTGAATAGACATGGAAGCCAGCAGGCTCAGATCCAAGACATCCCAGTTGCGGAGGCTGTTATCCACCCCTATGTTGAGCCTGTTTTGTGGGGCAAACTGCTGAGACGTTGTGAGGGAGCGCAGGGATGGATAGCTTGGATGGACAACATAGGAGATGCCAGCCAACAAGATGGAGATATTGTGTTTAGTTGACTGCTATTGTCTACTTGATCAACATACTGGACTTCTAATGCTTTATAGTATCCGTTTGAACTCTGATTTTTTGGCATTTTGTAAGCTTCCATCAGAATTTAATCTTGATATATGATGTAATCTGACTGGAATACTACAGTAAGTAAGCTGCCTTTGTACTCTGCGTTCATGATATTTAATAAAAATAATAATATTTATCATATATGATTAATATATATAATAATATTATATATTATAATATATAAATATAATTAGAGGTATTAATATTAATTATATTAATATAATTAATAGTATTACTATATGATTATATTATTATATTATATATATCATTTGTTTTAGCAGAACCATTTTATGAAAGGTTTCTCTCATCAACTTACGATATGAAAGTGAAGTTTGAATCAAGTCCCAAAAGGAAATCTTTGCTAAGATACCATGAAGTTTCTTAACAAGATTCTATAATAATATATAAGATATATTATATTAATAATCATATTATATAACTAATATTAATAATATATATGAATATATTATAATTATTATAATATAATTATTATCATATATATTATTATATGATTATTATTATATAATATATATAATATGTGAAAATCGAAGCAATGAAATTTACATTAAATGAACAACAATTTGCATTTATGTCGATACAAGTTATTAGAATGGTTTTGTTATGGACGATGAGTTAAATGCGTCTACCATAATGGATAGGCGTTGCCCTCCACTTAAAGAAAAAAAAAATTATAATGAAAAGATTAGTCATGTGTATTTATTCTAAAATTCTAAAATAAACTTCGAAATCCCCGTAAGAGAACGAAAGGAAGTTGTTATCAACGGCAAAAAAATATTATTTGGGCGGAAGAAAAAACAAAAGCGTATTCTTAAGGGGTACGCCACTTTGAAATTGAAGTTTTTATCTAAACGTGGGCACTCCTCCGTTGGAGTTGGACGGGGACTCCAGAGTTCGGAAACGGCAATGCCGGTCAAAGTGACCTGTCACAATAATAACTCATTCAATTTTAATGATTATATACTACTAATTGGATACTTTCGATAGTTTTTTTTAGAAGTGTACAATCTGCAAGTTTTTTGTTTTTATTATTTGTTTAGTTATTTGATCCAAGATAATACCATGAATATGCTGATTTCTCTATTATAGTATTTGCAAATTAGTTTTTATTATTCTTTTAAATTCAATCTGAATAGTATATTTTTAATTATAAAGGGACTGAAAAGACAATTGGGATCATTTTGACAATAAAAAAGTTAGCAAATAGTTAAACTAATATATGTATTTTGTTAAGTATTTAAAAAACCTCGGTCTATTTAGAAAACTAAGAAACATCCTACAAAAAAAATGTAAATAATATTAGAAAAGGTCAAAAAAAAAAAAACACGGAAGCTATTCATAATCTCCATATACATGTAATCGTAATTTATATTTTGGAGTGAATTAATTATTTAGAAATAATGTTGTGAATGAGTAGGTAACAACAATGACTAATGAGAGATGATATTATTGATCAAATGAAATCGAAATAGAAAACGATATTATTAAGATCTTATCAGTTTGAAAATGAAGTTTTGAATTAATCTTAGAAGCTTCTTCATAGACACACTGCTACACGGATTGGCTTATTTTTGTTGTTCTATGGACAAGGAATCCATAGTAGAATAAATGAATTCATAAATGTATGTCCAACAAATAAGATGTCAATTCACCACAATAATAAAAATTTGATGTTCAATTATTTATTGAGGTATTTAATCTATTATAATATCATAAATATATTGATTTCTCTATTACAGTATTTACATATTATTTTCTATTGTAAATGAAAAAAATATTTCATTTCTTTTCTTTTATGAAATGAAATCAATTTGAATTTGCTTATTTGAAAGGAAACTTACAATCACATATTGACAATTTCCAAAGACAAATCTATACAAACAAGATATACAAAAAGATATACCCTAGGAAAACCCTCAAGAGGAAAAAATATAGCCTGTAAAAGTATTATTTAGAAATAAATATTGAAATACACATTCAAAGCCTCCATATACACCTCTAAAATATCAAGCCTCTCTAATGCATCCTACAACATGAATCCACACATCCCATGCCATGCTTCACATAAGAAATATTCAAAAGAAGACTCAAAATCCCAACTAGCCAACCTTAGACAACTACCCTTGTGTTTTCTTTCAAAGAAACAAGTTCACACAAAACCACCAAATGGTATTACATAAAACTATGTGACTAAAACCATGTGATTACAAAACCATTGACCCCACATTTAATATTGGGTACCAAGTTTTCATTTTATTAATATTTTTTAATATTAAACTAAAAAAAAAAAATATTTTTCCAATATGAGATGCCACATTAAATATATTTCACAATGTTACAGACAACACACAAAGTGGCCTCAATAATGTTAATTTGTAGTGATACATGTACTTCTAGGTCTCCCGAGCTACACCACACACATAATAATAAATTAAACATTATAAACATTATGTAAGGTGTACAAGACCTAATTTATATCATTCTACCACTTGTTATATACATTTCATAATGTGTAAAAATTAACCTCAAAGATTAAAAAAAGAACAATCCCAATAGCCACATATACCATAACATGTAACAAGTAAGCTCAAACCCGAGTACTTCTTTGTTGGAGTTGGTTTATTTTAGATGGGTACTTCCGGGTTAGAAACGACAATACCGGTCCAATTGACTTATCATAATAATAAACAATTCAATTTTAATAATTATTTACTACACACTTTTGATTATTTCTAGAAATGTACAATCTGTGAGATGTTCTTTGTTTTAATTATTTTTTTAGTTAATTGATCAATCTAGTATAATACCATGAATATACTTGATTTTCTATTATAATATTTACAAAATAATTTCTATTGTTCTTTTTTAAATGAAATTGATTTGAATTGCATATTTTTAATCACAGAGGTGCCAAAACGCACATTGGAGACCACTTTTGACAATAAAAAAACTAGCAAATAGTTTAACTAGTATATATTCTAGTTAAATATTTAAAAATGTCATTCTACTTAGAAAACAAATAAACCTTCATTCTAGACAAAACAACAACAACAACAACAAACCTTTAATAAACAATAGAAAAAGTCATTAAAAAAATGCATGGAAACTATCTATAATCTTGATTCACATGTAATCTTAATTTATATCTTGAAACTTGAATAAATTGATTATAAATAATGTCGTGAATGAGTAGGTAACGATAATGACTAATGAGAGAGAATATTATTAACCAAATAAAATGAGTTGTTAAGGTATTGTGACTTTGAAGTTGAAGTTTTTGCATTAATCTTAAAAGCTTCTTCATAGACACATGCTACACAAAATGACTTATTTTTGTCTTTCTCTAGACAATGACTCCATAGTAGATAGATGAATTCATAAATGTCATCCAACAAATAGGATGTCATTTCACCACAACAATAAATAATATATTTTTAATAATTTAATGGGTATGTCCATAATCTATCAAATATATTTTAAAATATTTTAAATAACTCTTTTTTATTATTAATTTATAAGTTATTTCATGTATTAAAAAAAATTATTATTAGTTTTTAAAATTTTATTATATTGAAAAGAGTTGTCTTGTTTTAAGATCCATCTTATCTTGCTAGACAAATATTTACAATTCTATCTCTATAGTTTCTAAAATAATCCTTTATTTACTACATAGACATTGAAGTTGATAGGAACTATTGCTTTTTTAATATTACACTAGTTAGGATGGTTGTTTAAAATTAGTTTTTGTGTCTCATTTATACCATTATATTTTTTCAACTCTAATTAGTTTATTGAGAAGACAAATATTACCAATATAGTAGATCAGATTAATTAACTATATTCTAAATTGAATGCTTTCAGAGTTAGTCAAGTTTTCATCATTTAATTAATGATTTTATAGCTTATGAAAATAAAAAATATACATCAAGTAAATCTAGAATTATTTTATAAAAAAAAAATTGTAGAAATAATATGTAAGTAGAATGTATGAATTTGATGGACAATATTCAATATTATCAGTTCTAGGTAGTGAAAGTAGGTATTCTAAAATCTCAAAAACATTTTAGTTATATGAGAAATTACTACTACGCTAGTATTACCAATAAAACACAAGGTTGGAGGTATTATTCTTCTAAAGAATAGTTATCATAATTTTTCTATAAACTAACACAAACCATGTGAATGAAAACTTCAAACAAACTCCAAAAAATCAAATCACCATTCATTAAAGAATGCCTCCTCCATTGTAGCCACAAATCACATTAATTGTTTTCATAATTGAAGTGACTTCTTAGGTTATAAATGTGTTTTAGATTTTTGAATAATTTTTTGATACTTAATTGAATGTAATTTTAAAACATATACATAGGTGAATTAAATTTCAATTCTCATGATATCATAATTTATTCAATGTTAAATATTTTTTCCAGATTCCAACAATTGACTCTCAATAGAATATTATGTATTTAAAACCTACAAAGTCATGAAGTGAATGAATCTCTCTATAGTAGAGAAACTATATATGCTAGGAGTCACTCAAGCTCTCAAATCATATAGGAGCTGAAAAATGAGCTCATATAAACTAAGATCACCTATAGAATGAAAGATGGTGAAATAGATTTCTATGATTAAATATCCCAATAATGTACAATGATCAATGGATCAATGATAATGCATATGTCTATCATTATAGGGATGTATATACTATCATTGATCCATTAATAATACTATATTATTGGTATCCTTAATCATAGCAAGCTATTTTCTTGTCATAATCTAATATGAAAGGTTATTGTAGACATCTAAAAATCACTACAATATTGTTTCCCTAATCAAATAATCATTTCTCATTAATCTTTCATAAGAAACATCATGATATAGGTCAAAATATTATTTATCCATTATGAGTCTAGCTAAAAAAGTGTATAGGTTCTTTTTTAATGATAACAAGAGCCTTTAGAATTTTAAAAAAAAAAAAGAATCATGATAGCTATAGATTTGCTAATTTTAAGTTAAGATCAATGGTTGACATTCAAATATGAAGATACTAAATCTTTATACCCTAAAGGTTATATGGAATTGTGGGTCCATCACGTTTTTTGTTTAAAGTTGAAGATACCATGAGGATTATATGGGATTTTTGTGTTGCATTTTTAGAAGTGCTCCCTTGTTGAAAATAGTAATTTCTTTTTTATGTATTATAGCTTGGATAATTTTGACTATCTCCTAGATGTTGGACTTGTAAATCATCTCCTAAATCTTCAAGGGTTATTCTAAGAAACAAAAATATTTTTGTCATTATATAACCTTGATGCTTGATAAAGAGGATTTCAATTTTGAATGATGATTTGAATTTATACTATTGAATTTTATATAAAAAAATTGGTGCCTTCTTCCACAATGTAGATTTTACCTAAGGTGTACACCCTAATAACACTACAAACCCTTACTTTTTTAGATGGGCTTTATTTATTTGGGTTTTTCTTATAGATCTAAAAACCTCAAATTCTCATTATCCTTAATAATACACTCTACTTAATAATCCTTATACTATTTTAAATCTTCATGTAATAGTTTGAAACATTTCTATGTAGCATACACACATATAATGAAATGTTTTATCATACCCCTTGGATACAAATTAATATAGCTCTAGTTAAAATACAACAATTGTGTATTTATGGCCTCTTTCAATCCTCTAAAATTATAAAATATTTACAGAGACAAATTGTAACAAATCACAAGACAAGATTTAAGTTGTGTCCTATATTGAATTTTTTGAAAACAAGCTTATATTATTGTTAGTACAAATAAATTGAGAACTCAAAATAATAGGTTTTAGTCCTATTAAAAGGTCATAGAATAGTCAAACTCAAATGGAAAGGTTTTTTCCCATAATAGTGCCAAAAGTTTATCCCATTTGGATGAATAACAATTCTCTTACATATATATTCAAAGTTACAATATGAAAAATGTGACTATAATAGTACATAGGGATGAACCATGTTGTTGTTAGCACGAAATGCATATTCTAGCATAAAAAATTAAATCTCGAGGTCAAGTAGCATGCCAACCACCATTGTAATATTTTCACACATGAAGATTTATCAACAAGTTTATCACCAATGGCTACTTAAATACATAAAAATACATAAAATACACATTAAAAATTATTTGGGATGGTGTGAGAACATTCTTCCTATTATATTTTATCTATGACAACAAATTCAATATGTCCATTGCATCATTCTACATCGATCCTTTAAACTTTGGTAAGAATGGGTGATTGTTTGAGTTCTCCAATTAGGTGTAAAGTGTAAAGCCTTTTTGGCTAGTAAATGAAAACTCTCCACTTCTAGAAAACCAATAAAGAAGATTCTCAAATTGTATGCCAAAGCTATACTTAATCCTCCTCAAGTAGTGAATAAGTCATTGCTATCAATTGTTAGTATCTCTCTATAATGTTTGAATATTTTTATGATCACCAAGTGGTATTTTAGGCCAACTTGGTGAGTAATAGAGAAGCCAATAAAAATGGGTGAGAATATTTAACTTTGAAGTTTAGGGAATAGGTGTGCCATAAACCTATGGTTAGAGTATTAAACTTCAAAGGTAATTAGAAAGTTGTGAAGAAATGGAAAGCTAAATGAATGAAGTCCAAAAGGGGAACCCTAATAAAGGAATAAACACCTTAATGTTAAGATAGGCATATCATGATTTTATTACTTGTACCAAGAAAAGACAAATTCTATAGTCTAGCTCTAAAGGGATTTTATGAGGGAGTCAACAATGTTTTTTTTAAATGATAAGAAATGAGTATTGAGATTAAGGGTTGGCCACGACTTTGATTCTAAAAGATAGGAAAACTAGTGAAACAAAAGTCAATGTTTAGTGGGGATGTAATAGGGTAATATGGAAATGCACACTATGACTTACTAGCTCTATAGACTTCAAAAATTTTGAAGCATGAAAAGATGACATTAGTAGATATGACTCTACAAGTAACTAAAAGAAATAGATTATTTTATGATGATGTTAGCATGTATGGATTAGCTCACAACTTTGATGGAAAGCTGATATCAACATCAAAGAATTAAATTGATGGAGTTTGGAGGGAAGTGGTATTTAGAAATTGGAAATGCTAAAGGTCTAGTACCAAAATGACTTAATGAAAGTGATTGGAATTTAAAGTTATAGTGGAAGAATGAAAATAAGATGATGTTTAAGGGATACCCAAAATTTGGCATCAATTTGTATTTGAGAATATTTAGAGTACAATAGACCAAATTTTTTGGATTAAAAAAGGATAGAGATGACAGAAAGGTCGAATCCAAAATCTTTGTCAATAAAAAGCTTGACTACAATAAGTATCAAGGGTCCAAGATTAGTAAGGTGGTGATATGAATGGATGAATAAGCCCAAAATTATAGGGAAAAAATATTCTAAGGCACCAAGAAGCTTTGGAACTTTGACTAGCATTACAACCATGAAGAGTCCAAAGTTTGATAGAACTCTTACTATCTTTTTATTAAAGTTTTGACTACTCTATGTGGATTTAATGGAAGATTATGTTGTAAGGATGAATATCATGATGGAAAAAGGGAAATGAAGATCAGAGGGAAGAAATACTAGTATAAAAACCCACCAAAGTTTGATATTTGACTAGCATAGTTATTTTCCAAAAAAATTATTTAAAAGATGTTGAAAGATATCATTATGGAGGTGGTTGTTTGATTTATCCATTATTCTACTTAAACAAATATTATATATTATTATATTGCAATTAATATAAAATCAATATTATATTATGATATTATAATTAATATAAATTATTATTATTATATGATCATATAGTTATATTTTAATCTATTCCTATTATTATACTTTAATATTCTATGAAACTCTTTACATATGTAAAATACTATTAAGACTAAATCATTATTATATTTTTATTAAACTCCTTACAAAATTGAAAAATAAAATATAACTAATAGCTGAAATATTTTGGCAGGTTTGTGTGAGCCCTATTCTCTTTCTTGTTAGGGCTTGGAGGATTGCCTAGTCTTTTCTTTGAAAGCTTCATCTAGGTTTCCTTATGTTGCGGAATGACTTACAAGTAAGGTCCATGTTGCACCACAAGTGTTTTTTATGGCTTCTTATTTGAAGTGGTGCAGTTTTAAGAGAGATTTCTTTGCCCTATCTGTCCACTCTACCATGGTCTTTCCTATTGAGGTGGAGTGGATGTAGTTGCATGGGTGGGGGTTTCAGTTTCAACATCACAGTTTTTCTTTAGTTCTTCCTATAGAGGTGGTGCCATGTTCTATGGAGGTGAATATGGTTTGTGCTGGAAAAGTTGTGTGGTGTTATTCTATATAGGTGAAATTGGTTTGTGCTATTGTTGTCCCTCTCTCTTCCATTTCTCAGTTATCTCCTATTGAGGTGAAGATCTTGATTGATACGGTGATCTCCATGTTGGACTTCCTCAAGATTAAGGTTATGGGAGTCTTGTTGAACCCACTTCAAGGTTATGGGAGTCTTGTCGAAACCCATGTTTTTAGGTTATGGGAGCCTGGTAAAACCCTTGTTTTAGGTTAAGGGAGCATGGCAAAACCCTTTGTTTATGTATGTTTGATTTCTCCTGTTTGGCTTTGGCCTTTTTGGTTGTCCAACTAGATCTTTGATGTTCATGTTCTAGTGTTGGACTGGTGTTCGGTTGTTGTTATCATATATCATTTCTTGTTGCAGCAATGCTCTTCTTGTGAATCTTGGATCCATGTAAAGTCCTTATATAACGAATTTTAGATCCCCTCAAAACTTATTTTACCTCATCAAAAATAGCTGAATCTTTTTACATTTCAAAACAGTAATAAAAAATACATGAAGAACAATAACATTGCTGATACTACAGCAAGAACTCCGTTTTCCACGCTCCCAGCAGTTCGTTTTTATTGCATGAAATATGTGATTTATGACGACATCCTTACAACTCAATTTTTAATTGTTGAAATGGGGAAATCTTCAATTTTAAATTGCAGAAATGGGGAAAATCTTATCCTATTAATTGAATACTTTCAAACTTGTCCGTGTTTGCTAGGTATCCGAACGACCCTTTTTAAGACCACTTTAAGATTTACGACACGTCGCAACAAAATCGGAGCATCTCTAGACCAGTCTTCCACCGCCCCTGCTCACTTTCCAATTCTATATAATTCCCCTTTGTTTACCATTTCACCAAGTTGAGCCCTCTAAATTCTATTCTGCATTCCCTGCTTTTATTGCCTTGTTTCTCTCTTCCATGGCATCTACTTCAAGCCCTGCTATTGATTCCGAGATTGCTGAAATTACAAATGCTTTTGATGGAATTGCATCCCCATCTGCATCTTCATCTACGTCTGCTATACTCTTCGATGTATATATTAATCATCACAGAAACGATGACAGACTCAAGCTGGCCACAGCTATTTACAATGTCCTCGATCTCATCGGTCTGAAGGCTTATCTGAATTCCGACGAGCTTGAGCTGGGGGACTTCTTGCCTAGAGCGGTAGAACAAGCAATGCATAATGCTTGTCTTCATATAGCAATTTTCTCTCATGGCTATGCGCAGTCGCCTTGGTGTCTTGAGGAGCTATCCATTATGCTAAAATCTCTCACCCCTATTATTCCTGTTTTCTACGGTGTTCAGCCATCTGATCTGCGATACGTGTCTCAACGAAAAGGAATGTATGCCGAGGCCTTCTTGGAGTATCAACAAAAGGGTAGATACAGCTTAGAAAAGATTGAAGAGTGGAAGACAGCACTCCACAATGTTTCATTTTATTGGGGTGAAATCATCAATGATTCTGTGTAAGCAATACATAATCTGTTTTCCCAACCATCTTTTTTGATAGCTGCCCTTTCATGTATTTTTTCTCTTTTCTATGTATATTTTGAAGAATTATAGAAAAACATAGAGAAAATGCAATAATACAAACTGTTAGTACAAACTGTTAACATGCAATGAATTTTTATTCATTTAATGGAAATTCAAACATCTTCTTGATCATGTGATAAAGGAGCAATTGATTAGAGATCAGAGAAAATAATTGCATAAATAGTCTCATTCTCATTATGTAGAGGTCTTGGAAAAATTAAGGAATCGCTACAAATAAAGATGATCTGATTTGTATATTCATGCATAGTTGTAATTAGGAATTTCATGCAAATTATAGATTTTAGAGAACTTAATTTTAGCTTCAGCAAACTACAGTTCTTTCCATCCAAAGTTGGAGAAATTACTATGCCAGCAATCTCCCCCTTCATTTCAACTACTAATTGATGCAACACAAATCAATGATATCTTCTTCAGACTTCAACAGGCTTCTCCCATACTTCTTCTGACTTCTGCGACTTTCTAAGTCCTTCAGGAATTGGCCTTTCCATAACTATCATTTGACTTCCTCACAAATTGAAGGCTTCACCCTTTTTTGAATGCGACTTCAAAATTAACTCTACAACCTTTTCCTTTTGAAATCTTCAATCTCCTCCTTGAATATTCGACTTCACCTATTTTATTGGTGGCTCCAATCTTGGCAAATTATGCCAGAACTTCTCCTTGACTTCAATCTCCTCTTTTGAGGATCGGCTTCACCTTCTTTGGAGGTGGCTTCTGCATTTGATAGCAGGGATGGCTTCATTGGCTGTGATAATACATTGCCCTTTCAACTTGGGCAGCTTCCCTTTGCCTCTTTACTACAAGCCGTGATTTACTTTGGGCACCAATTCTCCTGTGATCTCCTTTCTGGGCAATGAGAAATGTGACATCTACAATCTTTACTTGCAAATTCATAGCTCGCCCCTGATCTTCTGATTACAAAAGGTGATCATCTCTTCTTTAGTGATTTAACCCAAAGCTGTTATACTAAACATAGAAAAAATATAAACATACTAAATCAAGGATCGGCTGATTAATGAGATTAGAGATCATTACAAAAACAAATAAACATACTAAATCAAGGATCAGCCGATTGGATAGATTAGACATAAGATTTCATTACAATCGCCTCTTTAAAAGTCCTGAACAAATTAAGGAATGGATACAAATTTTAAAATATAGATGATTTCATGTATGTTCATACATAGCTGTGATTAACAAGTTCATGCAAATTATATTTCTAGAGCACTTATTTTTAAGTGCAAAACTAAAATTATTCTCATACAATATAGAAAAACTTACTATGCCAACATATTTGACTTCTATTAACTATTTAGTGAGATTTTAATATTTTTTTAACAGCATGTTTCACGTGTGTCCAGTGAGGAGCAAATGGCATTGAAGAACATTGTGAAGCATATAGTGAAAATAATCAGAACGGTACCCTTAGAGATGGAAAAGCATTCTGTGGGGCTTCAAGAAGCTGTAGTAGGCAGTGAAATGTTGACATCCTCAACACCATTACAAAAGCTGCGAATAAAAATGATGCCTTATGATGTATGTATTAATCATCGCGGAGCCGATGTTAAAGACACGCTGGCCATAGCTATCTACAATGCCCTCGGTTACATGGAATATAGGGTTTTTCTTGATACGGAGGAGTTTCAATTGGGAGATTTCTTTCCTGCAGCAATACAAGAAGCACTAAGTAGTGCTTCTGTTTATATTCCCATATTCTCTCCTCGCTATGCACAATCGCCCTGGTGCCTTGAGGAACTATCCTTTATGGTCGAAACAGAAAAAATTATAATTCCTGTTTTCTACCATGTTCAGCCCGCTGATCTAATAAACATAGGTCAAGGAAAAGGAATGTATGCCAAGACATTCTTAGAACATCAAGAAAGGGGTAAATACAGCTTGGAAAAGCTTCAGGAGTGGATGAGAGCACTCTACAAAATTTCATCGATTAATGGCTACATGATTGATGATAATGAGTAAGTTACAGCTAATATGTCTTGCGCACGTCGTTTATCATGCTTTCCCTTTCGTTCAATTTTAACTTTTTCTGTATATGTTTAAGTTGGAAATTATTATCCTTTTAGTAAGGTTTGTTATATTGTTTTTAATAATATATCTTCACATGTATATCCAGTAAGGAGCAAAGGGTGTTGAAAAGTATTGTAGATAATGTATTAATCAACTTGAGGAAACTACCATTAGAGGTAGCAATGCATCCTGTTGGTCTTGACCAAGCTGTAGCAGATTTTGAAATGAGTTTACGTGAATCTGTAAGAAGTCACTCCAAGGTCCAAATTGTGGGAATCTACGGCAAGGGTGGTTCTGGAAAGACGACACTGGCAAAAGCAATATATAACTGGAAACACAAATCTGTACTAAGATCCAGTTTTATTTTTAATGTTAGAGATGCTGCAAGGAAACGACTCCTGATTGAAAAGCAGAAAAACCTTCTGAAGGATCTCCGTTTTAAAAGCTTAACCTTTGATAATGAAGAAGAAGGCAGACACATTCTACAAAGCCATTTGAGATCACTTTCTGTGCTTATTGTTTTAGATGACGTGGGTGATACAGACCAATTGGACACTCTATTGCCAGAACCGGAGAGCCTTGGGATAGGAAGTTTGGTTATTGTTACCACGCGAGATTCAAATGTTCTTAAACAGTGGGGCATCTCTGCGATTTATCTAATGAGAGCTCTGAATGCCACTCATGCAAAGGAACTTTTTTGCTGGCATGCATTCAAACAACCCTGTCCACTGCCTGGATTCGAAGTTCTTGTTGAGAATTTCATATTTTCTAGCGATAGATTGCCATTGCCACTCGTTATTGCTGGGGGACAGCTCTATGACAGATATGACAAGGATTATTGGCAGGTTCTGTTGCATAAATTCTCCTATGATGCACTCAATGAAGAAGAGAAGCAAATGTTCTTGGATACAGCGTGTTTTTTCATTGGAGAAGAAAGCAGCTTGGCCATTGCAGTATGGGACGGATCAGTGTGGAGTGGTGTGCACGGCTGGGAAAGTCTTATCAGTAAGCACCTTGTCTACCTGGATGAAAACAATCGAATAAGAATGCGTGACGACTTGAGGGATTTCGGAAGAGAAATTGCAGATCAACAATCACCATATCGCCTTTGGTCTCCTTGGCAGTTTAACCAGATTCAACCTCTACAGGTGACGTGACTGCTTCCATTGATGGTTTTATTAACCATGAATTGGGAACCTTTTCCCCGTATGTGTTTCTAACGAGTTTTAGAGCTTTGATAGATTTCTTATTTTGTTAACTTTTTCTTTCAGAAACATATAGAAATCCGAGGAATGATCAACGTAACTGGAGACAATTGTTATTCATCGAAAGGAAAAATCATTATAAACCAAGGTCAAGGATTTCCTAGTCTCACTCCCGCCTCCCTTGGATTAAAACTTTTTGCTTGTAGCGGAGAATTTCTAAATCAAGAAGTTGGCGAATTATCAAGAGAGCTGCTCTGGCTTCGGTGGAATGATTTCAATCATACGAATCTTCCGCCATGGCTTTCGTTGAAGAATTTGAGAGTGTTAGAGCTTAATGGTGCTTTAAACTTACAAGAGTTGTGGACAGATGATGCGCATGTAAGTTACTTTTACTGTTCTTTCTAAACCTTTTCTTCCTGTTGGGGTGAATGAATCATGGATCATTAACACAAATTCAGAAATATACTTAGAAACACAAACACAAAATATTCAGCAAATATATTACAAAATCATAATTACTTCTGAATGAATGCTAGAGTATTCATCTTCTACTCATGATTCTTTGATGGGCTAAATATCTGATGATAAACCCATTACAAATGCCTCCTTATACAGAGGTCTTTTCGCAAATTAGAAATTACATAGGCAATTTTAGGCAATTTTAAAACATGTGCCTATATGACAAATAATTTATGTTTTTCTCTTTTAACAGCAGTTACATTTTAACATTTATAATTTATTGGTGAGAGAAATTACATATTCTAACACTTTTCTTTAATATTGATGATGAATGCTTGGTGAGAGAAATTATATATTCTAACACTTTTCTTTAATTTTGATCACGAATGCTTCAGCAATTATGACATTCAAATTTCTTTTGGTGATCATAATCGAGTTTTCTAACTAACTTAAACCTTTTCTCGTATAATAAATTCAAACTATTATGAAATAACTTGTGCAATAAAAATATAATTAGAAATATGCTGCAAATATTTTATAATAATATGCCACTTCAAGGGGTCAGCCTTCTAATCCACTTCAAGAGGAATAGTTTCAATAGTCTTCAACAACATCTCAATATTCAACATGAAGATAATAACTAACCTATACCTTATATATATTCCATAATTATTCTTCTTCTTCTTCTTCTTCTTCTTCTTCTTCTTCTTCTTCTTCTTCTTCTTCTTCTTCTTCTTCTTCTTCTTCTTCTTCTTCTTCTTCTTCTTCTTCTTCTTCTTCTTCTTCTTCTTCTTCTTCTTCTTCTTCTTCTTCTTCTTCTTCTTCTTCTTCTTCTTCTTCTTCTTCTTCTTCTTCTTCTTCTTCTTCTTCTTCTTCTTCTTCTTCTTCTTCTTCTTCTTCTTCTTCTTCTTCTTCTTCTTCTTCTTCTTCTTCTTCTTCTTCTTCTTCTTCTTCTTCTTCTTCTTCTTCTTCTTCTTCTTCTTCTTCTTCTTCTTCTTCTTCTTCTTCTTCTTCTTCTTCTTCTTCTTCTTCTTCTTCTTCTTCTTCTTCTTCTTCTTCTTCTTCTTCTTCTTCTTCTTCTTCTTCTTCTTCTTCTTCTTCTTCTTCTTCTTCTTCTTCTTCTTCTTCTTCTTCTTCTTCTTCTTCTTCTTCTTCTTCTTCTTCTTCTTCTTCTTCTTCTTCTTCTTCTTCTTCTTCTTCATCTCTCTTTTTTCTTTTCTTTTCCTTTCTTGTTCTTCTTGTTCTTTCACTTGCTCTTTCTTTTTTTCTTCTACTTCCACTTGTTCTTTCTTTTACTTTTACTTTTAATACATCTTATTGTGGAAAAGTTCCAACAAAATAATTTTTTAATATATCAAAAAAGCTTAACTCAATATAATTTTTGTTTTTGTGAGTTACCAGAACCTAGATATCACTTTCCAAAAAAATCTAAGAAATTATCTAATTTGTAGCCTTGAGAGTGAACCTTTAGAAAAATCTAATTTTGCAATAATTCACTTATTTCTGCTCCAATTTCTCTAAAATTTTATATTACACCCTCCTTAATAAAAATTAAAAAACCCCTTTTTAAAATAAGGAAGAGGTTAACTCATATCTAGGAGAAATATGCTTCAAAAAAAAACTGGGCAAGAACTCGAATTCTACAATAACTTGCTCAATTCTACTCTAATTCCTCATAAATTGGGTCTATAAAATCTCAAATTAGCTCCTCAAAAACCTTTTAAAATATAATGAAGAAATGATTTCAAATCACAGAGATGTGCTTCACAAATATTTAGAGGAGAAACACTAATTCTCCAATAATTCACTCAATTTTTCTTCTATTCCTCTTAAAGTTTTACTTCCAAAATTGAAGGAAATGACTTGCCTTCATAGTGCCAAGATCATGTTCTAGCACCACTTATTGATAGTGCTACATATATTTGAATTAATATGCCACATCAAGGGGGCAACCTCTTAATCCACTTGGAGAGGGATACCTCCAATAGTATTTAATAAAATTTCAATACTCAACATAAGGATAGTAACTAACCTATACCTCCTATATGTACCACACTTATGCCTTGTATATTTCATAGGAAAACTTAGACACTTAAATATAACTCCAAGGATGATTTGAAAACATATATATGATTATAATAATGATTATGTAAATTATTTAATAGTTAAGGTAGCCACAAGTTAACTACTTATAACATAATATTACATACTATAAGGTTAGAGCCATAGCATAAACCAATCTTAAGACCTTTTCTCAACAGTGACATCTTTGTCTTGGTTTCTTCAAATATTAGGACAATGTTTCAACTCATTTATTTTTATATCTTCAAAACTTCATTTTGGAACTTCCTGCAACTTCACTATTTGTAGATGTCTTGTAAGAGATGATTTACTTTGACACAAAGCAATTTTTATCCTTCTTGAACATTCAAACCTTTCATAATTGCTATCATTTTTCACATATGAACATTTATACTTGAATAACTATTTACCATACCTATAATATTTTGCCAAATTGATTCATAGCTTCATCCACAATCTATTTTCATGCATCCTATTATAGATTCATTCTTCAATTCCTTGTTTCAACATATTGATTTTAAATGGTATCTCAAACCACGAAGGCAATTGTTTAGATCCCAACACTAGTCCTGTGTATTTCATTTCCTATTAAAATGTGAACAATACACACTCTTTATTCCCTGGACCGATTTGCTTGAATCTGGAGAACTTGTATCATCATTTACTTTAACTGTGGCATGCCTAAGACCTTCACATTTTGGCCTCATTAGTGGCTCAATTTACTCTCATTCCTTGTTCATACTTTCCTAATCCTTGGCATTTGTATCACATTCTTTTCATAATCTTCAAACCAACATTCTTTTCACAATATCTTTTGTTAATCTCAGCACATCTAAAAATATTTGTAGACTCATTATCATCTTCATCACAAACAACTTTGGCAAAATCACACTTATTTTTTAATGGGTTAATGGAATAATAAATCATCTATATAACATGACACATCACATACTGATGACTTTGATCTTAGACATTCATTGCATGCTACTAATTGATTATTCTCTTCTTTTAACTTGATATTTTCTTATTGTATAAACTAATCTCCTCTTCTGATATCTTTATTTTTTCTTCCAAATCATCATTCTTCTTCTTGACCTCATCAAATAACTTTACTATTTCATCTAACTCTTCATTTTTCTCTTTAACTTTGTCCAATTTTTTTAAGATTATCAATTTTAAAATCACCTCACTTGTGCTCTTAATTTCGATTTTGCTACAGCAATCATACCTTCTTTTGACAGCCTCACGTGTCTCTCCTCCCACTTTTCTCTAATGTCTTCAAGCTTTCAAACTTCACAAATCCTCGGTTGTCTCTAGACAACTTGTTCTCCGATTGATGTCTAACAAACTATTCCTAGATGTATAAGCTTCCAAATATATCACAAACTAGAGAACCATGAATTGCTCTTTCCCTTCAAGAGATATCCTTTAGAGGGTCGATAACGTCCCTTCAAATTTTTGATTCCTTCAATTTCTATCTCGACCTCTTCTTGCAATTCTTTGAGTACCTTTATTGCTACACCAACCTTCTTCCAAATGAAAGATCTTCTTTAAAGGTTCCTTTTGTTGACTCCTTGCCAAGCCTTCGATTCCTCTGATTTCATGTCCTTAATCTCCTTGCTTCTCAGCCTTTTCTATGGCATCTCGACATCACAAATATGCAATGCCTTTTTGGCGATTATTGCACATGGGCTGATTTTCCAAATGCTACGATGATGGTTTTTATTAAAAAGCCTTCAGCGACTTCCACAACAAATAGATATGATCTCCTCACTGTGTTTGTCTTTTGCCAAACAGTTTCTTTTAACTTGGACAGCGATCTACACTCTAGTGATCACCTTCAAACTTTCCTTTCCAATGGCGACTCATTTCATCAAGAAATATTTCGTGGCGACTTAGACAATGGTTGCGCCTAGTCATCACCTTGCAGGCTACAACTTATTAAAACTAATTTTAAAATAATTTCTTCTTAGTTGTAATAACAGCATATTGAGAGCTTGAGGATAGATCCTTCAAAGAATCTGCTAGTAACATTTTCAATATCTTATGAACTTCCTTAACAACGGCGGAAACCAAAAACTTTATAAGAGGGCTATGACAAATTTACATACCTTTTCCTCTTCATATCAATCTTACCTCAAACAATGTCATGATCTCCCTGAACCAACCTGGCTTTCTTTCATGGCGGCTCCCTTTTATATTGCTCCAACCGTCATACTAACTCCTAAAATGTTCTATGACTTCAAGCAGATTAGTGGACTTTCCTTAATTGGTTATTCTGGCAGTTTTTGTCTATTCACCAGATCTCTTCGCAGTGTTGAAGACCTTCTGCAAACTCTTCTTCCTACTGCAACGACTAGACGCGATCTTCTCTTAATCTCTCGGTCCTAACCTGTGCTTTCGTTCTTCTATGCAACGATCTCATGATCGTCAACAATCTCCTATACATATGGCGATCTCCTGGCGACCTCTCCTCTCACACTTGAGGCTTCATACTTTTGGATCAGTGCTCCTTCTAACTTCTAAACTGCGTTCTCACATCTTTTGATGGTGGCGATAAGCAGCAATTTCCTTGAGGAGGTAGTTACAATTCTTCTTCCTTAACCGCTGCTTAAAAAACTTCAGAAATGCTCGCAATTGGTTCCCAGCGTCTTCTCTTTCTGCCTGCAACAGCGACTAACTGCAATCAATTCAAGGAACAAAACCAATAAAAATAGTATGCCTTGATTACCTTTGACGACAAGAGTTGACACTCAATTCCTTATGCAGATGTCGCCTCAAGATTCTTTAGATCTACTAGCGATCACTTTCTCCCAGCCAAAAACAATCAACCTCGATCTGATTCAGACGTTTTGAACACCTATCACCTGTGCTCTAATACCACTCTGTTGGGGTGGAGTAATCATGAACCATATAAACACAATTCAGAAGTATAGACAGAAACACAAAGACAAAATTCTCAACAAATAATCCTAAATCAAACTGGATCAAAGTACTTGACAAATTCATAATTATTCCTGAATGCTACAGCATTCAACTCATATCCATTGATCCGCTAAACATATGACGATATATTCATTACAAATGTCTTTTTATAATGAGTTCACTTGACAAATCTAGAAATTACATAAACCAATCTAGAACACAGGTCGAAAGGACAAATATTTAATGTTTTTCTCTTTTAGCATTATCTCTTTCCTTCACTAAAATATTCTCATTATCTTTTGTCTTTTGCATTTTGATGCTTGAAATTGATGGGAGAAATTACATATCCCAACACTTCCACTTATGTTTTCTATTTCACTCAAATTAAATTTGGGCGCAGGCTCCTTTGCAGTTGAGAGAGCTGATTATTACTAGTACCTGGAGTGCTAGTTTTGAAAGGTTCCCAAGTTCAATATCAAATCTCAAACACTTGAGAAAAATAACACTGCTAGGTTATGTTGGTAAAGAGTTTGGCATTAAAAGGCTGCCAGAAGAGTTTTGCGATCTCCTATCGCTTGAGCACCTGGAGCTGCGACATTGTGCAAGGCTGTTATCACTACCTGCTCGGTTTGGTGATTTGAAAAACCTACGACATCTGGATTTGTGCTCTTGTAAGGCTTTGAGAATGTTGCCAGTTTCTTTTCAGCAATTGACACACCTCAAGTATCTAGATTTATCTGGTTGCAAGAGGCTTACCTTCCAGAATGGCATTCTAGAAAATATCTCAAAACTTGAGATTCTCTACCTCCAAGGATGCCGCAATTTGCAGAAATTACCTCATCGAATCACAGATCAGGCGTACATGAGAGAGCTCCAACTTCAACATACTAGTTTGAAGGATTTACCAAGCAACATTGGGCAACTGAGCAAATTAGAATGGTTGAAAATTGGAAGTCCGTTATTGAAAAGCTTGCCAGATTCTCTTGGGAATTTATCCAGGTTGAAAAGACTCTCAATTATCAATTGCTTCGCCTTGAAATCCTTACCCAGGACTCTTGGGCATCTAGAACTGTTAGAGTGCCTGTGCATAGAAGCCACGGGAGTGAGGTCTTTACCAGAAGGATTTAGGCAACTGACCAATCTTCAAACATTGAAGATTTCTGATTGTCCGCTCAACAAGCTGGATTTTGGGTCATTGTCTTCCTCTTCGTTGGAGAAGCTCACGGAGATAAATCTAAGCGAGACACCTATGACCAAAATCTCAATTTCTCAGGAGTGTTGTCCTAGACTTGCAATACTCCGGCTTAGCAAAAATGACAAATTAGAGGTGATTGAAACCCTACCAGCAACAGTGAAGAACATAGAATTGTCAGAATGTGAAACGCTGAAGAATATAATGGGCATTCTTGCCATACCAATACCTCCAAAATTGACAATATCAGACTGTCCGAAGGAATTAGAAAAGATTTCTAAAAAATTCACTTAAAACTTCATTGTTTTATGACAGGAAGTGTGATGTTTTTTAGATACTTGAATTGCAAATGTTTGCCATCCAATATGATAATGTGTAAATGCTTGAAAACCAAAATGATAATATCTCGTATGGCTCAAACTTTTCTTTTGAACTAGTAAAGATTATAATTGACTGATTTTGCATACTTCTTCATAATTTAATGTCGTTATTTTTAGTGTCCTGTGTTTTCAGCCTGTAGTTTTACATATCTATGGAAGAAAACCCTCCATGAAATTAATTTTGATATCGAGTGAAGAATGGTATAGCAACAATGAATTAAAGCAATAATTAGACACTTAAAATTAATTTAAGTGTTAGATTAAAATATTCTAATTCAGATATTGATTAGTTTACTATTAAAATAGATTGAATTGTTGAGATATAATTAGAATTTATTTGAGATTCGATTTGTTATTGATGTTCATTTTTCAGATATTGAAATAAAGATTTGGAAATTGAAATTTAGAGATAGACTCATAGAATTTGTGGATCTTGGGACTAGACCATGTTCATGGTCTCATCATATCTTTCTTTAGTGCAATCTCATTTAATACACATTTTTAGCTTTGATAGTTATAAAACAATTTCTTCTTATGAATATATATAGTCAAGAAAAAGGCAATGCAAAAGATACCTTTTGGATCTCTATGTAAAAAGAGGAGAACATTAAAGATCCTTCGTAATACTCATATCCTAAGGCTGATTCAATAATATTTTTTAGAGAAGGACAAATAATTATGGACGTTAATGTTTTCATTAGATTGCAATTAAGTAAGCTAAGACTTAGACTAATCCATATTGATAACTTTTTATGTCTCATTAATAATCAATGATGAAATTATGTAATGAAAATAACTTGTATAATAGAATAATGAAACAAAAAATTAAAACTATAATAGAAATACTTGCAAATTATTCATAATGAAGATCATATGTAATGGTTATGTTGTGTTCAAATTGGGTAGACATATCCCAATAAAATCAATGGATTCAATAACTAAAATGTTACAAACTAGGGTTGTCGTTGCACCAAAAGATCGACCTGTCACTACCCGATACAACCACTAGACTTATAGAATCCATTGGTGGTCGTTAAACCATGTCACAAATCCCCATGAGGGACATTGGCCCACTGCCAACAATCCCCCTCCCAGCATCACTCGTCGCAGCCTACGTGATTTGAACCTGTGACCTAGCTCTGATACCACTTGTTACAAGCTAGGGTTGTCGTTGCACCAAACGATAGACCTATCAATGCTCGATACAACCACTAGACTTATAGAATCCATAGGAGGTTGTTAAACCATGTCACAAATCCCTGAGACGAATGCTGGCCCACTGCCAACATAACATGCCCCCTTTTAGGGAAGTGTTGTCCTCAATGTAGATCAAGGATTGATGCTTGTAAACAAAATCTTCATTTTCCTATGTAGCATATTTGATTAGAGGATTATTAGAAGAGAAAACTCCATCATCAACCTCACATGTAGCCTCTTAGAGTTAGGATGGGTGATATAAACTTCTCATTCCTATGTCATTCTCATGTCTCTCTACATTTCTTGAAAATAATTTAGGGTACATTAGAGTAAAAAAGTAATATTTGTTTCTTATGAAAAATTGTAATTGCATTCCAAAGAGTTATACAAATGTAAGTGGTAGTTTCAAAACATAATGGAGGAGTTGAAGAACACAAATAGACATTGAGAGGGGGGGTGAATTAGTGTATTTTAAAACTTTTGACTATGTGTGCTAATACTTGTGAGATTTTGCCAAGATCAAGGGCACAATGAAAAGCATAAAAAAAAGAGACAATAGAATGACAAGAACAAACTATATTCTCATCAATATGCAAATGATCAACTGGATTCCCCAATACAATGAATATAGGCTTGCTTATATAGGCAAGGCCATATGGATGTATGAGCACACAATCATGACATGTGGCTCAATGAGAAACAAGGGTAGGTAAGAAATACTAGGGGTAGGTAGGAGAAATAATATAATATTCCACAAGAGGTGGATGACCCATCGAATGTGGAGTGTAATAGCAAAATAAGACCACAAAAGGTGGAGTTTCTCCTACAAACTCTATCCCTATGTGCACACTTCCCTAAGTGTCTCAAATCCAAACTACGAAGAGATGCATTATCCTAAGTTAACTTAAGTAAAGTGTAATAATATCCATAATGAATATTTGTTTACACCAACACCCCCCCTTAAGTGCAACTTAGGGGAATGAAAACTTAAGTCAACAATGCAAGATGGGTCCCGGCTACTAGGCCATGATAGGTACCCATGTACAATATGCAAATGTAAGAAAAACTATGCAATGCAATCTCTCACAAACGGAGAAAGGGAGAAAACCCAGTGGGAAAAAACTCCCCCCCAAAAGAGAGATGAAAGTACAAAAGACTCTCAAAAAAGAAGGACAAAACCTCAAAGAGGAAAAAGTCCCCCCCATAAGAGAGGAAGGAGAAGTCAACTAACCCCCCCTAATGACACATCTCGCACCCCCAAGAGAGCTTACAACTTTTGGAACTTACTCTCGGTGAAAGGTTTGGTGAATATGTCTGCAACCTGCTCCGTTGTAGGACAATAGTGCAAATCAATGACCTGCTCCTGAATCAGCTCTCGGATATAGTGCATATGAATCTCGATGTGTTTGGTCCGCTGGTGCTGGACTGGGTTCTTCAAGATAGCAATAGCACTCTGATTGTCACAATGTAGAACTGTCGGCGTGGAGTGGTGAACCCAAACTCTATGAGAATCTGCTGAAGCTAAATGGTCTCAGTCACTGCGTTAACAACGCCTCGATACTCAACCTCAGTTGAAGAAAGAGCAATAGCATGCTACTTCTTGCTCTACCAACAAATGGGGCCCAAACCAAGGTGAAAACTGTAACCAGAAGTAGACTTATGATCATCAAGATCGCCAACCCAATCAGAGTTTGTGTAACCAACCAAGCGAAGTCATGTGCCTGCTGCATAGTGAATCCCATAGTGATGTGTACCCTAGATGTAATGAAGGATACGTTTGGTGTCTTTCCAATGAAGCTCATGTGGTTCCTGCATGAAGCGGGAAACCATGCCAACCGCAAATGAAATATTAGAGCATGTATGAGTCAAGTAGATGAGACTACCCACAAGCTAACAATACAAAGTGGCATCAAGTGGTGGAGAAGAACACTGAGCCTCAAGCTTGACTCCTGAAAGAAAGGGAGTCGGTGCAGGCTTACAATCAGCCATATGAAAGCGTGCAAGTAAATCAAGAGCATACTTGGGCTATGATAGTGTAATCCCGGAAGGTGACTGTGAAATCTCTATCCTGAGAAAGTAGTGAAAATGAACCAAGTTAGTCATAGCAAATCTGTCATGCAAAGCAGATTTGACCCTGCTAATGATGGATGTGGTACTCCCTGTAATGATCAAATCATCAACATAGAGCACAAGTATCAAGTGAGAGTCATCTTGTCGCAAAATGTAGACATTCGGATCGGAATGACACCTGGTGAACCCTGCTGAGAGAAGAAAGGAATCCATCTTGGCATACCAAGCCCTGGGGGCCTGCTTAAGGCCATAGAGAGATTTCCTTAGTCTGCAAACCAAGGAAGCATCCTGGATGAAACCCTGCGACTACTCCATTTAAATCTCCTCATCAAGGTCACCATGAAGAAAAGCACTCTTCACATCCATCTAATGTATAGCCCAACCATGAGCTATAGCAATAGCAAGTGTCAAGCGATTGGAGTTGATCTTGGCTATGGGTGCAAAGGTCTCAGTATAGTCAACACCTGCAACCTGAGAGAAACCTTTCGCAACAAGCCAAGCCTTATACTTATCCACACTACCATCCACAGCATACTTGGTCCGATAGATCCACTTACATCGAACCATCTTTCTCCCCTTAGGGAGATGGACTAAATCCCATGTGTTGTTCTTCATCAAGGAACTCTACTTCCTCCATAGCTTGGTCCCATTTAGGAACCCCTGATGCTTATCAAAATATCTATGGATCGGAAGTAGTAGCAATGAATGCATGTGGAAGATTCTGATGTTGATATCGAGTCCTCTGTGTATCTGAAGGATCCCCAACAAGAGAACCCACGGACTCAAGTGTTTGTCGAGCCCAACGAGGTCTAGGTGGAGGTGGAGAACGAGGCTCCTGAACTGCAAGTGGACCCTATGGAGGTATAACCCTATGAGTCAGAGTTAAAGGAGTCTCATCATCTGAATCACTAGCATCACTATCCATAATGGAGGAAGGTGGAGGAGATAGAGAGGCTAAGCTAGGAGAGATTTCCTCAAAGTGAACACTCCTCCTAATGAACACCTCATGTGTCTCAGGATCCATCAATCTATATGCCTTAACACCCTCAGGATATCCAACAAATATGCAAGGCCGACTCTGAGGTTCCAATGCCTTATGTTTCTGGGGAGGTATGCGAGTCCATGCTAGACACCCAAAGACTCTGAAATGTCTCACAATTGGTTTCCTACCAGCCCAAGCCTCAAAAGGAGTAATACCTTGCAAAGCTTTGTGAGGAACCCGATTATGGATGTGTGTGGCACAACTGATAGCCTCTGCCCAAAAGGCAGGACCAAGAGAATGTGCATGTATCTGTACGAAGAATCTTGACCACTTTCCCAGATTACTTCTCCACACGAGTCTTGAAGTCCTAAAATCTGTCAAATACTTCACTCTTATGAATGAGAAAGTAGACCCAAGTGAAGCGGGAGTAGTCATCAATGAAGGTGAGGACATAGCGGGCCTTGCTAAATGAAGGTGTTGGAAATGGACCTACTACATCGTTGTGAACAAGTTGAAGAACTTCCAAAGCTCTCCAAGCTTTCCCCTTATCAAACTTCTCCTCGGGATGCTTGCCCATGGAACAACTTGAACATACACCCTCTGAAAAATTGATTCAAGGTAGACCTGTGACCATGTCTTTAGTGTTGAGCTGCTGAAGATAGCGGTAGTTGAGGTGACCAAACTACTCATGCCATAGTTTACTTTTAGAATTTGAATGTGTAAGCAAGGCCCTAGAAGGTGAACTTGGCACAAAGTAGGAGAATGAATAAAGCCTTGAGTTGCCATTGACTTGTCCCACTACTACCAAGGCATCATCATCAAGTTCCTTTACCACAACTGAATCAGGTGTAAACTCAACCTTTTTCCCATTCCCATAGTGAGTGATTTGGTAGATAAAGAGAAGGTTGGTAGACAAGTTAGGAACATAGAGAACATTCTCAAATGTTCCATCATCCATGTCAATTGAACCTTTCCCTTCAACCTCTACTTGTGTATCATCACCTATGTAAATGTGAGGTACCTTAGATGGCTCCAATGAAGAAAACTGCTCCTTTGTAGAACCCATGTGATATGAAGCACCCGAGTCAAGTATCTACTGCTGTGAAGATCCTATTGTGCCACAAATGCTTTCCCTTTTCCCTTAGACTAAGAGGAAGAGGAAGGAGTTGAATCCTTCTTTGTGTAGGCGGATGGCAAGTTGATGTTGTTTTTCTTGAGAGGATTTGTCAACTCATCAACTTTCTTAGTGTGGCATCGATGCTCATCATGACCATACTTTTTGCAATATGCACAAGTTGGTTTATCCTTCTTAGGTGGAGTCCCCTTCTTGGAAGAGGATGAAAAATCACCTTGTGATGGAGAGGATGATTGTCCTTTTTCCTGTTGTGGCTTTGACTTAGATTGCTTCTTCTTCTTGTTGGAATCCTTTCCTTGACTTCCTTGATTCCCTTGATTAGCCACCAAAGCTTGGGACTTTGAAGACTTGAGAAGCCCCATGTTCAACAACTTAGATTGTTCCAATATCAACATTTCTGTGAAAGCATCAAATGAAGGCATAACATAGGAACTCCTCACTATCAAACGATGAGTTTGGAAGCTAGACACAAATACTGCATATTCTAGTGCAAGCTTTTCCAATAAGTTGAATATCAACTGAGCATCCTTTTTGTCAATTCCACAATCCTTAAGCTTTGCTCTTAGCTCATTTGCTTTGGTGACATAATCTTGGATTGTATCAAAACTCTTAGGATCCAAGTTGGTGAGCTCATTGTCAATCTTATAACCTCTGATTTCATCAACTTGACCATATAATTTCTGAAACATATCCCAAGCATCTTTGATTGTAGTACACTTCTGAATATGAAAGATGAGGTCATCTAATACATACTTGCGCAAAGTTCCAAGAGCCATGCAATTCTTAGTGAGACATTCTAATTGAGCATTAGGATCAACCTTAGGATTAGGTGGTGTTTCTATTGTTCCATCTATGTAATGCGTGAGACCTTTTTCCATTAATTTGCTCCATACTTTAATTTTCCATGATGCATAATTATGTGGAGTTAAAGGTGGAAATTTATGAGGACTCATTGCAACAAAAATGAAAGAGCACAAGGAAAGAGAGGCACAATCACACAAGACACCCCCCCCAAATTCACTCAATCAAAGAACCCCCCCCCCCACAAAAAAATTGATGATTTGGCACTTTATACTTAGTGCGTGTACAATGGGCCACTTGCAAAAAATGACAAAGTGGACTTCTGATTTCAATTTTACAATTGCCTCAATAAGGCCAAAAGAGACTCAAACTAATAGTGCAAGAGATCTAAACTAAGATCCAAGCAATTTACAAGTACCAAATAGGCCAAATAAGACCAATATCTGAAAGTAAAATGTATACTTAAAATATCTAAAATCTGATCATATATTATGAAAGTAGATGAAAAAACATGCACTTTCAAAAAAAATGGCACTTGAAAAGGAGGTCGTATGATCTCAAACGAGGCCTTTGAAGTTGTAGAATTGAGAATTGGACTGGTACAGCTGAGAGAATCTGAGAATTTCGAAAAACTTGTGAACCAAAACTAGAAAATAACCATACCACTATGAAGAGCACGAAAAATTAACCCAAATCAAAAAAAATTGCACCCAAAAAAGAGCAAAATTGAGCAAGTTATGGGCCTCCAAAGTTGACCCAAAAATCCAAACTGCTCAACGGAGAGGGGTCTAAAAATTTCCAAAGAAAATGTTGACTAGGTGCTGACTGGGCGCTACTGAATGGGCACTGACTGTGCACTGTTGACTGGGCAGAAGGTATGGATCCCAAAAACAATTTTCAAAAAAAAAAAATTATTATTTTTTTTTTCAAAAAAAATCTTTTCAAACTGGAAAATAAATTTTTTTTTTTTTTTAAATCCGAAAATTCCATACCATACTGCCTGAATTGGGCAAAAAATTTCCTCCACACCCAAAAATTGATTTTCGCCAAAATAGGTCGAATTTATACTCGATTTTTATGGAAACGGCCTCCTGGACGCAATGGTGAGGTCAAAAACGCTCTAAGATGCCTCCAAAAAATGCAGTCCCTCAAATCTGAAAATAGAAGCCTTCCACGATGTCTCCAAAAACCAATCAATGAAGCCCCAATGGCTCTGATACCATGTGAGATTTTGCCAAGATCAAGGGCACAATGAAAAACATAAAAAAAAAGAGACAATAGAATGACAAGAACAAACTGTATTCTCATCAATATACAAATGATCAACTAGATTCCCCAATACAATGAATATAGGCTTTCTTATATAGGTAATGCCATATGGATGTACAAGCACACAATCATGACATGTGGCTCAATGAGAAACAAGAGTAGGTAAGAAATACTAGTGGTAGGTAGGAGAAATAATATAATATTCCACAAGAGGTGGATGACCCACCGAATGTGGAGTGTAATAGCAAAATAAGACCACAAAAGGTGGAATTTCTCTTACAAGTTGTATCCCTATGTGTACACTTCCCTAAGTGTCTCAAATCCAAACTACGAAGAGATGCATTATCCTAAGTTAACTTAAGTAAAGTGAAATAATATCCATAATGAATATTTATTTACACCAACAATACAACTATTGCAAATTAATTGGGAACACACACACACAAAGATAAACCACAACACCAAATATACAAGGAAAACCTAATGTGAAAAAACCTCTGTTAGAATAGCTGCTGGAGTCTGCTGCTCCAATCCAACCTCAGAGTAAATAACAGTTTACAATGTTTAGGGCACCGACCCAAGGAGCACCAACCCTTGACTTTATGAGCACCTACTCAAAGAAGCACCTACCCCTTCTCTAAGCACCCACTCAAAGATTTACAATGATTGTTCAAGATTACAATTGCAATAATGAAACCTCATTACAAATGAGTTTTGTAACACTTACACATTTCTCATATCATGAGAATGACTTTTTGTGCCTACTAAAAGTTTTCCTCTGTTTCTCCTACTTCCTCTAGTTATCTTCTTGTCTCTACTATAGCATTATTCTCAAGAATGCTCTGTTCTTACTCTATTTTCTCTTGGCAGCAACACTCTTTTTCACTCTCAACAACAATACTCTATTTTTCATCGCTACGCCGCACTTCTTTTTAGCACTTTCTCTCCACACACACACCATCAATCAACTTGTTGAGATGTCATTATTTTCAACCAACCAGTGTCGAATCACATTTACAGCTACTACTAGATTAGATTGACTTTGTACACATCATTTTTTTCTTCTACCACATTATTGAATATTTTACTCATGTCACTTGTCTTGGAGGTCTGTAACTCAAAAGAGTTTATTCCCTATCTTGAATAAGATCTCATGTTAGCTACCTGAATTAAATGCATCCTGTCTGTCTTCAAATCATTCTCTATACTTGGATTACTAAGTTTAGTAACCTTCCTTTGCCCAAAACAATCTGTAATCCTTCCTCGAGCCACCCAGCCTACCTACAACTTGGTCACCATTAATGCATTTTCCATCCTCTATCGACCTACCCAGACAAGATTGACAACTATCATACCGAAATCCACCATCACCGACTTTTTCATATCTGATTTTTTATGTCCACCAAGGAGCCATATGTCACCATTTCCTTTCTTCAAAGCATTCGGACAAGATCAGTTAACCACCATGTAGATCATTTTTCCTATCGACATGCAGACATCTTCTTATTCAACATCCAAGTCACTTGGTCAATCCTGGTCAATCATCCACATGGGCCTCTTAGCCTATCAGCTTGCAGACATGGTCGCAAAGTTGGTCACAATCTTCAATTTTGTCGGCAAAATACCCTTTCATCATTTTGACAAGTGTCCTCTGATTTGCGTCGTACATGCCACGTCATCAGGTCAAACTTAGTCAATGCCCATGTGGACTATCAGGCTACTTAGATCCATTGAACTTTATATTGTGCCTAACTTGTGTGTTATACGCCATGCATGTATCTTCTAATCATGTGGGATAAGCTTCTATCATTCTCAATAGGCCTCCCTCTCTGTTATCATAGTCTCTTAACCCGCATGAGATAAGGTTTTCCTCCTTCGTCTTTTCTTTTCCTTATCCCACAAGTCTCTTCTTATCCCTTCTTGGTCACGTGGGATAAGCATTCCCTTCAATTCCTTTTGTTTTCTTATTCCGCAGGCCCACAAACATCACCCTCATCTTGTGCATCTTCACAAAATCTCCCTTTGATTTCTTATCCCGCAAGACCATTTCTCTCCAAGTTTCACCACGTGGGATAAGGAGGCACCTTTACTTTTGTTATCCTGCACGAACCTTGTGTAGTCTCTTACTTCGTGTGGGATAAGTTCTATCTCTTTTGTCTTTATTTGCCCTTGTCCCGCGGGACCACTGCATAACCATCTATCTCATAAGGGATAATATTTTCTTCATGGCATGCTTTCACTTGTTATCCCATGCACCATTTTGTGTGCATCTTAACCTGTGCAGGATAAGGGAATCAACAATCTTCCATTTAGCTTCTTATCTCGCATGACTTTTGTTAGTCACTTTTGACACCATGGGATAAGAGAGAACATCTCTCGACTTTGACCTCTTTTTACTATCTTATCCTGGACAACCATCGTTGATCACTTTTGACAACATGGGATAAGAGGGATCACTTTGTTCAACAAACTTAAGTTATCCCACGTGACATTTGTTGGTCACTTTCGATACCGTGGGATAAGAGGGATTGTCTTGTTTATCAAACAAAATTTATCCCGCACAACAAACACATGACCTTTTCCACAATGCTCAACCAAAATATTGTGAGATAAGAAGAAACATCATGTGCACCTCAAAAAATTTATCCCATGAGGTCAACACTCTTTCTCAAGAATGCCACAGGATAAGAGGATAGCCCAATTGAACCGTCAACAATGTTATTCTCCAGGGTCATTTAACCCTCAACCAACATTCTACGAGATAAGGGTGTTAGGATAATCAGTGAAAAACTGAGAGGGAGGGGTGAATCATTTATTAATAGATTATATCAATTAATCCACTTTACAACCTTAAACCATACCATAAACATTAAGTACCGGAATAGCAGAAATAGATACCAGTAAGCAATGCAACTTAACAATAAAACATATAATCAACACAATGCAACCATACCACATAACACCATGATTTGTATGTGGAAAAACCGGATAGGGAAAAACCACGGTGGGAAGCCTACCCACAGTCAGATGATACTTTTGCAGAAAGTATGTGATACAATGAGGGGCCTACACATGTAGGAAGGCACACATCCTAGAGCGTATTGCTCATTACAAAAGAATCTCACTGACTATAGAGAGGTTATAACCACCTCAAGATAAATGGACAACAATCCAATAGAGTGAACTACCAGAGATAGCATCTACCATGCCTGATCAGAGTCCCGGTTAAGCTCAATACCGGAGGCCTTTAACCTCTTCCTTAATCCCAATTCGATCACCTATGATCGACCAAATATCCTTCGCATATGATATTGCATTTCATGACCATGATACATATTCAATCCATGCCCATGATCTACAACGAGATCTTACATCATTTTATACCAACCCTATGGCCTAAACCAATCAGCTCATCCACCTAAAAGATATTATAATAAGACCATTACATATATCCATATTACAATGATATGCCATGTTGGCTGAAGACCAAAACAACAATAACCAATCCATATAACATCCTGAAACATCCCGGTAACATGTAGAGTACACATTAATATGATACGTGTCCATAACCTAGATAGGTATCAGACCTATTTTGGGTCCACCACGCCAAATCAATGTCTTCAAGCCATTGAAGCACGATAAAAGAACATCTTCAGCATCCTGAAAGCCATCTAGAAGTTGCACCAACTCCACTTATGCATCCTGTCAAGATTCCTCATTGAAAGCTCTGCCTATTAGACCTTAAACCAATGTTGGTATGGGTTTACAAGAGCATATGATAGCATCTGATTACCAAGTCAATACCAACTGACCAAAACATGCTCCAGAAGCATGTAACACATAAAATCAAACATACTCCATAGATCCAAACATGCCAGAAGTGTCCAACAGATAGTCTCTTCTGTTGGTAACACTAGATCTTCTACTAGTAACCAAAACTTGTTTGTCAGTAACAGCTAGTGCCGGTAACCAACCATAACATCTAGTGTTGACATCAATGACAAAAGATCAATGCAACACATAATCAATTCCTCCATAATGCCAACA
Source organism: Cryptomeria japonica (assembly GCF_030272615.1). NCBI lineage: Eukaryota > Viridiplantae > Streptophyta > Pinopsida > Cupressales > Cupressaceae > Cryptomeria > Cryptomeria japonica. The sequence continues at coordinate 61,318,185 of NC_081411.1, read as the reverse complement.
ATGTCCCCCTTTGGCATTGATGGAAACACTAGATGTGAAAAACATCTAAGTACCAAAAAATTTGAAGCAAGTCTTCCCCTGTGGAAGACAACCAACAATCTCCTGAATTCAATAACTCTCCCCCTATGAATGATACCTCCGTAAGGTTCTAAAATTATTTTTCACATCACTATCTCTCCCCCTTTAACATCAATGCTATAAATATGACACAAATATCAAAGCAAGAATGTAAACCTCTAAATCTCAAAGTTGACTACTCCCCCTGAGTAGTAGCACCACACATCGGTGTTGGAATGAATAGTATCTCTAATAATGCGTGTCAGACTGATGGCAAACTGCATCAATCAAGTCTCTGCTAGAGGGGTAGAAACCCCTAACCTGTCTTTCAAATACTAAAATGATTCCTTAAACAATGGTTTAGTGAATATATCTACAATCTATTCTTTAGTGTTCACATAAACAATTTGACTTCCTTTTCTTCTACCTTGTGCTCCAGAAAGTTATACTTTATTGATATATGCTTAGTCTTAGAGTGAAATACCGGATTCTTAGACATGTCAATAGTTGCAAAGTTATCACAATAGACAACTACCGGTTCACTACAATTTACCTTGATATCCTTCAAGATTTGCTTCATTCACAAGACTTGAGTGCAATTAGTTGTTGTTGTAACATATTCAGCTTCTGCAGTAGACAAAGAAATACATGACTATTTTTTGCTAATCCTTGAAACTAATTTCTTTCCAAGAAAGAAAGCTCCACCAGAAGTGCTCTTCCTGTCATCAATATCACCTACCCAATCTGAATCAGTATATGCACATAAAGTTAAGTCATCATCTTTAGAATACCATATGCCATAATTTGTTGTTCCTTGCAAATACTGGAATATCCTCTTTATAGCACATTCATGATTTTCTTTAGGATTACTTTGATACCTTTAAACAATAATTACTGCATTCATAATATTCGGTCTAGTCTGAGTTAAATATAACAAACCACCAGTCATAGACTTATACCTTGTTGGATTTACCGGTGTAGAAGTATCCTTGATAGATAATTTCTCACTTGTCACCATAGGAGTACTTACCGGTTTGGAATTATCCATACCAAACTTCTTCAACAATTCCCTCAGATACTTAGTTTGATAGATAAAAATGCCTTTGTCATTTTGAGTAATCTGCAAACCTAAGAAAAATCTCATCTCACCAATCATGGACATTTCAAGTTCATTTTTCATATTGTTAGAAAATTCCATGCACAATTTATCTTCACCTCCAAAAATGATATTATCAAAAAATAGTTCAATAATCAGAATATCATCATCAGTGATCTTATAATATAAATTACAATCAACACTGCCTTTAGTAAAACCAAGCTTCAAAAGGTATTTATCCAACCTTCCATACCAAGCTCTAGGAGCTTGTTTCAGTCCATATAAATTTTTCTTCAATCTGCAAACCATATCTTTATCATCTGTCAATGAAAATCCATCAAGTTGCTCAATGTATACCTCTCCCTCAAGTTCACCATTCAAAAATGCACATTTAACATCCATTTGATAAACCTTCTAGTTCTTATAAGCTACATAGGCAAGAAATGGTCTAACAGCTTCAATTCTAGCTACAAGTGCAAATGTCTCGCCATAATCAATTTCTTCCATTTGAGAATAACCTTTACAAACTAATCTAGCCTTGTTTCTTACAACTTTACCATCCTCATTCCGTTTATTCCTAGAAACCCATTTAGTTCTAATAACATTCTTATTTTTAGGTCAGGGAACTAAAGTCCAAGTCTCATTCTTCTCTATCTAATCTAATTCATCTTCCATAGCCTTTAACCAATATTTATCTTTACAATCTTCAATAACAGATGCCAGTTCAATTTGAGAAATAAGACATACCTCTTCATTTGTCAGTCATCTTCTTGTCATAACTCCTTTGCTCCTATATCCAATGATTTGATCTTCAGAATGATTTAATCTTACATACCTTGGTGTCTTCTGAACTTCAGGTTCATTAATTTTATCACCAGTCACAGTTGAATTTTCTGATTGTGTTGGTGTAATTGTCTTAGTTTCCTGTACCAGTTGAGGCATTGTCGATTCAATTATGGTCATTTTCACTATTAGTTCCCTGTCATATGATATAGATTGATTTTTGTATTGCTCATCCACTTTCACATTAGCGCTCTCCACAATTTTCTGCAATCTTTTGTTATAACATCTATATGCTTTGCTTTGAATTGAATAACCAAGAAATATCCCTTCATCATATCTAGGATCAAACTTTTCAATTGAATCATCCCTTTTGATATAACAATTACTTCCAAAAATTCTTAAATATTTAGCAATAGGTGTATGTCCAAACCATAATTCATAAGGGGTCTTACCGGTTTCACCTTTGATGTGAACTCTCTTGAATGTGTAAACTGTTGTACTCACTGCTTCTCTCTAGTAGATGTGAGGGATTTTGGCTTCCGTCATCATAGATCTTGCTGCATCCAAAATAGTTCTATTCTTCCTTTCCACAACAACATTATGCTAAGGAGTCCAAGGTGCAGATAACTGTCTCCTAATTCTATTTGTCTCACAATAATTGTTAAATTCATGAGAAGTGAACTCACCTCCTTGATTTGATCTTAGACATTTGATTTTCAATCCAGTTTTTGCTTCAACCTTTGCTTTATATATCTATAATTTCTCAAAGGCTTTAGACTTCTCCCTAAGAAAACTCACCCACATCATCCTAGAATAGTCATCAATTATCAGCATGAAATACCTATCACCTTGAAAGCTTCTAGTCCTTGTAGGACCACATAAGTCAGTGTGAATCAAATCAAGTACATCATTAGATTTATCATGTATGCTCTTAAAATAACTTCTAACTTTCTTTTCCAATTAACATTCCTTACATACTGGATTATGAGGCTTCATAATCTTATGTATATCTCTAACTGCCTTAGTTGAACTGATCTTAACAATACAATCAAAATTAACATGACACAACCTCTTATGGCATAACCAACTCTCATCAATACGAGCAATCAAACATGTTTTATTACCAATGTTCAAGTGAAAGATATTATCTCTAGCTGAATACCTATTGCAATCTCCAAACCAGTCCTGTTAATGATTTTTCTTTTCCTTCATACTTACTTCATGTCGGTCCTTTAGATACTTTTCTAGAAAATAAGGCTTCAAGTTGCTCAAATTTTTCATCTTCTTTCTTCATATCTTCCAATTCATTTGCATATAAGACTTTACAATCACTCTTGTCAGTAGATGTTGATGCATTAAAAGTAGGTTCAGATTTTGCAGCTCCAGAAGATCCAAATTCTTCAAGCTCAAAAGCAGATAATTTTCCAATCAGAATGTCTCTGTTAACTAAAGTGTTTGCCATTGTTCTCAGCTCATTAATTGTAGTTGCATGTTGGCTTGATGATGATTGTAATGAATAACTTCATCATATGTTGTCATTGATGAAACACATACACACACATATGTTCATATTGTCTACCGGTGTAACTTCAAAGTTGTTTCTTCTACAACTGATATACTAGAGGTTTATATCTAGCTGGTACATGGTGACAACTGGTATATACATGGAGACAACTAGTGGTTGTACATAACTCGACATCTACATGAAGATCCAATGGAGATTATCACGGGATCATCAAGGATAAATGGTTTTATATGTTTAACTCGAACTAGTATTGTTGTGCCAATTGGTATTCATTGATTATGTGATGAGTTATCCTTATCGACAATTTTTGGCAGTATTTTTGTGATGAGTTATGATTGTTTGACCAGATACACTGCACCTAGGAAATTGTGATATGATTTATAGAGGTCGACATGAAATCTAAATGTCTATATATTGACATCATAATGAATTATTTTATATGAGCGAAGGCAAAAGTGTTAAGTTGCAGAGTATGTTGGTAAAGAAGTGTTGAGTGCGCAGAAGAGGATCTATACAAGCAAGTTGTGCTACTACTATATCACACTACTTGTTGTTTTCTAATCACTGCAACAGTCAAATCCCCTAATCGGGTAAGCTCTAACAAGCTTCATTGTACAAATCCTCTAACCAGGTGATCCATTAGTTTGGATTCAGAAATCCTCCACCGAGGTTACTCCTTACAGGGTACTACCTTTTACAAGGTATAGCTTTTAAATAAGCTTTAGGATCTTTAATAGGATTCACTCCTAGCAGAGCACTTTGTAGACCTTAACCAGTTAGTTATCTATTACTGTAGATAGTTAACTTGTGAGTCCCATCTCATCGTGGTTTTTACCGATTTGGGTTTTCCACATATAAACACTAGTGTTATGGTGGATGTTTTACTTATTGTGGATGTTGTTATATCATTTTATCATGCATATTGTTTAACAAACTTGTTAAGTTTATCTACTAGTTAGTGTTTAAAGTAGTATTATTTTTGGTGTCACTGATTCACCCCCCTCTCTCAGCACTTTACAAGTCCATCAATTGGTATCAAATCCTAACTTGTTTAAAGCCTAATCGCTTAGAAGGAAACCCTAAAGCTACCATGGGGGATATGAGCTACTTTGAGATGGATAGAGAGCTTGAGGCTAGTAGGAATGAGCTTGAAACCTTGAGGGTCAAACTAAAATCTTCTCAAGTCAAAAGGAGAGAGATAATTGAACAACTGTTAGAAATATTTGATAATAGTTCTTCAGATGAGGTTGATATTAATGCTTTAGCTAAGGAAGTCGAAAAACTAAATAGTGAAAAGCTAAATCTAAGGAGAGAGCTAGAAGGTCTTACTATCTGCATGAGTCAGGAACTAGAAGCCAGGAGAACTGCTGAAGATCTCATCAAAGAAAGAGATCATGAGATTGCCAAGATTAAGCGAGAGAATGCTACTTTGCATGATCATTTGAATGCTAAGAGAGAAGAAAAATAGAATGTACAGTTGGATCTTGAATTAGCATCGTCTCTGAGAGAGAACCTGTCAAAACATAATGAAGATCTCACCAGACAGCTCACTGAAGCAAATGGGAAATTGGAAAAGTTCGACAGGAGTTCTACCTTGCTAGAAGAGAAAATTCAATCACAAAGGATGAATGGTGATACCTCTGGACTTGGTCTTCACACATCTAAAAAAGGAGAATCCTTTGGTACCAAGAGCAACACTCATAAGAACAAATATGCTCCTAAGGCCAAAAAGCCTATCGGTAAGAAGGTCTTTAAACATGTTTGTTTTGTTTGCCATAAACCTGGTTGCACTACAAATGTTTGTAGAAACAAACCTAATGGAAATACAATCTACAATACTAATGCTAGTTATGTGTCCAATAAATTTGAAGGTCATTGCTTCACATGTAACATGTATGCACATAGATCAATTGAATGCAGATATGGAGAAAATAATCCAATATCGCATATGCATCCAAGACCAAATGGCAACTGGATGAGAAATTATGACAATCGGGGCAACATGAACTGGGAAAGACCCTATGGTAACCGATTTAGTCCATTTGAGATGGAAAAGGTAACAAATATCATTTGCACCATCTGTAACAACTTTGGTCATGTGGCTATGAATTACAGAAGAAGAACTAGGAGAGGTAATGCAAGACCTTGGAGATCATCTGATATGGTCTGCTATCATTGTCACAAATCGAGACACATGGCAAAATTTTGTAGATCTGAAAAGAGCAAATAGGTCAATCCTTGTAAAGATTAGAAAAGCAAGCAAAAGGTCAATATTGATGAAACTAGAGAAGAAATGAATCGAATATGGAAGAAGAAGAGTGATGATTCACTTAGAGAAGAAATTATTCCTTCACCTAGTGTGGAGAATCTTGCACCGGTGAATTAATCCTTTTCAATATGGCTAAGGGGAGCATAATGGCAAATCCACTTCCAGACCCCTTGAGATGAATGAGTGGTAAGAGAATTTGAATGCATGAAATTTTGATTTTTGTCAAATGGTTAACAACCATTTTTACATCTATGTATCAAGTGGTGTAATTAGAGTTTGTAGCCCTAACGGGCGAGCATTTAATGCAGTAGGTAAAAAGGATAAAAGCAAGTTTTCACTTTCTTATTTTTACCCTAACACATACGAGAAAGAATTTTTGAGCACTTGCAGAGATAAGAAAGGATAGTTAGCTGATCTTAGTTAAAGTTGTATTGAGATTTGAGTGATCAATCTGATTTGAAGGTTGGTGAAGACTGAACTGGTGTGCACTTGAGTATTCAACTGGTAAACGAGGCAGTGCACGTAAAATAAGGTCTTTCTTTGAAAAATCCTCCTTCGAATCTAGTTTATCCAAAATGGCATCATCTTCTAAACCAATAGAGAAATTGATGATTACATCTAAACCTATGGAAGTTGTAAAGGCAGAACGAATTATGTCTTATAATGCTTTATCATAAGTTCTTAGTGGTGTCATAGTGAAAGGAGATGTGTCCAGCTACATTGATTGCAAGATTGAGGATTTAGGATCATTGTCAGTATATTCTCAATCGAAATCCCTTTACAATGAAAATGGAAAGATTCAACCAAAATATATTAGGGTTTATGAGAAAGGTTTTCATAATGCAGCTTACTTTCTTGAATATTTTGAAGAGGAACATATCTGAATTATTCTAAGTTGTGTTCATGGGGAAAACATGTATTTAGAAAGGACTCATACTATAACCAAGGAAGTTATTCAAGTTGTAACTGGTTTTTACTCAATGGGTGAAGTACCTAAGCTAAAGCATATTTCAAAAGAGACAGTAAACACTCTAACTAGATCAACATCTGATGGGCGTGTTATTTTTGTCAATAACATCAAGGACCCAGTGGTAAAGTTGGCAGCTATGGTTATAGGCTACCAGATATTTTATTCTAGTAGATTGAATAGTGTTCCATTTGCAGTGTTGCATACTGCTTACAAAATGATAGTTGAAAATGCTAATTATGACCTATGTGAGGCCATAAGGAGCCAATTATTGTTGAATCTTCACTCTATGAAGAAGGACAACAGTCAAAATTTTAAATTTAGACAGTTGTTGATCGATCTATTCTTTTATTTCCAGAATTTCCTACCAGGAATTGGTGATCTTGAATGGTCTAAGGATCTACCAATATCTGCCTAGATTAAGAACAACATCAAGGCTATGAAGAACACCTTCTCTGTTGAAATGAATAAATACTTCAGTGAATTTCAGAAGAAAATGAGTATGAGAGTAAGATTGCCTGAGGATGTGGTAAAACACTTTGCTAAGGACATTATTTTCACAATTACCACTAATTTTTGTTTGATGGAGGCTATTGAGCATAGAGAAGAGGAAATGGAAGACATGAGCTATGAAGTCAACTATGACTTATTGATCGGTTATGCCAATAACCTGTTGGCATCTCCAAAGGATAAAAAGAAGGCAAAATTAGATACAGTTGAAGTTCAAACTACAATAGCTGAAACCAATAGTGTTCCAACCATAAGTGGTAAAGGTAAGAAAAAGAAGGCTGAGCAAGCACCTCCGGTAATAAAAAGTACAAGAGTGACATGAAGTATCCAAACCAAAAAGGAACCGGTACCTAAAGTATGTGCAAAGAAGGAGACTACATCAAAGAAAAGAGGTCGAAAACTAATTCTCCAAGTAGAATATGAAGGTACTGATACTGAGGAGGAACCCAAGAAAATGAAAGCAACCGGTAAAACAACCAAACAAGTGAAGGAAGTGCCAAAGGCAACTATGCCTTTTGATATCTCAATTTACAAGCCTAAGACTACCTTTGAGAGAACAGTGAAGACATTAGGAAGAAACACATTTGATAATGTCAAAGATTATTTTGATTCGTTCAATGAAAATGAAAAGGAACAAATTATTCAACAATAATCAATTATTTGTGCCATTACAATATATTACCTCATGATCTTGAAAAAGATATCTCTAATTCCTTGTATACTATTCTTTTGAATAATTGGGAGGAAGCAATAAAGAAAGAAAAAGAAATTATAGATGATATATTTGTACAATATTTTCCTAATTTGTCAAAGGATGAGTCGAATTAATTGGTTGATAAGTACAAAGTTCATTTTTCTTACAAAATAAGAATATTGAAGATAATTAGTGGAAAGGTGCAACCTGTTGAGACTGAGACTCATCAGATTTCTTGTAATATCCAATGGATGGAAGAGCTTATACATTCTTCTAAGGATGAGCAAGATATTGTTGATCAACCTAAAATGGATGAGGAAGAAATTGTGCAAGCTAATGTTGTCTATCCTGTCAAGAAGAAGGATGACACTATTGTCCAACGAGTCATACTTTTTGATGATATTCAGGATATAATTGATCTATCTGGAAACATTATTGTACCAGATATGCAGCCACTTGAAATCACTAACTCATAGGTTACTTTAGCTGAGAAACCGACAACTCAACCAAGAGTGGATATTCCACAAGTCACATAACCACCAATGAAACCCCAACTCCCACCGATTTCATAGGAAACTCAGAAGAAATCCAATGTAAAAGTTCACACATGGATTTCTGAACAGGTAACGAGGAAAGGACAAGAGAAAGAAGATATTTTTAAGGTAACATTTTCTAAACTGGTAAAAATAGTAGTCATAAAACAAACTGATGAAGATGATGATGACTCATTAGGAATTTCAGGGCCTATAATTGTTGATAATATGAGTGCATCTAAAATGATGAAGATTGCAACTGTCATGCAATCTAGGGCACACAAAAAGAGACTTAAAGAACAAAGAATGGAAGCACAAACCATTCAGAATGTTGTGGATATTTTGTCAAGTCTACTATTGGAAAGTGCTACAAGGAATTTGACAACACCTATTACCAAACTTGGTCAATTGGTTGGTGATGCATTTGACCAAATTAAGTCCCTTGAAGAAGTAGTGCAAACTTATGCTGAGAAGAGTTACAGGAAGAAGCATGGAGAGAAGCTTATGAAAGAGATTGATTCGAGGAAATTGCTCTATCTCTTAATAAAGATTTATTAAGAAAAGCTATTGAAAAAGGAGGAAGATATCTTGCATCTACTTCTAATGTTTCATTCTTTTATTCTAATATCAATAACAGGCGAACTAAAATAGAGCAATAAATAGAGAAGATATGCAATGCATATGTACCAATTCAAGATTCTATTTTTTCTTTTAGCAAATCTGTGGATGATTTGCAAAATAGGTTAGATACCTATGATCTTGAGAAAGCAAAAAGACTTTGGTCAGTGAAATAATTGAAGAGTCTACTCACATCCCAAGTGGACATACTACAGAGAGCCTACAAGAATGCAGAAGTTATTTTGGCTACTCCAGGAACATGTACACTTGATTCAATGGAAGAGTTCCATACTCAAATTATGTCTACACTTTAGTTCACTGAGAACTTGCTGGAGACATGGGAAAATGCTTTATCCCAGTTGAAGAGGAACTTTAATGCTATTTTTATGAGGCTAGCAATGCATGAATCTTGATTCAGTTTTTCAAGTTTTTGTATGTGTAAAACATTTTGATAAAAAATTTCTATATATATGTGTGTGTGTGTGTGTGTGTGTGTGTGTGTGTGGTATTTTGATTTTCAATTTGGCATTGTTTTCAAAGGGGGAGTAGAAATATGTACGTGTGTTTTGAAAATTTTGTATGTTGTATGTATTAAGGGGGAGTATATGTATATTTTTTTGTAGGCACACTTAGCAGTATTACTGTAAAATTTTCTAAGTGTTGCCATCAATGCCAAAGGGGGAGATTTTTGGCTTGATGATGATTGTAATGAATAACTTCATCATATGTTATCATTTATGAAACAAATACACACACATATGTTCATATTGTCTACCGGTGTGACTTCAAAGTTGTTTATTCTACAACTGGTATACTAGAGGTTTATATCTAACTGATACATGGTGACAGTCGGTATATACATGGAGACAACTAGTGGTTATACATAACTCGACATCTACATGAAGATACAACAGAGATTATCATAGGATCATCAAGGATAAATGGTTTTATATGTTTAACTCCAACTGGTATTGTTGTGCCAACCGGCATTCATTAATTATGTGATGAATTATCATTAGTCATGATGAGTTATCCTTACTAACAATTTTTGGCAGTATTTTTGTGATGAGTTATGATTTTTTGACCAGATACACTACACCTAGGAAATTGTGATATGATTTATAGAGGCCGACATGAAATCTAAATGTCTATATATTGACATCACAATGAATTATTTTGTATGAGTGAAATAGATATGTTATGTGCGAAGGAAGAAGTGTTAATTTGCAGAGTATGTTGGTAAAAAAGTGTTGAGTGCACAGAAGAGGATCTATGCAAGCAATTTGTGCTCCTACTAGATCACACCACCTGTTGTTTTCTAATCACAGCAACAATCAAATCCCCTAACCGGGTAAGCTCTAACAAGCTTCATTGTACAAATCCTCTAACCAGTTGATCCATTAGTTTGGATTCAGAAATCATCCACCAAGGTTACTCCTTAAAGGGTACTACCTTTTACAGGGTATAGCTTTTAACTAAGCTTTGGGATCTTTAACAGGATTCGCTCCTAGCAGAGCACTTTGTAGACCTTAACCGGTTAGTTATCTATTACTGCAGATAGTTAACTTGTGAGTCCCATCTCACTGTGGTTTTTACCTATTTGGGTTTTCCACATATAAACACTAGTGTTATGGTGGATGTTGTTATATCATTTTGGATTGCATGCATATTGTTTAACACACTTGTTAAGTTTATCTACCGGCCAGTATTTAAAGTAGTACTATTTTTGGTGTCACTGATTCACCCCCCCCCCCTCTCTCAGTGCTTTACAAGTCCATCATTGTCTTCATCTTGTAAGCTGGTGGAAGGGCTCTCAAGACTTTGGAAGCTATTTCATCTTCACTCAGAGATCCTCCACAACATTGAATTCCCATAACAATCTCATTTACTCTTTCCATAAACACAATAAATCTTTCATTATCTTCCATCTTCAAGTTTTCATATCTTACTTGGTAACCATCAAGTTTAGCAATTTTGATAGTAGGATCACCTTCATTCAGAGTTTTCAATTTATCCCACATAACCTTTGCTGATGATTTATCTATCAATCCCTTGATTTGGTGATCAGTATGTGCACACAAGAGGGCTTCTCTAGCTCTGCAATCATTTTTAATATTCTTGTCCAGGTCAGAAGGAGAAGGATTTCTAGATACCAAATCATAAGGTGTGTATCATTTCTCAGTGATCTCCCAAATATCCTTACCAAGACATCTAAGATGAGTCTCAATTCTAATTTTCCATATCTCATAATTTGTTCCATCAAGCTTAGGGATTTCTTTTCTGAAAATAGTTGCCAATGGATTTGAAGCATTAGTTGCCATAGGATCTACCTCAAGTGGTTAAGCTTTTGCAAAAGAGGACCAAAGCTCTAATACCAATTGTTAGGATAACCGATGAACAACTGAGAGGGCGGAGTGAATCAGTTGTTAATAGATTATCCCAACAATTAATCCACTTTACAATCTTAAACCGAAGCATAAACATTAAGTACCAAAATAGCAGAAATAGATACTGGTAAGCAATGCAACTTAACAATAAAATAAATAATCAACACAATGCAACCATACCACATAACACCATGATTTGTACGTGGAAAACCCAGAAAGGGAAAAACTACCATGGGAAGCCTACCGATAGTTAGATGATACTTCTGCAGAAACTATGTGATACAATGAGGGGCTTGCACATGTAGGAAGGCACACTGCCTAGAGTGTACTGCTCATTACAAAAGAGTCTTACTGACTATAGAGAGGTTAGAACCACCTCAATATAAATGGACAACAATCCAATAGAGTGAACTTCCAGAGATAGCATCTACCATGCCTGATCATAGTCCCAATTAAGCTCAATACCAGAGGCCTTTAAACTCTTCCTTAATCCCAATTCGATCACCTATGATCAACCAAATCTCCTTTGCATATTATATTACATTTCATGACCATGATACATATCCAATCCATACCCATGATCTACAATGAGATCTTACATCATTTTATACCAACCCTAAGGCCTAAACCAATCATGTTGGCCACCTAAAAGATATTACAATAACACCATTACATAAATCCATATTACAATGGTATGCCATGTTGGATTAAGACCAAAATAACAATAACCAATCCATAGAACATCCCAAAACATCCTCATAACATATAGAGTACACATTAATATGATACCAGTCCATAACCTAGATAGGTACCAGACCTATTCTGGGTCCAGCATGCCAAAGAAATGTCTTCAAGCAGTTGAAGCACAATCAAAGAACATCTTCAACATCATGAAAGCCATCTAGTAGCTGCACCAACTCCACTTATGCATCCTGTCAAGATTCCTCAGTGAAAGCTCTATTGGTTAGACCTTAAACCAATGTTCGTATGGGTTTACAAGAGTGTATGATAGCATTTGATTACCAAATCAATACCAACTGACCAAAACATGCTCCAGAAGCATGTAACACATAAAATCAAACATACTCCATAGATCCAAACATGTCGGAAGTGTCCAATAAATAGTCTCTTTTGTCGGTAACACTAGATCTTCTACCAGTAATGAAAACCTGTCTGCCAATAATAGCTAGTGTCGGTAACCAACCATAACAGCTAGTGTTGACATCAATGACAAAACATCAATGCAACACATAATCAATTCCTCCATAATGCCAACAAAGGGGAACACCATTTTATTTTCATCAGAGTTATCTTGCATGGTCTCTTCCCTTGACATCCTTTTGACATCAATGACAATAATGCCAACAATCTCCCCCTTTGGTATTGATGTCAACACACTTGCAGAATCATTCACAGACCATTAGACTTGCAGAATCACTCATAGACCATTACACTTGTAGAATCATTCACTGACCATTTCTCCCCCTTTGACAACAATGGAAAAGGGTGTTGCAACCAACTGTCAATTGTGCATGAACACCCCCATTTGATTTTCTATAGCAATGGATGGAATTTCCAATTTTGATCATGACACATATGCAATAAATTAGAAATTTCTTTTAAAACTTCTTAACCTTTGTTTCTTGTAGCTAGATGAACCATTATTACAATATAAAGAGCAATGCCACTACTTCTTACAAAAAGAATTCAAAAATCCACCTGAGACTGTACATGAAGTTCAAGGTGGAAAGTGTAGAAACGGTATGCTCTCCCTGAACCATGGATCTCAAATCAATGCTTTAAGTGCAGAAGGAGGGTGAGACAACACCCAATTTTTGTCTCAAGTAGTCAAAACTATCCTTGGGCAACATGGCTTAGTAAAGATATCAGCTATTTGCTCGCCAGTACAAACATATTCAACTTTCACTTCTTTCTCTACAACCTTTTTCCCTAAGAAAATGATATTTGATTGCAATGTGCTTTGTCCTTGAGTACATGACAGGGTTCTTGGAAATTTTAATGGAACTTGAGTTGTCACACATAATAGAAATAGGATCTAAAAATTCCACCTAAATGTCCTTGAGAGTTTGCTTCATCCACAAGACTCGAGAACAACATGTGGCAGCTGCAACATACTCTACTTCAGCAGTTGATAGTGAAATAGACTCTTGCCTCTTACCATGCCATGAAATTAATCTGTCTCCAAGGAAGAAAGCTCCACCACTATTTCTCTTCCTATCATCTACACATCCTACCCAATCTGCATCAATATAGGCTTGCAAATTGAAATCTCCTTTCTTTGGATACCATAAGTCATAAATAAGTGTGCCTTGCAGATATTTGAATATCCTTCTCACTGCATTAACATGAGATTGCTTAGGGGCTGCTTGAAATCTTGCAATCATGCATACAACTTGAACTATATCAGGCCTTGAGGCTGTAAGATACAATAGGCTTCCAATCATAGATTTGTACAAGGTTTGATCCACACTAGGTGACTCATCATCTTTGCTCAACTTGCATCCTATCATCATGGGAGTACTAACTAGTTTGTTGTCTTCCATCTAAAATTTCTTCAACATGTCTTTAGCATACTTGGTTTGAGAAATGAATATGCCCTTATTCTGTTGTGATATTTGCAAACCAAGAAAATATGATAACTTTCCAAGCATGGATATTTCAAACTCTGACTTCATCTAATCAACAAATTCTTTGCATAGAACATCTTTGTTACCTCCAAAGATGATGTCATCTACATATACCACTATTATGATAATGTGGTCTCCATCTACCTTGATAAATAAATTGTTGTCAGCATTTCCTTTTTGAAACCTTGTTGATGGAGATACTTATCCAGCCTTGAATACCATTCTCTAGGTGTCTACTTTAGACCATATAATGCTTTCTTCAATCTGCAAACAAAGTTGTCATCTTCATGCAGTTGAAAACCTTCAGGTTTCTCTATGTGGACCCCTTCTTCAAGATTACCATTCAAAAATGCAGACTTGCCATCCATTTGATATACTTTGTATCCTTTATATGTTGAGAATGCCAAGAACATTCTGATTGCTTCAAATCTTGCAAAAAGGTGCAAAGGTTTCTTCAAAATCTATGCCCTCAAGTTGAGAATATCCCTTACATACTAACCTTGTCTTGTTTCTTATTACCTTGCCTTCTTCATTCATGTTGTTCCTATAGACCCATTTTGTCCCAATGATATTTTTATTAGCTGGTCTGGGAACCAATTCCCATGTTTTGTTTTTTTCAATATGTTGCAACTCCTCTTCCATAGCCTTTATCCACTTCTCACTCTTGTTGGCTTCATCATATGTTTTGGATTCTATCTCAGTCATAAGATAGAAGTTTACTTTCTCAAAGTTCCTTGTTCTCCTTCTAGTTTGCACACCATCATCTTTGTTTCCAATAATTTGATCCTCAGGGTGATTCTTTTGCACATATCTATTTGGGGATTTGTTAGGTGCTTCTTCTTCATGTTCACTCTCAAATTGATCTTCATCTTTAACATATGGTTTTTCAATCTAAGTAATTGATGTTTGCCTTCCTTTATGTATATCTTCATCTACTTTCACATGTACACTCTCAATTACCTTCTTTAGTCTTTTATTGAAACACTTTTAGGCCTTGTTGTGAGTAGAGTACCCCAAGAAGATACCTTTATCACTTCTTGAATCAAAACTTCCTAATCCATCTTCATCTCTTTTGATGAAGTACTTGCTACCAAACACCTTGAAATACTTGACTAGTGGTTTCCTATCATACCATAACTCATAAAGTGTCATTTTTCTATTCACTCTTAGTTGAACTCTATTTAATGTGTATATAGCAGTATGGACTACTTCTTTCCAGTATACATCTGGTAGATTAGCTTCATTCAACATTGTACTTGTCATCTCCCTGACTATTCTATTCTTCCTTTCCACAACACCATTTTGTTGTCATGTTCTAGGGGCTGAATATTGTCTTATGATTCCATGTCTCTCACAGTAGTCTTCAAATTCATTTGATGTAAACTCACCTCTATGATCTCATCTTAAACATTTTAGTTTGTATCCACTTTCCTTCTCAACCATCTTCCTAAAGATTTTGAACCTTCCATAGGCTTGAGACTTGTCTTCCAAAAACATGACCCATGTCATCCTTGAAAAATCATCTATGAGGAGCATGAAGTATCTTTCTCCTTTTAGGGCTCTTGTTCTTGTAGGCCCACACAAGTCAGTATGCACAAGCTCTAGTGTCCTTGTAGTTGAGTATTCATTAGTCTTGAAGCTTACTTTAGTTAGCTTTCCTCTTTGACACTCATCACAAAAGGTGCTTGCTAGTTTGATAATCTGAGGTATGTGCCTAACATACTCTCTCTTGCTTATTTTAACAAGATTATCAAAATTGATGTGACCTAGTTTTCTATGCCATAGCCAACTGTCATCATCTTGTCCCATCATACATTGAGACTCAAACCATTCCTTAAGATTATATACGTTGCCATCTGTTCTTTTTCCTTTAGCAACAAGTTTCTTATTTCTTTCTTTTTCGATTTGACATACTTTTGAATCAAATACAAACTTATATCTCTTGTCACACATTTGACTCACACTTAGAAGACTATGCTTCAGACCTTCCACATAGTGTACATCATGTGCTTTCAGTTTACCATCAATATTGAGAGTACCTTTTCTCTTTATTTTGATGGATAAATTATCTCCAAACCTCACAAAACCACCATTCCAATCTTCTAATTTGATGAATTTCTTCTTATTAGTAGTCATGTGGTTGGAGAAACCACTATCTACTACCCACAAATTCTTCCTTTCAACATGTCGGGCAGTTTGAACATTCAGACTTGACTCAGCCTTATCTTTATCCTTTTCTGCCCAAACTTGTTTGGTTTCTTTCTTCTTTTCTACTGTCCCATTCAGTTCTGATTTTACATTAGGTTCAGATGTTGATATTGTCTTCTTTTTCTTAGTTGTCCTAAGATTACAGTGTCTTGTAATGTGGCCCAAGTTTTGACAATGATATCATTTAACATTTACATTCAATGATGAATTTAAAAATCTATTGTAGGACTGAGATACATTTCTCCTACATGAATAACTTCTATGACCATGCCCATTACAATGATAACAAATAATATTCATATCCCTCAGAGAAAAAAATTGATTTTTAATTTCAAAACTAGGAGGACACTTATGCATAATCTTACACTCATCAATTCTATGACCATAAGTATTACATTTATGATAGTAGCCATGGAGCTGAGGTACATACCAATCATTATAATTGAAGTTATTTCTCATTGATCTCCTTGAAGCAGCGTAACTCTATCTTATTGAGTTCACCCTTAATGTATCCTTGACCTTTATGAAGCCTCCATTATCAGCATTGGCTTTTCTTTTAAGATCAACATGCTAGTTCCTTGACTAATTCTTTGAAGAAGTTGCATATGTCTTCTTCTCATTGGGATTGTTGACTGTGAAGGTTTGTTTGACTTCAGTTTCACTTGAATAGGTGAATAGTATCTCCTTTTCTAATGAATCTTTACTGTTAGAAAATTGACCAGCCTCAAATCCAACACCCTATGTATCTTTAGAGTGCTTTTGTTTGCTCGACATTTTTTTCTAAAGCATCAGTGCTACCCTCATACTTGATTCTCACCTTGAGTTCATCTTTACACTTTTCAAGTTCCTATCTCAAATTTACAAGATCTTCCATCTTTTGATATTCTTTCTCTTTGTTTTCTTAATCTGATTTAGTCACTTCATACATTCTTCTAGCTTCGTCCAATTCAGTGGTTAAGGCAGCAAGATTGCTATTTGGTTCTTCAATATTCTTGTTTAGTAAGCCATGCTCCCTTATGACAAACTTCTTGCATTTCTTTAACTCTTTTCTTACTTTGTTAAGTTCTTCAAGAGCACAAACCAATTCTCCTTCAAGGTCAACCACAACATTTGCATCTTCTTCCTCATTGTTATCTAAATTCTTAGATTGACCACCACTATGTTTTGCATTAATAATCTCTTGATCCATGAAGACACTAGTTTGTTTTTCATCTTCAGTGTATTCCTCAACTGACTCACTTTCATCATCAAAGACATCACTATCAATTGAGTAAAGAACCTTCTTCTTTTGAAAATTTCTTCTTCTTGATTTCTAAAACCTCTTACCCTCATCCTTGACACCTTGCCCATTATTATCTTTCTTCTTCTTGTAGGGACACTTAACCACAAAATATCCTATTTTACCACAATCAAAGCATTTGAAAGGTATCTTTCCTCTATACTTGCTTGAATCTTTCTTGAGATTTCTAACAAAGTTAGTTTCAGCAACATCAGAGTCCTTTTCATCTTCATTTGTAGCTTGTTCTTTTTCTTTCTATGTGGTATTGAGGGCAGCTTCTCTCTTTGAAGGTTCAACACTTATTTTTTTGTTGGTTAGAAAATTTTCTCCTTTCTTTAAATTATATTTGAATTACAATATGACTCTTGCACACCCCTTTATGAAAGGAAAACAAATGAACCAATAGTTGGAAGACTACTAGGAAAATTGTAGTGATGAGTATGAAGTAAGGAAGAGATTATGGTCGATATTCACTCTATAGCAAGTAATCACCATGAGACTTTCCATCAATGTGTCTGGGGTATAGGAAGAAATAGGGGAAGATGTTTTAGATCCTAAATTTAATAAGAAGGTTCAAGGCCATCCAATTCCTGAGATTGACTGGGACACAAGGGAAGATGAAAAAATTCAAGCCATGACCTTCAATATTATAAGGAGAACTGAAAAATGGTTAAAGGACCAGAAATTTAGAAAAGGATCACTCATGCCTTTCCATGAACTAACAGTTGGTTTGCATGTTGCAACTTAACTTCCTATTTCTACCTCTAACAAGATTGTTGATGTTGCAAGTGATACAAAGCCATTTGTTGAAGAAATTCAACCCAGAAGATCAAAAAGACCCTCGTTGAGTTCTTTAGCAGTCTGAGTGACTCATTCAAGAAGCAAAAAGAAGAGTAGAGAGTCAGTGTTGAACCAAATTATTGTAGACTTGGATCTGAGTGAGGAAGTTGAAGTGATAATGGATCAGTGGGAATTGAATAACCCTCCAATACAAGATGTGGATATAGGTAAAGAACTAGAAGGAGAGCCAAATCTAATAAATACCCAAACTATTGTTGATTCCCCAAGTGCTTAGACACCTCCTCCATCTAAAGAAACTTCAAACACTTTTCTATTGTTAGGAGCTTCCATTGGGAAGAAATGTAGTGCTGTCCCAATCATGATTCCCATGGAATATATGGTGAGCAAGTGCCTCAGGAAAGTGTCTAAGCCAAAGAAACTCAAAAAATAGACAATGGTGGAGGTAGATGAAGCTACAGGTCATTGGATATCTAAAATAGCTAAATCTAGCCCAAGAAGAGATTCAGAGAAAGCTATTGAAGATGACTTCACTGTGGAGAAAGTTGATTTGGGAGTTTCTTCATAGGCAGTTGATGTCAAGCACTTGGAATCCTCCACAAAGAGGATGATTTCAAGATCTTGGAAGGATGGAAAGGATAAAAAGGAGTTAAAATAGATTATCACCCAAATGGTTGAATACATTAATGCCATACATCATCCAAGTCCTCAACCCTTGTCACAAATGACACTATCTTTTGATCCCAAGTCTCCAGTGAACCAAAACATGTTAGATCAGGTTCAGAGGAACATAATGGTGGTAGAGATGTTCGATGAATGGCTTGACCTTATAATACAGTAGGGCTCATATTATATTGTTAGCCTGGTAAAAGTGTATGAAGATGTTGTAACCATAAGTAAGGAGTTGGAACTAGAAGTTGTTGCCTAGGAAAATGAAAGGACTAAATGGGTGGCAATACTTGCTCAAATGAACGATGTCTTGAAATTAGACGTAATGAAATTCTTGGTTGAGAAACCCGTGGATAGTTTGGATGAAAATGTGCTTTATGTGTCAAGGAAAAATGTAGAGTGGCAAAATGCAATCATCAAGAAAGGCCATGAGGAATCTACAAGGTTACTTAAAGGGTTGATAGATTTGATTGATACAATGTAGAAATATCTTAGGTGTATTGACATCCAACTCATGAAGGAAGATGCTTAGAAAATTGAAGCTACTTCAGATATGGCAAAGATCTTCAAAGAAAGAATACAGTTCATCAGGGAAACAAAGTCCTTGACTATAGATGATTTCTCAAAGGTGGCTAGAATAGAGTTAATGCTCACAGTTTGCTTTGACCATTTGGAGGCGCATAAAGCTAAGGTGTTGCAGGTAAATATGGATAAGGAGGCATGAAAAAAACGCATCTTACATATTAGACTCTCGTATTTTCAAGTCATCTTTAATTTCTGAGCAGCACATCTGGAGTGGCATAACATGCATAGTTCCACAACAAAGCAAGATAAATCAGCAGCCTTCTCTTCCACGATGGAGTCTTGATCAGCTAAAGGATGAGTTGTCAACCAATCTGCAGCCTTTGTTTATTTAGTTTCATTTGGTTTCAATTAAACAATTTCTTTAACTCTAGGTTAGAGTTAAAAGTTTTAGTTATGATGTAATAAACTATTGGCCTGGGGGCTATTTATGTAAGGAAGTAAGTTTAAGAGAGGGTCCAAAAAATTATGATTTGGAGGAACATATTTGTTTTCTTTGTAATTCTCAAAACTGATATTTCTGGTGTTTTGAATGAAATTTTATTGTGTGCAATCTTAAAATCTATGTGTTTGAGGAATTAGCAATCTCAGTTGGGATATTTGCTGATGTGCAAATAGATCATTTCATGACAACTTATTTATGCATTTTCTGAATTCATTGATTTTGTTATTAACAAGAAAATTCATTGTTGTTTAAGTGGTACTGGTCCCCCTTGTCCTGTGAGGCATGAGTGAGAATCGATCAATATTTATACTGCTTTGAGTTTACTTTGTTATAGGTTTATGGAATGAACATGTGTGGAAGTAGAAGTCTGTGAGCTCTACATTTGAAATAGATCTTCATGATATTTCTTTTCAGTCTTCATAGAATTTTTTTGTGTTGATGAATGAATGCGAAAGACTTTCGCGCTTTCTAGTGAAAAGTGTATTCATTTCTAAATTTTATGTATAAAAAATCATTGTAAATCTCATGAGGAGTTGCCCTCTAATGCAGAGGATGAACCTTAAATCGGTTCACCCAACTATTGGTTCATTGTTTTCCTTTCATAAAGGGGTGTGCAAGAGTCATATTATAATTCAAATATAATTTAAAGAACAGAGAAAATCTATTAACCAGAAGACTTTTGGTGACTCTGTTGGGGAGTTGAATCATAAGACTGGTTGCTTAATTATAGAATATCAAGAATTGAATTGCCTGTTTCTAAGAATATTTAGGTGTTATCAAAGTTTTTCATTTTATACAAACTGGATTCAAGAAGGTACACAAGGTCTCAAAGGCAAGAAGGGATTGTTGACTCTATTTTTCAAGAATTACAGGAACCTGAATTTTTAGCCTTCCTTTTCACCTCGAAGATGAGCAAGAAGTAGGACTCCTTCTCCATCCCTTTCATTCTTTGTGTCCTCAGTTTGTCAGGATTTAACCTTGCATGGTATTACTCTACCTAGTATAATTTACCCGACTCCTCTCAATATCATTCTTCCAATGGCAGTAAACAATCCTTGGGGGGCAGCAATAGGTCCACTAAACTTGGGTTTAAATCTGAATGCTCTTCCCCAAGGAGTGAGAGATCACTTGCCAAGATTTAGTGGTGATGGGAAGACCTCGGATGATGAACACTTTAATGTATTCAATGTTTCTTGTGGTATAATAGTTGTCCAACATGAAGATGTTGTAGTAAGGTTGTTTGTACAAACATTAACTGAAGTTGTTGTGGACTGGTTCTATCATCTACCGAATGGAGTAATAAAGAAGTGGCATGACTTGAAAACAAGGTTTGAAGTAAGGTTTAAAGTAGCGGAGGATGAACACTCTCTTTTGGCTCAGTTGGCCCAGTGAAAAAAGAGATTCCAGAATCAATGAGATATTTTGTAGAAAAAATCGATAAGAAATATGGGATGAAATTGAAGATTTTGATGCATTTTCTATTGAAGTTATTCCCAGAGAACAAAACTCTAAAGTAGATTCTTTAGTCATATCAGCTTCCTTATTGATTCCTCATCCTGAGTTTGTCGATGATATTTATTGAGTGGAATTAATATATCGACCTAGTGTTCCTGATAACTCAAAGTTTTGGAAAGTGTTTGGAAATGACAAACAAATTAACAATTTCATGTAGTGCATTGAAACATTTGCTACTACATATTTTGAAGGGTCAAATGCAGAATGTAAAGAATTTTCATCAGAACGGGCCAAAGAGTTGAGTGATGGGGTTATACAGTTAAAAGGGAATAAGATTCCTAAAGGGTTAGTTTCTTTAGAACATCTCTTTGATTGCCATGATGTTTACAAGAAAAGAAAAAGTGAACAGATCCCTATAGTCCAAGATGTTGGAGGTTATGGAAGAATTAACATTGGCACTGAAGATTATCCCAAATATATAAATCTAGGAAACTGTTGCACACCTGTGGAGAAAGAGAAGCTCACTAGTCTCCTACTGGAATTCAAAAATGATTTTTATTGGTGTTATGATGATTTAAAGAACTTCAGGGATGGAAAATTTCAGCATCACATTCCTCTGAAGCCTGGAGTAAGTCCTTTTCGATAAAATTTTAGAAGTTTCAATCCTAAAGTAGCTGAAGCCATATTTCAAGAAGTAGAGAAAATGTTGAAGGTCGGGATTATATACCCCATTCACCATTCTACATGGATAGCCAACATTATTTCTGTCTGGAAGAAAAATAGAGAAATAAGAATTTGTGTAGATTTTAGAAACCTGAATCAAACCAATCTAAAAGATAACTACCCATTACCTACTATGGATCATATTTTACAAATGGTTTCAGGTTTAGAAATGATGTCTATTCTCGATGGATTTTATGGGTATAATCAGATCAATGTTTTGGAAAGTGATCAACATAAAACTGCCTTCATCATTCCTTGGGGTAATTTTGCTTACAACAGAATGCCATTTGGTCTAATTAATGCATGGGCGACCTTTCAACGAGCTATGGACCTATCCTTTGGTCATTTGAAAGATAAGATCATTGTTGTATATCTTGATGATTTAACCATCTTTTCAAAGAGAAGAAAGCATCACTTAAGAGACTTGAGGCAAGTGTTACAAAGATGTCGTGAACATGGAGTGTCCTTAAATCCAAAGAAGTCAGTTTTTAGGGTGACAAAAGGTAAAATGCTTGGTAAAATGCTTGGAATGCAGTCAGATCTTTCTTTGGACAAGTAAATTTTCTAAGGAGATTCATTCCAGGTTTTGCAGAAACCACTAGGTATATTGTGAACTTGATGAGTGAAAAGAAAGCAATTAAATGGAATGAAGAGGGAAAGGAAGAATTTGAATCAATAAAAGAGGCCATTGCTCATGCACCTGTTCTGGTCAATCCAGATTTTAAAAAGGATTTTATTATCTATTTCTATGCTTTAGAACATACTATGTCAAGAATTTTGTTGCAAAAGAATGAAGATAATGAAGAAGTCCCAATATCTTTCATGAGCATTCCCCTAAAGAAACGTGAATTAAAATATTCCCTGATGGAAAAACAAGCATATGTAGTTGTAAAAGTTGTAAAATAATTCAGTTATTATATTCTTCATTCTCATGCAATTGTTTATGTACCACACTCTGCAATTAAAAGCATCTTGACACAATAGGATATAGGAATGAATAATATAGCTTCATGGGTGTCGAAGATTTAGGAGTTTAATTTGGATATTAAACCTACAAAATTGGTGAGGGGGTAGGGTATGTACAGGTTGATTGTTGAAAGTAAGAGTGAAGTGACTGAGGAGTTTCCCTTAGTCTTGCTTGTCAGGCTTCAAGATTCCTAATTTGCAGACGTTGCATATTATTTAACCTATGGGGATTGTCCAATGCATCTTTCTTCAAGAGAGAAATGAAATCTTAGACTAAAAAATACCAAATATGTCATTTTTAATGATGTGTTGTACAAAAGGGGTTTGAATGGAACTTTCTTACGCTATGTGGATAAATCACTTTAGAAGTCACTGTTGAAGACCTTTCATGATGAGGCCTATGGTGGTGATTTTTCATCAACGATAACTGCTTACAAAATTTTGAGAAATTGCTATTATTGGCTAGGTATGTTCAAGGATGCATATGCATGGGTAGCCAAATGTGAAAAATGTAATTATTCATACGTAGGCCACAACTTGTAGCATTACCACTTCGACAGGTGATTGTGGATGAACCATTCAAATAGTGGGGTTTAGATTTTATAGGTCCCTTGTCGCCTACCTCAAGTGTGGGACATACACACATAATAACAACCATGAATTATTTCACCAAATGGGTTGAAGCCATTCTAGTGCGAAAGACGACCTCTAAGATTGTTTGTAATTTTCTTAAAGAAAATATTCTAGTTCGATTTGGAGTTCCTCTAAAAATTGTGGTTGATAATGCAACTAATTTCTCTTCTGCTAAGATTTCATTATTCTGCTATGATCATGGGATATCCCTCACTCACTCTTCAGATTATTACCCCCAAGGTAACGGTCAGGCGAAGTTGAGCAATAAAAATCTCATAAATATTTTGAAGACGTTAGTGAGTGAAAATTTCAAAAACTGGCATAAGAAATTGTATGAAGCTCTTTGGGCAGATCGCACATCTCTAAAAAGAGCTATTGGGATGTCACCTTTTGAATTGGTTTGTGGCGTGGGTGCTCAGGTGGCACTTCCTTTAGAACTTGCAGCTATCAAGTTATAGACTATTATTGAGGATGCCTATTTTCAAGATTCTTTGGAGAAAAGGATTATGCATCTGATGAGAATTGATGAAGAGACAAGTTAGTCGATTGGATCATAGAACATAAAATGAGGGTCAAGAAAATATTTGACAGGCAAGATAGGCCATGAAAATACATGCTCGATGATCGGGTTTTGCTTTGGGACAAAAAAAGGGAACCAAAAAAAACTTCATATTCAGACACCTATTACTTCTAAATGGTAAGGAATTTGTAGATGATGTGAACTAGTGATTTGTGTCATTTTGTATCTAGATTCTAGAAATATTTTTTTGATAATTTTTGGAATCAATTTTCTTCCATTTTTTTATCTCCCTCGAAAACTAGTTTTTTTCAAAAAGTGACATTTTTAAAGAGTGATACTCTGTATAGCATAACTTTTTTTTTATAATAGATATGAATGTGATTCTTTCAAATTTGGTTTTGTACCATCCATATCTAATGTTTGCAATTGTTTTTATAATATCATCTTCAATATTTCATATTTTATTAAGATTTCAAGTCGAGTTAATTATAATTTTGACATATGTCCATTTGATATTACATAACTTGTTGTATATGTAATGAAAATCATTTTTTGTTGTTGGAAAGAGTACTTCAATACCTAGTGCGTAAATATTTTTCAAAAAATTTTGGGTGACATTTACTATTTTTCCATAATAATTGAACAAAGAAGTTCATGTTTGGTCAAAATTGTGCATTCATAAGAAATAAAATAAAAATATATTAATAAAATTAAATATATTAAAAATTATACTCTTTGGAAAGCTTATAATAAGGGCTAAATACTTAAAAAAAATAAAACTTCTAAATGAATTCATTTAACCCACCAAAACCTAATGTAAAATTGGTTTTTTATCAACATTTGATAGATGCAAAGGAGACTCTATTGCAAGTATGATTTAGAAGTAGAGAGGTTTTATCCAATAAATTTTGATCTAAGAGACTTTGATCTAACTCTCTTCAATAAATTACTTCAAATGGGACCTCTTAAAGCTTAAATCGTTATATTTTCTAAAAAATGCATGATTTCAGGAAAAATTAGGATGTACAAAAAAGTGGGAACCAATATTGTGATTTCACCTGAGACTTTTGCTCTGATGGTTAGACTTGAAGCTATTAGATAGTTGCTTGCATATGCTACCTATAAAGATTTCAAGGTATATCAGATGGATGCCAAGTTAGCTTTTCTAAATGGTGATCTTGAGGAAGAAGTCTACATTTAGAAACGTGATGGATTTTCATTATCAGATGATGGTGACATGGTATGTAAATTGAAGAAAGCTCTTAATGGATTGAGACAAGCCTCTAGAGCTTAGTATGCTAGATTGGATAAGTTTTTGGTAAAATTAGGATTTCATAAAGGTACTACTGACAGTAACCTATATTTTGAATATTGAGAATGATAACATCTTGATTTTCGAAGTCTTTGTTGACGATATTATCTTTGGAGGAGATGATAACTTGAGTATGAAGTTTGTCGGTGATATGCAGAAAGAATTTGAGATGTCTATGATAGGTGAGATGAAATTTTTCTTAGGTTTGCAGATTTCACAAATTGGAAAAGGTATTTTTATATCTCAAACTAAATATGCAAAGGAATTGCTAAATAATTTTGGGCTATATGACTAAACCGGTTGGAACTCCTATGGTGACTAGCTACAAATTGTCTAAGAATGATGAACCTTCAAAAGCTAATCAAAGTTTGTACAGATCTATGGTTGGTGGACTGCTATATCTTACTCATACTAGGTTGGACATTATGCGTGATGTGTGCATGGTTGCTATATATCAAGTTGATCCGAAAGAGAGTCATGTCACTACTATAAATGGGATATTTAGATACTTGAAGGGAATTGTGGATTATGGTTTGCGGTATCTGAAGAATGATGATTTCATGTTATGTGCTTACACTGATATTGATTAGGATGGTAATGTTGATGACCAAAAGAGTACCTCTAGTGGTGCATTCTTTTTGGGTAAGAAGGTGGTTTTATGTGCTAGTAAGAAACAAGATTTAGTCTCCTTATCTACTGCTAGAACTGAGTACATTGTTGCTATTGGTAGCTGCACTCATGTAGTTTAGATGAAGAAAATGTTGAAGGAGATCAGAGTTATCTATGATGAGCCTATTGTCATATATTGTGATAATTCCAGTTCTATTAACATGTCAAACAATCTGGTGCAACTTTCAAAGACTAAACATGTATCAATCAAATATCATTTCCTAAGAGAAAAAGTTAGTGAAAGGGAAGTAAAGATGGAATATGTGTCTAAAAAGGAACAGATTGTTGATATCTTCACTAAGCATTTGCCTATAGATACATTTGTCTATTTGAGAGACAAGTTAAGAGTATCCACCCCTCCTACTGAGAACTAGATGCATTGAATTTCATCAATCCGGTGGACTTCACAGTCTTATCTATTTATATGGATTGATGATTTGGTGTTGCTACTCTACTAGAGTAATTAGTATGGGAGAGAGAATGATGATTTGTGTATCTAAGGGGGAGAGTTTGGTTTTTTATTTTGAGATCTTTGGAATTGTTGTTAAAGGGGGAAAGAAGCATGCGAAAAACTATTTTATCTGCTTTATCTTAGGGAGTGTCTATTGGAGATATTTTCTTTCTTTGCATTGACTATTTTGTATATTCATATGTTGCCATCAATTCCAAAGGGGGAGATTGTTGACATGCTTCTCCTAGGATATGTTGTTGTCAATGATGTCAACATATTCATACTCTGGTGGTTGCAAATTGGTTTATTGTGATCATGGTTTGGTATATGGAGTATCTCTAGTATCATTATATTCTTCTATATTGGTTTTGGTGATCCATAAATCTTAATTGATAATACCATATGATCTAGTTTTGTAGTTTATTTTTCAGGTCAGTGCTTTGTAGAGTTTAGTATTTCCTCTAATATATTTTGGTGTAATTAGATCTTGATATGTGATTTTGGGAGATTGTTTGGGATGATCTTGTGTATCTTCATTGTAGATAGTTTGTGATATGGTGTTCCACAAGTTATCTTTCTTCATGACAATTGTTGTTGTTTGAGTGTTCTTGAGTTTCAAACATTGGCAGATCAAGATTTGATAAGTGGTGTTGGTGCAATTGTTACCGATGACTAATGTTCTTGTTGGTGTTTCCTAATTATGTCCATTTTTTTTTTGGCAATCTGCAATGATCATTGTGCGATTTTTTGGTGATTTTGCTTATCCGGTGATGTTCTTGGTGTTATGCAGTTTTTCTAGTGGTGTAGAGTGTTGCGGTTGATCTTGGCGTGATTTCTAGTGGTGTTGTGTTTTTGGAGATTTGATTTAGGACCATGTTATGTCATGTATATCATTATATTGGTCTTGTGGTCGATCTTTGTATCATGTGATGTAATTTTGTAATTATGAGTTGAGGGTTTAGTCAACCTTATTATCAAGGTTGATGAATTGTATAAATAGGTGATATTGTCATGTAATTTTGGTATCAAGGTTGTGTCTACATTATCAAAGAGTGGTGTATGTGCAAAAAAGGATTCATCCTTTGGTGTGGTGTTGCAGAGAAGACAATTATGCTTAACCGGAACTATCATCGGGCATTTGGAGATGCTATTCTTTCAATTCATTTTTTCGAATTGTAGTCTAAATCTTGTTGTAAGTCAATGAGACTTCCTTAAGGGTTGTAGCCTTCCAAGTTATTATCTTTTGAGCAATGAGCTCTAGGTAGTGTGCCTGAATGTATGTGCATTTCTCATTGTAACATTTCCACATACTACTATATAGTATCATCTTATTGTGGGTAGGTTCCCATTGTGGTTTTTCCCTTAACTAGTTTTTCCATGTCAAAATATCAGTGTTGTGTATTGTGATATCTATTTGCTTATCTTTATTATTGTTGTAGTTTATCAAATTTGTCTTGTAGTTATGTTTGTAGATTGGGTGAAAACTAATTCACTCCCCCCCTCAGGTTTCCTTCATTGTTGTTGCCAACAAGGGCTAGATTTGAATAGGGTAAGACTGCCCAATTAAACTCTTAAAATTCGGAGAAAAGAGTTTGGGACTAGGTAGTATACTAGTTGCAGATGCCTAAAGCTTGCACACTTAATTAAATAAATTATTTATTTAATTATCATTTAACCACTTATTAGTTAAACTAAGGTTCAATTATATCCCTTTCTTCTAGACCAACCATTAATTAAATAAAACATTTGATTAAATCCCCCTTTTTCCATTAATTGAATAAATTATATTTATTTAATTAAATTCCCTTCCACCATTTTAATTAAATTTACATTTAATTAAAATCCTTTCTGCAAATAAATAAACCAATATTTATTTATAAAATCTCCCCCACTTGTATTTTCCTGCAAATGCAAGTTGAATCCATTTTGTTGAAATAAATCTTGTTATTTTAATTAAAAATTCTCCTTTTCTCCCACTTACATTCTCCTACATTTTCCATTAGCCTCTCAATCATTCTTCTAGAAGTCTTTAATTCCTTCTTAACTAGCTTAATCCTTCCATCATGTCACATCTCTAAATTTGGGGAAGTCACTTCTCCAAATTTGGAAGAAAGTCTTCTAAAGACTTTATCTCTTCAACAAGTTAACTTGTTGAGTTTCCCAAATTTGTAAGGCTCTTACAAATTAGCCTCTAAATTCTTCTAAACCATTTAATGCCTCTTATAAGACATCACCCTAGCCCATGATGGTTGTCCCTTTGACTATCTTCCAACTTTGCACAAGAGTTTAACTCTTGCACAATAACCCTCATCCTTGGAAAATAGCTTTATCCAATGTCTCATCCTCTTAAGGTTAACCCTCAAAGCTTAATAAGCATCTAATGCTTACTTAACATCCTCTCAAGCCTCCTCATGGTGACACTTGTCAACATGATATGGGGTTAAAAATCTCACATGGATTGATAGCTTTCAATCATGACCCTTCCTAAGCCAATTCAATCTTTTCCATCCATTTGACCAATTTCTCTATAAATAGAGCCCATTTCCTTCATTTCAAAGGATCCAAGTTTTCATGCATCTACACTATAGTCACATAGCATTTAGCATTTTATCCTCTCTTTGATAATAGTAATTAAATCATTTAGTAGCATCATAGCCTAGATTTATAATGTTTTGCATATAATGTTAACAATATATCATTTTAGTTTCATTTCCATGCTAGCTTAATATCATCTTAATATATCATTTTCATGCTAGTTTAGCTTCATATAAATCTCATCATCTTGCACCATATCAATATCATAGTTTCATATCCATATCAAAATCACCACTAGGATCTTAGTTGGATTCATTTAGATCTTAGATCATACATTATCTCTCATTCTTTGAGTAGTCATCTCAAGATAAAGTACTCTTCCAAGCTGAGAGCCACCTTGAATCTAAGGGATCCTTGGAGATAGAGGACAATGACACGATTTTTAGAGTTTTTGATTGACTAACTTGTTTTGTTGATTCTAATCTCTAATGTAATATTTCATTGGTGTGTTTGAGTTGATTGTGTCTCTCTTGCAGGTACAACACTTATTGGCATATATTTTTGGCACCCTTGTGGGGCTCACCCACATATTTCTAACATTTTTTCGTAGATTCAAGCCCACATTTCCAGGACACACTTTGGCGCATATGACCCCTTGTTTAGTGCATCTAACCTTTCTTTTAGTGCATTTAATCCCTATCCTAGAGAATTTAACCTATCATATGGTGCATATGTGAATTATTTTGGTGCATCTATCTGATTTTGTGGCACATATATGAAAGATTTTGAGGCACATATATAAACTGTGGTAGCACATTAGTAAGATCTTGTGGTGCATATGTGCTCTGTTTTAGCACATATAAAACAAAGAAAAAGTTTTGAAATAGCGTTTGGAAAATTTTTACACTTGTCTAGACCACAGTCATTTGTGATATTGCTAACTGGTTTTTGCAAGTTTGACAATGGTTTTGCAGGTTCTAGAGGAGATTGGTTAACTTTTTTTACTTTCTTTCTTCAAAGTTGGTTTAAAAAGAATACACTTTTCCTTTTTACAAAGTTAAAAAGAACTCAATTCTCTTTTGGTGCCTCAAAAGAACCTCACATTTCATTTGGGCTTTAAAAAGAACCACAAATCTCACATTTGGTTTTTGCAATTTAGGATCTCACACCTCATTTTAGGTTCTAAAAAGAACAACACAACTATCCAATTTTTGCAAAGGGGTTAAAATTGAACATCGCTTTCCTTTAGTGCTCATTAAAATAAATATCACCTTTTTGGAAGCTTAAAAATAATCCTCATTTTACTTTTTTTAAAATGCTTTCAAGTTAATTTTTTTGTTGTTTATTTGGTGACTTTACTTTTGTTGACTAGGATTTCATTTTCCTAGATTAGAAAATAATTGCTTTGTGGGTAAAAAGAACACCATGTTTGATTGGAGCAACATCTCCAATTAGGACTTAGAAAACAATTGCTTTGAAATGATTAAAAACAATCAGTGATTGCATTGTTTTGAGTCATAGGTATATGCTCTCCCCTTAATTGGGTGATCAAAAAGCCAAACTAACTCCTTCATTCTTTATTTCCTTTCAAGAAATTAAAACCTTTAAAGGGCCTACCTTCCCGGGTTGCCTTGAGGGGGCTGTTGAGAAGGGAACGACCTAAGTGGGGAACAACTTTTAGCCAAGTATTCCAACCCACTATAATCAAATGTGGAGGCTGATGAAAATCCCCTCCAATGTTTTTGCCCAGCAATTAGTGTTCCCTTGGTATCCTTTTGGTATGTAAATTCTTTGTTCTAAAGGTTGGGAATCCTCCCAAGGGATTTTATCACTAAAGACCGAATGAAATCCTAATTATGAACTTTAGAAATAGAAGCCTCGCTAAGTTAGTATCCAAACATTAATAATATCATAGTGCAAGGGTGGGGAAGAATCTGCCCCAAAGACACTCACCATATATCTCCCAGGATAATAATTCAATTGAGGAGCAATCCCCTTTGAGTTAATTTCAGGACAAAGGCAAAAAAATAGGCACCCTTTAGGGGGTGACATATTTTTTTGAGCTGAAGGAGTATCCAGATGTGGGCTATGGCATTATTGATGACCCTTGATTAAAGAGTCTACTTGGTGTGTTTTTCTTGTATCCAACCGGTGAAAACATCGAGGATTCAAACACATCCTCAATAGAACATGCACTCAATGTTTAGAATTAAAATAACCATTGTCTTCATGCTTGTTGTGTATTTTGATCAGAATTCATAAAACATCAAAATCAGTTTTTAACTAGTCAAACCCAGAAAATTCACAGAGTAGCACATCTGCTTGCTTTTATGGCGCATTTGATCATTTCTCAGGTGCATATAGTCCTATAGTGCATTTGCATAACCCTAAGGCACATACATTAGATCTTGTAGCACATATAAGAAAAATAAAAAATGCATATGATCATTTAAGTGGCGCATACACTGAATATCTTAGTGCATTTAAGTGGTGCATTTGAGATAGAGCCTTATCCAGAACAAATTTTCAAAATCCAACAAATCATCTAGATACCCATTTAGGAGATCTTCAAATTTCAACTATCTTGGACAAATTTCTCCCAAAAGATCAAAGAAGTGTCAACTAGTGATCACAAGTATCAAATCAACCCATATGAAACATCAAAATACCAAGTTAATTTTCCAAGTTAGTCAAATCCATCTAGTTTCCAAATATCAAGAAGTTTTACCATATCATTTGACGTGCCTAGTCATATCAATAGGGGCATATCAAACCTTCTATTCAACTAATTAGACTTGGAGATAAAAACAAAGTATTCATCCAATCAATCTCACAACCAAAACTTTGATCACTTGCATGACCATTCTCCAACACATCAAGAAGAAGCATCCTTGTCTAAAAAAATGATCTAAAAAGGAGACAACCTAGTCAAAAGAAGGTCTTGAAATGAAACAAGTTCCTATATAAAAACCGCAAACTACTCCTAAAACATAGGACATTTTTACATCATTTCCGCAATCACCTCCATGGTAAAAATACTGATTTTGATGAAGAATCCTTGAAAGAATGTGCCTTCATGAAAAGGTCAACACTATCACAAGATATCAACTTTAGTGGAAGGATCAATTTGTCTTACTTACCTAAAGAGCCAATCACATATTGAGTCAAATTAAGTCATGCCAGTTTCTACACGATCACATAAAAACGTCAAGTGGGACGATGAAGAGCTTGAATCAAGCATGAGATGTAGAGAGCTTAACACTTGGAAAAACTACCTACATATGGATGAAGAAGATATAATAGATGCAGTTATTGAAGAGGCACAACAACACCCGGGCCTACACAAACTCCTGGAGAAACTCATCGAAACTGACAAACAAAAATACTTCCTCCTACGATCTAGCAAAGGTATCAAAATTCTTGAGGATTTTAACACAAAACAACCAAAACAAATAGAGAACCTCAAAAGGAGAAAATCAAGAACAAACACCTCTCATAGTGATCATACACATATCGATACCAATGACCAAAATGACACTAATAATCAAGGTGATACCAACCATCGAGATACCAACACTGGCAATAATCCTATTTCTACACTCACAAAACAACTACAAGCACTTCAACAACAAATGGAAGACATGCAACAAGGAACTACCATGCAATATTCCTTAGAGGATATTTGTCCTTATCCATTTGATCAAATTTTAAACATGGCACCATTCCCACCTAACTCTAAAATACCAAAGTATGACAAATACAATGGTAAAAATGATCCTCGTGATCAACTAAGGGAATTTTGCACGATGATTTTGGAGTTTGCCCACAATGATACTTACATGATGAGGTTATTTCCAAGAAGCCTAGGGGAAAAAAAATGGAATGGCTTTCAAAAATCACACCTCCCATCAGATCATTTGAGGAGTTCATAAAGAAATTTGTTTCCCAATATTCTTATAACATTCAACACAAGGTTACCATGCTTGATCTTTGCAACATGAAACAAAAGAGCAATGAAACATTCATGATTTTCTTGCAAAGATGGAGAAGATTTATATCTAGATATTCTTGAACCATACCTTAGAAAGAAAAAAAGAAAATCTTCATAGACAATCTTAATGATGAGATGAGCTATCAACTTAAACTACAATGTCTACCTAGTTTTAAAAAGTTGATCGAAAATGGCATCCAAATAGAAGAAGCCTCAATCAAAAGGGGAACCTTGAAGTTCTCTAAAGAAGGTGCTAGTTCATCAAACAACACCTATAACAACAATTACTATAACAACTCTAATAAATCCAAATTTTGGACAAGGAGTAAGAATATTGTTAATGATGGTGTAGTGGGTAAGTGCACCAAGATGGTGAATAGAAAAGTGGCCACATGCCAAAAAAAAACCAAATTTTTCATAACCCGTGCAGGTTCTAAAAATTCAAAAATATTTTAGGCTCAGTAACACCAAGCCTAGCCAAAAAACAATTTAAAAAACTAGAAACATTTGGTTTTTTAATAAAAAAATAAAAGTTTCTCAAAACCCGTGGAATAGTAGCAAGGGCAAGAAAAAAAACCATAGAACCTGAAAGGGGTTTGCAATTATTTTGGATTTTCCCAACATTGAGAGCAATTTTCAACAATGGCATCCCATCAAACAGGTAAGATTTGATTGGTTTGATTATTTTTGTTTGCATTTTAATTGAAGTGGGGTTTTTTAATTGATTTAAGTTTTGTTTTTATTAATTTGATGTTAGATTCTTCAAGCAATCCCCAAAAATGAAATAGACAACAAAGACCTCCTCCTGCACAAGCAACACAAGCAAATCATGTAAACATTGCACATGAGCAACAAGAAAACCCTCAAAATCCTCAAAATGCTGCTCCTCAACAACCACTGCCACCCTGAAACCCTTCACGTCCTCCATTAGATCATGTAGATGCCACACAAGACAATCTCATCGATCACCTTACACAAAATAGTGCCCAAATTTCTATATTGGTGAATAGGTTGAGGTCATCTAGGCTTGAGCACCACTCAACCCTCACCAGAACACTAGAAATAATGGCTAATAGTGAAAATGAGGTATCTAGGGAGGTTACGAAATGGGGTTCATGGAGGGATAGATGTCGAATATTTTATACGGATGGGTTGTCATATGATCAAGTGAAAAAAAAGGCCATAGGTAAGCTGACATATGTGCTCTTTTCACCGATCTTATTACCAGTAACAACCTAGAACTAAATAAGACTTAGTTTCCTATACATTGGTGTGTTCATGCTAGGCTGAAAGAATCTTTTTGGGATAGGGGGTATATGTTCTTTGACCAATCACCTTGTAATAATTGGGAGGTGCCTCTATATTTTTTGAGAAAGTTGTATTGTGAGTTTATCCTCGGCGAGAAGTCGAATTACTTTGACATCTAGCAATTTCAGAGTAGAGGGAGAGGCTATGCGCAGGATAGACCTGGGGGCCATAGGATGGTAGAGCCACAAAATAGGAGGCATAAAGCTCCTAAACCTATGGTTCATGTCATTGTCCTTGTATCCTTGAAGGAGTCTATGGAATTACAGACTCTTCAAGCAATTGCATCATTGATTGATGTCATTGTTTAGCATGGCACATAGTTTGTCCGAGCAGCAGATGTACCAACACTTGTGGAACCTCCTCCATCAATGACACCTCCTTCATCAACAACACCTCTTTCATCAGTGACACCTCCTTCATCAGTGCCACCTCATGCATCATTTGGCATGAATCAACCCATTTAGCATATGTGCCCCACCTAGCAGGGTGTATGTTCTGGTGTAGACACTAAAGCGGATGAGGATGGTTTGACATCTCATTCGTGTACATTTTATGGGAGTAGATGCCATGCTTCCACTGCAGAGTATGTGGCCCTCATTGATGAATCGATCAATATTTTGTTCCCTCTATTAGACACAAGTGCGTTTAATTCTATTTATGGCATGTTATCAATTAAACGACTAAATCTTATAAAAAGAAAAGAATTTTTATTTTTAGAACAATTTAAAGTGACATATAAATAAAATGCATTGCAAGGTGCAACAGGTGGTGGGAGTACACCACATACTTTTCAGTCGACTCCACGATCATGAGTAGTTTTGCCACCAGAGGTAAAGATTTGTAAATTTGTTAAAAATATAATAATACATTGGTTTCAAAATATCTTTTCTTAATTATATGTATCATTACTTGGTGTTTTATAGGACTTATCAATGGCAGAGATGTCCCAACTTAATGATATCACGCTTTCGGCCATTGACTTTGGCCAAGATAGCTATGCGGTACTATAGACACCTAAAATTGTCCTGTCTAATTAAATAAATATCTTTATTTATTTAATTATTTTAAGCCTAATTCTTCTATTAATTAAATAAATCTTTATTTATTTAATTAATTCATTTATCCTCTTCTAGCCTTATTTCTCAAATAAATAAATACATTAATTGATTTAAATTATCCTTTTCTAAATTAAATAAATACTTATTTATTTAATTGATCCCACTTCTTCTATTAATTAAATAAATCTTTATTTATTTAATCAACTCATTAGCCTTTTCTACCTATGACACATGTCATTCATCTCTTAATTCCCACACTACCTACCCTCTCATTATTTTCTTATTTCCTCTACCTACCCTCTAATTATAGCCAACCATTTATCTTTTACACCTCTCAATCTTATCCCTTCATTTCTTATAGTGTCTTCTATATAAGGAGATGCTTCCTTCATTATCAAGGCCCTCGACTACGCTTTCGAACTTTCATATGTGATCAAGCCTACTTGCAACCACATTTCCGTTCTTTGTTGAGCTCTTGTGCACACATAAAATCTGAGAGCAAATATATCAAGCAAGATCAATGGAGATAGGAAGAATGGAGATCCAAACCCTATTGGACATGTGATGGTATAATCTTTGTGATTTTATTTGA
This sequence comes from Cryptomeria japonica, assembly GCF_030272615.1. Taxonomy (NCBI): domain Eukaryota; kingdom Viridiplantae; phylum Streptophyta; class Pinopsida; order Cupressales; family Cupressaceae; genus Cryptomeria; species Cryptomeria japonica. The sequence continues at coordinate 61,281,904 of NC_081411.1, read as the reverse complement.
TTTGCATTGTCTTAGGTAATCTTCATATGTTATGGTGGATCTTTGTTGTTGTTAGGCTAGGGTTTTGTGGTTGAATCTATTTAGTCTTTCAATATTGTTGTTGTCCATTTTCATCATAAACATTTTGATGACACCTCAGCTTGGTCGTTACCTTGGGGGTAATAAGGTGTGGAGAAACGATGGGTAATATGGAAGTGGTCACAAAGTTCATGAACATCTTGATTTTTTAAGGGACGCCCGTTATCGATGATGATGGAAATAGGAATACCGTATAGACAAATGATGTAGTTGAGAATGAATGTATCAATCTGTTTTCCAATGACTTGTGTAAGAGGCATGACTTCAATCCATTTTGTGAAATACTTTGTGGCGATGATGATAAACTTGTGGCCATTGGAGGAAGGAGGGTGAATCTTGCCTATGAGATTGAGTCCCCATTGGCAAAAAGGCCAAGGAGTCGCAATTGGTTGAAGTTCTTGCACTGGCACATGAATGAGGTCTCCATGAAGTTGACATTGCTTACATTTTTTGACAAACTGATATGAGTCTTTTTCCATATTGGGCCAGTAATATCCAGTCCTGATGAGCTTCTTGGCTAAGGTAGGACCACTATAATGTGGACCATAGATCTCTTCATGAACTTCATGTAATGCAATTTGAGCTTCGTCCCTTTCTAAACATCTAAGAAGAGTGCCATCTATACCTCGGCGGTATAGGTTATCGACTAAAATGACATATCGAGAAGATTGGCGAATGAAAGTGTGACGTTGATTGTTGGATAAGTCAGGAGGAAGTGTATTATTACGAAGGTATGTGAAAATGGGACCATATAACTGGGAATCGGGACCAACGACATTTATCATCTCAGTAGGAGTGATCTCATATGAGGGAACCAAAAGGTTATCCACCAAGAACTCATAGTGAGTTTCATTCCGTGGTAGATCATTCAGTGAAGCAATGGTAGCCATGGCATCTGCGACTCGATTCTTCTCTCTTGGTATCTGCTCAAAGTCTAACTTCACAAAATGTTGTTTCAGGTCATCCACCATTTGTTTGTAAGGCATTAATTTTTCATCTTTTGTTTGGTAGTCGTCAGTTGCTTGATGAATTACAAGTTGAGAGTCCCTAAAAACATGAAGTTCCTAGATCTTCCATTGAACTGCAATCTGTAATCCTATTGTTAATGCCTCATATTCTGCTATGTTATTAGTGCAAGGAAATGATAATCGATATGATTTTGGTATGGAATCCCCTTGAGGTGTGACGAAGAGGATGCCAGCTCATGCACCATGTTGTGTATGAGCCATCAAAGTATAGTTGCCAATGCTTTGTGTGTGATACTATCAGGATGGATTCATCTAGAAATTCTAAAGTTAGAGGAGCATCATCTATCATAGGAGCATGTGCTAATTGATCTGCGGTAGCTTGTCCTTTTATTGCTTTTCTGTATACATATTCAATGTCGAATTCACTCAGGAGCATCACCCATTTGGCTAGTCGACCGGTAAGCATTGCTTTATTGAGAAGGTATTTCAATGGATCGATCCTTGCGATCAACTTAGTTTTATGAGTTAACATGTAGTGTCGTAATTTCTGTGAAGCAAAGATCACAACGAGACATGCACGCTTAATTGGTGTGTAAATTAGCTCATATCCCACCAAAGTGCGACTGATGTAGTAGGCTACCTTTTCTCTGCCCTCAACATCTTATTGTGCTAAGAGTGCCCCCAGTGTTGTTGAAGTATCGAATATGTATAGTAATAGGGGTTGATCCAAAACCGGTGGCATCAAGACTGGCGAATTCAAAAGATAATCTTTGAGTATCTAGAAAGCCTGTTGACAGTTATCATCCCATTTGAATTTGATGTTTTTGTGTAGTAAATGCTGAAAAGGATGGCATTTATCTGCAAGTTGTGATATGAATCTTCGTATGGACTAGAGTCTCCCTTGCAAAGATCGAAGTTGATTGATATTTCTTGGTGGTTGCATCTCTAGGATGGCCTTGACTTTTGTTGGATCGACTTCAATTCCTCTTTTTGAGACAATGAATCCCAGGAGCTTCTCGGAGGTTACTCCAAAGACACATTTCTTGGGGTTTAATCTTACTTTGTATTTTTCCAACCAATCAAAAATGACTGAAAGTATGTCCAAATGTGTATCTCTGTCTATTGATTTGCCTAAGAGGTCATCAACATAGTCTTCCATAGTAACATGCATAAGATCATGAACGGTAGTAGTCATGGCTCTTTGATATGTAGCACCTACATTATTTAGCCCAAAGGGCATGACATTCCAGCAGAAAGGTCCCCAAGGACAAGTAAATGTTGTTTTGTGTTGATCCTCGAATGCAATTTTTATTTGATTATAGCCAGAGAATCTATCCATCAAAGATAACATCGCATGCCCTACTATCAGATCTACAATCAAGTCAATATTTAGCAATGGAAAGTCATCCTTAGGACAAGCTTTGTTGATGTCTTTGAAATATGTACATATTCTGATGCTACAATCTGATTTACTAACAGGTACTAAGTTGGAGATCCATTTAGGATAATCAATTGGGCATATGAATCTAACGTCCAATAATTTTTTAAGCTCCACTTTGACTAATAATGCCACTTGTGGATGCATCTTTCTTAATTTCCATTTTACTGGTTTTGCCCCCAGTTTGACTGTCAAATGATGCATTACTAAATCTGGATTTAGTCCAGGAATATGAGCATATGACCATGCAAAATTGATTTGTCGCTCTGTGAAGAAACTTATGAACTTTGGTCTTTCTGTCTCTGTCAGAGATTGTGCCAGGAATATGTTATGTGGAATTTCTTCTGTACCAATGTTTATTTTGATGGTCTCCTCTACTAACATAGATGATTTTCTTCATATGATGCTAGGAGAATGTCGAGCCTTCCATCTTTGGGTGCCTCAGAGAGGTTTTAGCCCTCAGATACGTCCTTTCTTTTTACTTTTTTGGGGTCAGACAGTGCCACAATGTGGTTTTCACCATAAGACCCTTGATTTGTTTTTATTTTTATATTTTTGCGACTAGAAGGCCCAACACCCTCACCAAAATATGCCACCTTGTTGAGCTCTATAGTGTATCCTATCTTATGGTCCCCAGGGGGAAGATCATCTTGTATGCCTAGATAATCAATAAAGGCTTCATCATTTTGGAATGTGTCGAACTATACAGGTCCTTCATGGTCCCAGTCAATAAGTTGGTGGTACACAAGGGGAAGACCTTCAATGTTTTCAAAGTCAATAGGACTAAGGGTGAAGATGTTGTTATATTCAGGCATGTCGAGGAAAATTGGACCCTAGTGGCTCCCCACCTAGGGGAGAGAAAGGAAACCACTGGGATGATTTTCACTTGATGTAAAAATGCACTTTACATTCAAAAGAGGAGTTGAATCAACTAGATCCAAATCCAAGGGAAATAAGAATGTGAATGCTAAGAGGATTGCAAGTGTTGGAATGTAATTTTCCCTCTTTTGTAAATAGATATGTTGACTTGTTGACTATGCAGAAAAGGAAGATGAAATGGATGAAATAAGGAGCTATCGATTCAGGATCATGATGTAACTTTAGATCTGAGATATTTAGACTGATATAGATCTATCCTACAAATTTGGAGAAAATTCATCAGGACCATGCATAAGTTATACACGGTCATCCAAAAAATCCGCAAGTTGAAAAGGGTTTTCCCATCTCTGCAAATGAAGCCTAAATTTGCAATTATAGTCGCACACTTGCAACCTACACACAAAAAAGAAGGGAAGAAGGGTTTTGGATAGGGGTCTGCCTTAGTCAAACCCTAGTTGAGGAATCAACCTTGAAAGAAAGTAATTGCAAATCCTTAAATGTGTATAATTGAAATGTATACCTTGTAGATCTGTAATTTGTTGATGATGGTTGCTTTGCTTGTTGAATGTAATCACAATGTTGCATGAAATGGCATGTAACATGACAAAACCATAACACACACACATGCTTGCAAATGAATGTTGTAATATTATTCCAATGGATGAGTGAAGAAGATACATGAAAAAGAAGAGGACTTACTAAATGCTTGAAGGCTTGAAGGCTTGAAGGCTTGATGATGATAATGAAGGCCTCATGAATTACACTTATTCTTTCTATCTTTTTCTCTTTTCCTTCCTTATCCAAATGGGGGAATTAAGTCTTCTTTTATGTTTGCGTAGGAGGGTTAATTTTCATCTCACCAAAGGCCGACATAGGAGAAATTAAATCTTGAAAAGAAAATTAGGTCCAAGTGTCAGATGGACCCATTTTGGGGCCAAGCAAAGAGGCAGGATAGGGGTGCTACGCCCCTATCTTTCCCTATTTTGGGGCTTGGATAGGGTCACAAGGTGATACAAGGGTTGATACAAGAGGAGATTTGGAAGAATGATGCAGAGAGGGGTCCCAATTGAGTAGGGAGATGTGATCGCTAGGGTGAGGACCTAAAACACAATCAAAATTGTAAGGGTCACAATTTTATGATGCTACATTTAACCCCCACTTTAGCGGCAGTATGGCTTATTCCAATACTATTGGTAAAGTAGAAGAAAGAGAGAGAGATGAAGATGAGATATGTGGAGCAATACCACAAGGAGTATAAGACATCGCTAATCTTGAGGAACAAAGCCCCCAATCTTAGGATCTTACCTCACTCAAACATATGCAAGAGAACACAAGACAAAAAGAACAAGACAAACAAAATAAGACAAAGCACAAAAGACACGACAAAAAAAACACAAAACCACAAATCAACTAGCTGAAGAGACCTCGATACTCAAATGTCTCAATAGCTAATTGAAACACAAAGACAAATGCCATCACATAAACACCAATAACTACATAAAAGACCAAATCCGACATCATCCATGAACCATTGAAGTAGTAAAACTATGAGTTCATGAGAGGAATAAGAGAGAGAACATGAATACACTCTTTGGTGATCCATGAGAAGAAAGGAAAACAAAAGGAACCATGGACATCTCGCCCTATAACTTGTCTAGGTGATCCATGTAAGGGAGGAGAGTGATAACACCTTTAGTTCAACTCAACTTCGTGTGTGTGTGTGAAAGTGAGGTTTGAAGAACCTCATAGGAGTCTATGCTTGAGTATGCTATAGCCTATATAAGATGTATAATACAAATGTCAAGAAAGGCGTGACATGTCGCTCTAAGAGACTATGCTCTAGTTCCAAGAATAATCACCCTACATAAGAGAGAAGTGGTGACATCTCACTCTAAGAGGCTACCCTTTTGTTCCGAGAATATCCCACTGTATAAGAGAAAAGTGGTGACATCTCACTCTAAGAGGCTGCCCTTTGGTTTTGAGAATGACCCACTATATAAGAGAAAAGTGGTGACATCTTTCTCTAAGAGGCTACCCTCTGGTTTCGAGAATGACCCACTATATAAGAGGATATCTCTCTCTAAGAGGCTTCCCTCTAGTTATGATAATGAACCACTGTATAAGAGAAAAGTGGCAACATCTTTCTCTAAGAGGCTACCCTCTGGTTTCAAGAATGACCCATTGTATAAGACATACAATGTGCAAGAGAAATATAATACAAAAGGAGTAGTGTGGGTGCGCCCCCCCCTTAAGATGTCAATGTAATTTAATGTTGATATCTTAAGGAAAGTAGAAAAAGGATACCTACCTTCAACACCAAGAAGATATCCATCATGCAACAATTTCATAAATCCAAGCAAGAGAGGGAATACTCTTCAAGCAAGGATAAGATAGTTGAAAAGAGATATCTTGCTATAAGTGTAAAGGAGAGCCTTGGAGGAGAAGAGATCTTTTCTCAAAAGACATATACCTCCAAGAGGAGTTGTCTTAGATGAATATAACATCTTCTAGAATAAAGCACATAAGAGAACAAGAATTTAATCCTTCCTCCTATTACTAGGTGAAAGGGATTCTTGATGAAGGATGACTCACTTTTATCCCAATGGGGATGGGTGAATTTATTAAAGATGTTCATTACCAAGTGTGAAAGAGGTTATATTCAAGGACTTACACCTCTTTTATAAGAGAGAACCCTTGAGAAAACAACAACAATTGCACACCAGGAATGACATCAAGTAATAAAACTCACACCATCCACAAAATAGGAAAGAGTGGATCCTTAGAGAGAGAGAGAGAGAGAGAGAGAGAGATCATTGCCCCCAAGTGTAGGGACAGTGAGAAGAGCTTACACAATCTTTTAGAGAGAGATTAAATATAAGAAAATGCACAATGTACTTACATGAACACATGGAAGAAAATACATTAGTATATGTAAAATACACGTCTCAAGAAGTGGTAATCTTCTAAAAAAAGAGAGAAAGAGCATCACATATTCCCCAAGAGGGATTAGTCATAAGAACATATCATTATAAGCAATGATAATCACATATGAAAAATGCAGCCCCTAAAGGAAATAGTGATAAATGAGATAGAAAGAAAGAGAAAGGAGTGAAATCCTTTCCCCCCAAGTGAGATGAACAAGGAGAAGCACTACACATCTTCCAATGGTGATTATTTTCAAGTGATATGCCTTCCTAATGGAACAAGTCATCTCAAGGAAGGGACATGTACTTCACAAGAGATCATTCCATGCTATGGGCATATCATACTTGTGAATAACTGAAAACATAGAAGAGGTAAGTCCTCCAAGAGAATGAAGGAAAGAGAAGAAGTGGATTACTCATTAAAGATGCTCCTCTCCAAGCAAAGAGGAAAACCAAAGAACAATTATATGCTCACATAATAATAACTCTATGCAAGAAAGGAGATCTAATAATGAATAATGCACAAAGATAGAAAGTGAAAAATTAACATAATAGGATATTTGTTCATCACATGTGCATGTACATTTTCATATCATAAAAGAAATCATCACATAGGCATATATCACCTTGAAAACATATAGAATCACATCATCAGACACAATCACATAAAAATCAATCATTACAACACATCATGTAGATCTGCATATCACATAATCTAGATCATCAACAGTAAATGCATCAATGTCATATATAAGAATGTTAGTATCATATTGTCATGCATGTGTGACCCATAACAATCTAAAGAAAACAAACTGATACATGCAAAAAATGAATCAAACTGAAAGAATAAATGTCCAAATGTCCCTAGATATCATATCAAAGATAAATGTGCATTAATAAGAAGCTCAAAATCATTAATATACATCAGAATACCAAAATATACATCATTTAATCTACATGAACAAAATGTATCATCAGAGAACAATCTAGGAGTGATTGTCACCTGAATCTATCAATCGGGAACTAGGATTACCTACACCTATAGGACCTGCACCCGTACCATCACCACTGGGATCTCTCCTAGGCCCCATCACTCCCTGACTGCCCTCCCCTCTTTGAGAACCCCCACATTGCGAGCTAGGTACAAGTGAGGGTTCTCGTCGCTCTGGTGGCACGACAAATGAAGACACCTCGATATGTAAGACTGAATCACTCTTAAGATCAGATAATTGGGAACAAGTATCAAGAAGTTATGACAAGAGGAAGACTGGAAAATGAAGAGGTATGTCTTATCTCTCAAATTGAACCATTATCAATTAATGAGGCATGTGAAGACAAACACTGGATTAAAGCTATGGAAGAAGAATTAGAACAAATTGAAAAGAATAACACATGGACATTAGTTCCCCGGCCTAAAGACAAAAATGTAATTGGAACTAAATGGGTATTCATAAACAAACTTAATGAAGATGGTAAGGTAATCAGAAATAAAGCAAGACTAGTGTGTAAGGGATATTCTCAGGAAGAAGGAATTGATTACAATGAAACCTTTGCATCGGTAGCTAGAATTGAGGCAGTCATATTATTCTTGGCTTTTGCAGCACACAAGAACTACAAAGTATATCAAATGGATATTAAATGTGCATTTATGAATGGAGATCTTGAAGAAGAAGTTTACATTGAACAACCTGATGGATTTTCTTTGACAGATAACAAAGATATGGTTTGCAAGTTAAGGAAAGCTTTGTATGGGTTGAAGAAAGCTCCAAAAGCTTGGTACGCAAGTGATGCAGGGCATCTTGTAAAACCAACCAACCATCAAGGATCATGCTTATCCAATCATCTAAACAACATTTTAGAGGCATTTCTCATGTAACAACACACCTTATCATTGAATCAATAACAAATATGATAGGTTCCTCAATCTCATCAAAGATACTTACAACCTTTACATTCCATAAACTCAAACATTCAATAAATAACCTTAAATTAATCACAAAACTTCCAACATATCTATAAAAACTCATACCAATCAATCATGAGTCCATCCAATTCATGCTTCTAATCACCTTCCAAATTTGTCCCAGTTGTGACAGTTTTGATACCCTGCATTCTGTTATTAACATCTTTCCAACCAGACATTAGTTTGAAAATCTCTCTAGTGGATACAAAGATAATTAGTCTTTCTAAAACATATTAAAAAATTGTAAAGATCCAACTGTTCGTTAGAGATTTATGCCCTCTGCACCGAGACCATTTTGACTGTCATAGAAAAAATAAGAAATGTGCATGCCTAGTCCACCTAGGGCATCAAATATCTTCCAAAATACAAATCCATTTGATATGAAATAAAATCCATATGAAAGACCCTTTGATCTACTCTTAGAATAGCTAATATTTAGATTTTTCCCATGGTTAAAAGTTGTAATATGATCAAACTCTTGCACACACCTCTGTAAATGAGGGTTTACAAACTGTTTTTACAAAAACTAACATAACTCATTCATTCCTTCATAAAAAAACACCAAACCAAAGCCAAAAGAAGGATAAGTCATTGACCTAACTTTTCATAGTAATTATACACCATTTCTAGGCCTTACATGGCTGTACAAGGCCTAGAAATAGAGAAGATAACTGTTTTAGGACTGCAAAACAAAGGTTTTTGAATTCCCAATTTCAAACAAAATGTACTCCTTTCTCTTCAGTTTTGATCAACATTACATCATTTAAATAGTGATTCCCATTCTTGGGAAATCTCATAACTACCCTTTAACCAATTTGGAACTCCTCATTTATGCATTTTACATCCTTATTACCCTTATTTGGGTCTTTTAACACATTTTGGAACATTTCAACCTCATGAGGACCTTTTGGACAATTTATGAAAAATGGCTTACATAGCCTTACATTATGATTTACTATGACTCAAATAGACCTTATAAGCTCAAAAATTATTGAAATTACTCATGACATCACTCTTGACCTCATGGAACCTCTCAAAACTAGGTGCTCATGCACCAACAAGATTGGATAAATATCTTTTGAAGATTGGTTTTTCTAAAGGTAATGTTGACATCAATTTATACTATAAAGTGACTAATGGTGACATCTTGGTTATAGAAGTTTTTGTTGATGATATAATCTTGGAGGAGAAGATGAATTATGTAAAGAATTTTCTATTGAAATGCAACAAGAATTTGAAATGTCTATGATAGGAGAGATAAAATTCTTTTTAGGTTTGCAATTTCATAGACTGATAAAGGTATATTCTTAAGTCAATCCAAGTACTTAAAGGAGATACTAAAGAAATTTGGAATGGAAAACTCTAAACCAGTAAGCACACCTATGACTACGAATGATAAATTATCTCTAAGGGATGAATCTACACTTGTTAACCCGACCAGGTACAAATCTATGATAGGAGGCCTACTGTATTTGACACAAACAAGACCTAATATTATGAATGCAGTATGTATTGTTTCAAGATTTCAGAGTAATCCTAAAGAAAATCATAAATCAGCAGTAAAAAAGATTTTCTGGTAACTACAAATATTGGCTTATGGTATCCTAGAGATGGAAACTTTGAATTATGTGCATACACAGATGCAAATTGGGTAGGAGATGTGGATGATAGAAAAAGCACCACCGGCGGAGCATTTTTTCTTGGAAGCAGATTAATTTCTTGGTTGAGCAAGAAATGGAGTTGTACATCTTTATCAACAGTAGAATTAGAATATGTTTTAGCAGCAACCAACTGTACATAGGTATTATGGCTTAAGCAAATGTTGAAGGACATAAAGGTAAAATGAAAGGAACCTATAACTATCTATTGTGATAACATTGTAGCAATTGATATATCTAAGAATCCGGTACTACATTCTAAAACCAAACATGTTTCTATCAAATTGAATTTTTTAAGGGAGAATGTTGAAGCAAAAGAAATAAAACTAGCTTATGTGAATACCAAAGAGCAGATTGCAGATATTTTCACTAAACCTCTGCCTAAGGAGACTTTTGAATATCTCAGAGATCAGCTTGGGGTTATGCCCCCACTGGTAGAGACTTAGACAGTTGATGTTTGTCATCAACCGACATAATTAATAAAGAAATCTTTTATTCTAGCTTTGATGAAGAGAGCTACTTCTCAGGGGGAGTAGTTGGAGAAGTTGGTATTTTGTATTTGAACCTATTTTTTGCTTTGGCATTTGATGTCAAAGGGGGAGAGATTGGTATGGAAAAACACAAGGAAAACACATGTTACCCCCAGGGGGAGAGATTGTTACTTTGGGGAGAGATTATTGGAGAGATTGATTACTCTCTGTATTTGAATTTTGATTTCTAGTTATGATCTCTTTTTGGGAGATTGTTGGTTTTTGGTATTTGGCATTTCTATTTTGGCACTTTGATGGTTTTTCCATTTTGTGTTGCCATCAATGAAAAAGGGGGAGATTGTTGGTATTTTGGTATGGTTTTGTCATTGATGTCAACACCTACTATCACTTATCAACTCTGGCACTTTGGAGCACAGTCAATGTTCACTGGCAAGCAAGTGACTTTATGCACAGTCACTAGTATTTGGTACACCGGCAGGATATATTGTTCACTGGCACTTGGAATGATATGGAAAACACTTGGTTATGTCGAAGACATCGTTTTGACACTTTGTCTTGAAGTTTTGTTCATTGGTATATTCAAGTTTGCATATTTGTTGTTACCAACAAGTAGGTCCAGAATAAGCACCGATAGGCTTATCCATTCCAGATCAGCACGACACGCTATGGAAATGATTTATTAATGTTGTAAATGCATCAAGCCGACATGTTGAATCAGTTATTGCATCGGTCATTGATTTACTTGTAAATTGTTTTTATTGTAATATCTTTTAGAGACGACCTACTAAAATTGGTCTTAGGTTATGGTATAAATGTAAGATCTTATTTGTAAGATCGCTATACGAATTGGAGGAAGAATAATAATTAGGTATATGTGAGAATTAGTACAGCTATACACATAGACATCATCTGAAGGTTGAAGGAAGGTTTCTGTGAAGGCAATCAGAACTACACTGGCACTGAATCCAGCATATAAAGATGCTATTTTGAGCAGTACATCCTTATTGGATTTAACCATCCAATTGTAGTTAGTGTGACTCCCATTTGTGTTTGAGTAGTGAGCTCTAGGCGCTTGGCCTTTCTGCATGTGTAGACCCCATTTGTATACACATACTATCTGTAGTAGTATCATTTGATTGTGGGTAAGGTTTCCCACCGTGGTTTTTCCCTTTACAGGGTTTCCACATACAAACATTAGTGTTATGTGTTGTAGATGTTATTGTATTTCTGTTTCATGCATTATTCTTTACCGATACTGCAATTAACTAATAAACTGTCTATCAGCATTAAAGTTTGGTTTATCGGTATTAAGCATTAAGTTGGTTAAGTTGTTTTTGGTTTGAATTTATTTGACAACTGATTCACCCCCCCTCTCAGTTGTCTCCGGGACCTAATAGTAACACTCATCCCTCTCTGACTGCCACATGAGAGCCCTAATATTATCACTAATCACTTCCTGGGCAATAGTCTAATGGAATGTCTGTGCAAGCTCCTCTGTATGACCCTGTCTCTCTATCTCTATATCACGCTCAGTGGTCAACTGAGCGATCTATCCCTGTAGCTGAACAATTTGTGCTTGTGCTTCCACTAGCTAACCCTGTACACCCTGTAATTGTGCTATCCATCCTCGGGCCTCAACCAATTGTGCTTGTAAGCTTTGCACCATGGACTGAAGAGAAACTATTTGTGTTTGTTGTTGGTGAGGGGTTATGGCAATCTGAACTATGGGTGGTTGTGAAGGTTGTAGATCTTGACCCACCTATGCTACTGTAACCTATAATGGGGCAGTAGGTGGAGGCATATCTATCCTCCTCCACCTAATCAAAGGCTATATGTCCTCCTCCTTATCCATCCCACCATCCCCCCATCACCTCCTCTCCCGACTCTGACTCAATCTCCTCAGATGAACCCTCCTCCTCCTCTGTCTCCTCCCCTCTTGCTACCTTCTCTGGCTGCAATGGCCCTCCTCGACCTAGACCCTGCCTCCATATCTCCCTCTAACTCTACCACCTCCCCCACCATCACCTCCTCCACCCCTCACCTTGACCAATCTGACCTCAAGCTTTGCCCACACCACCACCCCCTACCTCTCCCTCTCCCCTAGCCTCGCCTGTCACCCTTTTGTTCTCCTAGTCATCCCTCATCATCATCATCATCATCATCATCATCATCATCATCATCATCCACCTCATCCAAACAAGGTATCGACTCCCCAGGTCCTGTTAGTCATGGGAAGCGGTGCTCCACAAAATATTGTGCATACTATGCAGTCATACCTGCATTAGCCAGCCATATCCACATCTCCCAACATACCCATGGAAATGTCTCAAACTTGGCCTGTGCTATATCAAAATCTAATCTGGGCCCCTAGTCAGCTCCATCCTTGTGCACCCGAGCATATATGGTCGTAAGCTAAGGCATCCCCTGGGTATGACCAAGCTGTCGGTATACACGTGTCAAAATGAATCTCTCAATCACATAGGGCATCCTCCCTATCACCGGGGTCTCTATCACATCCTCGGCCCAAACCTCACAGCCATGTAATGTCTCCATATCATTGAATCTATGTCATCAAGGATCTGTATCTAGTACTCTAACTTCTCGAGCATGGGTCGGGAAGCTGCATGTCTGTACATAAATAAATATGGAAGTCCTATCAGTCATGATCTCTCCACCATGGGATGGGTCACTGTTATATGCTCCCATGCCTAGATCTGTAAAAGTGTAACCCTTGTTTCTAAGCTTGCACCCCTATCATATACCACCTAGTGAAACTCGTGATACAAGTGGGCCAAAACACAGATACCCCATGCATATTGTGTCCTCTATCGAATCATCTGTCATAATATCCAACCCCATCCAACTATTGGCAATATGGATGAATTGATTATGTGTTGCATTAATGTCAACATTAGTTGTTTTGGTTGGTTACCAGTAGACAGGTTTTGGTTACTGGTAGAAGATCTAGTGTTACCAGTAAGGGTTTAAGGTTTTACCAGTAGAGCTTTCACTAAGAATCTTTGACAGGATGTGCATGTGGTGTTGGTGCAGCTTCTAGATGTAATTCAGGATGCAAAAGGTGATCCTTGATCATGCCTCAATTGATTGGAGACATCTCTTTGGCGTGGTGGATCCAAACTAGGTCCGATATCTATCTAGGTTATGGACCGATATCATGTTAACGTGTTCTCTACACGTTACCGGGATGTTCTATAGATTGGTTATTGTTGTTTTGGTCTAAAGCCGACATGGCATATCATTGTAATATGGATGAATGTAATGATCTTATTGTAATATCTTTTAGGTGGCCGACCTAATTGGTTTAGGCCTTAGGGTTTGTATAAATTGATGTAAGATCTCATTGTAGATTATGTGTCATGGTCGTGGAATGAAATATCATATGTGAAGGAGATTTGATCGATCATAGGTGATTGAATTGGATTTAAGTAAGAGGTCAAAGGCCTCCGATATTGAGCTTAACTGGGACTGTAATCAAGCATGGTAGATGCCATCTCTACCAGTTCATTCTTCTGGATTGTTGTCCAATTATCTTGAGGTGGTTATAACCTCTCTGTAGTTAGTGAGACTCTTTTGTAATGAGCAATACGCTCTAGGCAGTGTGCCTTCTTGCATGTGCAGGCCCCTTATTGTATCACATACTTTCTGCAGAAGTATCATTTGACTGTGGGTAGGCTTCCCACCATGGTTTTTCCCTTTACTGGGTTTTCCACATACAAATCATGGTGTTATGTGGTATGTTGCATTGTGTTAATTCTTCGTTTCATTCTTAAGTTTTATTGCTTACCAATATCTATTTTTGTTATTTCGGTATTCAATGTTTATGTGCTCCGGTTAAAGGTTATAAAGTGGTTTGATTAATATAATCTATTTGTGTGGGGGAAAAAGTGACACTAAGCAAACATGACCTAATCTCACTTTCAATCACACATTTGTGGAATACGAAAGAGCCTAGAAGTATCACACAATTGGCTACTTCTTTTTGTGGAAGAGAGAGCCACGGGCTACCTATTAGGATTTCTATTCCTTTGTTGCAATTGAAAGATAAAATGATGCAAGTTCAATTCCCAACCCCAAAGTGCAAGTATAAACTAATAACAAGACTGCAGAATTGAACTTAAACAATGGAAAGCTGTAAACACAAGAATAAGATAAGAATGCAAATGCATACCCAGAGTCAAAATCTAAGTGAAAATGTTTGGCACGGGGGCGCGGGCGCCACTGTCCTGATTCTGCCCCTGAAACTGCTCTGGAAACTGTTGTTTTGCACTCTGGAAAAGCTGTCAAAAATGCTGAAAATGTAAGGAAGTTAAGTAGCGGAAACAACTTCCTACACTAACCTTGAGAGGAGGGTAATGCAAAACTTTTTCAGATCATTACAACAGTTACAGAAAATAGAAATAGATATAATAACATTCATACCACAACACAATGATTTACGTGGGGAAAACCCTTTCGGGAGAAAAACCCCACACTCCAAAAGCAGCTCAATATTTTATTCAGCAATCAAAAACAGATTACAACATACTTGCAGAGCAAGCTCTTTGCAGGAGTAGCACTAATCAGAGATTCAGAGGCAACTCAATAGCCATAGGACTCTTACACACAACCTCTATCTCACACACCTCATAAATAGGAGATACAATACAGGAAACCGTCAAACGGTATTACAAAACCATGGGCTAAAACCATCCAATAAGGTGTAGGCGACCTTATCTCCCTTCTATGACATGTTAAAGAACACATCAACATGTGTCGCTCCCTTTTACAGCTCATTTATGTATCCAATACAAATTATTTTTCCTATTTCAGGAGTACAAACTTCCGGAGGCCATAACTTGAGAACCGGGTGTCCGATTGACGAATCGTTTGAAGCGCCGGAAAGCTCGCGAAGTGCTCTATCACCTCGTAACCCGCTTTTCCGGTTACGGCCACTTTTCAAGGCATTTCGGAGCCTCTAAATTCCCCAAAATTAAGTTTAAACATTTTATTGCACCCCTCCAAGATGAAAACTTTAATATCTTCAAAACTAGCTGTGACCTTGCGACGCAACTTTACCAGAATGCTTATCTAACCAACCAGAAGCTTCAAGGAGAGTTTCGCACCATTTCGTGCTCAAATGAAAACTTACTATAAATAGTAAACTCGCATAAATGCAAGGTTGAGACACCATTTTTCCTAACAAATCTCCCACTTGTCGAACACCTTGCAAGAGCGGAAGGGAATGTCAACACAATGAATCAATTGCTAGGGGCCATAAGGCCCATAGACTCTGAACACCATCTGAACTTCTCTGTGCTCACAGCCTTAGTTAAAACATCTGCAACATTCATCAAAGTTTCCACTTTAACTAGCTTCACCCTACCATCTTCAACCATATCTCTAACAAAATGATACTGAACATCAATATGTTTGGTCCGGGCATGAAATGTCGGGTTCTTAGCTAGGCTAATTGCACTCTGACTGTCACAGTAAACTGTCACTGTACCTTATTTTATTCCAATATCCGAACACAGTCTCTTAAGCCAAATGGCCTCTTTACAAGCATGAGTAGCTGTCATATACTCTGCTTCGGTAGTGGATAAAGCAACCACAGCCTGTCGCTTACTCATCCAAATAATTGCACCACCAAACAAAGTAAACACATAAGCACTGGTGGATCTTCTGCTATCAATATCACCTGCCCAATCTGAATCCACATAACCATGGATATCAAGGGAAGTCATGTCTCCAATTGAATTACCATGATAACACAAAGAATACTCTAAAGTACCCTTCAAATATCTGAAGACTCTTTTGACTGCATCCCAATGAACTCTACCAGGATTAGACATATATCTAGAAAGTACTCCCACTGCTTGGGCAATATCTGGTCTAGTACAGACCATAGCATACATCAAGCTTCCAACCGCACTCTGGTAAGGCACTCTACTCATGTCTTCCATCTCCAATAGGCATGTAGGACAATCTGAAATAGATAGTTTCATTCCAACTGTAAAAGGAACACTCAATGGTCTACAATTCTGCATGTTGAACCTCTGTAACACTGAATTCACATACTTACTATGGCCTAGCCATAGCTTTCTATTCACCCTATCTCTTCTAATATCCATCCCAAGAATGTGCTTTGCTGCACCAAGATCTTTTATTTCAAATTTAGCAGCGAGCTGAGACTTCAGTTCTGAAATCATACCTTTCCCTTTGCCAATGAATAACATATCATCAACATACAATGCAATGAATAAGAAATGATCACCATAAGATTTATAATAAACACAGTGATCTGATTTAGAACGTTCAAATCCCAAACTCAACACATATGTATCAAATTTCTGGTACCACATCCTAGGACTTTGTTTGAGGCCATACAAAGATTTCTTCAATTTACAGACCAAATTACTTTTGCCTTTCACCACATAGTTCTCCGGCTGTGTCATATAAATATCTTCCTCCAAATCACCATGAAGGAAAGCAGTTTTCACATCCATTTGCTCAACCTCTAAATCATAAGCAGTAGTAATAGAAAGCAAAAATCTAATGGACGTCATTTTTGCAACAGGAGAAAATATCTCACCGTAATCAACACCCTCAACCTGAGAGTAGCCTTTTGCAACCAACCTTGTTTTATACTTCTCAATGCTTCCATCTGAACCAATCTTTTTCTTGAACACCCATTTACAACCAACAGGTTTTCGTCCTTCAGGCAATGGTACAAGATCCCATGTATCATTCTTTTTCAAAGCTGCCATTTCTTCCTCCATAGCAATCTTCTAGGATTCTGCATCATTCATACCTAATGCCTCTTCTATAGATTTCGGTTCATCCACACTAGTATTCAGAGCAAAAATACATCTCCAATCATTAGGTGGTTACGGCCACTTTTCAGGGCATTTCGGAGCCTCTAAAGTCCCCAAAATTAAGTTTAAACATTTTATTGCACCCCTCCAAGATGAAAACTTTAATATCTTCAAAACTAGCTGTGACCTTGCGACGCAACTTTACCGGAATGCTTATCTAGCCAACCAGAAGCTTCAGGGAGAGTTTCGCACCATTTCGTGCTCAAATGAAAACTTACTATAAATAGTAATCTCGCATAAATGCAAGGTTGAGACACCATTTTTCCCAACAAATCTCCCACTTGTCGAACACCTTGCAAGAGCAGAAGGGAATGTCAACACAATGAATCAATTGCTAGGGGCCATAAGGCCCATAGACTCTGAACACCATCTGAACTTCTCTGTGCTCACAGCCTTAGTTAAAGCATCTGCAACATTCATCAAAGTTTCCACCTTAACCAGCTTCACCCTACCATCTTCGACCATATCTCTAACAAAATGATACTGAACATCAATATGTTTGGTCCGGGCATGAAATGTCGGGTTCTTAGCTAGGCTAATTGCACTCTGACTGTCACAGTAAACTGTCACTGTACCTTATTTTATTCCAATATCCGAACACAGTCTCTTAAGCCAAATGGCCTCTTTACAAGCATGAGTAGCTGCCATATACTCTGCTTCGGTAGTGGATAAAGCAACCACAGTCTGTCGCTTACTCATCCAACTAATTGCACCACCAAACAAAGTAAACACATAAGCACTGGTGGATCTTCTGCTATCAATATCACCTGCCCAATCTGAATCCACATAACCATGGATATCAAGGGAAGTCATGTCTCCAATTGAATTACCATGATAACACAAAGAATACTCTAAAGTACCCTTCAAATATCTGAAGACTCTTTTGACTGCATCCCAATGAACTCTACCAGGATTAGACATATATCTAGAAAGTACTCCCACTGCTTGGGCAATATCTGGTCTAGTACAGACCATAGCATACATCAAGCTTCCAACCGCACTCTGGTAAGGCACTCTACTCATGTCTTCCATCTCCAATGGGGATGTAGGACAATCTGAAATAGATAGTTTCATTCCAACTATAAAAGGAACACTCAATGGTCTACAATTCTGCATGTTGAACCTCTATAACACTGAATTATCATACTTACTCTGGCCTAGCCATAGCTTTCTGTTCACCCATTCTCTTCTAATTTCCATCCCAAGAATGTGCTTTGCTGCACCAAGATCTTTCATTTCAAATTTAGCAGCGAGCTGAGACTTCAGTTCTGAAATCATACCTTTCCCTTTGCCAATGAATAACATATCATCAACATACAATGCAATGAATAAGAAATGATCACCATAAGATTTATAATAAACACAGTGATCTGATTTAGAACGTTCAAATCCCAAACTCAACACATATGTATCAAATTTCTGGTACCACATCCTAGGACTTTGTTTGAGGCCATACAAAGATTTCTTCAATTTACAGACCAAATTACTTTTGCCTTTCACCACATAGTGCTCCGGCTGTGTCATATAAATATCTTCCTCCAAATCACCATAAAGGAAAGCAGTTTTCACATCTATTTGCTCAACCTCTAAATCATAAGCAGTAGCAATAGAAAGCAAAAATCTAATGAAGGTCATTTTTGCAACAGGAGAAAATATCTCACCGTAATCAACACCCTCAACCTGAGAGTAGCCTTTTGCAACCAACCTTGCTTTATACTTCTCAATGCTTCCATCTGAACCAATCTTTTTCTTGAACACCCATTTACAACCAACAGGTTTTCGTCCTTCAGGCAATGGTACAAGATCCCATGTATCATTCTTTTTCAAAGCTGTCATTTCTTCCTCCATAGCAATCTTCCAGGATTCTGCATCATTCATACCTAATGCCTCTTCTACAGATTTCGGTTCATCCACACTAGTATTCAAAGTAAAAATGCATCTCCAATCATTAGGTGGTTACGGCCACTTTTCAGGGCATTTCGGAGCCTCTAAAGTCCCCAAAATTAAGTTTAAACATTTTATTGCATCCCTCCAAGACGAAAACTTTAATATCTTCAAAACTAGCTGTGACCTTGCGACGCAACTTTACCGGAATGCTTATCTAGCCAACCAGAAGCTTCAGGGAGAGTTTCGCACCATTTTGTGCTCAAATGAAAACTTACTATAAATAGTAACCTCGCATAAATGCAAGGTTGAGACACCATTTTTCCCAACAAATCTCCCACTTGTCGAACACCTTGCAAGAGCGGAAGGGAATGTCAACACAATGAATCAATTGCTAGGGGCCATAAGGCCCATAGACTCTGAACACCATCTGAACTTCTCTGTGCTCACAGCCTTAGTTAAAGCATCTGCAACATTCATCAAAGTTTCCACCTTAACCAGCTTCACCCTACCATCTTCGACCATATCTCTAACAAAATGATACTGAACATCAATATGTTTGGTCCGGGCATGAAATGTCGGGTTCTTAGCTAGGCTAATTGCACTCTGACTGTCACAGTAAACTGTCACTGTACCTTGTTTTATTCCAATATCTGAACACAGTCTCTTAAGCCAAATGGCCTCTTTACAAGCATGAGTAGCTGCCATATACTCTGCTTCGGTAGTGGATAAAGCAACCACAGTCTGTCGCTTACTCATCCAACTAATTGCACCACCAAACAAAGTAAACACATAAGCACTGGTGGATCTTCTGCTATCAATATCACCTACCCAATTTGAATCCACATAACCATGGATATCAAGGGAAGTCATGTCTCCAATTGAATTACCATGATAACACAAAGAATATTCTGAAGTACCCTTCAAATATCTGAAGACTCTTTTGACTGCATCCCAATGAACTCTACCAGGATTAGACATATATCTAGAAAGTACTCCCACTGCTTGGGCAATATCTGGTCTAGTACAGACCATAGCATACATCAAGCTTCCAATCGCACTCTGGTAAGGCACTCTACTCATGTCTTCCATCTCCAATGGGGATGTAGGACAATCTGAAATAGATAGTTTCATTCCAACTGTAAAAGGAACACTCAATGGTCTACAATTCTGCATGTTGAACCTCTGTAACACTGAATTCACATACTTACTCTGGCCTAGCCATAGTTTTCTGTTCACCCTATCTCTTCTAATTTCCATCCCAAGAATGTGCTTTGCTACACCAAGATCTTTCATTTCAAATTTAGCAGCGAGCTGAGACTTCAGTTCTGAAATCATACCTTTCCCTTTGCCAATGAATAACATATCATCAACATACAATGCAATGAATAAGAAATGATCACCATAAGATTTATAATAAACACAATGATCTGATTTAGAACGTTCAAATCCCAAACTCAACACATATGTATCAAATTTCTGGTACCACATCCTAGGACTTTGTTTGAGGCCATACAAAGATTTCTTCAATTTACAGACCAAATTACTTTTGCCTTTCACCACATAGTGCTCCGGCTGTGTCATATAAATATCTTCCTCCAAATCACCATGAAGGAAAGCAGTTTTCACATCCATTTGCTCAACCTCTAAATCATAAGCAGTAGCAATAGAAAGCAAAAATCTAATGGACGTCATTTTTGCAACAGGAGAAAATATCTCACCGTAATCAACACCCTCAACCTGAGAGTAGCCTTTTGCAACCAACCTTGCTTTATACTTCTCAATGCTTCCATCTGAACCAATCTTTTTCTTGAACACCCATTTACAACCAACAGGTTTTCGTCCTTCAGGCAATGGTACAAGATCCCATGTATCATTCTTTTTCAAAGCTGCCATTTCTTCCTCCATAGCAATCTTCCAGGATTCTGCATCATTCATACCTAATGCCTCTTCTACAGATTTTGGTTCATCCACACTAGTATTCAGAGCAAAAATACATCTCCAATCATTAGGTGAATACCTTTCAGGTGGTTTTCGATGTCTTGTAGACCTTCGAACAAGCTGAGTTGGAGGTTCTTCCTCCTCTTCTGAAGATTCAGAGCTAGACGAGCTCTCCTCAACTTCTTGCCTATCTAGGGGTCTCGATTCAACTCTTTCAGGTGTAGAAGGAAGTTGAATCACATCTTCCTTTTTAGTCTGTTCTGGCTGCAATGTAACAGAAGGAGACTTAATTTCTCTAAAAATAACACTTCTACTGTGAATT
The DNA here is from genome assembly GCF_030272615.1 of Cryptomeria japonica. NCBI lineage: Eukaryota > Viridiplantae > Streptophyta > Pinopsida > Cupressales > Cupressaceae > Cryptomeria > Cryptomeria japonica. Next base: position 61,260,483 of record NC_081411.1, on the reverse strand, counting down.
ACCTTTTGTGCAACAGGGTCCCAAAGCTTGTATCCTTTCACACCATAACTATACCCAATGAAGATACATTTCACAGCCTTGTTCTCCAACTTTGTTTGCTTCTCCTTTGACACATGTGCATATGCCTCGCAACCAAAAACTCTAAGATGTCTCAATGAAGGCTTGTGACCTGACCATGCTTCCATAGGCGTTTTATCAACAAGAGCTGATGTAGGAGACCTGTTAATCAGGTAGCAAGCAGTGGCAACAGCTTCAGCCCAAAACTTTTGTTCGAGACCAGCACCACTCAACATACTCCTAGCCTTCTCCATCAGTGTCCTGTTCATTCTTTCTGCAACTCCATTCTGCTATGGAGAATACAGAGTTGTCTTCTGCCTGTTAATTCCACAGTCTTTACAGAATCTATCAAAATCATTAGAGCAAAACTCACCACCATTATCAGTTCTCAAACATTTTATTTTCTTTCCAGTCTGCAACTCAACCATTGCTTTAAATTCTTTAAAACGACTAAAAACTTCAGATTTACTCTTTAGGAAATAAACCCATGTCCTTCTACTAAAATCATCAATAAATGAAACATAATATGTGGATTTTCCAATCGAAGAGACATCTACTGGACCAAACACATCAAAATGGATAAGATCCAAAACACCACAAGTTTTATGAGAACTCGAGTAAAACTGAACACGGTTGTTTTCCATAAATGCAATGCTCACAGAAATCAAAGTCAAGATTACAGTCATTCAAACCTTCAACAAGGTTTTTATTTTTCAAGGTCCTTAGACCCTTTTCTCCAATGTGGCCAAGTCTCTGGTGCCATAACATAGTCTTCTCTGCAGGTAACTTTGCTTCAGACGAAAGAGCACCCTTAGGTACCCAAAAACCATTTCCATCTACTGAAGGTGAAACCTTCAAATCTTCCAGTGAAGTATCCGCAGATTTACTTTTTACAGAAGTGCTATTACACTCAACAGTGTATGCTTCAAGCTTATACAAAGTGCCAAACCTGACACCTCTAGCAACTACCATAGCACCCTTAATCATCTTACATCCTGCTTCAGAAAAGACTACCTGCACACCCGCCTCTATCAGTTTGCTCACAGATAACAGGTTTCGTTTTAATCCAGGGATATGCAGCACACCATTAATCCTTTTTATTCTACCATCAGAAAACCTGATTCTAACTTTACCTCGACCAACAATGTCTAGATGTGAATCATCACCCAAGTACACCTTACCTCCATTAAATCCTTCATATTCAGAAAACCAATCTCTATTGAAAGTCATATGAAAAGATGCACCTGAGTCAATTAGCCAGGCATCATTACCTGCATGAGTCACCAAAGCCGCAATAAATGCATCGCCATCTTCCTTGTCAGACTCGGAATCAGAATCGAACTTTTTCTTTTTCTTCTTCTTCTTTTCTTCTTTGCAGTCCTTACGGATGTGGCCCGGTTTACCGCAGTTCCAGCAAATGACTTTGGACTTTCCAAGAGATTTTGATCTCCCTTTGGATTTGGACTTGTCGCGCTTCTCATTCTTCTTGCCTTTCTCCTTAGGTCTTCCACGAACGGTTAGGGCTTCCTTTGAACTGATGGATACCTTCCTTCGCATCTCTTCACTGAGTAGGGCACCCACCACGTCTTCAAATTTCAAAACAACAGAAGTACTACCGATAGCCATAACAAGAGAATCCCACGAATCAGGCAAAGAACAAAGCAAGATCTGACATTTCTCCTCCTCGTCCATCTTAACACCGACGGATACTAATTGAGCCACCAACATATTGAATGCTTCCAGGTGGTCTGCAATTCGTCCACCCTCTTCCATCTTCAAGGAATACAATTTCTTTCTTAAGAAAATTTGATTTAATAAAGATTTCACTTGATACATCTCACCAAGCTTAGTCCATAGCTTCTTTGCAGAGTTTTCTTCATGGACATTGATTAGAACAGAGTCTGCCAGACATAGTCTGATTAGACCCTTGGCTTTTCGGTCCATAACATCATATTGAGCTGCCGCAGTAGGATCTGAGGGCCTTTGGACATTCGCATCAATAGCATCCCAAAGATCTCGATCTATTAGCAGATCTTCCATCTTCAGCTTCCACATCTCAAAATTACTTCCATTAAATTTCTCCACCTCTATTCTCCCTAACGAACTCGCCATCTGAATATTCCTGCAACAAGATCAAAAAGTGTCTTTTGCACAAGCTCCCACTCAAATCTGGATTAGTTCAAAAAACCCAACTGCCCACAATTGAAACCAAAGGTGATCAGGCTCTGATACCACTTGTAAGGAAGTTAAGTAGTGGAAACAACTTCCTACACTAACCTTGAGAGGAGGGTAATGCAAAACTTTTTCAGATCATTAAAATAGTTACAGAAAATAGAAATAGATATAATAACATTCATACCACAACACAATGATTTACGTGGGGAAAACCCTTTCGGGAGAAAAACCCCACACTCCAAAAGCAGCTCAATATTTTATTCAGCAATCAAAAACAGATTACAACATACTTGCAGAGCAAGCTCTTCGCAGGAGTAGCACTAATCAGAGATTCAGAGGCAACTCAATAGCCATAGGACTCTTACACACAACCTCTATCTCACACACCTCATAAATAGGAGATACAATACAGGAAACCATCAAACGGTATTACAAAACCATGGGCTAAAACCACCCAATAAGGTGTAGCCGACCTTATCTCCCTTCTATGACATGTTAAAGCACACATCAACACGTGTCGCTCCCTTTTACAGCTCATTTATGTATCTGATACAAATTATTTTTCCTATTTCAGGAGTACAAACTTCCGGAGGCCATAACTTGAGAACCGGGTGTCCGATTGACGAACCATTTGAAGCGCCGGAAAGCTCGCGAAGTGCTCTATCACCTCGTAACCCGCTTCACCGGTTATGGCCACTTTTCAGGGCATTTCAGAGCCTCTAAAGTCCCCAAAATTAAATTTAAACATTTTATTGCACCCCTCCAAGACGAAAACTTTAATATCTTCAAAACTAGCTGTGACCTTGCGACGCAACTTTACCGGAATGCTTATCTAGCCAACCAGAAGCTTCAGGGAGAGTTTCGCACCATTTAGTGCTCAAATGAAAACTTACTATAAATAGTAACCTCGCATAAATGCAAGGTTGAGACACCATTTTTCCCAACAGAAAATGCTGTCTGACAGAAGGACCAGGGTGCCCAGCGCCCCTGTCCCAGGGACCAGGGTACCCAGCGCCCCTGTCCTGGTAGGACCAGGGCACCCCATGCCCCTATCCTGGTCTTTTGCTCTTAAATTTGGTGGGAAGGTCGGTCTCAGTCTGCTTCTCCTAGATCTGCAACCTGCGGCATCGTCTGAGTCCCGAAACCTGCACTTATATCTGAAAAGGTGTGGTGGGTGGCTATATAAGGTTTTGCCTTAGTCAAACCCTCGTTTTGGTGATTTCCACCTCCATGAATAGCCAAGTTGTATAGTAAAAGTTGTGTGTGCAGATCTTGTGTGTGTGCAAGATCCTAAAATGCAAGTAAGCAAACTAGAGCAACCTAGAAAGTAAACCCTAATTGCTTGTAAATGACAATGTAAATGCTCTAAATCAAGATACAAAGTGATCTAAAGCATGAATAAGTGATATATTGAAGCTTATGCAAAGACATGAAAACAACATGAAATCATACCCAACCCCAAGGGAGGGGTACAAGCCAATCTTCAGTCGGTAATCTCCTATTGTTCTTCAATATCTTCCAAGCCTTAAATGGATGAATGAAATTGATAAATTCTTGATAGAGGGATGTTGAATGTTGTTGAAGTCTTCAAAGATCTGCTCTTTCGCTGCATAGAAGGTCCTTGAAAGCCCAAAATCTGGATCCTTTCAAATGAAGAAAGAGAGCTCTTATATATGAAACCCTAGGTCTTAATTTCAACTTTTGGCCGACCTAGAGATTGAATCTCCCACCAATTTCTTGGGGTTAAGCTTTATTTTATGATTGGATCATGCTCCTAAAATTTCAGGAAAAATGTCCGGGACCATGTGCACTCCGGGCGCCATGGTCCTCTCCGGGCGCCATGGTCCCGACAACTTTTCACCAAATTTTCAGGGCCGTCGGATATGATGATTTTAGAGAGAATCCCGAAGTTACAGGTGATTTCGAGATGTTTTGACCCCCGAAATCAAGCCCCCAAGTTTGAAATAGGACCTGATTAGGGTTTTTGATTAAATGATGTATAGGAGGAATAAAATGAAAAGGGCACACTTTAATGAAAGGGCCCAACTTTATGATATGGAAGATGATGAAATAGAACCTTAGACCTAATTAATTTGATTAATTAAGTGCTAAAGGGGAAATGCAATGCAAAATACAAAATGCGCCAAGGCAGGTGCTAAACTAGGTGTGAAATTGTACCACCCTAGCAAGTGCGTACAATTTACGACGCTACATTTAGCCCCCACTTTAGCGGTCATATGAACACTACGTGCATATGCAAGCTAAAGTACAGAAAAGTAAACATTATTTGAAAAAGGATATATCCATAAGTCTGTCGAACGAAGCCCCCAACGGTATCTGTAGTACACAGTTAGGAACTGCACCCTACAAAACACACGTTAGATCACAAAATCACCTAATGCTTACTAAGAAAGGTGATGAAAATTCGAGGGTAGCTATATGCCCCCCCCTGTTTCGGCTTGCTAATTTTAGTGAGTTGAAACAGGGTATCATGTTTACCATTTCGAATTGTTAAAGAATATTGATGACAAATGCTCACAAGAAGATTTGATATGAGATCAAAAACTAATGGAGAATCATTTGGTAAGAAAGAGGACCAAATCTCAATTCCAACACAACAAAGAGTGTGAGGATTTGAGAGTTCTCTAACACAAGATGAAGGATGTAAATGGAAACAAAATGCAAAGAGAAGAAAAGAAAGGAAAAAAGTATGAATACACACATTGGTGATCCATGAGAAGAATAGTGAGAGAGAAAACATGGACTTCTCGCCCCTAGATCTTGTCTAGGTGATCCATGTAAGGGAGGAGAGTGAGAAAGTCTAGCCTTATGCCGCTAGTTCCACTCAACCTCGTGCATGTGTGTGTAAGTGAGGTTAGAAGCATCTCATAGGAGTCTATGCTCGAGTATGCTACAACCTGTATATGTATAGTACAAAAGCGTGACATCTCACTCTAAGAGTCTGTGCTCTAGTTCCGAGAATAATCAGCTTGCATAAAAGAAAAATGGAGACATCTCGCTCTAAGAGTCTGTGCTCTGGTTCTGAGAATGACCCATTGCTCAAAAGGTGTAATGTTTATGTCATAAGCAAAGTAGAACAAGGATACCTACCTTCATCATAAAAGAAGATACCTCAAAAATGCAACAATGTCATAGATCCAAGCAAGAGGGTTTTGCACTCTTTAAGTAAGGATAAGATAGTTGAAAAGGGATATCTTGTAGTATGTGTAAAGGAGATCCTTAGAGGAGAAGAGATATTTGTACAAAAGACACCTGTCCCCGAGAGGAATTGTTTTAGACAAATATAACATCTTCTAGAATAAGACAAAGAAGAGAATAAAAATGCAATACTTCCTTCTTTTGCGAGGTGAAAGTGATTCTTAATGAAGGATGACGCTCTTTTTAACTCGATTGGGAGAGTGAATTCATTATAGATGTATTTTACCAAGTGCAAAAGAGGTTGTAGTCAAGGACTTACACCTCTTGTAAGAAAGAATCCTTGAACAAACAACAACAAATGCATACAAGGAATAACATCAAGTAATGAAGTTCACACCATCCACAAAATAGGAAAAAAGTGGATCCTTAGATAAAAATAAGAAAAGATCATTGCCTCCCAAGGATAAGGATAATGAGAAGGACTTACACAATCTTCTAGGGAGAGATTTAGACATAAGCAAAATGTACTACATACTCACATGAGTTCATGCAAGCAAGACATTAGTGTATATAAAATGCTCCTCACAAGAAGTGGGTAGGATAAGAAAGAGAATACACATCTTCTCCCATATCTAGGAAAAGAGGATTCTAAAGAAAAGATGATCAATATTTCCACACTATTACCCCATAGGAACAAGAGATAACATAGAAAAATTAGGCTATTAGGTTGCTTCAAAAATATGATTGCACTTGAAATTGTACCATCATGAATGACAATGAGCCCCCAGTAAATGAGCTACCAATGTCACATAATGATGAGCAACATAATAGCCATTAATGTTATTTAAAGACATGATAGATTGAATGAGGTATTTGAATATGACATGCTAAATGCTCAACTATAAGTGAGATCAAAAACATGCATAAAGTGATAAAAATTGAAGAAGGACAGTTACGAGAAATCTTAGAAGAGGGATGAGTGTAATTTATTAGAGCCTTATCCCTAGAGGAAAGGACTTTATGATGAATAGGAGATAAAGATTCATAAGTGGATTTAGAAATTTGAGGGGATTCATAAAGAGATTTGTTCATCGCCAATATTTCCTTATGAGGGGAATGAGAGTTGATAGAAGTAGAAGATGATTTAGTTGAAGTAAGATCATCATCACTACTAAATATAGCATTCACATTGAGAGATGGTCTTTTAGATGCTTTGGTACGTTTGCAGGGATTATAGCCGAGTCCAAAGGCATAATTGTGAAAATTAGTCTCTAGAGGAACTTTTATCCCTTGTTCATGAGCGCCACAACCATTTCCATGATACCCATGCTTAGCAAAAATGCGAAAACCACGACCATAACGATCAGCCATTTCAGGAAGAGAAGGTGGTTTTTCATAAAACAAAGAATCAAACTCTTCATAATTAGAGGTGTGAGGAGAAGAAGTTTGAGAAGTGGCCACAAAATTATTACTCATAGGTTCAGGTAAGATTGATTGATCTCTAGTTTCTTCCTTCTTTTTAACTTTAAGCTCTCTAGGAGGAACCCTATACTTACCTACAAAGGTGGGATTAAAATCAAGAGATCCCCAATCGTCTTCTGCGAGAACCTTCTCAGGATCAAAAGCCTTTTCATGTGTAGATTCCAGTCGAGAAGGGTCTTCTTCAGGAGCTTTAGACTCATCCAAAGAATTTTGATCATCAAAAAGTGAGGATTCATCCGTAGGTATCTTGTTCAAAGAGTCATCACTAGAAGAGGAAGGCTTAGATGTTTGCAAACAAGCTTGAAGATTAGTATCACCTATCAAGGTATATGTCTTATTGTTATAAATAAATTTAACTTGTCTATGCAATGTAGAGGGGACAGCTTGCATACTGTGAATCCAAGGTCTCCCTAATAACAAGTTGTATGTTAGATTTCCTGACATAACATGGATAGGAGTAGGCAAAGTAATAGGTCCCACTGTGATGGGTAGGGTGATAAACCTAATGAAGACTTAGCCACATTGTCAAAACCTCGAATGGGAGGAGAGTCAGGCTCAATAAGGGATGTATCCACATTCATCTTATGCAATAGATTAATGCTACACACATTAAGGCCAGAGCCATTATCTACCAGTGTTCGTCTTATAGCAGTGTCATTTATGATAACCACAATCATCAAGGGATCATATTGATGTTGAATTTCACTAGTAGGCAACTCATCTTGCGTGATCACAATTTGAGCTTTAGGATTCATCACAGAGTTAACCAAAGACACTATATTACTAGATGTATTAGGTGGAGGAACATTCAAATCTTTCAAGGCATCTTGTAACATTCCATGATGAGCAGAAGAAGTTTGGATCAAATCCCAAAGGGATATCTTAGCAGGGGTAGCTTTAAGTTGTTCTATGAGATCATATTCCTTACCAAGAACTTGTGAAATACGAGGAGCTTGAGGAAGTATAGGTTGGGAAGGAGGAAGTGAAGTTGGGATAACTGGAGGAGGATTAGGTTGCCTATTGTTTCTTGTGTTATAGGTATGGGCAACCGCATGATAACTCTCTCTAGTCAGTTGCTTAGCATACTCATAAGGGCTCTTAGTAGAGTAACCTCCTTGCACAGTAATAATAGGTTTCTTAGGAGTGCAAAAAGAATCATTAGCATAACCACCTTGAACCACTAAGATAGGCTTATTTAAAGGTTGAGAATTTTGAGAAGGACAAGCACCTTGGACGGTGAAGAGAGGTTTGTTAGGTGTTTCATTCACATGTATCAAATTGATTGAGGATGGTTTAGACGAATGAACAAAAGTGTTGGAAGAATTATTGATAGTCTTCTCTTGCACTAAAATCTTATCAATTTTAGGAGAGAGACAAGGGGTAGACATTGATGTTCTAGTAGGAAAAGTAATACTAGGAAAGGTCATATCATCCTCTATCATCAAAGGATCTACATGGGGAATAAACTCTCTAGGAGAAGGATCAACATTACTCTCTAAAGTCTCACTTTTGAGAGGGAGATCTTTGAAAGAGATGTTAACCATCTTGCTTTGAACTAGGGTATCCTTATGAGTAGAACCAAGTTGAGGAGAGGGAGATGCTTTATTTTTAGAGGGAGAATAATTGAGATTCAAGGAAGGTGAGAAATTATCAAGGGAGAGAGAATAATCTACACCTTCTTCTAATGGTTCATCCCAAATAGTGAAGTGGTTGAAAGGAATGTTTGAAGTATTGTCAATTTCGGGAGAGGAGATAACATTGTTTATCAATTCCTCATCCTTAGGAGGGAGAGCATCAATAGATGTGTTAAACTCATCCTCTTTCCTCAAAATATGTTCAATATGATCTTTAGGGGAGAAGGAATTAAGGAAATTGCTTATTATTTCATCTTCTTTCTCTAAGGGATGCTTATGGGTAAGACAAACTTTAGGAGAAGGGTAAGCATTTATCATTAATTCATCATCTCTAGTGGGAATTTTGTTGGAAAAGGAAATGCCATCACTAGGAAATGTAGGGATAATGTCATCTTCTTGCACAAAAGGATCCTCACGAAGGGAGTATTTTTTAGGAGGAACATGAACATACTTCTCCAAAGATTCATGCTTAGGAAGGAGATCTTTGAAAGAAGTGTTCATAACCTCTTGTTGCACTAACATGCCCCCATTGGAAGGACCAACTTTAGGAGAAAATAAGTCAATGTCCATCAATACCTTTTCACTTAGAGAGGCATCATGTAGCGAAGGTGAAGTATCATTAAGAAAGGTGTTTATGATATCATTCTCTTCCTCTAGGATAGCTAAATAGGAAGAGCACATTTTAGGAGAATTGTCAAGATCACTCTTAAAGTCTTCATCCTTAGAGCATAGGAGAGTCTCAAAGGGATTGGTAGCAATTATTTTAGGCACTAAAATGTTGTTATAGATGGGGGGAGGTTCTTTAGGAGGATGAAAAATTGAAACAAGGGAAGCTAACCCACTATCACATCGATGAAATGAATGCATCATGACAACAATTTTCCTTTTTCAAATGATAACACATGCAAAATAGAAGGAAATGTTTAATTTTAACCAATGCAAGAACTTAGATTGTAGATTTAGAAAATGAAATTTATGATTCAAATGAATTCCTAAATCAGATTTGAAATTATTGATCCCAATTAAGCTATCCACAAGTTCAACTTTGAATTGAAAAAAATTAGGGTTTTAGCAAAAATTTCCTCTAATTTTTTGAATTTTGCAAGAAATAAAAACTTGTAAATACAAATTTGAATTTGAAATAGCATAAACACTCAAATTTGAAAACATAAATCAGAATTAGAGAAGATTGGAATTCACGTCGGGTTCACCAAAATGTGTGGGGGAAAAAGTGACACTAAGCAAACATGCCCTAATCTCACTTTCAATCACACATTTGTGGAATACGAAAGAGCCTAGAGGTATCACACAATTGGCTACTTCTTTTTGTAGAAGAGAGAGCCACGGGCTACCTATTAGGATTTCTATTCCTTTGTTGCAATTGAAAGATAAAATGATGCAAGTTCAATTCCCAACCCCAAAGTGCAAGTATGAACTAATAACAAGATTGCAGAATTGAACTTAAACAATGGAAAGCTGTAAACACAAGAATAAGATAAGAATGCAAATGCATACTCGGAGTCAAAATCTGAGTGAAAATGTTCGGGATGGGGGCGCGAGCGCCACTGTCCTGATTCTACCCCTGAAACTGCTCCGGAAACTGTTGTTTTGCACTCTGGAAAAGCTGTCAAAAATGCTGAAAATGCTGTCTGACAGAAGGACCAGGGCGCCCAGCGCCCCTGTCCCAGGGACCAGGGTGCCCAGCGCCCCTGTCCTGGCAGGACCAGGGTGCCCCACGCCCCTGTCCTGGTCTTTTGCTCTTAAATTTGGTGGGAAGGTCGGTCTCAGTCTGCTTCTCCCAGATCTGCAACCTGCGGCGTCGTCCGAGTCCCGAAACCTACACTTATATCTGAAAAGGTGTGGTGGGTGGCTATATAGGGTTTTGCCTTAGTCAAACCCTCACTTTGGTGATTTCCACCTCCACAAATAGCCAAGTTGTATAGTAAAAGTTGTGTGTGCAGATCTTGTGTGTGTGCAAGATCCTAAAATGCAAGTAAGCAAACTAGAGCAACCTAGAAAGTAAACCCTAATTGCTTGTAAATGACAATGTAAATGCTCTAAATCAAGATACAAAGTGATCTAAAGCATGAATAAGTGATATATTGAAGCTTATGCAAAGACATGAAAACAACATGAAATCATACCCAACCCCAAGGGAGGGGTACAAGCCAATCTTCAGTCGGTAATCTCCTATTGTTCTTCAATATCTTCCAAGCCTTAAATGGATGAATGAAATTGATAAATTCTTGATAGAGGGATGTTGAATGTTGTTGAAGTCTTCAAAGATCTGCTCTTTCGCTGCATAGAAGGTCCTTGAAAGCCCAAAATCCAGATCCTTTCAAATGAAGAAAGAGAGCTCTTATATATGAAACCCTAGGTCTTAATTTCAACTTTTGGCCGACCTAGAGATTGAATCTCCCACCAATTTCTTGGGGTTAAGCTTTATTTTATGATTGGATCACGCTCCTAAAATTTCAGGAAAAATGTCCGGGACCATGTGCACTTCGGGCGCCATGGTCCTCTCCGAGCGCCATGGTCCCGACAACTTTTCATCAAATTTTCAGGGTCGTCGGATATGATGATTTTAGAGAGAATCCCGAAGTTACAGGTGATTTCGAGATGTTTTGACCCCCGAAATCAAGCCCCCAAGTTCGAAATAGGACCTGATTAGGGTTTTTGATTAAATGATGTATAGGAGGAATAAAATGAAAAGGGCACACTTTAATGAAAGGGCCCAACTTTATGATATGGAAGATGATTTAGACCTAATTAATTTGATTAATTAAGTGCTAAAGGGGAAATGCAATGCAAAATACAAAATGCGCCAAGGTGGGTGCTAAACTAGGTGTGAAATTGTACCACCCTAGCAAGTGCGTACAATTTATGACGCTACACTATTGACAACTGATTCACCCCCCCTCTTAGTTATCCACCGGTTATCCTAACATCAACTGAGAATCCATGAGACCTCCTATCAGGATAGAGGAAGCCACCAATCAACCCTACTAGTATAGATGGTAGTGGGGCATACTAATCTACCATGTCCTACCATACCACTGAGTAACCACTGAGCTATGGATCACCAAACACCTCCCACCGTCGTACTCCTCCACATCATACTAAACTAACTCACCCATGATGGGAATCCACAAGATCTTGTAGACATCCTCTGGTGTCACTGTAATCTCTCTCGTCGACAAATGAAAGGTGTTATGATCACTATGCCACCTCTTCGCCAATGCGGTCAGTAGAGTCTTATTCTTCCAATAGGAAGGCATGTGCAGGATATGTGACAAGATGTACACAACAATAATAACTTTGTCATCATTAGTCAAGGCTCCTCGCATGAACAATGTCTTCGGGTATCACTCCTGAAGCATCAACACACCTAATGCATCCTACAAAACCACAAATGACACCATATCAGTCCTACACACCATCGATGCACTCTCCTATCAGTGACGAAAGTAATGATATCATTCACAGAGTTTCAATATTAAACTCTTATCAGTTAGGTGAATAAAACTTCACCTATCCTATCCTATCAAATTAGTTGACCCATTTTGACAACCAACATATCCCACATCGCAAACAAAATTTGACCCATATTGAAAACAAAATTATCCCATATCGAAAACAAGTTATCCCATATCAAACTCACATTTATCCTACAATGACTCATATCCAAATTAGTTTAACCCATACCAACTCTATTGACTCATATCAACAATAGTGACTCATATTGAATCAAGAATCATTTCGACAACATTGACTCATATCGAATCAAGACCAATATTGAAAACAATGACTCATATTGAATTGACTCATATCGACAATAGTGACCCATATCAACCACAGTGATTCATATTGACTAGTCATATCGAACTTAAACTCATATCAACATTAGAGACCCATATCGACATCAATGACTCATATCAACATTTAGACCCAATCTATGACATCATAAACATCTCTAAAATCAATTTGGCACCTGTCAAAAATCTCACAAAAATTTAAAAAATCCATACTGTGACAAATGCACCAAAACAATTTACCTATGCGCTAAAACAGTGCACAAATGCGCTAAACAACTAAACAAATGCGCTAAACAACTAAATAGATGTGCTAAAATAATAGACATATGCGCTACACCATCAAACAAATGCGCTATAATATCATACATATGCACTACAGAGTTAAACAAATGTGCCATGATAAATTGCATATGCGCCACAAAAAATTACAAATACACTTCGCAATTTTTCAAATGCGCTAAAAGAATCTAAAAACCTAGGGCACAGAAAATCACGCAAAACTGTACAAAAATATTCAAAAACTTAGCTAAATCTAGCTAAAAATAACACTAAGATGTTAGAAAATTCACTTACCGATGGTCCATACACTCATGGTCGCTCATATCGGTGAACCCGCTCAAATCAGTGGTTGTGATGAGGTGGCACCATTTTTCTATCTCTCCTTCTCCTCTCCAAGCTCCAATCTCCAAAAGCCAAGTGAACAAATGAGCTCAAAGTGGACCCTTGGAGGCTTATATAGCTCCATGTGTTGCCTAGATGGACGTGCACAGTGTGTGTTTTATACTGGACATCTATGTTTGCACACAATATCATTTATTTTATCGACAGATTTATATCAAAAAATTTATTAAAAAAAAAAGGAAAAAATTTGATAATCTCACCCCGAGTGGCAATTTTTTCTCCATTAATCTCTTGAGGGGGGCATAATTATCATATCGACATCCAAATTCATATTTGGGGCATCATATCGAAAATTTTGGCGACAACAACAAAATAAAAAAAATTTGGCAACATATCGAGTGATTTTCTTTGAATCAACATGTGGTCACACGTCACTTCAAACAAGGGAAAAATTTAAATGATTAAAACTTGTACACTTAATTAAATGAATTTTATTTATTTAATTATCATTTAACCACCTATTCATTAAACTAAGGTTTAATTAATATATCCCTTTTCTTCTAGACCAACCATTAATTAAATACAACATTTGATTAAATCCCCTTTCTTCCATTAATTGAATAAATTCTATTTATTAAATTAAATTCCCTTCCACCATTTTAATTGAATTTACATTTAATTAAAATTCTTTTTGCAAATAAATAAATCAATATTTATTTATAAAATCCCCCCCACTTGCATTTTCCTACAAATGCAAGTTGCATCCATTAGTTGAAATAAATCTTTTTATTTAATTAAAAATTCCCCTTTTCTCCCACTTGCATTCTCCTACATTTTTCATTAGCCTCTTAATCATTCTTCTAGAAGTCTTCAAAGCCTTCTTAACTAGCTTAATCCTTCTATCATGTCACATCCCTAAATTTGGGGAAGTCACTTCTCCAAATTTTGAAGGAAGTCTTCTAAAGAATTTATCTCTTCAATAAGTTAACTTGTTGAATATCCCAAATTTTTAAGGCTCTTACAAATTAGCCTCTAAAGTCTTCTAAACCCTTTAGTGCCTCTTACAAGATATCACCCTAACCCATGATGATTGTCCCTTTGACCATCTTCTAACTTTGCACAAGATTTTAAATCTTGAACAATAGCCCTCATCCTTGGATAATAGTTTTATCTAACAACTCATCCTCTTAAGGTTGACCCTCAAAGCTTAATAAGCATCTAATGCTTACTTAACATCCTTTCAGGCCTCCTCATGGTGACACTTGCCAACATGAGATTGAGTTGAAAATATCACATAGATTGATAGCTTTCAATCTTGACCCTTCCTAAGACAATTCAGTCTTGGCCATCCATTTGACCAATTCCTCTATAAATAGAGCGTATTTCCTCCATTTCAAAGGATCCGAGTTTTCATGCATCTACACTATAGTCACATAGCATTTAGCATTTTAGCCAATCTTTGATAATAGTAATTAGATCATTTAGTAGCAACATAGCCTATATTTATCATGCTTTGCATATCATGTTAACAATATATCATGTTAGTTTCATTTCCATGCTAGCTTAATATCATCTTAATATATGATTTTCATGCTAGTTTAGCTTCCAATCAATCTCATCATCTTGCACCATATCAATATCATAATTTCATATCCATATCAAAATCACCACTAGGATCTTAGATGCATTTATTTAGATCTTAGATCATACGTTATCTCTTGTTCTTTGAGTAGCCATCTCAAGATCAAGTGCTCCTCCAAGTTGAGAGCCACCTTGAATCTAAGGGATCCTTGGACATAGAGGATAATGACATGATTTTGAGAGTTTTTTATTGACTAACTTGTTTTGTTGATTCTAATCTCTAATGCAATATTTCGGTGGTGTGTTTGAGTGGTTTGTGTCTCTCTTGCAAGTACCACACTTCTTGGTATACACTACCTAGTCTGACCAACTTATTTTTTATTTTCTAGGGATGCAAGATATTGTGATTCTAATGTTGAATCCAACACGGTATGAAACAAAGATGTGTAGATATGCAAAATATGCTTTGAGAGATGAAATTAGGGTAATATTAGGATTAAGTAATAAAGGGCACATCAGGAATTAAGGGCCCAAACAAGAGTGTGATGATGTAATAAAGTGGAATAAGACCCATAATATTCATTTAAATCAGTAAAGGTCTTATAATGCATAGAGGAAAGGGAAAGACTAAAATAGGTGCTAGGAGAGTATGAAATTGGACACACAAGTAAAGGTGTACAATTTATAATGCTACAAAACTTTAATGCAATCATTGGTTTTTAATGTGGAGACCTTACCCTAAATGTATGTGAAGATGGTAACCATATTCAAATACTTATGATAACTTATTCATTTGGCGCAAGACATGTACTCTTCCTCATATTAGTTGCACTTCATAAGGGCCATCAAAGGATGTTTGTCCATTGAATATGGAAGATGAATTATGTTGGAAGTCTAAAGGGGATTAGAAGAATAAATGATTTAAAAGAATTTTAGAAGAATGGATAAATAATTAATTTATTGACAAATTAATCATTAGACTATACCGAAAAATTTAATTTAATTTATTTAATTAATTAATTATGAGAGAAATAAAAAGATAACATTAATTAATTAATTAATTATGTAGAAGGATAAATTAATTAAATATTTAGTTTAATTATTTTAGATGTCTAAACATACCATAAATAATTAAAAGCTAAAAAAATGTGTTGATATATCAAGTGACCTAATAATAAACAATTATAGATTTATAATCAAATTTAATTTGCAACTTACTAAAAGTCAATTTAAACTATATCACACACTCAAACCTAATCAATTTGATTAGTAGTCTCATGTTTCCATCTATTAAATCTTAGACGGTTTGAATAAGTTTGTGTTGCCACAAAGAGTTAGTTGGATAAGTGTGGGGTGAAAATGGCTAAGTTTGTATTGGTCCTTTAAACCAGTTAGTGAGATCAAATGTGTTTATGTATACACAATATGGTTGAAATATGGGTGTCTAGTGGGCATGATATGATTATCTAGCCAAGTGATTATTCTACGTTTTCATGTGATGTCTTAAACATACCATGAGTTAGGACACCATGCAAAGATAGGTTGAGTGGGTCAATAAATATTCAATGGCATTTCAATGAGACTAAGACTTGAAAACCATGAAACTTTGATTATGAGTGAGATACAAAATTGGAATTGATAATGCTTTTAAAGGGTGGCAGGTTTCAAATAATTTTCACTGTTATAGATGCAAAAGGGGCCTAGTCAACTAGAATTCATGGAGATTATGGAGATTTTGGGGTCACATTAAATCTATTAAACATATAATGACTACACTTTTAGATGTGAGTGCCCATATCTATACATGTCTATAAATCAACCAAGTTCATACTTTTAGAGATGTCTAACCCTCTAACATGGAATTTAAAATAAATTAGTTGTTAACAAGGCTAGGTGTGGATTATTAACATTGGTAAAATTGAGAATACAATTAAATGTGGTGTACGTGTGTCTATATGTGGACTTGAAAGACATTGATCGCAACCATGCAACTCTTAGATAAGCTACAAGTGTGTTTAAAGTTTTCAAATGACTATTTTAATTAAAAAAATACAAGAATGAATAATAATGAATATTTTAAGCATTATTCAAATTAATATTGGATTTTAAAATTAGATAAGATTTTAATATTTAATTAAAAATTGAATAGATATATTTATAGAAGAATGTTGATATATAATTTATTTCAAAAATAATATTTGTATACATCATATATATGAGAGGGAGCCTAGTTACCATTCATATGTTGGAACATACTAATTGAAATCTCATTAAAAATCCATAAACCATCTAATAGATCAATAGGAACCCACTTATATATTTGTGTATAAGTATTGGATCAATTGTGTATATTATGTGGTAGTCAAAGTGAACAATTATTGGGACAATAAAGAATATGTATCAGATGTCACTTCGAAATGACCACTTTTTGACCCCTACACACATAATGAATCCTCCTATTTTTTTCGTAGCTATCCAATGACCAAAACAATAGTTGTAATCTCTTAAATCACATATGAAGAAAACAAAAAAAAATGTCAAAATTAGATGTACCATTTAAGATCTCAGAATATGTGAAATTAGATACAATGACTAATAATACCCTTTCCTTATAAATAAATTAAACATTGTCACAAAAATAAGTTATTGGTGAAAATTAGCTAGTCTAACATTAGAACTAGAAAACTAAAAATCCAAAGACATTGAGAGGGAGTGGGGAGTGGGGGAATGGGAGGGGGAGAAAACGAGAGGAAAAAAAGAGAGAAAGCAGGAGATAGAAAGTGGGAAGTAGGAAGAACTATAGAGAGATTAGGAAAGGAGAAGTGGAAAAGAATAGGGGAAGAGAACCAATAGATAACATAGTTCCAATAACCGTCACCTTATTCTCATGTTGATCCCCTAATAGTTGTCATAGTGAAAACACCATTAACAAATTTGTTTTGTACCAATAGCCGATCATTTTTTGTAATTAATTGGCTCATTTGTGCACAACTATTGGAACATTTGTTCCATTTGCGTACCACTATTGGAACATTTGTGCACCACTATTGGGACATTTGTCAACAAGTACTGGCGATTTTGAGTTGACGGTTACTGGAACATCTTTAGTTGGGTATTAGGTGACACTTTGAAATGTGTATTTATTGACCTTTGTGCGCATAACCGATTCCACAACATGCATCGTTACTACCCAGAAGCCAGATCAATAGCTATAAACAGTTAAGTCGCATACGAAAAAAACTAAAAAAAATCAAAATCCGATGTACCGTTCAAGAAATTAGCTATGACAGTGATTGGTGCTCTTCCCTATGACAAATCCAAGGGATACAACAATATAATTAACTTAAAACCCCGATAATGCATGTTTAAAAACTCTGTAACGAACCGTGACACGAGAACTTTTTTGAAGTCCTTTTTATTTCACATCAGTGGAAGAAGAAAGATTTGCTACGCAACTCTATTCATTTGAAAAGTGAAAAAGGCAGAAAATACATTTTCCTAGTCTTTTCTTTCTGATACTTGTAACAATTCCGTCCTCTTATATTTTGTCTTAGACTAACATAAAGAAGTTCCAACATCCTATCAGAGGTTGTCGTCTATCCATTTAAAATTCAGTCCTATATACGCACTGGTCCTCCTTTTACACAACCCTAAGGTGCAGGTAGCATTGATGGCATCTTCTTCCTCATCTCACCGCGCTTTCTCTGACATTCAACCTGACGGCATAAGGAGAACAGCAGAAGGATCTTCCAGAATTTTCGATGTGTTCATTAACCACAGAGGTTCTGATTGCAAAGATACTCTGGCTATGCAGCTTTACAATTTGCTGAAGGAACTTGGAATAAGGGCGTTTCTTGATTCAGAAGAGAAGGAGCTTGGAGTTTCTTTTCCTTCTACAATTGAAATAGCCATCCATTCCGCTTCAGCTCACGTGGCTATCTTTTCCAAAAGATATGCAGAATCCGCCTGGTGTTTGGCGGAGCTGCTTCTCATGTTACAAAGTAGATCTAAGATTATTCCAGTGTTCTATGGTGTGAAGCCTTCCGATCTTCGCTACATAGAAAAGGGCGTGTATGCCGATGCGTTCGCTAAATATGAAGAGAAGGGCAGGTACACGCAGAAGCTTAATGAGTGGAAAGAATCTCTCCATTCTATTTCATTTACCGCAGGCTATGAAATCAATAATTTCAAGTAAGATTTCTAACTTTCCATTCTATTCTACTCTGTATTTTTGTGTTTTCATATATTAAAAGTGGTTGACTTTAGCCAAGAAAATTTCTTTCTTATCAATTTCCATTCTATCCTGTATTTGTGTGTTTACATATATTAAAATTGGTTGACTTTAGCCAGCAATTTCTTTCTTTTATCAATTTCCATTCTACTCTGTTTGTTTTGTTTTTTCATATGTCAAAATTGGTTGAGTTTAGTCAGTAAAATTAATTTCTTTAACAATTTCTATTCTACTCTGTATCTTTGTGTTTTCATATATCAAAATTGGTTAAGTTTAGCTCTGTATTTTTTATGTTTTCATATATCAAAGTTGGTTGAGTTTAGTCAGCAAAATTTCTTCCTTACCGATTTCCATTCTGCTCTGTATTTTTGTGTTTTCTTAAATCAAAATTTGGTTTAGTTTAGCTAGCAAACTTTCTTTCTTACCAATTTCCATTTTCCCTGTTAAAGTGTCGGTGACTGCAAAATAATAGTGTCAGCTCTGCAAAAAGAAATTGAAAGAAAAAAAAGGTTATACGTTGCCAAATATCCAGTGGGACTTCACAAGCTTGTGGAATATTTTAGAAGGCGGTGCCTTAATGAACTTGTACAAGATTTTGATAACCAGTGTAAGATGAACAAAAATAACCAGGGGAAGGTACAAATCGTGGGAATTTTCGGAATGGGTGGGGTCGGTAAGACAACTCTTTCAAAAGAATTGTTCAACAGAAAGCGCTCTCAATATAGTCGAGCCTGTTTTCTGTTTGATGTGCGGGAATTCTCTACCAAAAGCAATTTACCTTATTTGCAAATGAAACTCCTCAGAGATATCTTCCATGAAGATCAGCTCAATTTTCAAAGTAGAGAGGAAGGAACAAGCTGTATCTGGAATTCTATAGAAAGGAGCAATTTTCTGAGCTTCATACTTGTACTAGATGATGTTGATCAGCTGGAACAATTAGATGCTCTGTTGATCATGGACATTCTAAATAAGTCTGTTAATAGTCTGATAATTATTACAACCCGTGATGTAGGAGTTCTTAGAAGTGCTGGAGTTAAGGACAGGTATCATTTAAAAGGGATGGATAAAGATGATGTGAGGGAGCTGTTTTGTTGGCATGCTTTCCGCCAACCCCATCCAGCTAGTGGATATGAGGAGCTTGTTGAAGCCTTCTTAGGTGTGTGTGGAGGGTTACCTCTGTCCCTTCAGGTTCTGGGCAGTCATGTTCATGGTAGAGATAAGGATTCTTGGAGGTTCGAAGTAAAAAAAGTTACTGGGCCACTGCATCGAGACATAAAACAAAAGCTTAAGATCAGCTTTGATGCATTGGGCAGTCAGGAGAAACAAATTTTCATGGATATTGCATGCTTTTTTGATAATGAATTTAAGTGTATAGCCATGAGAATATGGAAGGAGTCAGGATGGAGCGCTGAATATGTACTAAAAACACTAAAAGAGAAGAGTCTTGTTGAAGAAATAGAAGATACAATGCCTGTACTAAGAATGCACCAACACCTGCGGGACTTGGGAAGAGAAATGGCAGATGAACTTAGCTATCCTCGTCGCTTATGGCATCCTAGAGATCTCAAATCCTCGGTATGGTTGTTCCTCCTCCAGAATTCTGCATTTTATCAAATGGCATTCAAAATATTTACTTTTTAGTATTTTACTACAACAAAATCTGAGCCACTTCTGTTGATGCAGGAATCAAAAGGATTCAAAAAAATTCTCACCCAAACCAAAGGCAGGTGTTTCCATTCCATTTTTGACAAGTTTCTAAATTCTAAAATCACATTCTTTTTAGGAGAACCAGATGATAGGGCAAAGAGGTCATCTTTTTTGCTATGGCTTCATGTTGAGTACCCAGAGTACCT
This sequence comes from Cryptomeria japonica, assembly GCF_030272615.1. Classification (NCBI taxonomy): domain Eukaryota; kingdom Viridiplantae; phylum Streptophyta; class Pinopsida; order Cupressales; family Cupressaceae; genus Cryptomeria; species Cryptomeria japonica. The sequence goes on along the minus strand of NC_081411.1, from coordinate 61,239,875 downwards.
GGATGACGGACTTGATAATGACTTGAATTCCAGTACAGAACCAAGCATCCCTTTCTGGATTCCACTCCAAAATTTACAGTTTTTAAAAATCAGCAATGGATATTTTGAAAGATTATGGCAAAGAGACGTACAGGTATTTCGTTCTTCTACATCAAAAATTAGTCCTCCTTTATTGCATAATGAAATGCATTGTGTTACGGTAGCATCCTTAGTGTTTCGACCATTGGATGTTTGAGACAGTTTTATTTTGACTTTCAGGCTCCCTTGCAATTAAAAGCCCTGGAGATCCATGGAACTTTTCTTGAAAGGTTTCCAGATTTCTTCGGAATATTAACTGATTGGGAAAAGGATGATAAACAAATGGTCATAGAAGGCTGGCCACTATTAGGATCCCTTTCAACAGATCTTCAAGCTTTAGATTTGAATGATGTCGGAAAGTCTGTTACTGTTAAGACCCCCTTGAGCTTCCTTGAAGATCTAGTAATTTGTGACCAAGAAAATATAATAGAGATTATAATTAATGGAAATTATTTTCCAAACCTTCAATCTTTCAATCTCTCTGGCATGAAAAATCTTATTGAACTGAAGCTTACTAGAATAGAAACATTGAATTGTCTTAATGTTACCAATTGTAAGGATCTGAAAAGATTGTCAGGAACATCTGGTCTTACAAATCTTGTAGAGTTGAACATACGTGCATGTCTTGAGATCGAGGAGCTGAGTCTTGGCCATCTGGGCTGCCTAGAAAGGATAACAATTGTGTATTGTAAAAATTTGAATAGTGTCTCAGGGATATCTGATCTTATAAAGCTTGTAGAACTGAAAATTTTTCTTTGTCGAAAGCTTCAGCTTGAGTTGTGTTTAGTGGATCTGAACTGTCTGAAGAGGATAACACTTGATGAATCTGTCAAGCTGGAATGTTTAGAGTTGAATGGCTGTAAAAGTTTGAAAACGGTATCAGGAATGTATAATCTGAAAAAGCTTCAACTAGTAAACATTCTTGACTGTCCAGAGCTTGAGGAATTGTCGCTGGTTTTTCTTGGTGCAAGATCCCTGCAGAGGATTACAATTGATGGATGTGGGAAGCACAATTGCCTTGACCTGAGTTATTGTAAAAATTTGAAAAGTTTATCAGTTAACTTTCATTTAACAGAACTGAACATTTGTAAATGCCCTGAGCTAGAGGATGTAAATCTTGGCCTTCTGTGCTGCCTAGAAACAATAAAAATTGTATGTTGTAGAGATTTGAGAAGTGTGTCAGGAATATCTGATCTTACAAAGCTTGTAGAACTGAACATTTCTTTTTGTTGGAAGCTTCATCTTGAATTGTGCCTAGTGGATCTGAACTGTCTGCAGAGTATAAAACTTGACGAGTCTGTCAGGCTGGAATGTTTTGAGTTGAATGGTTGTAAAAGTTTGAAAACAGTATCAGGAACGTATGCTTTGCAAAAGCTTCAATTCGTAAACATTCGTAACTGTCCAGAGCTTGAGGAGTTACCAGTTTTTTTTGGTCCAAGTTACCTACAGAGGATTACAATTGATGGATGTTGGAAGCTCGGTTACCTTGAGTTGAGAAATTGTCAAAATTTGAAAACTCTATCAGGAGATTTTGATCTTGTAGAATTGAGCATTACTGAATGCCTCGAGATAGAGGAGTTAAGCCTTGGCCACCTGGGCAGTCTAAAAAGGATAACAATTGTGTATTGTAAAAATTTGAAATGTGTCTCAGGGATACCTGACCTTACAAATCTTGTAGAACTGAAAATTTCTCGTTGCTGGAAGCTCCAGCTTGATTTGTGTCTGGTGGGTCTGAACCATCTGAAAAGGATATCACTTGATGAGTCTGTCAAGTTGGAATGTTTGAAATTGAATTGTTGTAAAAGTTTGAAAACAGTATCAGGAATGTATAATTTGAAAAAGCTTCAATCGGTAAAAATTCGCGACTGTCCAGAGCTTGAGGAGTTACCGCCTGTTTTTCTTGGTGCAAATTGCCTGCAAAAGATTACCATTGATAAATGTAAGAAGCATGATTATCTTGAGTTCAGTGACTGTCAAATTTTGAAAAGCCTATCAGTTAACTTTAATCTGGTAGAATTGAATATTCGTAAATGCACTGAGCTTGAGGATGTGAATCTTGGCCTTCTGTGCTGTTTAGAAACAATAAAAATAGTGCATTGTAGACATTTGAAAAGTGTGTCAGGGATTTCTGATCTTAAAAAGCTTGTAGAACTGAACATTTCTCTTTGTTGGAAGCTTCAGCTTGAGTTGTGTCTAGTGGGTCTGAACTGTCTGAAGAGTATAACACTTGATGAGTCTGTCACACTGGATTGTTTTGAGTTGAATGGTTGTAGAAGTTTGAAAACAGTATTGGGAAAGTGTGATTTGCAAAAGCTTCAATTTGTAACTATTCGGGACTGTCCAGAGCTTGAGGAGTTACCCATATTTTGTCGTGCAAGTTGCCTGAAGAGGATTACAATTAAAGGATGTGAGAAGCTCAATCTTCTCAACTTGAATGAATTTCTATGTTTGAAAAGTGTATCAGGTAATTTTGATCTGGTAGAATTGGTCACTGGTGGATGCAGTGAACTTGAGGAGCTTAGACTTGACAGTCAGAGCTGCCTGGAAAGGTTAACAATTAACTATTGTACAGGTTTGAAAAGTGTGTCAGGGATATTTGATCTTACAAAGCTAGTAGAACTGAACATTTCTCAGTGTTGGAAGCTTCAGATTGAGTTGCGTCTAGTGGCTCTGAACTGTCTGAAGAGGATAAAAGTTGATAAATCTGTGAAGCTTAAATGTTTTGAGCTGAAAGGTTGTCAAAGTTTGAAAGCGGTATCAGGAACGTATGATTTGGAAAATGTTCAACTGATAAACATTTGTGACTGTCCGGAACTTGAGGAGTTACCATTTTTTTATGGTCCAAGTTGGTTACAGAGTATTGTAATTCATGGATGTGGGAAGCTCCGTTCACTTTGTTTGAGACGTTTGAGTTGCCTGGTTAGAATTACAATTGATGGATGTGGGAAGCTTGGTTACCTTGAACTGAGAGATTGTGAAAATTTGAAAGAAGTATCTGGTAACTTTGATGGTGTTAGTTTATCCATATCAGATTGTCCAATGCTTGAAGAACTGAGATGTTTCGATAGTCTAACTTGCTTTGAGGACATTCACATTTTCAGATGTCAGAAGCTGCAGAACATAACTTTACCATCATCACTGAATTATCTCGAGTTGAATGGTTTTCGTCAGTTTCAAAGTGTGCCAGGAATATCTGCTCTTACCAATTTGGTAGAACTGAATATCAGTGAATGTTGGGAGCTTCAGCAGTTGAGTGTTGCACATCTGAGCTTGCTAGAAAAATTAACAATTGCAAACCTGAAATGCATTATATCCGGAATATCTAATCTTGCAAAGCTTGTAGAGTTGAATATTTCTCACTGTTGGGAGCTTGAACTTGAGCTGTGCCTTTCTGGTTTAAACTGTCTGAAGAGGGTTTCCTTTGTTGAATGTGGGAAGATACACACCATAACACTGCCAACAAGTCTTATTAAACTCACTCTACAAGGTTGCAGAGATTTGAAAACGGTTGCAGGAGTGTCAACTCTTGCTCAGCTTGCAAAGCTGGTTATTACAAGTTGTCCCCAGCTGAAGAACATAACACTGCCAACCACACTTGTGAAACTCACTGTACAGCAGTGCATAGAATTGTTAACTGTTGCAGCAATTAGTGATATGACAAAGCTTACAGAGATGAATATTAGCCAGTGTCCTCAGCTTGAGGAGTTACCAAGTGTTGCTGGCCTGAACTGCTTAGAGAGAATTACAATTAACAATTGTGAGAAGCTGGAGAACATAGCAGGAATTGGAGAGTTGCATGCTTTGGAAGGAATGCAACTTTTATATTCCAGCAGTGCAGCAATGCTGAATTGCATTCCGAGGTTGAAGGTATTTATTTCAAGACCCCCTTGACATGAAATGTTGTTTCTCATTTTGAAAAGAGATTTTTAGTGGGGCTTCCATTAACTATTGGTCTTCAGATTGTTTTTCCCTTTCTTATCATTAGTTGTCTAGAATTTTACAAGTTAAAAGGAATTTATGTGTATAAACAGAGTTTTTTTCATTTCATTTCAGAGTGTGCCGTCAAACTTTATGCACGTGATTGGAAAAGCAGTAGATGGAGCGGAATCAATTTTAAATCCACAGTTTTTCTCTGGAGCTATTGACACCGATGCAGTTATTGAACTTGATCGTGTACAAAGCTCTGACCGTCATCCCAAGGGATCACTGAGTGCAATTATCATATGCTGTGTGGTTGTGGTTAATAGCTCTACTCCATTAGACAAGATAAATGAATCCCTTCGTGGCGTATCTGAAAATAGTTTGCTGTCATTTGAGGTGTGCCACGGAGAATGGATAATTACCATGGTAAGTACTGACCAAGAAGAAATATGTGATTACGATGATTATTGGCAATTTGAAAAAGTTTTCGTCGAGCATGGAATAATGAAGAAGGGTTGCAAGGTGACAGTAAGGAAAGGGCAAGAATGGAAAACCCTAGATATATTAGGCAGAATTATTGATAGGCTACAAGAGAAACGAGTGCAGCACCGACTAATTCCTGCCTTCCCTCTGTGTTGACTGGAAAAGATTTGTAAATTTTTCAAGGTACTTTTGTAGTTTAATGATTTCATTTAATTCTGGTTTTATTTTTAGGGAATGAGATTATATTTTTCTAACTATTTGTAGAGGAAAAATCGTGTAGTATAATGTTTTTATTTTTGACAGAAAAATAATTGTAGGAAATTTTAAGGGATAGATTGAAGTTATATCACAATAGTAGTATAATGTTGACATTCGTATATTTGTATTAATTTTTATTTATTTTGTGTTTATTTCAATAGCAATCTCTCACATTTAAGATCCAATCTTGTTTTCTTATAAACGCACCTGCTATCTATTTAGACTGTTACTTCGTTTCTCTGCTCCTCTTGCACGCAACTCTGTTTCTGTAAGGCGCGGTTAGCATTTATGGCATCTTCTTCCTCTTCTTCCTCTTCTTTCTCATCTCACCGCGCTTTTTCTGAAATCGAACTGACGGCGTAAGGAGAAATGCAGAAGAATCTTCGAGAATGTTCGATGTGTTCATCAACCACAGAAGCCCTGATGTCAAAGAAACTCTGGCTACCCAGCTTTACAAATGTGCTGAAGGAGTTAGGAATAAGGGCGTTTCTTGATTCGGAAGAGAAAGAGTTTGGAATTTCTTTTCCTTATACAATTGAAACTGCCGTCCACTCTGCTTCAGATCACAAGGCTATATTTTCAAAAAGATATGCAGAATCGACCTGGTGTTTGGCAGAGCTGCTTCTCATGTTACTGAAACCATAGAAGATACAAATGTATGTACTGAGAATGCACCAGCACCTGCGGGACTTGCGAAGAGAAATGGCGGATGAACTCAACCATCCTTGTTGCTTTTGGCATCCTCAAGATCTTAAATCTTCGGTATGTTTGTTCCTCCTCCAGATTTCTGCTATTTATCAGATGGTATTCTAAATATTTACTTCACACTACAGCAAAATGAAAGTCGACATTGTGAATGCAAGAATCAAAATGATTCGAAAACATCCTCACTCCAAACCAAAGGTAGGTGTTTCCATTCCATATCTGACAAATCCCTAAATTCTGAAATCACATTCTTTTAAGGGGAATCAGATGATAGTGAAGAGAAATCATCCCTTCTGTTATGGCTTGACTTACATGATACCATTTCTAAACTATGTTGAGCTGATCTGAGTCTCTGTCGTTGTATTGTTGTCTTAGTCTCGTAAGTGCCTTTTTTATCAATGGATATCAACTGTAGTTCAGAAAGTTGGCCATTAAATCCTGGATTCAGTGGTTATGAATGAATTTCAACGAGATCCCCTGTTCTTTTTCTTTGTAACATAAACTAAAACAAGTAGCATTAGCTGCATTGAAAGGCATTTAAATGTTACAGTATGATGAATCGTGCAACAAGTGATACCTTATTTGTTTATTAAATGGTAAATGCTACAAGCCCGCATCTATTTACATGAGCAATAATGATGTTCCATGAGATGACATTATCTCAGGCATTTCGTCAAACAGTCCATGTTTCTTGTCATGCTTTCCACATTTTGCGTACATGTCCTCTCGGTTGCTTGAAATTTAACATCTGACAGTCCTCCCCTTTCATTCATGCTTTTACGGAGATTCAATCTCTGTTCCAAAGCTCTCATTTGATAGAGGCTGGAATGATTCTGGCAAAGTTTGTGAAGTTTCGCTTTAGACCTGCCAATTGCTCTTGCTTTAATGTTTCCAAGGATATGTTTAGACAGATCCATTCTGTGCATATCCTGAAAACATTGCATTCCTACAGACGAAATTTCTCTTAGCATTTCTTAAAATATCCTTAAAGCTTCATGGAGAACATCGTAATGTTCATACTCTGTAATTATTTCAGTTCGTGAAACTATATTTTTATATAGTCAGTTTGTCAAACAATTCCTGTACCTTGTGTATTCTTCCACATTTTGTATACATACCTAGCACGACATTTGCAAGTACATCATCTGAAAAGTTGCTATTTGAATAAATTTCTATTTATTTGATTAGCTATTCAATCTATATTGTCTTATTAATTAAATGATAAAAATATTATTTAATTAATAAATTTAACTATTTATCCATTATTCATCACTAGTCATGGGACATTATTTTTAACTTAAATCATTAAATCATACTTCTTCTATAGCTCACTTTAGATGAATTAAAATATTTATTTACTTAAGTTTTCCTTATCCTTTTTAGAAATTAAATAAATATTTTTAATCCTTTTTCCACCCACTTCTTATTAGTGAATTATAATTAATTAACTCACTAATCCCCCACTTGCACATTTCTAATCATAGTAAAACACTCCCTCAAACCTTGCACAATCTTTAAAGTTATACAAAGGTGTTGTACACAAGATGCAGGCTTGTGTACATGTAAAATGGTTTTGTGTTAAGGACTTGCTCATCCCTCAAGGGTACTGAGTACCCTTTCCATCCCCACAATCCACTCTTCTAAATAGAATTATCCACCATAGATTCTCTTTTGATTTTGGACTTCTCCCCGTCCACCAAGCAAGTCAGGTTATTTGTCCTCCTCACATCCCCAAAAAGTCTCATCCAATTTGAACCCTTGATCTCTCTTTTAATCCTATCCATCTAATCTTATAAAAACAAACCTAATATCCAAAAATCATTTAATTGGATGTTATCCTAAGTCATTTATTAAGATTACATAATATGCAACCTTCTTTTGTAAGAGAGAGCACTCACATACCTCATCATCCACTCATCATCCACCATCCTTGAACACAATAACCATCACTTGATGCAATTAAAATTGGTATTGGTGAGATGTATTTATGATTTCATCAATGTTTGCTAACCCTTTTCTTTATCTTGATTGTTGCATTTGATTATGAGTAATCTGATCAATTTAATTAATTCATTTGCATGTTTCAATTTTCATATATATAATTAATGTCACACAATCTTCAATTTGACTCATTCTTAAGAGATACATATTTTCTCTACAAAGTGGTGCCCCTTTTCAATTCTTTTCATATCTATTTACATGTTCATTTCTCTTTATTTAGAAATATAAAATTATAAACAATAGACAATTACACTATGAGATAAGTATCTTGCATCTAAAAAATTGATTACAGTTGGAGATGATTTTATTCCATTCAATGTGTAAGTGTAATGTTTATAATTTTTAGTTTTATGTACATTCATTTGCTGCAAGAGAGATGATAGTGTTTTTCTTTTTATGCAAGAGGACTATTTCTAATTTTTTTGAGAGATAAAAGATGTTTGAGAATATTAGTTTTGTAACAATTTTTAGGTGTTTTATGTGTGTGAGATTTTATATTAAAAAAGAAGAATTATATTCATGGCGATAGATTAATGTAATTTTTATTTCTATAGAAATAATTTTATATGTTTTGAGTTGTTTATGTCTTAACGTCTTAATGGTATTGTTTATGTCTTAATGTCTTAATGGTATTGCTCTTAAAGTTTGGTTTGTTAAAAACTAGTAAGTCAATAATATAAATCAAACATTAAAACTAGTATATCTATATTTTGAAGAAAAAAAATATCAAATAATTGTCTTGCATGTTTATTAGTTGTCAAGAAGGACGTGGAGCTGAATAATGTTGCACTCTTTCATTCTTATTAAAGATGTAACAGTTTCATATACTTAGAGACAAGTGACAATGATTCTATTTTATTTGGAGTAATAAAATAATATTCATAGAGAAACTAAAACATGCATGCATGTACCTGTCATCTACACGTCAAATTTATTCCAAACCAATTTTTTGTTTATGGATATTTGTATGTCATTGTAGATGCCTCTTGGCATAATAATGCGTCTTTTGATCATACAAGATTGGATAGTACATTTTCTAGATACATGTTCATACAAAGAGAAAACATCAAGCATTTATGGTTCTACACAACTTAAATATTTTGACCTTATCTTGAGATTGTTCAAAATATTGATATTTAATTATATAAAGAAATATATTCTATTAATATTCATTGATGATCAAATAAGTGTGACTAAAAAAACAGATAAATGTTTCATACAAGATACATTATCAACTAGGTAGCAAATTTTTTGTTGCTTGTACACAAACAACTTCTGAAAATCAATTCAACTCTTATCTATACATAGGTAATATTCAATATTTGGAACATGGTGGAATTATGCAACTAATAAATTAGCTTTCTCACTATTTAATCTATAGCCATTAGCATTTCTTTAGCCTTCTATGTTACATGTCATGACCACAAACATCAAACACTTACTTGTACAAGATTCAAAGCTTAGGCACATCCATGCCAAACATTGGTTTATTATGAAAAATTTGTGAGCATAGTCGCTAAGAAATGTATTTAAATGGGAAAGGGGCATACCTCCTAGATGGAGACATTTGAGATGTTGGAAGTCTTTATTTATATATGATAGAAAATGAATACATTTTTAAAAGATGTGGAAGGATTACATAAAGGAATTTGTTGAGACATTTTAAAATCAAATATACAAAGCAAAAATGGTTTAAGTAAAATATAAATTGATGGTTTTTTCCCAATACTTTGATTAGATACTTATAGTTCTAAAATAGAAAAAAATTAGTACTTTAAGGTTCAATATACAATATATATAGTAAACTTCACTTTGTAAGCGCATTTCTATCTATAAATAGATCATTAAAACAAATTTTAAGTTGAATTTTTATTTCATTTATTAGATAATTATCTACATGTTTAGGTGTTATTAATGTCCATGATTTATTTTTTTCAACTTATAATAGTTCAAAAATATCACAAGAAGACTATATCAGCAACCTGACAGCAGCATTAGCAGAAGAAAATGAAGAGTAGTTGTCCCTAAACTATCAACTGTATCATCATTATGATATACATATTACACTGCTTTACATATCAAAATGGATTAGCTTCGAAAGTCTAAGAGAAGAAATATAAAGAAAACTTAATCTAAGAAGGTCATCAAGAATCTCATGACCTGATGATGTTCTTGCTACATTCAGCATGATCAATCTCATATGTCCCTAGTGGAGGATCAACTGCTGGAGGGACATTCACTGCAGCTTCCCATCTTTGTGCATCTACTGCTTTAGTCTCTTTGATCTTTGCTTTAATCCCATCCTTATCAATTCCATTATCCTTCCTAAACTGGTTCAAAATATCAAGCTCCTTTAGGTCCAAGATATCTTTGTAGGTATTGAAGTAGTGGGCAGATCGAATGTCTAATTTGTAAATAAGAAGAGCTCCTTCCTGGAGAAGAATCATAATTCTGCTTTTAGGTATTTCAAGCATGGTAGATACCTGCATCATTATAAGGTCATGTGTGAATTTAATGTTAAACTCAGTAAGCACTCTCCTCTTAACTTGGAAAATATCATAATTTCTCTGTTTCCAGAGGAACCATAAGACCTTGGTAGAAAACACAACCCAAAATTTGTTTAGATTATGATAAAAAACATCAACATACCCAACCAAGACCTCAATCCAAGACAACCCAGGATGAGAATTCCAAACCACAAGGGAGCCAAAGAAAATAGACCAAACCAAACAAGCAAACTGGCACTCAAAAAAACCATGTTCAACTATCTCAGGCACATTACATATGGAACAAGAAGGGGGATTAATGCCAAAAGAGGATAAGGCAGAACCAATAGCAAGTTTATCGAGCAACAAAATCCACCTAAAACAAGCCTTTTTGGGTTTAAGGGGTTGGTGCCACATCAAATCAAGAACAAAATGCCATTTAGTGGAAACATCAAATAGATTAGTTCCATCTTTCCACTTAAGTTGCCTAAGAAATGAATCATTGTGTAAGATCTTACTAGGAAAGAGACTGCCAGTGGCCTTAACAATCAAGGAATATGTTTTCTTGTGGGATGGAGGGATCCCATACTTAGCCTTTAAATCCTCCCAAAAGCCAAGATGGTTATCAATCATCACATCCTTAATAAGGGAGATACCAAGAGAAGCCCAATGCTTAGCAGAGCATCTTTGGGTGAGAGCAAGGGGTTTGTTATATATCTGAACAACCCACCACAAGAATCTATCCATCATAGAGTAAGTGTGAGGACCTCCCACTGCACCTTTGGAGCACAATAATCTTCTGACCCAATTCCATGCTTTCCACAATGAGGCAAATATAGTGGAACAAAAAACCTTGATATCAAAGTCCCCCATGAGCATTGTCACAAAAGGAAATTTCTTTCCATTCTGTACCTTTTATAATGGAAGATCTCAAGATGTTATTTCTAACCAATACCTTTTAGGGCTCATTACCATGTAAGGCCTTGAAGATCCACTTAGATGCAAGATCAGCCCCATGGGCTTTTAAATCTCTAAGCCCCAACCCTCCCAACTTCCTGGGCATGCAACACTAGTCCCAATTAACACAATGGCTCTTTTTTGACCCCAATCCATCAGACCAAAGAAAATCCCTCATAACCCTGTCTAATTTGTAAATTTGATAATTGGCAAAGAGCTAGGAAGAATAATAATAAATAGTGTGAGAAGCTAATACTTTCTGAACCACCTAGACTCTACCAGCTAGAGAAAGGAGACGTGTTTTCCATTTAGTATGTTTCTTTTCAACTTTGGAGTAGACCCACATCCACATATCTTTTATAGAAGGAGAGACAACAAAAGTTATCCCTAGATAGCGGACAATAGTTGAGTGCCTAGCCCACACCCATCCTCGGACAACAATCTAATCAGGGGTTGATTCAGACCAACCAAGAACAGTGGACTTGTGAGGAGCCACCTTTGCCCTAGATGCCAAGCAAAAGAAATTAAGTCTCCAATACATTATCAAAGTTTTCTTCAGAGATTTCCAAGAAAAGAGCAATATCATCAACAAATTGAGCACTAATTAACTCATCCTGATTGGGGAGAGTAATACCTTTCACTAGAGGTCCTAAAGATGAAGCTTTGAGAATATAGAACAAAGCATTTTCCGCAATAACAAATAAGGAAGGTACACTTGGGCACCCTTGCCTGATGGAACGTCTCAAGAGAATATGATAAGATAAGTCTTCATTCACATCAATGATTGTAGATGAGTCTTTAAACAAAATGTCAATCCACTTATAAAAGTATGGAGGAAAGCCAAATGCTATGAGCATGCCAAGAGCAAAGGGCCACTCAATCGTATCATAAGCCTTCTCAAAATCCAACAAGATCATAGCAGAGTTATGTCCATCGTCTTTGGCCCAATTTAGAGCTTCCCAACAGGTGATCAAATTTTCAAGAATATATCTCCTTGATGAATCTTGTTTGCGAAACTGAAATGATGTTGTTTAATAAGCCAACAATCCTTCTAGAAAGGGTTTTTTCAATGATCCTATATGATAGATTGAGTAATGGAATAGGTCTCCAATTCCTAACTAGGGTTTTGTATCCACTTTTAGGAATCAACTTAATCACACTCCTATTAATGTTCTCACTGAGAGATCCTTTCTCAAAAGCATCATTATATAGGTTTAACAGTTCAAGACTAATCCATCAAGTCTGGGAGATTTCCCATTAGTAAGGGACCTAATGGTGTCTTCAATTTCTTCAAAAGTGATCATATGGTCAAGGGCCTTAGCATCATCTTTGGAGACTTTCTTGGGAATAAACCTCAAACAACATTCCAATGCCTCCTAATTCTTGCTACCATGCTCAGATGAAAACAAATCCTTATAGAAGTTATAAAATGCCTTTTTGATTTACTCAACATTATTGTAGAATTTTGCAGGGAGTCCATCAAGTCTGGGAGATTTCCCATTAGTAAGGGACCTAATGGTGTCTTCAATTTCTTCAAAAGTGATCATATGGTCAAGGGCCTTAGCATCATCTTTGGAGACTTTCTTGGGAATAAACCTCAAACAACATTCCAATGCCTCCTAATTCTTGCTACCATGCTCAGATGAAAACAAATCCTTATAGAAGTTATAAAATGCCTTTTTGATTTACTCAACATTCTTGGTAGCACAATTATCAGTTTGGATTTCATCAATTATCTCTCTTTTTGTTTGGCTCTAATAATATTAAAGAAGTAGCTTGTGCCCCTATCACCTTCATTAAGTCAATTCATCCTAGCCCTGATTTTTTGACCTTGGAATTTGTAATTCTGAAGTTTCCTCAGTTCCATCTTTGTAATACACAGTTCTTCTTCCAACTTCTTGTTGTGTCCATTAGACTGTAACAACCTTTCAGTTGCTTTAAGCTTCTTCTGCAGATAGGTTTTAGTTTTGGCTCTATGTTTTGCATTCTTTTCACCAACCAACTGGAACATATTTCTCTTGACAATAGTTAGGGCATCCCATTGCCTTCTAAGCCCAATATCCCTGTTACATAATTTAGAGAACCATGTAGCCATCTTTATAGCATCAAGGGTATCACTATCTCGAAGAAGAGTAGTGTTTAATTTGAAATTGTTTTTACACTTCAATCTCCTAGAGGGAGGAGTATCCATATCAAACTTGATTGAGGCTGAAATTGGAGAGTGTTCTGATATAGTAGCAAGAGAGACAACTACTGGCATGTTTCCATTCGATTGTTGAAAATAAAACATCATAGAATCCACATAAAATCTATCAAGTCTATAATAAACCCTTTGCCTACCTCACTGGTTGTTACACCAAGTATACCAAATATTAGAGCAGAGTTCCTTCCTCGTCTCAAGAGGATCAACCAAATTAAGCCTTCTTTTAAACTTAGCCCAAAAAAAGTGTTCAGTGCCCTTCCAAGAGTTTTTAGTGCCACCACATTTGTCCTAACTGTACTCAATCATGTTGAAGTTCCCCGAGAAGATCCATTGAGCCTTAGGGAGAGAAGTGGCAAGCCAATCCCAAAGAGTAGCTCTCTCCCTGTAATCATTAGTAGCATAAATGTTGCATATGCCAATCAATCTATCCAAGACCTTGAAAGTGACCCAATATTCTCTATGACAAGGAGAAGCCTCGTGAGAGGCAATCTTGTTGGACCATTCAAGTCCAATAAACATGGCAACTCCTCCTTTACCCTTTTCATGATTAGAAACAAAACAAGTAGCTTGATCCAATATGAATTTCATTATGGAGGAAGGTTGGAATCTAGTGGCCTTAACTTCTTGAAGACAGATTACATCTTTGCTCACCAATTTATTACACCAATCTCTAACAACATACTTTTGTCAAGCATTTCCAACCCCCTCACATTCCAGCTAGCTAAATTCATCATCATATTAAACATTTTGAGAGGATTGCTTCTGATTCTTGTATAGCCTGGTGAAATAGTTAGGCATGTTTGCACCCTTCTTGTTTTGATTCTCGCCTATGGATAATGAGTTAGAAAGAGATTGCCTATCCATAGTTTTCCTTTTCTTCTTTGAGTTTTTACTTAAAACGTCAACAAATTGGCTATCATCACCAATTGTCAAAGCTTCTTCTGGGACATAGGGGACTATCTACTTATTAGAGGCACCTTCAAAGGAGAAATCCATGAACTTGGGTGGAGGATCATTGTGATCCAAAGGCACCTTCTTAGAGATTTTATATTTCTCTTCTTTTTCCTTAATGGATTCCAAAGCTATCTGTTGAGCATTCCTCCTCATGGATACATAATTATTAGTGTGGGGAGGAAGGGCTAGTTGACAACCATCTTGAATCTTAGGGGCACTTTGTGTTTTGTCACTTGTGGGAATAACATCAAATTCCTCTTCAAACAAAGGATTAGATAAGGAGATGCATTTAGAATTTAGAACCATCATGATTAATTACATTATTAACAATTTATGTAGACTTATTGCCAGAAAGAGAATCCATAGTCACCTTGTCATTAGAAACATCAACATTTTATCAACATTAACAGAAACATTCTTCACAGTATTCACATTCTAATTAGTGCCAGAATTAGGGTTTGTATTCACATTAAATTTACCATTTTGGACATTTTTGAGAGACAAACATTCTTTTCTAGTGTGTCCATTTAACTTAAAATGAAAACAAGCACTAAGATTGCCAAGAACTACAAAATCCCATGTATAAATATCATTTTCAATATTTAAAGAAATTTTTTCAGGAATGATAGCATCAAGGGACAAAGCAATTAAAACCCTTGCATTCAAATGGGGGAGAGTAACTCTCAGCTCTTCCACTTGAAGAACCGAGCCCAAGGGTTTTGGAATTTGAGAGATAATAGGCCAGAATTCCGGTTGGAGCCCCTTAAGTTTAACCCAATTAGGAGAAGAATGAGCAACAACAGTTTCTAAGTCTCCCTTTGGGGACCATGGAAAGGCACGAAAAAGAGACTGTCCAACATTCCAGAACCCTTTCTTAAGAACTCTTTCTTGCATACCATGAGTTTTCAAAAAAAATAACAAACAACCCTTTCTGATGTCATGGAAATGGGGACAAGGCAACAACAAAGTTCAATGTTAATAAGTTAGTTTCAACCATAAAACCAAAACAAAGAACTAAAAACCATTCCAAACATATCAAAAGAGATTTAAAAAAGCATGAAAGAAATTTAACAAAACAAAAGAAAGGAAAAGAGCCTCCCTAAGATGCTTTCATGATGCCTTTTTATGCTTCTCCCTTGTTTGTCCCCTCTCCAAGTCCCAAATGAGTGTAGCTCTCAGCTTTTAGCACTAGCCATGGATGCCATATGGAGATTCAAGATGGTTGGATGCGATAAACAAATGCTATGCAAGTGTAGATAGTGATGCTATGAAAAAGCTCTATGCTAATACCAGTATAGCAACAATACTCTAATGCTTCCTTCTTTGCTTGAGGAGAAGGGTTCTATTTATAGAAGAAATGGGGAAATGAATGGTTAAGATTGAGCAATCTTAACAAGGGTTAGGATTGAAAGATATTCAATCCATGTGAGACTTTCAACCCAATCCCATGTTAACAAGTGTCACCATGAGGAGGCTTGAGAGGAGAGATAAGGAGCATTAAATGCTTAAGGGGACATGATGGTTACCTTGGGGGGTTGGGTTAGGGTTAGGTTAATGAATATTCTTTTTATCCAAGGGATAAATGAATGTGCAAGGGTTAAATGGTTACCTTGATCAAAGAAATAAATGCTTTGAAGAGACCCATGAGTCAAAGGGATGGTTAAGTTAGAGGAAAGTCTCTAACCAAAGGTAAAAGGTGAGTTAACCATTAATGGTTATGTAAGAGCCTTTAATGGTTTGAAAGACTTTAGAGGTTAACCATTTGAAGACATAAAGCCTTTAATGATTATTGAAGACTTTGGAGGTTTTTGAGAAGTGACTTCCTTTTATTTAGGAATGTGACAATGATTAGGATAGGATTAGGCTAATTAGAAGGAGTTAGAAGAATCTAGAAGGGATTTAGGCATGCAAGTGGATTTTGTAGGAGAACGCAAGGGGGAGGAATTTTGGGGTTTTCAATTGAATTAAAATCATTTATTTCAATTAAATGGTGTAATTTGCATTTGAATAGATTTTTAAATAAATATTAATTTATTTAAATATGAATGTGAATTTTGGATTTTATTTAAATAAATCTTAATTTATTTACATGAGAAAAAGGAAGGCAAAGCATTTAAATGCTTGAAGACTTTCAGGGAAACCATTAAAGGCTTAAGAAGACTCTAGAAATAAGCCATTAAGTTTGAAGACTTTAAGGGAAATTATTAAAGGCTTAAGAAGACTCTAGAAGGAAGCCATTGAGTTTGACTTCTTTAAGGGAAACCATTAAAGGCTTGAGAAGACTCTAGAAAAAAGCCATTAAGTTTGAAGACTCTAAGGGAAGCCATTAAAGGTTTCAAGTGGGTGAGGATAAATAGGATTTTAAATAAATAATTTATTTATTTATTTAAAATAGTTGTGCAACTTGCATTTGTAGGAAAATACAAGTGGGTGGAGGATAAAGTTGATTTAAATAAATGTTAATTTATTTAAATGTGAGAGATGAGATTTTGGGAGATTTAAATAAATATTAATTTATTTACATGTGAGAGGATTTAATTAAACAAATATGATTTATTTATTTAATTAATGGTCTGAACTTGGTTAAGTGAATTAAATCAAATAAATTGAATAATTTATGTAATTAATAGGAGAAGAGGGTTAAGATGAATTAATTAAATATTAATTTAATTAATTATTGATTGATGGTTAAATAATCAAATAAATACTAAATATTCATTTAATTAAGTGGACAAATTTACGTGTCTACATTCTATGATTCATTTTTTCATAAAATTAATACCAATTTAGAACAATTGTATTTACAAGTCCTTTTCCATTTTGGACATGCACCTCCCAACTAAAAATGTAGATACAAAACAACTAAATGTTTAAATAGCAATAAATTTGAGCAAAAAGTATATAATGTTGTTTCTATTAAATTTAGATATTGCTAACCCTTTGAACTTTCAAGATTGTTGAATGTGTTGGAAAACTTCATAAATGCTTGCTTAAACATAATTTATACTATTATAGAATTCAACATGCATAAAGGAAAAACTTCAAATATTTAATAGAAGAAAATAAATAAATAAAACAAGTTAAGAAGTGGGCATTATTGAAGACTTGATGAAGAGAAGATTATTCAAATTTGATTGCTTTCAAACCTCTATGTGGGTAAGTGCACCAAGATGGTGAAAAAAAGGGGGGTATAAGTGGCCACTTTTTTTTCTTTTCTTGAAAATAGGTAAACCTAAACTTCAAAGAGCTATTTGAAGGTCATGCACTCAAAACTAGGAATTGAAAAAAGAATAAGAATTTTAGTAATCTGAATCTAGTTTCTAAACTACTAATTTTTTTAAAAATTGGATAAGATTAAGAGGGTCAAACCTTTCACGCACGAAAAACTGTTCCTGATTTTTTAAAAAAATATAACATAGCTATTTTCGTGCGCTGCACAAAATATATAGTTAGATTTAGTATTTCGCAAAAACCTTTGGTAGGATGATAGGTAAGAGTGAGATCTAGAAGTTGTGTATTTTTTTGTAATTTTCTGTTGAGTATTTTATTTTTTATGATTTTTGGAAGTGACCGCATCCTGAAAATTTGGTACTTGTTCGTGCACTGGGCATAACTTGCATCAAAATAATAAAAATTGCAATTTTTTTTTAAAAAGTGTATAGAATCTAGTGTAGAATAATAATTGTGTGGGAGAAAAAGTGACACTAAGCAAACATGCCCTAATCTCACTTTCAAGCACACATTTGTGGAATACGAAAGAGCCTAGAGGTATCACACAATTGGCTACTTCTTCTTGTGGAAGAGAGAGCCACGGGCTACCTATTAGGATTTCTATTCCTTTGTTGTAATTGAAAGATGAAATGATGCAAGTTCAATCCCTAACCCCAAAGTGCAAGTATGAACTAATAACAAGATTACAGAATTGAACTTAAATGATGGAAAGCTGTAAACACAAGGACAAGAAAAGAATGCAAATGCGTACCCGGAGTTAAAATCTGACTGAAAATGTTCGGGACGGGGGCGCGAGCGCCACTGTCCTGATTCTGCCCCTGAAACTGCTCCGGAAACTACTGTTTTGCACTCTGGAAAAGCTATCAAAATGCTGAAAATGCTGTCTGTCAGGAGGACCAGGGCGCCCAGCGCCCCTGTTCCAGGGACCAGGGCGCCCCACGCCCCTGTCCTGGTCTTTTCCTCTGAAATTTGGTGGGAAGGTCGGTCTCAGTCTGCTTTTCTCGGATCTGCAACCTGCGACGTCGTCCGAGTCCTGAAACCTGCACTTATATCTGAAAAGGTGTTTGGGCGGCTATATAGGGTTTTGCCTTAGTCAAACCCCCGCTTCGGTGATTTCCACCTCCACGAATAGCCAAATTGTATTGTAAAATGTATTGTGTGTGCAGACCTAGTGTGTGTGCAAGGTCCTTAAATGCAAGAAAGCAAACTAGAGCAACCTAGAAAGTAAACCCTAATTGCTTGTAAATGATAATGTAAATGCTCTAAATCAAGATGCAAAGTGATCTAAAGCATGAATAAAGGATATATTGAAGCTTATGCAAAGACATGAAAACAACATGAAATCATACCCAACCCTCAAGGGAGGAGTACAAGCCAATCTTCAGTCGGTAATCTCCTATTGTTCTTCAATGTCTTCCAAGCCCTAAATGGATGAATGAAATTGATAAATGCTTGATAGAAGGATGTTGAATGTTGTTGAAGTCTTCAAAGATCTGCTCTTTCGCTGCATATGAGGTTCCTCAAAACAAAAATCGGATCCTTTCAAATGAAGAAAGAGAGCTCTTATATATGAAACCCTAGGTCGTAATTCCGTCTTTTGGCCGACCTAGAGATTGAATATCCCGCCAATTTCTTGGGGTTAAGCTTTATTTTATGATTGGATCGTGATCCCAAAATTTTGGGAAAAATGTCCGGGACCATGTGCACCGGGCGCCACGGTCCCAACAACTTTTCACCAAATTTTCAGGGCCGTCGGATATGATGATTTTAGAGAGAATCCCGAAGTTACAGGTGATTTCGAGATGTTTTGACCCCTGAAATCAAGCCCCCAAGTTCAAAATAGGACCTAATTAGGGTTTTTGATTAAATGATGTATAGGAGGAATAAAATGAAAAGGGCACACTTTAATGAAAGGGCCCAACTTTATGATGTAGGAAATGATAAAATAGGACCTTAGACCTAATTAATTTAATTAATTAAGTGCTAAAGGGGAAATGCAATGCAAGATGCAAAATGCGCCAAGGCGGGTGCTAAACTAGGTGTGAAATTGTACCACCCTAGCAAGTGCGTACAATTTACGACGCTACATTTAGCCCCCACTTTAGTGGTCATATGAACACTACGTGCATATGCAAGCTAAAGTACAGAAAAGTAAACATTATTTGAAAAAGGATATATCCATAAGTCTGTCGAACGAAGCCCCCAACGGTATCTGCAGTACACAGTTAGGAACCACAACCTACAAAACCACATGTTAGATCACAAAATCACCTAATGCTTACTAAGGAAGGTGATGAAAATTTGAGGGTAGCTATATGCCCCCCCCTGTTTCGGCTTGCTAATTTTAGTGAGTTGAAACAGGGTATCATGTTTACCACTTCGAATCGTTAAAGAATATTAATGACAAATGCTCACAAAAAGATTTGATATGAGATCAAAAACTAATGGAGAATTATTTGGTAAGAAAGAGGACTAAATCTCAATTCCAACGCAACAAAGAGTGTGAGGTTTTGAGAGTTCTCTAACACAAGATGAAAAATGGAAACAAAATGCAAAGAGAAGAAAAGAAAGGAAAAAAGCATGAATACACGCATTGGTGATCCATGAGAAGAATAGTGAAAGAGAAAACATGGACTTCTCGCCCCTAGATCTTGTCTAGGTGATCCATGGAAAAAGGACATGGAAAACTAGCCCCTAGAGTCTGTCTAGGTGATCCATGTAAGGGAGGAGAGTGAGAAAGTCTAGCCTTATGCCGCTAATTCCACTCAACCTCGTGCATGTGTGTGTAAGGGAGGTTAGAAGCACCTCATAGGAGTCTATGCCCGAGTATGCTACAACCTGTATATGTATAGTAAAAAAAGTGTGACATCTCGCTCTAAGAATCTGTGCTCTGGTTCCGAGAATAATCACCTTGCATACAAGAAAAATGGAGACATCTCACTCTAAGAGTCTGTGCTCTGGTTCCGAGAATGACCCATTGCTCAAAAAGTGTAATGTTTATGTCATAAGCAAAGTAGAACAAGGATACCTACCTTCATCACAAAAGAAGATACCCCAAAAAATGCAACAATGTCATAGATCCAAGCAAGAGAGTTTTACACTCTTTAAGCAAGGATAAGATAGTTGAAAAGGGATATCTTGTAGTATGTGTAAAGGAGATCCTTAGAGGAGAAGAGATCTTTGTACAAAAGACGCCTATCCCCAAGAGGAATTGTCTTAGACAAATATAACATCTCCTAGAATAAGACAAAGTAGAGAATAAGAATGCAATACTTCCTTCTTTTGCGAGGTGAAAGTGATTCTTAATGAAGGATGACGCTTCTTTTAACCCAATTGGGAGAGTGAATTCATTATGGATGTATTTTACCAAGTTCAAAAGAGGTTGTAGTCAAGGACTTACACCTCTTGTAAGAGAGAATCCTTGAACAAACAACAACAAATGCATACAAGGAATAACATCACGTAATAAAGTTCACACCATCCACAAAATAGGAAAAAGTGGATCCTTAGATAAAAATAAGGAAAGATCATTGCCTCAATGAGAAGGACTTACACAATCTTCTAGGGAGAGATTTGGACATAAGAAAAAGAAGAGATGTATGAAATCACTCTTGTCCCCATAGGAACAAGAGATAACATAGAAAATTAGGCTATTATGTTGCTTCAAAAATATGATTGCACTTGAAATTGTACCATCATGAATGACAATGAGCCCCCAGTAAATGAGCTACCAATGTCACATAATGATGAGCAACATAATAGCCATTAATGTTATTTAAAGACATGATGGATTGAATGAGGTATTTGAATATGACATGCTAAATGCTCAACTATAAGTGAGATCAAAAACATGTATAAAATGATAAAAATTGAAGAAGGATAGTTACGAGAAATCTTAGAAGAAAGATGAGTGTAATTTATTAGAGCCTTATCCCTGGAGGAAAGGACTTTGTGATGAATAGGAGATAAAGATTCATAAGTGGATCTAGAAATTTGAGGGGATTCATAAAGAGATTTGTTCATCACCAAGATTTCCTTATGAGGGGAATGAGAGTTGATAGAAGTAGAAGATGATTTAGTTGAAGTAAGATCATCATCACTACTAAATATAGCATTCACTTTAATAGATGGTCTTTTAGATGCTTTGGTACGTTTGCAGGGATTATAGCCGAGTCCAAAGGCATAATTGTGAAAATTAGTCTCTAGAGGAACTTTTATCCCTTGTTCATGAGCGCCACAACCATTTCCATGATACCCATGCTTAGCAAAAATGCGAAAACCACGACCATAACGATCAGCCATTTCAGGAAGAGAAGGTGGTTTTTCATAAGAATTAAACTCTTCATAATTAGAGGTGTGAGGAGAAGAAGTTTGAGAAGCAACCACAAAATTATTGTTCATAAGCTCAGGTAAGACTGATTGATCTCTAGTTTCTTCCTTCTTTTTACCTTTAAGATCTCTAGGAGGAACCCTATACTCACCTACAAAGGTGGGATTAAAATCAAGAGATCCCCAATCGTCTTTTGCGAGAACCTTCTCAGGATCAAAAGCTTTTTCATGTGTAGATTCAAGTCGAGAAGGATCTTCTTCAGGAGCTTTAGACTCATCCAAAGAATTTTGATTATCAGAGGGTGATGATTCATCCATAGGTATCTTGTTTAATGAGTCATCACTAGAAGAGGAAGGCTTAGAAGAACTCCCTTTGGAAGTAGATGCTTGCAAACAAGCCTGAAGTTTAGTATCACCTATCAAGGTATATGTCTTATTGTTATAAATGAATTTAACTTGTCTATGCAATGTAGAGGGGACAGCTTGCATACTGTGAATCCAAGGTCTCCCTAATAACAAGTTGTATGATAGATTTCCCGACATAACATGGATAGGAGTAGGCAAAGTAACAGGTCCCACTGTGATTGGTAAGGTGATAATACCTAATGAAGACTTAGCCACATTATCAAAGCCTCGAATGGGACGAGAGTCAGGCTCAATAAGGGATGTATCCACATTCATCTTATGCAATAGATTAATGCTACACACATTAAGGCCAGAGCCATTATCTACCAGTGTTCGTCTTATAGCAGTGTCATTTATGATAACCACAATCATAAAGGGATCATATTGATGTTGAATTTCACTAGTAGGCAACTCATCTTGTGTGAACACAATTTGAGCTTTAGGATTCATCACAGAGTTAACCAAAGACACTATATTACTAGATGTATTAGGTGGAGGAACATTCAAATCTTTCAAGGCATCTTGTAACATTCCATGATGAACGGAAGAAGTTTGGATCAAATCCCAAAGGGATATCTTAGCAGGAGTAGCTTTAAGTTGTTCTATTAGATCATATTCCTTACCAAGAACTTGTGAAATACGAGGAGCTTGCGGAAGAATAGGTTGGGAAGGGGGAAGTGAAGTGGGGATAACTAGAGGAGGATTAGGTTGCGTATTGTTTCTTGTGTTATAGGTATGGGCAACCGCATGATAACTCTCTCTAGTTAGTTGCTTAGCATACTCATAAGGGCTCTTAGAAGAATAACCTCCTTGCACAGTAATAATAGGTTTCTTAGGCGTGCAAAAAGAATCATTAGCATAACCACCTTGAACCACTAAGATAGGCTTATTTGAAGGTTGAGAATTTTGAGAAAGACAAGCACCTTGGATAGTGAAGAGAGGTTTGTTAGGTGTTTCATTCACATGTATCAAATTGATTGAGGATGGTTTAGAGGAATGAAAAAAAGTGTTGGAAGAATTGTTGATGGTCTTCTCTTGCACCAAAATCTCATCACGGATTAAATCAATTTTAGGAGAGAGACAAGGGGTAGGCATTGATGTTCTAGTAGGAAGAGGAAAGGTCATATCATCCTCTATCATCAAATGATCTACATGGGGAATAAACTCTCTAGGAGAAGGATCAACATTACTCTCTAAAGTCTCACTTTTGAGAGGGAGATCTCTGAAAGAAATGTTAACCATCTTGCTTTGAACTAGGGTTTCCTTATGAGTAGAACCAAGTTGAGGAGAAGGAGATGCTTTATTTTTAGAGGGAGAATAATTGAGATTCAAGGAAGGTGAGAAATTATCAAGGGAGAGAGAATAATCTACACCTTCTTCTAATGGTTCATCCCAAATAGTGAAGTTGTTGAAAGGAATGTTTGAAGTATTGTCAATTTCGGGAGAGGAGATAACATTGTTTATTAATTCCTCATCCTTAGAAGGGAGAGCATCAATAGATGTGTTAAACTCATCCTCTTTCCTCAAAATATGTTCAATATGATTTTTAGGGGAGAGAGAGTTAAGGAAATTGCTTATTATTTCATCTTCTTTCTCTAAGGGATGCTTATGGGTAAGACAAACTTTAGGAGAAGGGTAAGCATTTATCATTAATTCATCATCTCTAGTGGGAATCTTGTTGGAAAAGGAAATGCCATCACTAGGAAATGTAGGGATAATATCATCTTCTTGCACAAAAGGATCCTCATGAAGGGAGTGTTTTTTAGGAGGAACATGAACATATTTCTCCAAAGATTCATGCTTAGGAAGGAGATCTTTGAAAGAAGTGTTCATAACCTCTTGTTGCACTAACATGCCCCCATTGGAAGGACCAACTTTAGGAGAAAATAAGTCAATGTCCATCAATACCTTTTCACTGAGAGAGGCATCATGTAGGGAAGGTGAAGTAACATTAAGAAAGGTGTTTATGATATCATTCTCTTCCTCTAGGATAGCTAAATAGGAAGGGCACATTTTAGGAGAATTGTCAAGATCACTCTTAAAGTCTGCATCCTTAGAGCATGGGAGAGTCTCAAAGGGATTGATAGCAACTCTTTTAGGCACTAAAATGTTGTTATAGATGGGGGGAGGTTCTTTAGGAGAAGGAAAAATTGAAACAAGGGAAGCTAACCCATTATCACATCTATGAAATGAATGCATCATGACAACAATTTTCCTCTTTCAAATGATAACACATGGAAAATAGAAGAAAATGTTTAATTTTAACCAATGCAAGCACTTAGAATGTAGATTTAGAAAATGAAATTTACGATTCAAATGAGTTCCTAAATCAGATTTGAAATTATTGATCCCAAATAAGCTATCCACAAGTTCAACTTTGAATTGAAAAATTAGGGTTTTAGCAAAAAATTTCCTCTAAATTTTTTGAGTCTTTGCAAGAAATTGAGACTTGTAAATACAAATTTGAATTTGAAATAGCATAAACACTCAAATTTGAAAACACAAATAAGAATTAGAGAAGATTGGAGTTTCACGTCAGGTTCACCAAAATGTGTGGGAGAAAAAGTGACACTAAGCAAACATGCCCTAATCTCACTTTCAAGCACACATTTGTGGAATACGAAAGAGCCTAGAGGTATCACACAATTGGCTACTTCTTCTTGTGGAAGAGAGAGCCACGGGCTACCTATTAGGATTTCTATTCCTTTGTTGTAATTGAAAGATGAAATGATGCAAGTTCAATCCCTAACCCCAAAGTGCAAGTATGAACTAATAACAAGATTACAGAATTGAACTTAAATGATGGAAAGCTGTAAACACAAGGACAAGAAAAGAATGCAAATGCGTACCCGGAGTTAAAATCTGACTGAAAATGTTCGGGACGGGGGCGCAGGCGCCACTGTCCTGATTCTGCCCCTGAAACTGCTCCGAAAACTATTGGTTTGCACTCTGGAAAAGCTGTCAAAATGCTGAAAATGTTGTCTGTCAGGAGGACCAGGGCACCCAGCGCCCCTGTCCCAGGGACCAGGGCGCCCAGCGCCCCTGTCCTGGCAGGACCAGGGTGCCCCACGCCCCTGTCCTGGTCTTTTCCTCTGAAATTTGGTGGGAAGGTCGGTCTCAATCTGCTTTTCCCGGATTTGCAACCTGCGGCGTCGTCCGAGTCCTGAAACCTGCACTTATATCTGAAAAGGTGTTTGGGCGGCTATATAGGGTTTTGCCTTAGTCAAACCCCCGCTTCGGTGATTTCCACCTCCACGAATAGCCAAATTGTATTGTAAAATGTATTGTGTGTGCAGACCTAGTGTGTGTGCAAGGTCCTTAAATGCAAGAAAGCAAACTAGAGCAACCTAGAAAGTAAACCCTAATTGCTTGTAAATGATAATGTAAATGCTCTAAATCAAGATGCAAAGTGATCTAAAGCATGAATAAAGGATATATTGAAGCTTATGCAAAGACATGAAAACAACATGAAATCATACCCAACCCTCAAGGGAGGAGTACAAGCCAATCTTCAGTCGGTAATCTCCTATTGTTCTTCAATGTCTTCCAAGCCCTAAATGGATGAATGAAATTGATAAATGCTTGATAGAAGGATGTTGAATGTTGTTGAAGTCTTCAAAGATCTGCTCTTTCGCTGCATATGAGGTTCCTCAAAACAAAAATCGGATCCTTTCAAATGAAGAAAGAGAGCTCTTATATATGAAACCCTAGGTCGTAATTCCGTCTTTTGGCCGACCTAGAGATTGAATATCCCGCCAATTTCTTGGGGTTAAGCTTTATTTTATGATTGGATCGTGCTCCCAAAATTTCAGGAAAAATGTCCAGGACCATGTGCACCGGGCGCCACGGTCCCGACAACTTTTCACCAAATTTTCAGGGCCGTCGGATATGATGATTTTAGAGAGAATCCCGAAGTTACAAGTGATTTCGAGATGTTTTGACCCCTGAAATCAAGCCCCCAAGTTCAAAATAGGACCTAATTAGGGTTTTTGATTAAATGATGTATAGGAGGAATAGAATGAAAAGGGCACAATTTAATGAAAGGGCCCAACTTTATGATGTAGGAAATGATAAAATAGGACCTTAGACCTAATTAATTTAATTAATTAAGTGCTAAAGGGGAAATGCAATGCAAGATGCAAAATGCGCCAAGGCGGGTGCTAAACTAGGTGTGAAATTGTACCACCCTAGCAAGTGCGTACAATTTACGACGCTACAATAATATATAATTTATTTTGAATTTGGTCAAGTATATCAAAAGTTATTAAAAAAATGGTAGACATATGTCTGTGAGGACTGACAAGGCAATGATAAAGAAAATTATAGTTTACTATGCTAATGTTGTCCAAAAATTAAATAATTTATATGGTCAGAAAACTAAGAAGATGTGTGAGATTATGGTGGTAATTTTAGAGATACCCACTTCATCATTTGTAAACTTGATGACGATGAAGTCAAGAAATCATGGTGGAGGATGAAAAAACGTGTAAAGGAACAAAAAAGGGGGGGAAAATGGGCTTGCAAGCCTTAGGGTCATTTTCCAACCCTCTTACCAAGCCAAAACCCACACGGGTTTTGAAGAACCAAAAGTACTATTTGTAGTTCTAAATAACCCGTACGGGTTATGAAGAACTAGAAATATTTTTTTTTGTTTCACAAAACCCGTACAGGTTATGAAGAACTAAAAACATGTTTTTTGGTTTCACAAAACCTGTACAGGTTATGGAGACATAATAATGTATGCTTGTAAACTTAGCATTTACTACACATCTTTTAGACATACCTAGATAATATGTGTTTATGTATGTATATATGCATATCTATAGTTATATATACATATATTTATATAGATATATGTATATATGTTTGTATACATGCATGTACCTCTTCTTTTCCCCTCTCTCTCTCTCGTCTTACTTCCCCCATCATTGTCTTTGTCTATTCTGAGCCCTAATTATCTTCCTTGAGTTCTATCTCATCTCTCTCCCCCTCACACTTCTCTATTTTTTTATTCTCTCACCCTTTTCTCCTTTTTGTTCTCTCTCTACCTCATGTCTCTCACCCTCTCCTCCTCCTACTCTCTCTCTCTCTCTCTCTCTCTCTCTCACGCACACACACACACACACACACACACATTATCCTATCCTACTCTCACCCTCTCCCCCTTCTCTCTCTTTCTCTCCCCCTCCCTCTCCATCTCCCCCCTCTCCCTCCCCCTTTCGTTATCTTAAATCTCTCTTTCTCTCCCTCTCTCTCTCCTATACTCTCTCTCTCTCTCTCTCTCCTGCTCCCTCTCTTTATCCTATTCTCCCCATATCCGCCCTCCCTCTCCCTTCCTCTCCCCCTCTCCCCCTCTCCTTTTCCCAATCTCCCTCTCTCTCACTAGTACATTTGGGCCTAATTTCCAATGACTAATTGTCAGATTTGCGACAACCAAATGTTGGACTTCCGACAAACTTTATCGTCGAAAACTCATCGTCGGGCTTCCCGACAATGCCATTTGCGTCGGTCGTTCGACGATGTAATGAACTCATATGACAACGACTATATTTGCACCCCTCACCACAAATATCGGCGGATTTCTGTCGGATGTTATGATTGCTCCTCGACGACCGTCTGACATGGAAGTGACGTCGGATATACAACATCTTTGTCAAACGTTTCATTAGTTGTCATCGGAATTCCGACGGCGAGAGATGATGTGGGTCAAACGACTTTGCCGTCGGTGAATGAAAGGATTGAACAAGTTCTATTTTTAAAAGTTGCATTAAAAATTTATTATTTATTTGATTCAGTGTTATTTGCAAAAAATGATTATCAATGATGTTTCGATTATCAATGATGTTTCCTTTCTCCAAGAATTGTCTAGGATCTTTCTGTCAGATAATATGTAATATCAAATGACTAAATCTTTTCTTTACAAATGCTTATTTTATTTAATTATTATCTGAGCATGAATTAAAATTTATATCTGTACGGAAGCAAAACATACAAGCTTTAGAGTCATGTGCAAGCAAATTTCCTAAAAGAAAGCAAACATGCATTATCTTGAATGATATGGAAACAAGCTCATCAGCTGCCTAGAAGAGAGCAATTGGAGAAAAGCAGAGGAAAGTGTTAAAGGGTGATAAATAGATAGAGAGTATGTAATACAAAAAAACAATGTCTGGAGTGTCTGATGTGATGTCTCTAATTTATGTCCAGAGGGACTAACTAGTTTTGGAGTTCCTGCGAAACCTATTGGGCCACGCTTTGGAGGAAATCAATGTGTTCATGCAAGGAGCACCTTTTTTCTATTATGAGAATGATGCTTTTGCACCGAAGGATATTTGGAAGTCAATATCCAAAAATTTCTATAGTGTGGAACCAGAGTTGGCGGACTCGAAGTAATTGTCAGCTTTCAGAAGACCAAGAGGTTATGTACACAATCTCCCAATAGAAGGGCGATTTCAAGCATTACCTCGCCCCCTCATGACTATTCAAGAAGCACTTCCCCAAACAAAGGACTATTGGCCTTCATGGGATCAAAGAAAAAAATTGAAGCATAGACTCTAGACGATGTGGTGGTGTCCTTCATGAAGAACTCTGCACTATAATTGAAAATTCACAAGGGAAACTGCAAGATAGTGAAGAGAAATACAATCTTGAAAAGTGGGAAGAATGGATCTTGGTTTGGGTGGGGCCAAGTCAGGTGGCTCCTCTAGAGGTTGACGAGATAGAAATCATATTAGGATTTGAAAAAGATCACACTCGTGGAACTTCGTGTGCGAGTGATCGATTGCGGTGTTTGGGTAATGCATTCTAAATAGATACAGTTGCATTCCATCAAGACATTACCCATTTGGAATGCAACTATATCTATTTGGAATGCATTACCCAAACACCGCAATCAATCACTCGCACACGAAGTTCCACGAGTGTGATCTTTTTCAAATCCTAATATGATTTCTATCTCATCAACCTCTAGAGGAGCCACCTGACTTGGCCCCACCCAAACCAAGATCCATTCTTCCCACTTTTCAAGATTGTATTTCTCTTCACTATCTTGCAATTTCCCTCGTGAATTTCAATTATAGTGTAGAGTTCTTCACGAAGGACACCACCACATCGTCTAGAGTCTATGCTTCAATTTTTTTCTTTGATCCCATGGAGGCCAATAGTCCTTTGTCTGAGGAAGTGCTTCCTGAATAGTCATGGGGGGGAGAGGTAATGCTTGAAATCGCCCTTCTATTGGGAGATTGTGTACATAACCTCTTGGTCTTCTGAAAGCTAAAAATTACTTCGAGTCTGCCAACTCTGGTTCCACACTATAGAAATTTTTGGATATTGACTTCCAAATAGCCCTCAATGCAAAATCATCATTCTCATAATAGAAAAAAGGTTCTCCTTGCATGAACACATTTATTTCCTCCAAGCATAGCCCAATAGGTTTGGCAGGAACTCCAAAATCAGTTAGTCCCTCCGGACATAAATTAGAGACGTCACATCAGACACTCCAGACATTGTTTGTTTGTATTGCATACTCTCTATCTATTTATCACCCTTAAACACTTTCTTCTGCCATTCTCCAGTTGCTCTCTTCTAGGCAGTTGATGAGCTTGTTTCCATGTCATTCAAGATAAAGCCTGCTTGCTTTCTTTTAGGAAATTTGCTTGCACATGACTTTTCAGCTTGTATGTTCTACTTCCATATAGATATAAATTTTAATTCACGCTCAGATAATAATTAAATAAAATAAGCATTTGTAAAGAAAATATTTAGTCATTCGATGTTACATATTATCTAACAGAAAGATCCTAGACAATTCTTGGAGAAAGGAAACATCATTGATAATCATTTTTTGCAAATAACACTTAATCAAATAAATTAAAAATGTTTCATGTAATTTTTAAAAGTAGAGCTCGTTCAATGCTTTCATGCACCGACAACAAAGTCGTCTGACCCACACCATTATCCATAATAGAACAAATCAATATAATATGCTATTATAAAGAATATATACAAAAATATGAAAGAACATTAAATTACCATTACAAACCCATAAACCATTAAATAGTGAAAATAGATATAAATTTGTAAATGTCTCCCTATAAACACCACAACCATAACCAAAACAAAAAAAAATCTTACCCGCAAAAACTAAGTAGTTAGTGAGTTGCAAGTCTACAACATCTCTTAGATGATCAAACCATTTCTTAATTTTGTTCTTCTGATTAGTCAATGGATTTAGTTGCATGTACAAGTTTTCTATTCGAAGCCTTCCATTTCCCTATATTTGAGACTTAATAAAATTCTTGTGAGTAGGAAATTGATTCAGGAGTTACGTGTGAAGAATTTGGCAAAGTAAATGATGACAATCAAACTCAAATTTTATCTATCTTGAAAGCCTTTTATCCTGATGGCATTAAATTAAATTTCTTTCTGTATTTTCTGGTGATCTCTTGAGCAGAGGTTGCTTTGCATCGACCTAGGATACATTTAACTTGTGTTGTAGCTATGGAAATATGTATCCTAGGATGATGCAAGGCAACCTCTACTCCACCAATACTAGATAGAAGAGAAAGTACTTTAATTTAAAGCCATCAAGATAAAATGATTTCAAAACATATATTAGGTATAAAAGGAAGCCTACCCTGTCATTTAAAGGGGTTTCCCTATAATTCAAGTGATCTCTTGATTATAAAATCAATTCAATTCCAAGTGAACAGACAATCAAGCATTCATCAAGAATTGAAGGAGAAATCAAGTTAATAAAGATATTTAATAGAGGAGATATTTAATAAAGATATCATCTTTTAAATTAAGAAATGGGCAGGAGATTAAGAATACAAACCTTCCATATTGTACACTTCAAGGTATATTAAAATCAGTTTAAAGTGTATTCATTTAGGGACCTTTCATAAAATATTCTCAACTTACACATCATAAAAGGATCTTAAAATATTCATTGTTTATAATGATAAGAATTTGGTTGTTCCATACACCTTCCTTTACTATTTTAAAAATATCATCGACCAAAATATTGTGCAGCAGTAGTATGGAGTGCATTTCATCTATTTTATGCCTAAATATTTCAGCATACCACTTTCTTTTGAAAGGTGACTGATTGATTGTAGTGTTTGGGTAATGCATTCCAAATAGATCCAGTTGCATACCATTTATCTGTCTTGATTAAAGACTTTTATCCTAATGGCATTAAATTAAAGTTCTTTCTCTATTTTCTAGTGATCTTTGGAGAAGAGGTTGCTTTGCATCAACCTGGGATACATTTAACTTGTGTTGTATCTGCGGAAATATGTATCCTAGGATGATGCAATGCAACTTCTACTCCACCAATACTAGATAGAAGAGAAAGTACTTTAATTTAAAGCCATCAGGATAAAATTCTTTCAAGAAATATATTAGGTATAAAAGGAAGCCTACCCTGTCATTTGAAGGGGTCTACTTACAATTCAAGTGATCTCTTAATTATAAAATCAATTCAAATCCAAGTGAACAGGCAATCAAGCACTGAAGGAGAATTCAAGTTGGTGCAGGTGCATTTGGAAGACCAAAGGACTCAATGAAGCCATTAAAGACTTTTGAAGGTCTTAGGAGTGAAGAGCCAATCAATTATGATGTCTTAAGGGGGCAGCCTTAAACAACACACACTAAGCTTTGACTGCTTAGGTGTGCTGTGGGCCCATTCCTTCCCTTGACGTCCCTTCCCGTCCGTTTCCGTTAAAAAGACAATCATCGTTAGCATTTGAATTCAAACAGTGTTCCTGCGTTTGACTGCATGGACCAAAGCAAATGGCATAAGAAACTCTCATCTACCTCACAGCTGTCATAGAATACCTCCCCGAGGAGATATTCTCATGTCCTTTCCTACTTTATGCTGTCGATGAAATACATAAGTGTCCTCACAATGCAGTCAATGCAACAAATAGATTTCCATTTCAATCAATTTTATTTGCCAACGTACTCTCTACCTATGCCAAAATGGGAGCTTTGGAACAAAGTATGGGCTTCCGTCAAAGCAGAAGGTAAGGGCAATTAATATCAGATGCTTACAATTGGAAATGCTCGGTTTGATATGTTTGGAAAATGTGGAAGTATAGACATGAAAGCGCATGAATTGTTTGGTGAGATGCATCAAAGAAATGCGATCTAATGGAATGCTATGATATTAGGAAAAGGTCCTAATAGAATCCCCAACTAATTAATCTAGAGAAAGATACCACTAAAGAAAGAAATTCAATCCTCACCACTATGGTCTTGAAGGCTTTTAAGACACTTGGATTCCTATTTTGGCCCGCTTTTCCTCGACCCTATGTTAAGATAGCAAACTAGTTTGAGAGAATCTATTGGGTGGGAAATTGTGTATGGTTGCAATTATTTTCATGCATGGAAAGTGATTTAAAGTTTGGACTTGTAGACACATAAAAATTTCCATTAATTTGTCTGCATTTAATTTTAAATTTCTTCGAACATCGAGCGAGTACTTATTATTAAATTATTATTTCTCAACAATTCATTATTCATAATTCCCATCTTTCATTATATTATTATTAATATCATACCATTTATCCATTAAATTTATTAAATAAAACATTATATCATGCATACACCTTCATGCATACACCTTCATACATTCACATTATACACATTTCTTTATTTATTTAATAAAACCCTTAAATATCCCCTCCTACCACTTACCATTTCCCATTTACCACTCATCTTGTATTATCCCACATTCATCCCACAACATGAACTCGCCGGGAGAAATTCTATTTAAACAAGCCCCTCTCTCTTATTTGGATATCTCATCTTTATGCGTCGAACTTATGTCAGTTTGCATTCTTCACCATCTTTGCAATTTGAGCACTCATCCACAACTTTTGCATTCAAATTTCATTGCTTGCATCTTTTGAGATCTTTCATGCATTCTTGCATTTCATTTTCTTGATCAATCACACATCTTTATTTTAAAATTCTCTCCATTCACCATAGCCTCTTGTGCACAATGCTTTGAGAGCAAAATCTTAAAAATACAAGACCTTGGTTGATAGGAGAGCAATGGAGGCAAATTCCTGTTAATGCATGTGTGTTTCTTTGTTTATTTTGGCTTTGCATGTGTGTGTTTTGCAGGTACTTCATTGTTGGATGTTGGAAGAAGTTAAATCCATGATTTAGTTTCCCATTTCCTCCATCTACAATTGGCACGCCCGGTGGGACTCTCCTTTGTCCTTTTGTTGATCAGATTTCTGTTTTCATTTGCAGGTTGCCATCGTGGCATTTGGGGTACTGGTTCTTTCAGGCTTTTAGTTACAGTTCATTAAATCATTAAGGATTTCCTGTCTATGCCCCCACGTTTTCAGTAGATAAACACATTTATCAGCAGACAAACATATTTTCAGCAGATTGATATGTTGGTATCTACATATTATACGATGCATTTTTTTTTACCAGATTAATACATTTGGTGGCAGGTCTGATATGATACGTCTTTCTGTTAAAACACATTGAAGGCTCATTAACAAATATACATTGCAAGTTTCAAATGTTTTTAACATTTCTATCTCCCACGTTTTGCACACTTTGACTTGTTTATTACTCACATTTCCCTGCCCATGTTGCTGCATTTTCTGTATTTGCTTAAAAATTTCTAAAGAAAACAAAAACTGTTTACAGTCATTCTATTCACTGTGCATGCATGCCTGCCATTGTTTTAACAAACAGCTCACTATCCTGTCAATACAGGCATACCTTGCATCTAAATATGGTTAAACAATGCGCTATTTACAGAGCTTTTGCATTTAAAACTTCATAAAATGCTCGAAAGAAAGTTTGTTTGTGCATTCTCTGCAACGTGCCTTGTCCAGGGTTCCACATTTTTCTACTATTACAAAGTTTGCCAAAAATAAATAAATAATAAAAAAAAAAAGAATAGTAGCCCCCACGTCTGGTAATAATTGTCATTTGTTCCAATGTTATCATGTTTGCAGCTCACGTTATGGCTTTGGATTCCCATGTGACTTTTTTGTGCCACAGTTTCTATGCATGTGTAGAGAGCATTTAATTTTCAGTTTCTATGCATGTCTGGAGAGCATTTAATTTTTATAACAGCCCATTATTCACGTGCCCTTTTTTTTACCTCAAGTAGCTTGTGAGCTTAGCTTAGAAGTTAGTTTTAATTTTGGAGTCTAGATTTTTCAGTTTTAGTTTTCAGATTTTAATTTTGTTTTATTTATTTTTAGATTTAGTTTTAATTTCATTGGTTTTTAGTTTATTTTAAATATTTTTTTTGTTAATGTAGATTTAATTAGTTAGTTTCATTTTAATTAGTTTTAATTTGTTAGTTAGATTAGATTTTTAATTTTTTAATTAGAATTAGATTTTTAAATTGTTAGTTAGTTTAGATTTTTATTTTGTTAAGTAGATTAAATTTAAATTTTTTTTGTTAATTAGACTAATGTTTATTTTTGTGTTAGTGTGTTTTGATCTCTTTTTGTGAACTAATCTTTGTTGTTTTGTGTGCTTGTGTAGGTTCTCTCTTGTAACATCTAATCTCGTGCGTTGAAGATCATATCTTGAAACTACTAACATTGTTTGATGCAGGCCGCATGTCAAAGAAATGGAGATTGTCTAATTTTTTAGATTAGATCACATTTCGAATTGGTGCTTTAAAATTAACCAGTGTCTTTCGTGTTTTGAGCATTAGGCTCTTTTGTGTTTACCTTTTAGAGGGCCTGCCTCCCGAGAAGCCCTTAAGGCTCGGTGAGAGGGAACGACCCAAGTGGTAATGGGCTAAAGCCAAGCTCTTCCGAACCACTATAAATAAATGTGTTTGTGATGAAAGTTGCAAGCAACGAGTGCTGATTAGTTCATACCGACGGTATGTCTCCCCATAAACCCTATAGAGCGCAACCTCTATAGGCTGGGAGCCTTCCTTAATGGAGCGTACGCCGCCGCATGTATGGCCACTCGAACGGATGCCCTTACTAGACACCATTTGTGTTAGAAGCCAAAAACCTTCTAGTTGTTGACGCAGGAGGTCGGACCTCTGAAGCGGCTCACATTCTTACGGTTCTTAGTAGAGATACAAAGTTCGCCACGGGGAGTTTTCGTGGGGACTGATGCTTGGCTGCCCCGAAGAAGTGAGTGCCGAGGGTGGAGCCAGTGGGGTCAAGCATCTAAGTATCCGCTCTGAATTGCGTAGCTCGGGGTAACTCCCCAAGTGAGATTCAACAACTATTGTCCTAGCCAGCCTTAGGAATTGTGCTTGAATGTGTTTTTATTGCAAAATCAAACAAACACTATGTCTGCCATGTTTTCTGAATGTGTGCACAAACAAACAAGAACATTTCACAATCAACACCACACTTGAAATTGAAACACTTTACAAAAACCTTGGTCTAAGCTTTGAAGTATCCATCCACATTGTAAAACAACATTGTCCTTGAAACGTTGAACTTGTGTTCTCAAAAACAATCATTTCAAATCTCTTGAGACATCACTTTTGGAGTTTTGATCTTTTAGGTCCTCATATAGTCACATCATTCTAGCTTTCCATACCCTCTTCGATCCTTGCATAGTCTTCACCTAGTCGCACCTTTCATCCTTGCATATCTTATTTAATCATACCTAGTCTTTGCATATCCCCCCTAGATCAAACCCATGCATAATCCCCTTAGATCATACCCATAATCTTTGCATAGTCTTCCATCATTCCTTTAGGACATAAACTTAAACCTTGTGCAAGTTCCTTAGGTCATTTCATCATTGGTCCTAGCATTTCATTATTATTTGCATACCAAAATCCAAAAAAAATCAAAACTCCAAAAAAAAAAACCAAAAACGTTGCTTGCACTTAGGATTTCTCATCTTAGGTCTGACATCAACTTTTGATCATCAATCCCTCTTATCAATTGAGATGCATATCATAGCACAACTCAAACCTCACATTGCAAATATTTTAAGGCCTAGAGTATCCTTAGTCCTTGAATCAAACATCCTCATATCTCATTTAGGGTTTAGTTGCACATCACTTTCCTATCATATAGATCGCATTTTGCATCAATCCTTTAGCACATTCCCATCTCAATCATGTCACATAGATTACATTTTTACATTGATCTTTATCACATCCCAATCTCACTCATATCATATAGTTTCCCCCTTTGCACTTTAGGGTTTGCGTCATACCTAGAGTCTCATACATTGTCCTAGGTCAAAGATCAAAACTATCATAAATATCCATGGCTACTTTGGCCCAACAAATTCAAGATCTCAAGAGAGAAATATATGACATTCAAGTTCAACAAAATGAATCAATGACCCCTTTTGAGAAACAAATTCATGATATCAACAGTGACAAACTTCAAGGAATGCTAAAACGATTATATAAGGTGGAACAACAAATAATTGAAAATCAAAAGCCAAATCTCAAGAAAGATCACATGAATTCTTCACTAAGACAACAAGACATTTGTTCTAAGTATTCCCTAGATAGACAATTTACACCATTGGGGCAATCTATTGAGTCAGCTTTGAAAGAGCTTCTTGAGCACAATCTTATCATACTGCCTAACAAGACTACATGGGGATGTGAATTTTTGAGCAGTTATTGTGAATATCATAGACATAACAAACATAAGACTTCAGATTGCATGGAACTAAAACATAAGATTCAAGACCTCCTTGATAATGATATCATTGAAATTGAAGATCCTAATGACTCATCTACAGAGGAACAATGCACTACTCCCAAGCATGATCAAAATAATACACCTATGTCTAGCAAGGCTCCATATGTGGCCTCCATCTCTTCCACGATGCCTTCATCTCCTAAAACTTCTCAGCAACAATCCATACCATCTCCTTCAAACAATGGACCTAATGGTGAAACTTCCCATATTGATCCTCAAGGGCTATCAAGTGTACAAATCCAAGCTAATCCATTCTTTTATACAAATCCTTTATACAATTCAGATATCTTAGATCCTATACCATCATGCACTTCGATTCCAATCGTACCCACTCTAGAAGGCCCCATCCAAAATGCTTCCCCATCATGCAAAAACAAGAACACCTTCCAAGAATCCCTGATGCATATAGCAAACACTACCCCTTCCTTAGAAGTGGCTTCATGTCAAGAGGATAATTTGAAAAATGAAGAAATGAGTTCTATCATAAATCAAGATCAAGACACCAAAACTCTCCAATCCCATCCAATGGTTGAAAAAGATCCTACCTCCCTAGAATCCCATGATGATCCCCTTGTACCTTTCTATTTCTTCCAAGATGATCCCCTTCCATCTCAAGAGAGAAGCATCCTTCCAAATCCTATTCCTAATCCACTTCCTAAGCAAGATCATGATATCTCTTCCACCTTTTCAAATGGTCCTACTCAAAATGAAGTGTCAAACACCCTTCCTACTCTATCCAATAGTCCTCTTCCATGTCAAGATCAAAGTATTCCTTTATTCCCTTGTCATAATTCTCCATGTTTGCCTCAAGATTCCATCATGCCCATAAAGCCCTCTCATGATCCTATCATTCCCTACATTCCACCTCCACCTCAAAATGTACTTGCCTCTAGCATCAAAAGTAAGAAGAAACTCTTTGTTAAAAATATCTTCCAAAGCATACATTATCAAAGAAAAGGGTTAGACATTTAGGAACATGGTATATTAGAACCCCCTGGCTACATTGCTCACTCCCAAGATGTCGACATCCTTCATAAATCCTATATTTCTCCCATTAACTACAAATATACACCTTCCCCTTCACCCCTTCCATCTATTTTAGGTCCCTATATCCTTCCATCCCTTATGCAGGATCAACAAAGGCACACATCTTCGAGCATCTTCCATCCATCCAAAATACCTTCATATCATTCCTATCCATCTACACATTTTTTTCCTTCTCCAAGCAATTTTGATGCCAAGCATACAAGTCACAAGTCAAACAATCCACATGCATTTAAGGATCAACATGTCCCATCTAATCGACATGTAAAAACAAATAAAAATGCAATCCAAAAAGAAAAAGAGATATACAAAAGGCCACAAAGGCCCATTGAGAAAAAGAAAGAAATTTCAAAAACCATATGGGTTCCTAAGGTGCTTGTAGAAGCAATGCATTCCAAGGGACTACAAAAGAAAGAAATTTCCAAAAGGCCACAAAGGCCCATAAAGAACGAAGAAAAGTCAAAATGTGTATGGCTTCCCAAGTCTTATATCAAGGAAATGCATTCTAAAGTATCACAAAAAATGAAAAATCAAGAACCATGTGGATTCCCAAGTCACTCGTACAGGACTTGCACACTAAAGAAAAATCAAAATTGGCATTCAAGTTTGCTACCCCAGCTTCTCCCACATCCACTATCCTAAAACCTATTTCGCCTCCTACATCCATTTTGGCTCCTTGTGTCCTAAAATCCACCTCAACCTTTCCATCAAAATCACAAACTCCAAAATCCACTACTCCTCCACTAGCCCACCACCCCTCAAGGTGCGTGCCAATGTTGATCTTGCTAGCATTTTCGTCCAGCCATGCACAATTCTTCCAACATCCCATCCATTATCTAAAAATTATGTTCTATCCTTCCATCCCTCTTATCCAATCCTTTGCATAAGTCCTTATGACCTTTTTGTCTTATCATCCATTTCATCTCCCTTTACCATCACCCTATCAACATCTTTGAGCATACCTTCAATAGCCATGGATCATTATAGAACATCTTTCAGGGATATTATCTAGAGAACAACTTGATTCCTGAGTCATATCTCCTATCAAGTATCCATCATCTTCCAATAGTTCGAAAAAAGTCAAAAACATGAAAGAAAGAAGTCAAAATCAGAAAAAAAAAAAATGAAAAATAAGAAAAAAAAAAAAAAGTCAAAAAAAAAAAAAAGTAAAGAGAAAAAATAAAATCGTCCATTGGTGAAAACCTGGCAAATAGGCACCTTAGGCAAGTACCATGATGAAAACCTGGCAAACAGGCATCATGTGTAATTCATTATTTTCTTGCACTAATTCACTGGGGGCAAGTTCCATCCGTGTGTGTCCATTTATTATCCCCCATCCTCCATTATCCCTCATTCACTCTATATCCATCCATATCCCTTTTTCCACCTTTGATCTTGACAAGGTTAAGGATCTTTACAAGCTTTTGTGTGTCCTATCTATTGCACTTGATCCACAGCCTTAAGCTCATATCCATTATTTTGTCAATTGCTTACTTCCATCCATCATTACCCCCTTTTGATCTTGCTTATCATATCTGCCTCCTAGCCAAATCTATCCCTTGATCTTGATCTGAACTAAGGACATAAAATGTAACAAACCTCTTGGCATGGTCATTTCTTTGGACCATATGACATTAGTTACACCATACCCTTTCTTTATATTGCTATATCTGGTCCTTGAGCTTGGATTAACATGCTACCTTATTCTGAGATAGTCCTTGACAATCACATAAGCTTTCTCCATCATTTGCTTATCCATTCATGTCCTATTCATTCATTCATCCACTCAAAATCCCTTTTACCTTGCTA
This sequence comes from Cryptomeria japonica, assembly GCF_030272615.1. Taxonomy (NCBI): domain Eukaryota; kingdom Viridiplantae; phylum Streptophyta; class Pinopsida; order Cupressales; family Cupressaceae; genus Cryptomeria; species Cryptomeria japonica. The sequence continues at coordinate 61,200,321 of NC_081411.1, read as the reverse complement.
GACACAAGGGGCAAACATGAAAAAATCTTAAAAATCATAAAATGTCCTAAAAAAATCATTAAACATCATAAAATGTCCTAAAAAAATCTTAAAAATCATAAAATGTCCTGAAAAAATCTTAAAAATCATAAAATGTCCTGAAAAAATCTTAAAAATCATAAAATGTCCTGAAAAAATCTTAAAAATCATAAAATGTCCTGAAAAAATCATTAAAAATCATTAAATGTCCTGAAAAAATCTTAAAAATCATAAAATGTCCTGAAAAAATCTTAAAAATCATTAAATGTCCTGAAAAAATCATTAAAAATCATAAAATGTCCTGAAAAAATCTTAAAAATCATAAAATGTCCTGAAAAAATCATTAAAAATCATAAAAATCTCCTGACAAAATCATTAAAAATCATAAAATCTCCTGAAAAAACCCTAAAAAACAAAAACATTCATAAAACCCTAAAAATCATAAAACTTCAAAAACATGCAATAAACATTGCGATGACACAAATACTTCAGACAAGCATGGAACTTTGGAACTTCAACGGACTCATGACAGGATGAGACTTAAATTGAGCAAATAGGACAACATCTGATCAACTTATACACCCGAACCCATCAACTGTGAACAAAAAAATCATTCAACGTGAAATATATTGTGTGCTTATTTTCTTTTTTTTTGTTTCTTATTTTCCTTTTTGGTGACATGTCTTTTAGCTTTTCCGGGATGTCTCTGACTAGAGATTTTATCTCCAGGATGTCTTTGACTAGAAAGGCAAGGATGAGGCATGTTCACTTGTTTGCTGCTTGTGGGATGTTCCTTAGGAATATAACGACACGTCTTAGGACATGATCACTTAAGATCATTGAGGACATATTGGTCTAATACACACTAAGGCATTCCTTTACTGTTTGCTATGTTTTCTTTCTCGCAATTGGTGTGACTGATTCATTTGGATCTAATTGATATCCAAATATTTTTTTTGCCTTTTGCAATAATAAGCTCGATGATGATACAAGCACTTAAAAAAGCACAAGAATTCTCATCGCTTTCATATCCTCTTTCTCATCATTCTTCATAATCATCACTTTTCTCTTCTCATCCTCCTTCTCATTTATCTTTTTCATCATTTCTTTCATCATCTTCTTCCTTCTTCTTATTGCAGCAAGGTCAATTAAACACTTTATCCTACTGATGCATGTCTTTGAATCTTTCATCTCTTTTTCAACCAACGTGCTTCGTGTAATCTCAATGCCCTTGGAGTCAATCAATCAATCAATCAATCATTGGATCACCTTATCTTGCGCTAGCATCAATCCCTATCAGCTTAATAAGTTCAATTAGCTTAATCAGCTTATCAACCTGGCTATACTGTTCATTTCCATCAATTGTTCAGTTACGCCTCATCAACTGTGCATTTCCATCAAATGTACATCTCAATCTAATTACTTGCGCAATATCAATCATCCAATCTTCTCTCCCATGATCTATCGAGAGATCAATCCCCATCATTCTGTTTGATCAATCTCTCGAGGGGGCATAACCAATCAATCATCATTCTTACCAAGACACCTCTGGGGCATATATCAGTTGATCATTTTCTTTGAAACAACGCGACACGCTGCATTGTCTCAAAGAGGGGCAAAATGTAGACACATAAAAATTTCCATTAATTTGTCTGCATTTAATTTTAAATTTCTCCAAACATCGAGCGAGTACTTATTATTAAATTATTATTTCTCAATAATTCATTATTCATAATTCCCATCTTTCATTATATTATTATTAATATCATACCATTTATCCATTAAATTTATTAAATAAAACATTATATCATGCATACACCTTCATGCATACACCTTCATACATTCACATTATACACATTTCTTTATTTATTTAATAAGACCCTTAAATATCCCCTCCTACCACTTACCATTTCCCATTTACCACTCATCTTGTATTATCCCACATTCATCCCACAACATGAACTCGCCGGGAGAAATTCTATTTAAACAAGCCCCTCTCTCTTATTTGGATATCTCATCTTTATGCGTCGAACTTATGTCAGTTTACATTCTTCACCATCTTTGCAATTTGAGCACTCATCCACAACTTTTGCATTCAAATTTCATTGCTTGCATCTTTTGAGATCTTTCATGCATTCTTGCATTTCATTTTCTTGATCAATCACACATCTTTATTTTAAAATTCTCTCCATTCACCATAGCCTCTTGTGCACAATGCTTTGAGAGCAAAATCTTAAAAATACAAGACCTTGGTTGATAGGAGAGCAATGGAGGCGAATTCCTGTTAATGCATGTGTGTTTCTTTGTTTATTTTGGCTTTGCATGTGTGTGTTTTGTAGGTACTTCATTGTTGGATGTTGGAAGAAGTTAAATCCATGATTTAGTTTCCCATTTCCTCCATCTACAGGACCAATAGAGGATAAGTATTTCTTGAACCTTCGAGGACATGTGTAGAGCACCGCATGGATGTTTCTCCATTATTGAACTCTTTGAATATGTAAGTAAATTATTTTTGGTTGATGACACAATAAGTGTGGTATTTGTCTTTTCAATATGTTGTGGATAATATTAATCAAATATGGAATTTTTTTGATGCTATATACACTATGTTTTGGATTGAATATAGGTAAGCAAAGAGGTAATGGAAGAATAAAAGAGGTACAAAAAGGAAGAAGAGTGAAATAGGTGGTTTGGGATGGAGGTTACAAGTATATATGATAATTCGTATGGATAATTTGTTGTCTATAAAGAGGCAAATAAGCTATCACAACTTCAACATGAATGAATGCCTCATCTACAAAAGCAAAAGGTACCTCTAATGGTTTCAAAATTTGTCAAAATAGTTGTGATATACCAAATAATCAAGTGGAATATCCTTTAGGTAACTAATATTATCTTTGAACTATTTATTTTGATTTTCATCTTATATGGACCTAATTGCCCCACCTTTAGGAGATAATTATAGGAGATAATTTATTACATTTAAAAGTCCATCATAAATAAATAAATTATACATTCTATGTGAATGTTTACTATCAAAAATTGATTTTAATTCATTTATCTACATTAATACACTCTTTATTTATTAGTTCTAGGAATGGAGCACTCACATGGGCAAACAAAATGCTAGGTTTGAGAAAAATAGTTAAGAGATTGGATATATTTTTCTATATTTTCCAAATGGCTTGAGTATAATGATAATATAATTTTTAAAATAGGTTTATATCACTTTCCTTTGAATTGGTCATGGAAGATCATCTAAACCCCGAATGCACCTTCATCTTTAAAAACATGTAGTTTAAGGTCAATCATTCATATCTATCTTATCAAACATTAGAGGAGTGAGCTTCTAAAAGTAAGAAGTACCAAGATGCGTGGTTTAGTAAAAATTTTGTAGTCCTAAATCACTCAAAATCATAACCAAGGTTTTTGCATTGCATATCTATCATTTATTTCAATTTATTATTAAACCAAAGAAAATAGGATTCATTAAAATCCATAATTCCCTTAAAAATATTATTCATATCTAAGAAGGCATGGAGTGGGATGAGTATTCATAGAAATAACCCTTTATCCTTTCCATGGGCATTTCCCTTGGTTTTAGTCCCATTTTTTCTTTATTTTATTCAAAACAAAATTTATAGATGCCTCTACTTGTCTCACCATTCATTAATTGTTTGGGATTTTCATTCCATTCACCAAGGTTGGCATTTATTCTAAGACTCCGTGTCATGGCCAAGCTAAATGATTTGACTCTAGTTTCTCTCCAATCTAGTTGTCTAGTAGCATGTGAAATCTATCTCTTCCTAATTATTATTCTCTCCATCTTGTTAATGACCATTTCATTAATGAATCCTTCCTCATAATTTTGGACAAGTGAGACAATGTTAGCTCAAGGAATCTTTTCAATCCTCTTTCAAGATTCTTTCCCAAGTAATAATCTTGCATATTGGAAAATAAGTTACGCTTCTATTTTTCCAAGCTAATCTTCCTTATAATGTTTAGATTTACTCTAAAGTGCTCATTGTGACTCATGTTTACTACTCTTCCTATTAGTCTCATTCCAATATCTCCTACAAAAATATGGAATGATTACATTTATATTTTATTTGTGTCTGCTAAATATCCACAAAATTTGGAACAATAATACAATTTTTAAATAATATTTAATTGTAAAAGAAAGGATTAAAATGGAACTAAACACTCTAAATAAATTAATCAGGGTTAAAGGGATAAACTAGGATCAATTCATGAAGGCAAGATCTGTTATCTCAAAATTAATAGATTCATGCAAGAAAAGAAATATTAAATCTAGAGATAAAATTCTTGAAAAATTTAGCTAGCTAAAAGTGAAAGAATGTTGTCAAGCTCTCATTTTCGCACAGACTGGAAGAATGCTGGCAAAGGTTGTAGAGGGTAAAGGTTGCTGGCGTTGTAGGGTCCGTCTTTATACCCACCGATCAGATTTCGTTGGAATTTTGTAAATCCATTTCAACAAACATTGTTTGTGCATATCCTGCAATCATAGCATTTCATTAGACCACATTTCTTTGAGGCATTTGACCAAACAGTTCATTTCTTAATTATAAAATCAATTCAATTCCAAGTGAACAGGCAATCAAGCATTCATCAAGAATTGAAGGAGAAATCACTATTGAACTTACCCCTGTCTCATAGAACCCTATGTTGGCTAGGCCCCACAATAATTAGAAGATCCTAATTACTACTGTCCTAAACCTTGCATTGACTATCACAATTTCATAGTGAGTTGAGTTAATTAGTCGATTAGTGAGATTGGGAAAGAGTTTGGTATTGAGTTAGGTGTTGGTGGAAGGTTTAAGGAGGTACACTATCATCATAATTAATGTTAGAGAGTGTTGTGTGAAGAAGAATGGCCACGAAAGGAGTGACTGTCCTCGCTAAGTGCTTAAGACTATCACAAAAAGTGAGTGTTGGAGAAGTGAATCTTCCTTTGAACTTTGTGTGTTTGGGAGGGTAAAGACCCATGGTGGTATATGTTGAGTGGTTGGGAGGGTAAAGACCCACATATCAACTATCTACTTTGACATCCTAGGATGGTGTCCACCTACTCTAAAACCTTGTGGGCACTCTCTGTCTAATACTAACATATACATAACATGTGCCTCTCATATAACCCTATGTTGGCTAGGCCCTACCATAATTAGAAGATCCTAATTACTAAAAACACTATATTCTCCCCTAAAAGGTTGTTGAGTCATAGAAGGCCTAGCCTAATAGCCCTATAGTCTCTCATACCTAAGATGAGAGACTTTGCCATAGCTGGTTACAAACTTCTCTCATGCCTCTTGTGTCCTCCCATGTACCTCCTTTTCCATAAGAGACTTTTCCATAGCAACCCTAAAGTCATTTGGATTGGCCATGTGTAGGAAAACTAAAATTTTGGGCTTTCCACCCCCAATGAAATAATTGACAAGTAACTTGTCTTGAATGTAATATAAAAACTACAAGAACTCCAAAAACTAACTCTCATGTTGAGCCACTATGAAACCTTATTATGTAAATTGTGAAACTCATCTATGCATCTCTGTCAAAAACATTTTGAAATAGAACACACTTTGAAGCACTCCAAAATGGTATCTGGAGAGGGTTTCCAATGTGAGTTGGTGCATTTTATCCTCCCAGTACCACAAGGTGGAATCAAGTCCTCTCAAAAATTGCATTGAAAATTATGCCTTTAAGTTGCTCACATATAGATGCAACCCAAAGCATAAGTCCAAGCTAACTAACCAAGACTTAACCTCAACCCCATTTGTGGATCTTAAAAATGTAGAGGATTGGAGATGAAGCAACTCTCGAATATGATCCTTTGGCTCATGATATGTGCTTGCTATAGTCTATACCTCTTGTATTTATGCATGATGAGGCTAGGTAATGTGTATTCATCAATATTCTATCTCCTCTATGTGTATTTCCCAAATTCAAGGCGAACTCCTAATAAGCTCCCAAAATGCAAGTATATGCTCCTCTACTACAAGTGGATCCTCGTGGCTTGTAAGATTTGAGGTCCATACTCGGGCTACTCATCTTGGTGAAAACTCTCAAAGTGATATGACCCTTCCTTCCATTTCCTACACCCTATTTTCTAACCCACACCTCATAACCTTTACCTCACTTCCTATCATTATTACCTTCCATCTACCTTTCATATCCCCTATCTTAACCTCCTCCACTTTCCTACATCCTATCCTAAACCTTAACCTCTTACTCACTTACTTTTACTTCACCTACCTAACCCCATTCCATCCTTCACATCCTTAATTTATCTCCCCCCATTCACTTTCCTACCTTCCAAACCCCTAACATATCCTAACTTACTCTTTCACCATTACATCCTTCATCACTTACCTCCCTATCTTATCATCTTTCACCATTTTATACCACCTTCCTAACGGTACACTTATGCTCCCTTCCAAAACACCGACAAAAAATAGCACTCAATCACTACACAGTGCTCTCATGGTTCTACAGTAGGGATATCACCTCAATTTGTACATATTCACCTCAATTTGAGTAGTAGCAGATATTGGAGCATAGAGCAGTGAAGGACAACTATAGTAGTACTTGCCCACAGATCACAAGATGGATCTATCACCGAGGTTGCTTTCTTTGTTGCCTCTGCCGGACGAAGGGAAGTAGTGAGGAACAACTAACACCTCTCCTTGTAGGGTTCCCCGTTCCAGATGGAGGCTCACCTTCATTGCTTCAGATTTCAGGATAACCTTCATTCAATGTGTAGTGTAGGTTAGGGTCATTGATTTCGGTCACTTCACCAGTCATGTCTAAGAGAAAAATGATCAATTGATCGATGGTTTATTAGCTAAATGGACGTTGGTCGCTTCTACAGTCATGTCAGCGAGAACAATGATAAATGGAGAGAGGGGTTATGTTGGGGCCCCTACTATTGTATGCCCCTACTATTCTATGGTGGAAGAAGATCTATTCCATCTGATTTTTTTTCTGGATGGAGGATAGATCCATAGTTGTTACGCTCCATCTCGGGGAAGAGGGATTGAAGCCGGTCCAAAGGATGGAGGTAGTTCACCCCTGATTGAGCAAGTTAGGTTCTGGACAGTTCAGTTGAAGGGAGAGAGGCTCTGAGGGAACCCTAACAAAACACAAAAATAAAATCATAACAAAATTCCTAACAAAATTCCTAACAAAACACAAAAACAAATAAAAAACATAACAAAATTCCTACCATGAAGCTGCAGGAAAGTTTCTCATCGCCTGGTATCCTAGTACAGCTGCTCTTGCAGCACCACTTCATTCCACAACTGGTTCCCTGCAGAGGCAGGATTTTGTAATGGTAGAGGTGGGAGGAAGAGGCGGGACGAAGTAATGGTAGAGGTCGACAAACGAAGACATGGGATTTATGAAATGACTTGGTCTTTTTGTTTTTTTGAAGTAATGCACGCGGTCGTCAGAATTTCGACGAACGTAGACACTTTTTCTAAAAAAACCAAAATGTCATTGCCAATTCCTTCTTCGTCGAAACCAAATGTTGCATTTTCATCGGAATTCTGACGAAATCGGGCATTTTTTCAAAAAAAAGTCAAATTTGATCACAGTATACCTTCTTCGTCAGAAACCTCCATCGGAAACCTTCGTTAGAATTTTAGGCCAAATGTATAGTGTCTCCCTCTCGCTTCCTCTCTCCCTCTCCCCCTCTTCTTTTCCCAATCTCCCTCTCTCTCCCTCTCCCCCTCTCCTTTCCCCAATCTCCCTCTCTCCCTCCCCCTCTCCTTCTCTCCCTCTCTCCCTCTCCTTTTCCCAATCTCCCTCTCTCTCTCCCTCTCTCTCTCCCCCTCTTCTTTTCCCAATCTCCCTCTCCCTCTCCCTCCTTGACCTCCCTCTCTCCCTCTCCCCATCTCCTTTTCCCAATCTCCCTCTCTCTCCCTCTCCCCCTCTCCTTTCCCCAATCTCCCTCTCTCCCTCCCCCTCTCCTTCCTTCCCTCTCTCCCTCTCCTTTTCCCAATCTCCCTCTCTCTCCCTATCTCTCTCTCTCTCTCCCCCTCTCCTTCTCTCCTTCTCTCCCTCTCCCCCTCTCCTTTCCCAAATCTCTCTTTTTCCCAATGTCCCTCTCTCTCCCTCTCCCTCCCCCTCTCCTTTTACCAATTTCGCTCTCTCCCTCTCCCTCTCTCCCTCCCCCTCTCCTTCTCTCCCTCTCTCCCTCTCTCGCTCTCCCCCTCTCCTTTTCCCAATCTCCCTCTCTCTCCCTCTCCCCCTCTCCTTTCCCCAATCTCCCTCTCTCCCTCCCCCTCTCCTTCTCTCCCTCTCTCCCTCTCCTTTTCCCAATCTCCCTCTCTCTCCCTCTCCCTCTCCCTTCCTCTCTCCCTCCCCCTCTCCTTCTCTCCCTCCCTCTCTTCATCTCCCCCTCTCCTTTTCCCAATCTCTCTTTCTCTCCCTCTCCCCCTCTGCTTTCCCCAATCTCCCTCTCTCTCCCTCTCCCTCTCCCTCTCCCCCTCTCATTTTCCCAATCTCACTCTCTCCCTCTCCCTCTCTCCCTCTCCCCCTCTCCTTTCCCCAATCTCCCTCTCTCCCTCCCCCTCTCCTTCTCTCCCTCTCCCCCTCTCCTTTCCCTAATCTCTCCTTTTCCCAATCTCCCTATCTCTCCCTCTCCCTCCCCCTCTCCTTTTCCCAATCTCGCTCTCTCCCTCTCCCTCTCTCCCTCCCCCTCTCCTTCTCTCCCTCTCTCCCTCTCCCCCTCTCCTTTTCCTAGTTATACATAGCCCATACAGGTAGAACTAAGGCCAAAACTTCTAGTTCTACATAACTCGTACGGGTTATGAGAAATTGTGAATGTTGACATATAAGGTTTCCATAACCCGTATGGGTTATGGGAAAATCTTTATATATTTTAGTCCCAACAGCCTAAAAAACAACATTGCAAGTTGTTTGAAGGCCCCACTACTTTTGCACATGATTTTCTGGGACAGTAACAGTCAGGTTTTCATATTCTTTTGTCACTTTTGCTTTGGAATGATTGATTTTTAAGTTATTTTATAATTGTTACTCTAGATAATAACAAAATCATGATCATTTGTTGTTTTTTTGCTTTGATTATGATTTATTTGTCTTGTATTTTGGTTTTTTTTGAATTTATTTTATTATTGTTACTTTAGATTATAACAAAATGATGATCATTTGTTATTTTTTTGCTATTTGATTGTAGATTGTCATCATGATGTTATGTGTAGGACAATGGGAAAGAATAAGAGAGGAACAAATGAACAAAGAGAGGCATCAAAGGAAAGACAAAGGGAGCATATGAAGAGATTATGTGAAGGTACGTCTTCTAATATACCTAATGAAAGTGATGAACATTCAAAAATTGAAATTGATATGATTAATGCACCAAATCAAAATGATCAACATACACCAATTCAAATACATATGATGAATGCACCTAATGAATGCAATGAACATAGACCATTTGAAAATGATTCGGTGAATGCACATGTTAATGAAATTGAAAAATATTTACCATTTGAATTTGATGTGATCAATACACATAATGCACCTAATGAAAATGAAGAGCATGCACCAATCTTAACACCTCTTAGAATAATTTGTAGAAAACCAAAGTTCCTAATAGATATTGATGAAAATATTGTGAAGCCAATACATGATAAAATTTCTGAAAGAAGTTGTAGAAGAACGGTTAGAAGAATTTGGAATAACTATTTTGAAAACTTAAATCAAAGTGGAAGATGCCAATTAATTGTTGAAATGATTAAAAATCTGAAATTTAGAGAGACGATGGAAATTTTGGGGTTAAAAACATCCGAAAATAATAGTGAAAGAACCATTGTGAGAAATCTTTTTGATGTATACCAAGCCATTGGTTCAAAATTACACACTAAAGATGCTAATGTTACTCGTCGTGTCCTCACATCAACCATAATGGGAAAGGAAATGAAAAAATCTTGTTTAATAAGCAAAACAAGCAAGTCATTATTAAGGATAAGTAGAACCACATTACACTATGCCTTAGAGACGTGAGAGAAAATCGAGGATCCTAACAATAATTTTCTTTGGGCATTCTCCGGTAGACTCCCACGCAAGGACAAGGTTTTTGTTGATGCACTAAGAACGTTAATTGAGAGATTTTGGCATGACAACATAAGGGTTTCACCCAACCAAAGAGATGTTGTTAGAAGGCGAATTGGAATTAGTAATCGTGAGCCACATCCAAAACACTATTTAGATACAACTCAAACACAATTTTATGAAAGGTTTCTTCAAAGCTTTCCTTAGACTAAAATTAGTCAAAGATTTTTTGAGATGACAAAACCATTTTATGTTAAGATTAATCATGCACGTACTACATGTTGTAGGGTCCATGTTGAATTTTCCATGCATTATGATATTTATTGCTATATCTGTTGTACTTTGCACACTAACAATGTTTTGCAGGAATGTGGTCTACAAGCACTTCCTAAGTCACTGAGAGAATTTATTTCAAGTGTACTATGTAGATGATATGACAGGTGCATTTATTATAAGATGATGTGTTTGAGAGGTCATTGTCCTACATGTGGTGGTTTGCAACAGTTGCATAGATGCCTACATCTGGATAGCACACATGAAATTGGTAAGGAACTAGTTTCTATTGGAAAATATAAGTTAGTAACATATGGTGTTAAAGATGGAAAATAATTAAAGAGGTGTGAGTTAGTAAAAAGGGATATATGCGTAGCCGATTTTATGAAGATGTTTCAAGAGAAACTAGTAAATGAGTACATAGGTCACACACATAGAGCTAGACGGTTAGATGAGCAATTCAAGTTGTGTAAGGACACTTTCCCCCTTGACACTATTGTCTTTGTCATTGATTTTGCTGAGAATTATACACTAAAGCCACAAAATGAAGTACAATCTATGTATTACCACTCTACACAAGTTACAATTTTTGTACACATAGCATTCATGCATGCACATGATAACACCGAGGAGGACAGAAAGGTTATAAGAGAATATCACTTCTATATCAGCGATGATTGTACACATTCCTTAGAGTTTGTGCAAGGACTCTTTACAGTCTTCTATGATAGTTTAAGGGAAAGAGATATAAGATACAACCAACACTTAATATGGTCGGACAATTGCACCGCACAATTCAAGAATGCAAGGATGTTCTACTAGTTGACTAGGATGCATGTGACAAGTGGTGTGCAACATTTTTGGAATTTCATTGAGGCAGGGCATGGAAAGGGGGAGCATGATGGTGCGGGAGCATGTGTGAAAAGAGCTCTTACCAAAGAGGAATGGAAGTACGAAGGTGGTGCAACGTTAATAGATGCAAAAATAATTGTGCAATGGTGTAGCTCTACGATGGGACCAGGTAATGCAGATAAGTCTATGGTTTCTAGATATTTTTGGTTAATAAGTGAATCTAACATTGAAAACTATCTAGATTGTTGTACACTTATTGGATCAAGTGACATGCATTCATTTAGAAGTTCAAATGCAACATCACTAGTTATTTATACTAGACATACTGCATGCTTTTGGTCTTCGTGTATGCATTTTTTGTGGGATGAATGTGAATCAAAAGAGTGGGTTGACCAATGGTCTTATAGACCTTTGCAAACCCTAGATACATATCAACTTCCTAGAGAACTACAAATGAACCGGATTGAAGCATCAGTGGATTTTGACCATGTATCAGACATAGTTGAACCAGGTAAAGGGTTGCAATTTGCTACAATTTTAAGCTTAATTTATTAGTATTAACTTATGTTGATTTTGGTATTAACTTATATCCTTCTATTAAATGCAGGTCATGTATATGCAGTTATTGCAGATGAGAACAACGAAGAAGGAACATATTACTTTTTGTGTCGTTGTATTGAGGCCAAAAAGAAATTGACTTCTATAGTGGTTGATGGAGAGGGTATTGAATACCCAATAGGATCCATTGTTGTGACAGGGACATGGCTTAGAAGGTACCATGTTGTTGTGTCAAGTTGTATTGATACCTCTTAAACTCATTTATTTAGTAGTCGTTGTATTGATTTTGGCATTATTCTTCTATAAAATGCAGGTACCCTATCAAAAATTCTAATGCCTGGTTGTTTGAGGACTTTGAGACACATAGACATATTCTTCATTACTCAAACCTTCTTGTTGCAACAAATATTCATTTGATTAAATATCGTGGTAGACCTCTTAATAAGGATTTGTGGAAAGTTTGTGAATCAGACCACGAGGCAATACTTGAGACACTAAGGGTTAGAGCTGATCCATAAGGTTCACTTGATTGATTTTGGGCCATCTAGAAGAATAATTCTACAATATGGTAGAATAATTTTGACAATTTTGTATATATCTTTTGCGAAACATTGTAACTTTGCTTTTTTGGATGTGCTCTACATGCATATGAGCTGTAATATGCATATGATCTATAATGTGCATATGTAGATGCAAAATTTTGTATATAAAAACATCAATGAGTTGTAATGTGCATATCTAGATGCTAAATTTTGTATAAAAAAATAACAATGAGTTGTAATGTGCATATCTAGATGCTAAGTTTTGTATGAAAAAACAACGAGTTGTAATTTGCATATTTAGATGCCAAATTTTGTAAATATAAATAGTGATGAGCTTGATCGTTTATATAAGATGCCATATTTTATATATGAAAGTGTCCATGGGGCTGATTTGCAAATTTTGAATATGAATATGCAATTTTTTTTCCAAGTGTTTTGGGAAAGTTTTGAGTTATTATTGAATTACCCGATTTGAAGAGCTAGTAGGAATAGTCCAAATCCGAGATAAGATTTTGGTAGGTAGCGACAACATGACCCCATAGATTCAAACGGATCGTCCATAAGTGGCATGGTCTCCGAGTTACACTACATCAAAGTTTGACCATTTTTTCTGCTTTGAGCACTCAAGGGAAAATGTCGCTACGAGGTGGCTCGTAATGATTAGCCACCTTGGGGAGTGAGACAAGGGAACACCTAGCATAAACCTAGCCACCTGGGTGCGCTCGCGCTGACGGTTCATTTCCACGACAAGCAGAACGAAAGATGCACTATTTTCCCACCTCTCACTGATGGTTTTTGATGCGACAGAAAAAATCTCACCACAAGAAAATGGAATTGAGTTTCCTAAATCTGAGATAGGATTTTGTAGGTAGCTATAGCATGACCCCATAGGTTCAAATGGATCGTCCATAAGTGCCACGGTTTCCGAGTTATGCTATGTCAAAGTTTGACCATTTTTTCCGCTTTCAGCACTCAACGGAAAACGTCACTACGAGGTGGCTCGTAATGATTAAACATCTTGGGGAGAGAGATAAGGGCACACCTATCGTAAACCTGGCCACCTGGACATACTCACACTGACAGTTTGCTCCCACGACAAGCATAACGAAAGATGCACTATTTTGCCACCTCTCACTAATGGTTTTTGATGTGACAGAAAAAATATCACCACAAGAAAATGGAATCGAGTTGCTCGAATCTGAGATAAGATTTTGTAGGAAGCAATTAAACGACCCCATAGGTTCAAACGAATTGTCCATAAGTGTCACGGTCTCTGAGTTAGGCTACGTCAAAGTTTGACTATTTTTTTCGCTTTGAGCACTCAAGGGAAAACGTCGCTACGAGGTGGCTCGTAATGATCGGACGTCTTGAGGAGTGAGACAAGGGCACACCTAGCATAAAACCAGCCACCCAGATGCGCTCGCATTGACGGTTCATTCCCACGAAAAGCAGAACGAAAGATGCACTATTTTGCCACCTCTCACTGACAGTTTTTTACGGTTTTTGATGCGACAGAAAAAATCTCACCACAAGAAAATGGAATCGAGTTGCCCAAATCTGAGATAGGATTTTTTAGGTAGAAATAACACAACCCCATAGGTTCAAATGGATCATCCATAAGTACCACGGTCTTCGAGTTAGGCTACGTCAAAGTTTGACCATTTTTCTCGCTTTGAGCGCTCAAGGGAAAACGTCGCTACGAGGTGGCTCGTAACAATCAGACGCCTTGGGGAGTGAAACAAGGGCACACCTAGCATAAACCCGGCCACCCAGACATGCTCATGCTGATGGTTCATTCCCATGACAAGCAGAACAAAAGATGCACTATTTTGCCACCTCTCACTGACAACTTTTGACGGTTTTTGATGCGACAGAAAAAATCTCATCACAAGAAAACAGAATCAAGTTTCCCAAAACCGAGATAGGATTTTGTAGGCAGCAACAACATGACCCAATAGGTTCAAGTAGATCATCCATAAGTGCCATGGTCTCTGAGTTACGGGATGTCAAAGTTTGACCATTTTTCCACTTTGAGCGCTCAAGGCAAAACGTCGCTACGAGGTGGCTCATAACGATCAAACGTCTTGGGGAGCGAGACAAGGGCACACCTAGCGTAAACCCATCCACCTGGACGCGCTCGCATTGACGGTTTGTTCCCATGACAAGAAAAACAAAGGATGCACTATTTTTCCACCTCTCACAGACAGCTTTTGACGGTTTTTGATGCGACAGAAAAAATCTCACCACAAGAAAACGAAATTGAGTTGCCCAAAACCGACATAGAATTTTTTAGGCAGCAAAATCACGACCCCATAGGTTCAAAAAGATTGTCCATAAGTTCTTCAATTCTTCTTTTATAGGTGATGAAATGATGAACTCCACTCCATAAGCATGAAATGATGAACTTAAGCATGAAATGTCTTAATTGGTTCTTGAAATGATGAACATCACTCCATAAGCACAAGTTTATGAAATAATAACTTCACTCCAATCTCTTCATGCACAAAGGACTCAAAGAAAATTCACTCAATCGAAATACAAAATATCAACATTACCGATATCAGTACTTGGGTATACACAATATGAGCAATAAATAGTTTAAAAGTATATGCCATATGAGTTACAAGTAATGAACAAATTGGATCACATTTCAAGACACATACACAACTAATAAATTTGATCACATTTCAATAGCAAATAACTAAGTTTTAGGAATATCATGTTTCATATATATCAATGAACAAATTGGATCGAATATCAAGTTTCATATATATCAAAATGAACAATAATCGTGTACATATATATTAAAAAATGGCATAGATGCCAAATCAATAATAGTTACAAAAATGTGGCATGTGCCATGTCTATCAAAGTTGATATATACATATACAAATCGAATATATAAAAAATTGGCCCTTCAATGACCACAACTATAACTATATGTCTCTATCGGTATCTATGACTATGGCGAATCATCAAAATCGAGCCTCTTTGAAGCAGTACGTGGCTCTGTAGGTGGTTGCACAAGGACAATTCAAATGTCTAATCAGATATATTTTCTTAATATAACATCAAAATAACTAAATATTGAACTCTAAATTGTTTGAAGTTGAAATGTTGATTACCTCATCTCTGTCTTCTGCAATTCGGTGAGGCTGAGGATCTGTGGGATGTCCTGCAGGAGGCTATAACTGGTAGAACAACATTAATACATGTTAATGACATATATGTCAAATAACACATAATAACTAAAAATGAATAGACTAAAAAACTAAAGCATATCGGAGCCTCAGATGGATGTGTTGTGGTCATAGAAGGCAAAGTCATAGATGAATCAGTTACGAACATTTCCTATATCCATGGTAAGTGATCCAAAAGGAGTTAACTAGACGGTTTCAACTCTATTGTGCACTTAGTGAAAAGAAGTTGATCTAAGACAGACATACCTTTTGCCTTGGTCGTGTTGGATCCCATAATATATGTGTAGGACCTCTACTGAAATGGAATGGTAGAATAACAGTAGGAAGTTTGGAAGGGGCCTATAATAGTTTAAAGACAATCATACAAGTTAATAACCCAAAGTTGTTGACAAACTAGATAAAACAAATATTTTTAACATATGTAGAAAAAATGCACACCGAAGCCTCGTATAGTTCTCTTGTAACCTTAGGAAGCCTAGTCGAATTTGATGTAGCTATTACCATTTCCTATATGAAAAATGATAACATATGATATATACATAAAAGGATTTAGTTATTTCAAACAAGCAAGAATGGAATCCAAAGTGAATATGAAGATATCACCTCTTCCCTCTGCTGAACCTCATCGACATCAGGTGCATTCATTAATTCCGTAAACCCCATATGTTTCTGTATATAGAACAAATAAATTAAGTACATTTATCAATATTTACATATACATGTTTAATCATAATACGTTTCAACAACTGAATTTAAATTATAGTGAATTACCTTCTGTCGTTTGGGTGTCCAAGAGGATATCTTTTTCTGCCTCAAAGTGCTAGAGGATGGCTTTCTCACACGAGATGTCCTCGAGGCAGGTGGGGTAAACTAATGGAAAAAAATTAACATAAGGGAAAAGAGCATGTATTTAATATATCACTTAAGTAAAAAATATATAAATCTAAATGGTACCGCATAGCTATCTTGGCCAAAGTCAATGGCTGAAAGAGTGATATCATCAAGTTGGGACATCTCAACCACTGATAAGCCCTACAAAATATCAAGTAATGATATAGATAATTAACAAAATATATTTTGAATCTAATGTATTATTATATTTTTAACAAATTTACAAATCTTTACCTTTGGTGGCGAAACTACTCATGACCGTGGAGTCGACTAAACAGTATGTAGTGTACTCCCACCACCTGTTGCACCCTGCAATGAATTTTATTTATATGTCACTTTAAATTGTTCTAAAAATATAAATTCATTTCTTTTTATAAGATTTAGTCACTTAATTGATAACATGTCATAAACAGAATTAAACGCACCTGTGTCTGATAGAGAGGGTACAACATATTGAGCAGTTCGTCGGTGACGGCCACATCCTCTGTAGTGGAAGCATGACATCTACTCCCGCAACATGTACATGAATGAGATGTCCCACCATCCTCATCCGCATCAATGTCTACACTAGAACATACACTTTGGCAGGTGGGGCACATATGCTGAATGGGTTGGCTCGTGCCAAATGATGCATGAGGTGTTGCTGAGGAATGAGGTGTTGCTGAGGAAGGAGATGTCGTTGATGAAGGAGGTGTTGCAGGTGCTGGTACATCCTTTGCTCCGACCAAATGTGTTCCATGCTGAACAATGACATCAATGAATGATGCAGCTTCCTGAAGACTCTGTAATTCCATAAACTCCTTCAAGGATATAGGGACAGTGACATGAACCATGGGTTTAGGAGTTGTATGCCTCCTATGTTGTGGATCTATCACCCTATGGGCCCTAGGTCTATCCTGTGTAGAGCCTCTCCCTCTACCCTGAAATTGTCGGATGTCAAAGTAATTTGGCTTCTTGCTGAGGATAAACTCACAATACAAATTTCTCAAAAAATATAGAGGCACCTCCCAATTATTACAAGGTGGTTGGTCAAAGACCATATACCACCTATCCCAAAAAGCATCTTTCAACCTAGCATGAACACACCAATGTATAGGAAACTGAGTCGTATTTAGTTCTAGGTTGTTATAGGTAATAGGATTAGTGTAAAGAGCACATATGTCATCTTTAACCATGCCTTTTTTCTTCACTTGATCATATGACAACCCATCCGCATAAAATGTTCGACATCTATCCCTCCAAGAACCCCATTATGTAACCTCCCTAGATACCTCATTTGCACTATTAGCCATTGTTTCTAGTGTTCTGGCAAGGGTTGAGTGGTGCTCAAGCCTAGAGGTCCTCAACCTATTCACCGATATAAAAATTTGGGCACTATTTTGTGTAAGGCGATTGATGAGATCCTCTTGTGTGGCATCTACATGATCTAATGGAGGATGTGGAGGGTTTTGGGGTGGTGGTGGTTGTTGAGGAGCAACATTTTTTAGGATTTTGAGGGTTTTCTTGTTGCTCTTGTGCAATGTTAACAGGGTTTTCTTGTGTTGCTTGTGCAGGAGGAGGTCTTTGTTGTCTATTTTGTTTTTGGGGATTGCTTGAAGAATCCGACATCAAATTAATAAAAACAAAACTTAAATCAATATAAAAAACCTAATTTAATTAAAATGCAAAGAAAAATAATCAAACAAATCAAATCTTACCTGTTCAGTGGGGTGCCATTGTTGAAAATTGCTTTCGATGATGGGAAAATAAAAAATTGTTGCAAACCTGTGTTGGTTCAATGCTTTGTTTGGCTTCTCCTTGTTGTTGTTCCATGGGTTTTGGCATTGAAAATGGCCAAAACCCATGGCCTAAACAAAAGAAATATGTTTCTCAAAACTCGTACGGGTTTTGAGAAACTTTAAATTTTTTTATTTAAAAAAAATGTTCCTCAAAACCCGTTGTTAATTGATATTACAAAACCCTGAGGTTAATTGAAACTGAATTTTGTATATGTTTACATGTGCCTAACTAATTCCCCACTCAATGACGCAGTCAAGGCAAGGAGATCCAATGAAGGATAGCCCAACCTTGCAGCTTAACACATGAATCATGCAAAACATGTCGGTAACTGGTAACAAGATGCTAGAAACAGCGGAAAGAACAACCGGTAACAACACAAAATACAAAATCAGTAAACAGCTTGAATCAATCTTATTACAACCTGAAGAGTTACACATGCCACATGCTGGATTGCAGTCCAGGATACAATAATGCTTACAACACAATGACAAGATCCATAGGTCGTCTTCATATCAAATCAGCGTCCAGGAATAGTCTATCAGGTCTACCCTAATCCGAGCCTTAGCCTTCCAGCCTCAGTCCTACCGGTTCAAAATATCATCAGATCTACATCTTCGCTCAATCTCATAACTATATCTTCTATCTTTTAAATTCTATATTCTCAAATGATTCACAAGCTTCCATTTATACCATCTACAAATAATTACAACTCAATCAAGTTGGCCCAAAGACCAACCAGTTCATGAAATGTGCAATGGTAACATGTCAGCTCAAATCACTAAGAACAATCTCCAAAACATAAAATGATGTGCAGACCTCTAGGAATACCGTCCAAGGGAAAAAAAACACCTCTAACGATCTAGAAGTCACAGAGATCAAACACAACCCGAAGTCATCTTTGCTCAACACGCTGCCAGACCAACCAGTAAGAACATATCAACTGGGCCAATATCGAAATCCACATCTAATAAAAAACAAAGCCAAATGCTATGAAACTCGAACATGGTAAAGACCACGAAGACAAGGAGATAAACCCAAAACCACAATGCTAAACACTCACACATGAAGAAATGCCACGATCTCAAGCAATGCCACTGAAAAATGCTCAACTGGTAAGAACTAGACTGGTGCTCCTGCATTAGACTCTCGAAGTTAATTGAAAAGTGAGTCACGTCACTTTATCTAGTTTGGTGATCTGTCAGTAGATACTTGCAACTACCTCAGGGGGCTCGGCGATCTGACTACAGCTTCTGGTTGCCTCTCCACAGCGATCTATCGATCCAAACTATGACCTTCCTCAATCAACAATCTGTTCAAGTCTCCACCCACTAACTGCCTCAAGCTCAAGCTCTAGGATTGGTGGTCTACCTACAAACCTTTCCCTACCTCACATTTGACAATCTAAACAAGTCCACAAGTTGCCTCAATTTTCTCTCCAACCAACCGGTGCACAAATAACACTCTATCCAACAACAGGTTCATAAACCAACTTTGATACCATTTGACGCAGTCAAGGTAGGGAGATCTAATGAAGGATAGCCCAACCTTGCAGCTTAACACATGAATCATACAAAACATGCCAGTAACCAGAAAATAAGATGCCATAAATGATAGAAAGAACAACTGGTAACAACACAAAATACAAAATCGGTAAACAATTTGAATAAATCTTATTACAATTTGAAGAGTTACACATGCCACATGTTGGATCGTAGTCCAGGGTACAAATAATGCTTAAAACACAATGACAAGATCCACGGATCATCTTCATATGAAATCGGCTTTCAAGAATAGTCTGTCGGTTATACCCTAATCCGAACCTTAGCCTTCCGACCTCAGTCCTACCATTTCAAAATCTTGTTGTATCTACATCTTCGCTCAATCTGATAACTCAGTCTTCTATCTTCTAACTTCTCTATTCTCAAATGATTCACAACCTTCCATTTATACCATCCACAAATAATTACAACCCAATCAAGTCGGCCCAAAGACCAACTAGTTCATGAAACATGCAATGGTAACATTGTTGGCATTATTGGCATTAAGTTGTCATTGATGTCAACTGGTTTGGCATGGTCACCGGTGAGTAAGAAGTGGTGACTGGTATAAGAAAAGAAAGACATGATTATGTCAATCCATATGTGAGTAAGCAGACATAAGGAAGGTTACCGGTACACATGAATTGTGTCATTTGCCGATAAAGAAGCCTCACCGGTAAGGCAAGCAAACAAACAAAATAAGAAGTGGAGGATGTAAACTGGTATACTCAGAGAAGATTAATATTTTTGGTAAATGGACTGAGTAGTAGGACCAACATGTTTAATGAAAGGCTAAGTTGACCCACTGACAAAGAAGAGGTTTGTGGGTATGAAGGCCCACCGGTGGAGTTAGGTTATACTGGTCAATGAAGAATGTGAGACCAACATAGCAAACCAAGCAGAGGTGGATGTCAACAAAGATGACAGCTGGAAGCGAGGTGGTGATAATGCACAAGTCGGTGAAGTGTGCATCGTCATAATAGTCAGCAAGCAAATCAACTTTTATGAAGAACCTGTAAGTCATGGAGGATGCCAGAAGATTGCGGCTCGAGGAAGACAAGTTGGCAAGCAATTGAACTTATCCTGCAAGAATATTTGATCTTCATTTGCTAAAGGAAACAACCAAGCCATTAATGGTGTGTGACAGAGAAAAGCAGAAGAGCATGGTGCAGACCTCCAGATTACACACATTGGAATGCAAGGCATTGGTGGTGCTTATCGATGATATGAAGATCATCTCTCTAGAAAAGATCAAATCAAATCCAATACAAATCGAGTTGTTGAAGGCAAAACCTAACACTGGACTGTTTGAATGTTGTTTTTGGTGGGAACCTTAGATGATAAATATGTGAGCTCGAGACAGAAATTAGTTGACGCTTGATGCGAACACGGAGAGAGAAGAGAGCTTGAGCAAGGAGAAAGATCATCTTCCTTAGAATTTATTCTAAGAAAGTTGTAGAGTGAGTTAGCAGGTGAACCGGTGAGAGGGTTTAACCGGCAGAGGCAGTATCCAGCAAATTGTTGCAGGTCTAACAGTTAAGATAACCAGTGAGGTGTGATTGATCAAGAAGGCATTCGAGTATGATATAGTGTGTTTTGAGGCTGAGAGAGAGAAAGAAGAGAGGATAAGAGTAACCAGTGAGTGATTAGAGAGACTCATCTGATAACTGATAGTGTGAGAACCAATGAAGAAGAGAAGGTTGTTAACTGGCAGAAATCTATTGATCGGGTGTTGCAAAACTCATTTGCAACTAGGTGCTATAAATGTATCAAAATTGTATTTCATTATACATCACCAGGTTGGAGCTTGGTGTAGGGGTTAGTGCTCCTTGGGTCGATTCCCTAAATCAGTAGGGGTTGGTGCTCCTTGGGTTGGTGCCCTAAAATCATTGTAATCTATTGTTTCACTTGTGAGGCTGGATTGGAGTAGTAGACTCCAACAACATTTCTCACAGAGGTTTTTCCCATATTGGGTTTTCCTCGTACATCTGGTATTGTGGGTTGCATTTGTGTGTTTGCCTCTTGATATCCACATTTATCTTACCGGTTTGATTGTTAAGTGCTTATGGTGATAACTGGTATTCTAAAGTTGTTAAAGAATTTAGGAACCACTGATTCACCCCCCTCTCAGTGGTACATTGTGTTCAACAATTGGTATCAAAGCATAGGTTCCCGGTTGATTAAAGCTTGGGTAGATTATGGTCTTAGAACACAATGGCAAGAAATGAGTCTACCTCCTCAAAAGTCCCCATGTTTGATGGATCTAACTATGCCTTCTAGAGTAGAAGAATGGAGACCTATATTTCCTCCCTTGGTTTTGATGTGTTGATGTCTGTCAAGAATGGGTATATTGTTCCTAGTGTTCCTCCCACTGATTTGAATGCAAAGAAGGAGCATGAGAATAATGCAAAGGCTAAACATGCTATCTTGAATGGGTTGTCTGATAATGAGTTTGTCAGGGTCATGCACTGTGCATCCACTAAGGAGACTTGTGATAAAATGTACATGTTATTTGAAGGAGATGCAAAAGTTAAAGAGGCCAAACTGCAAGCACTAAGGGGTCAACTTGAAGGTATCAAGATGAAGGATGAAGAAAAGATTGCAGATTACCTTCATAGAATAGATGAAACTATGAACACCATCAAAGGACTTGGAGAAGAAATTGCAGATGAGACTCTTGTCAAGAAGGTACTTAGATCTCTCACACCTAAGTATAATACTAAGGTTTCTGCCATAGAAGAAGCCAAGGATCTGAAGATCTTCACAATGGATGAGCTATTTGGCTCACTAATAGCCTATGAAATGAGAACAACAGGTGATGCATCCTCAAGGAAAGTGGCAGTGTTCAACTCCACCAAGAAGGGCAAGGAAGAGGTTTCTCATAAAGGATCTAATGAAGACTCAGATGGAGAGGTAGCAAGCTTTGTGAGAAACCTCAAGAGAGGATCCAACAAGTATAAAGGAAAGTTACCACTTAAATGTTTCAACTATGGTAAAGTTGGGCACTTTGCTGAAAAATTTCCTTATAATGAAATTGGTGGAGATGAGTCAAGATGTTTTAGTAGATCTACTGATAAAGACAAAGAAAGAAATGTCTACGGGCAAGGAAGAATAGGCTACCAGAAGCAAAACATCCTATACACTATTGAGGATGATGCCCTAGACAAAGAAAGTGCATCAGAAGATGACTACCATGAGAATGATAGAGAATTTAATCTCTTTATGGAACTTGATGAACCAGTTGGTGAAGATGAGTAAGAAGAAGACATTAAGGCTGAAGTGGATCTAGAAGGTGAGCTCATAAGTTCTCTTGAGGAGCTGAGTAAAACAAGAAGAGAACTCAAGAAGTTCAAGCTTGCTGCAGTAGATGAACAAGGTCTCTTGAAGTAATCCCTGGATGAGTCCAATCAAGTTATATCTGACTTGAAACTCCAGTGGGAAGAAGCCAAGAGGATATGTGAAGTTATATCCTCTGATCTGATGAAGAAGGAAAAGAAGCATCAAGATCTAGAAGCAAAAATAGTGAAGCTTAGAAAGGAGCTTGAAAAAAGTAACGAAGAAATGAAAATGAGAAGCAAATATGAAGGCAACACTGAGGCCTTAGACAAGATGTTGAGAAAATAGAAGCCATCTAAAGATACCGGTGGCTTAGGTTTTGAAGAAGGACAAAGTTCAAATAGCAAAGACACATCTGGTAAGGAGACACAATTCACTTCTTCAAATGAAGGTGAAGAGAAGATGACATTCACGGTAAGGATACTGGTAAGAAGACATATGCAAATGTTGTTTAAAACCACCACACAAACTGGTATGCACAATCAATGAAATGGAGGCCACGCTCAATGTACAGACATGCAAATCCAAGGATAAATGCAAGAGTTAGTCATGAAGGATTCACTAGAGTCAACAACATGAAAGGAAGACCCTCGGTGAGGCAGTCGTTTGCAGGACCAAGGAAACCTAACCGATATGTTCCAAACTTTCATGGTTATTGTTACCGGTGTAACAAATTTGGAAATAGAATAGTTGACTGTAGATTAACCAATAAGCCCACTATGAGCTATGAAAGTAGAAATCCATTTAATGCACTCTAGGATGTGAATGTTGTATGTTATCAATGCAATGGATTTGGTCATTGGAGTTTTGAATGTAGGAAGAATAAATCAGTGTCCTACAATAGTTTCAAAGATTCATCTTTAAATGAAAATGTGAAATGCTATAACTATCAAGAGTTTGGACATATATAAAAGTTTTGTAAAAACGGGAAAATCAAGCAGAAGAGGACAGATCCTGATCAAGAACTGGTAATTAAACCAAAGCACAAAATAGCAACTAACAAGAAAAAGGAAACCAAACCGGTATGGGTTGAGAAAGAAAAGGACAAGGCATAATCAAGTCTGATAGTGCAGACTGCCTTACATGCTGAAAGGAAAAATCTATGGGTTGTAGATAGTGGTTGTTCCAACCACATGACTGGTGATAAAAAGAAATCTATCAAGCTTGAAGATTGGAATGGTGGTTCAGTAAGATTCAGAGATAAATCATCCATCAAAATAAAGGGAAAAGGTAATCTAAATATTGATGGAAATCTGAAGGCACATGATGTGTAATATGTGGAAAGCCTAAAGCACAACCTGTTGAGTATGAGTCAGATGTGTGACAAAGGTTACAAACTCACCTTTGATTCTACCGGCTATCAAATAAAGAAAGAGAGTACCAGTCAAACTGTAGCCGAAGGAAAGAGGACAGATGGTAATGTATACAATCTGAAAGAATGTTTTGAATCCCAATGTATGTTGGGACAAGTGGATGAAAGTTGGTTGTGGCACAGAAGATTAGGCCACATAAATTTTGATTAGTTAGTTGCAGTAAGCAAAAAGGGGTGTGTAATAAATATTCCACCCATCATCAAACCGGTAAGCACATTTTGTGATGAATGTGTGAAAGGGAAGCAAACTAAGGTGAGCTTCAGAACAAAAGAACACAACACCTCAAGACCACTTGAAATTATACATACAGATTTGTGTGCTCCAACTAGGACAAGAGCTCTTGCCGATGAAAGATATTTTATGCTATTCATTGATGACTATTCAAGAATGACATGGGTCACTTTCCTACAAGATAAATCACAAACATTTGATAGATTCAAGATCTTTAGGAAGATGGTGGAGAAGGAAAGTGGGTGCAAGCTGAAATGTTTAAGATCAGACTGAGGTGGACAGTTCACATCAAATGAGTTTGAAGATTACTGTGAAAGACATGGAATTAGAAGGTAATACTCAACCCCTAGGACACCACAACAAAATGGTGTGGTAGAAAGGAAAAACAGGACAATCAAGGAGATGTCCAGAACCATGTTAAATGAGGCCAGCTTGCCAAACATATATTTCAAGGAAGTAGTTCACACTACTGCATATACCTTGAACCAGGTTCAACTAAGAACAAACATGAAAATGACACCTTATGAGTTGTGGTATGCCCAGAAACCATCAGTCAAGCACTTTAAGGTATTTGAAAGCAAGTGTTTTATCAAGAGAGATATGGATAGTTTAGGTAGTTTTGATTCCAAGAGTGATGAAGGATTTTTCCTTGGTTACCCATCTAATAGCAAGGCCTATAAATGCTACAACAAAAGACTAAGAAGAGTCATTGAAAGTGTGCATGCAAGAGTTGATGAGGACATGTACAAAGGAAGACAATCACAAGTAAACTGGTAAGATCACTTCGATGATGAAGGTGAGGAAGCTGAGTTTGACAATGAACCAGAAGAAGCATCCAGAAAGGGTCCTAACCGGTATGTGCAGATGAACCACCCGGAAGAACAAATTTTAGGTAATAAGAGTGATGGTGTGCAAACTAGGAGAAGACTTGCCCGGAATGATGAACAGTTCAACTTTTGCCTCATGACTGAAGTAGAACCTAAAACATTCAATGAGGCCAGCAAAAGTCAGAAATGGATGGATGCCATGGAAGAAGAGTTGCAGTAGATTGAGAAGAACAAGACTTGGGAACTAGTCCCTAGACCAGAAGACAAGAACATCATTGGCACCAAATGGGTCTACCGGAATAAAATGAATGAAGAAGGTAAAATTGTTAGGCATAAAGCTAGACTTGTGTGCAAAGGTTACTCTCAAGTAGAGGGCATTGATTTTGAAGAAACATTTGCACCAGTAGCTAGATTAGAAGCAATTAGAATTTTTCTAGCCTTTTTTGCCTATAAGGGTTATAAAGTATATCAAATAGATGTAAAATCTGCCTTCCTCAATGGAAATTTGGAAGAAGTGTACATGGAGAAACCGGAAGGGTTTCTACTACATGATGATGAAACCTTTGTGTGTCAGTTAAAGAAAGCCCTGTATGGTTTAAAGAAAGCTCATAGAGCATGGTATTCAAGGCTAGATTAGTACCTAAAGGAGCAAGGATTCAAAAAGGGGAGTGTTGATAGCAATTTATACATAAAGAAAAATGGAAACCACATGATCATTGTGGTTGTGTATGTAGATGACATTATTTTTGGAGGAAATAAGGACACCCTTTGCAAAGAATTTGCTAATCAGATATAGTCAGAATTTGAGATGTCAATGCTTGGAGATTTGACATACTTCCTTTGTTTATAGATATCACAGCAAGATAAGGGAATCTTTATCTCACAAGCCAAGTATGCAAAAGATATGTTGAAGAAATTTCAAATGGAGGACTACAAACCGGTAAGTACCCCATGGTGAATGGAAGAAAATTAAGCAAGAATGATGAATCACCGGTGGTGGATAAAACATTGTATAGATCCATGATAGGTAGCCTATTGTATCTTATTGCTTCTAGATCGGATATAGTACAGGTAGTGTGCATGGTGGCTAGATTTCAAGCTGCACCTAAGCAATCACATATGAATGTCGTAAGCAAAATTTTTAGGTACCTGCAAGGAAAACTAAGTTATGGTTTGTGGTACCCTAAACAATGGGAATTCATCTTGGAAGCATACATTGATGTTGATTGGGCAAATTGCATTGATGACCGAAAGAGCACAAGTGGTGGTGCATTCTTCCTAGGTGATTGGTCGGTCTCATGGCATAGCAAGAAGTAGGATTCAGTTTCCCTATCAACTACTGAAGAAGAATACATTTTTGCTACTACATGTTGCTCTCAGGTACTTTGGATGAAGAAAACCCTCAAGGACATATAGATGGACATCACTAATTTTATTCTCATCCAGTGTGATAATTCAAGTGCCATCAAAATATCAAAGAATCTAGTGATGCATTCCAGGACAAAGCATATAGCCATCAAGTATCATTTCCTCAGAGAGAAGGTTGAAGGACATGAAGTAAAGATGGACTATGTCCCTACAGGAGAACAAGTGGTAGACATTTTCACCAAACCATTGCCAGCAAGCACTTTTGAGTACTTAAGACACAAGTTGGGAGTTGTGTCATCTTCCTTATGCACTTAGGTCAGTAAGGAGTTAAATGGTTCAGGGGGAGTTCATAGAAGTATCTATATCTCTTGAACCACAAACTAATCAAAGGGAATGTTCAAGGTTGTATGTCTTAGTACTAGCTGTAATCTCTAAGAGAAGATTTGACTTAGGGGGAGATAGGTATGAACCAAAGAGGGAGTATTAAGTACCCTGACCCTTTGTCACTGTGTCAAAGGGGGAGAAATATACTAGTATGAAGTCTTGTAGTAAGTTGACATCAATGCCAAAGGGGGAGATTGTTGGCATTATTGGCATTAAGTTGTCATTGATGTCAACTAGTTTGGCATGGTCACCGATGAGTAAGAAGTGGTGACCGGTATAAGAAAAGTAAGAAATGATGATGTCAATCCATATGTGAGTAAGAAAATAGAAGGAAGGTTATCAATACACATGAATTTAGTCATCTACCAGTAACAAAGGCTCACCATAAGGAAAGCAAGCAAGCAAAAGAAGAACAGAAGGATGTAAACCGGTATAATTAGAGAATATTAATTTTATCAATAAATGGACTGAGTAGTAGGACCAACATGTTTGATGAAAGGCTATGTTGACCCACCAACAGAGAAGAGGTTTGCAGGTATGAAGGCCCACTAGTGGAGTTAGGTTATACCGGTAAGGTGAGTTGAACTGGTAGTCAATCTTGGTCAACGAAGAATGTCAAACCAACATAGCAAACCAAGTAGAGGTGGATGTCGACAAAGATGATAGCTAGAAGCCAGGTGGTCATAATGCATAGGTCAGTGAAGTGTGAATCGACGTAACAGTGAACAAGTAGGTCGACTTTTATGAAAAACCCACAAGTCATGGAGGATGCCAGAAGATTGTAGCTCAAGGAAGACAAGCTGGCAAGCGATTGAACTTATTCTGCAAGAATATTTGTGTTGGCAATATGGAGGAATTCATTGTGTTGCCTTGATGTTTTGTCATTGATGTCAACACTAGCTGTTATGGTTGGTTACTGACATATAGGTTTTGGTTACCGGTAGAAGAACTTATGTTACCGATAAGGGTTTAAGGTTTTATCGGCAAAGCTTTTACTGAGAATCCTTGACAGAATGCATAAGTGGTGTTGCCGTGATTTCTAGATGGAATTCAGGATGTTGAAGGTGATCCTTGATCATTCCTCGATTGATTGGTGGCATCGCTTTGGCGTGGTGGATGTCATGCCCAAAATTTAGGGCAAAAACGGAACAATTTTTTTTTCTTAAAAACATACTAATTAATTAACAAGTTAACTCACACGACAAGCGTTATTGAAAATTTCCATAATTATATTCGAGCTAATTCTGAAACGAACCAAGCATCGATATTTTTGTTTAATTTTAATTGCGGAAAAAAACTAACTGGTTTAATTTTATCTCCACGAGATACCTAGTCATTAGGTTTATTAAATCAATCACATTTAAGAAAAATAGGAGAGGAAATTTAATTCAATCCCCAATAAGACATATAGTCTAAACATCCAATTTAAATTTTAAATACTCTAATTAAATTACACGGGAAATTATTAAATACATTTAAAATTATAAAAGCTAGGCTTACCTCCGATAATTTATTTATTTCACTTTTCTTTTACTTCTTATGAGTATTCATACGGAGATATTTAACTATCTAAAAAAAAACTCCATTATATACTTTTAAATATTTTAAACTTTATTATATACTTACCCAATTTATAACCAGAATATATATATATATATTTAAATATATAATATATATATATATATATATATTTTAATCCTTTTAAAAATTGTCTCCCCAAAAATAATAGTTGATTTTCTCTCCAACCCTAAATAGGGTTTCACATAATTATTATTTCTTTTATATAAATATATTACTAACTATGAAACTAATCTATTATTTTAATCCTTTTACCCTAGCCCTACCCGGGCTAGCTTTTAATTCTCTTTTTTTTTAAAACACTATGTATTCCTTTTAGCAGGGCCGAAACCCCATGGTGGCCATTTTTTTTAATTCCAGGTCGTTGAAGGCGGCGGGGAGGGCGACTGGAAAAGGGCCGAGACGCCACTGTGTGGGCGCACAGTGGGCATCGCAGCACGACTATGTGTCCACACAGTGGGCGCCGCTAGCGGCTCCCCCACTGTGTGGCCACACGGTGGCGGCTGCGGCCGTCCACTGTGTGTCCACACAGTGGGAGCCGAAGCGGCTCCACTGTGTGTGCACACAGTGGGTGCCGCGCAGCCCTCACTGTGCGTACACACAGTGGGGTCCGCGTGGACCCAAAAAAAAACAATTTCCCTTTTTTTTTAATCTATTTTTTTTTTTAAATATATTTTATATATATATATATATATATATATATATATATATATATATTTAAATCTATAAGTTATAAGGGGGAAAAATATATACCAATGTATTTATATTGTTTATTTTTAAATAAGATTTACATGCAAATTTTTAAACAAAACTAATAAAGGAAAAACAATATGTTAATTCAAATATATATATATATATATATATATACATATATATATATATATATATATATATATATATATATATAAATATATATATATTTATATAGACTTAAGTTTGTTTTTTTTTTAATTATTTGTTTCTAATTGCTGATAGAGGAATGGAGCAAAATCAATTGTTAAGCTTTTTAACCAACACTAATTAGAAATACAATCTAGAAATACTTTTCAGGAAAAACAATATACTTCTCTTTAATAAATATATTCATTGATTTTTCAACTAATTAAGCAATAACTTAAAGCATTCTTTTTTTTTAAATACATAAGATCTTTCAGTAAAAATAAATTCATATTTTCAACAAGTAGGATATAGATAAGATTTAATTGAAATCTTTTTTTTTTTTCCATAATACAAAGAAGCTTTTGCATGCAACTCAAAATAACTTTTCTTTTTTCTAAAAAACCAGAAGTAGAAATAAAACAAGCTTTTCTTTTTACAACTCTAAGATATTCTGCAAATTGTACAGGATGTTCCTTTGTTTAACTACAACAATAATTCCAAGTCAAATTTCAAGAATTACATCTTGCCTCTCATTTCTAAGAATGAGGGCTTACTTCTATAACAACCTTAAACAAATATTTGCAAATGAAATAAAGTATCTTCAACAATAATCTTTTGTATCTTTTCATGGCACCTATCCTCTTCTCTTGACTTTCCTGCATAATAGAAACACAAATATGACCACGGAGTGCTCACCTCCCAGCCTAGGCTAACTGGTAGCCACCCCCGAGCTCGGAGAACCAATTCCTAGACAGGTAACAAACAGGCAAACACATAGAAAGCAATGCATACAGATTTTTTCCAAACACATTCCCAACTTGGCTTTCACAGCACCACACTTTGGTGATGAACATTTTCAAAGGGTGGTAGTGGACCAATACCCTGAGGAGAACTGCAAGTATGAAATAAACAAGAAGCCACCTCATGGCACAATAAATTTATCAAGAAGCCACCTCATGGCACAATAAATATATCAAGAATCTCAACCACTTATTCCTTATGCCCCCCAAAGGCATTCTAGCCTTATATCCGTCCTTATGACCCCCATTGCACAAACAGGCCATGTAGCAAGGGTCACACAAAGATCCCTTGTGATCGCTCTCAAAAGAGAGTCTCTCACTCGAGGGTTGTCACTGCTACCACCCACAAGATCCTCTTCTCTCCCAAGAGTAAGAGGTCTTGAGAAAACTCCCAAAATACACACAGAAATTAAAATGCGAAAATATACCAACTGGATTTCAAAATAAAACATTTAAGAACACAAATTTCTTATACCAACAAACTTCCAGACATAAACAAGAAGAAGGCATTAAAATGAATAACTGAAACTAACCTTAATCTGCCCAAAGGTATTATGATATTTGATGAAGAGCTGCCCAATCCACGAATCTTTTTCCTTCTACCCTTAATCAATTTTTCTATTCCATCCTATTATTTTCTTTTCAAAATTTTCTTCTGTCTCCAAAAATGGAGAGTGGGTGATTGCCCTCCAATTCTCAAAAATCTTGCTTAAGAAGCTCACTCTCAGAGTTCTCACAGGTTTCTACAAACCAAAAAGAAAAGAAAGCAAAAATGCAAAAAGACTCTCATTCCAAAAGGAAAAAAAAATCTTGATTAGATTTAACTTCTAATTTTCAATTTTCGCTCAACTCAAAAAAGCCAATTTTTAAAGCGTTAAAAAGATCATTATAAAGTAGAAACTTGCCTAAAATTACCCCTAACCCCTAGGTATACCTTATGGGCTTTAGGAAACCCTATTAAACTACCCCTAGGTGTTCATTTAACCTATTTTAAACCCCTCTGAAGTTTATTTTCGGGTCAAACATATGTTGACCACCCCAATTATTATATTCCCAAAGTATTTATGACAACACATTATTTTATTTAAGAATAACTATAATTAAACACTTTCCCACCAAGAGACAAAATAAAACATATAAATTTAAATCCACACATGTGTCAAGTGACACAAATAAAACACTTTTACAAAAAATAAAACATGACATTGTCTCTTGTGGTTTTTACATATTAAATTTAATCAACACTTAACACTCATGCAGCATTTACTGATACGAATAAAATACAACACGAACGGGGTGTTGTCTCTCCAAATAGACAACCCCTGGCTTACGAACATACATAAGTCTAGGTTTGATTCTCCGTAATTTTCCATGGTCACATGGTAAATTTCCTACGCATCTCAATTTACACATTAGTACTTCCAAATAATCTCATATAACATAAAACACATGAATAATAATGCACTACAAGCACTCTGCATACAATATACATTTATCAATCAATGCATCCTTCATCCAAATAACTCCACATAACAATTATCATCATTCACATAATTTTGATCCATACATTAAAACATGCATTCCTATTTCTATCATCATAGTAAGTCTTGCAAATCCAATGATGATATACGTCCTCTCATATTTATCCTATTTTAGGATCATATAGAGTTCTTTATCATAAAGCATATAAATGAAACATCAACATTCATCAATGTTATCAAATCACGAAATCATATACGTTCTACATTCAGACATAGCTGACATACGTTAAATCAAGATTATCCAGTCATTGAATCTTTTAGGATTTCAAATTCATAATATATCAAAATGCACACCACAAGGTGCAATAACTCTATAACTTGGTTCAATTACCTTTCTCACCAATCTATCTGTCTAACACAGTCCATTCTATTGAATTATAAAGCATTTATTAATAGGTCAAACATGGTCAACTAAGTAAGTCAAAACTTGGTTTGGAGAAGGCCTTACATCCTCCTCCCCTAGGGTTCGACTTACTCTTGGAAGTTGCATGAGTAGAATTTCAAAGTAGGGACATAACATTGCCCTCCATTTCCATAAGTTACTCAAACTATTTCCCTGCCTACTAGAATGATGCAATACCAAAATCAACTTAGTATTGTAATTAACTTACTATCTTCACAAGGTTAAATTCTTAGTATTTTTATTACATTTCCCTTTGATCTCAGGTAGGTGTTTGCAAAGCTCTATCTTTTAACAACTTACATTATTCTACCCTCCAAATCATAATCAAGGTTACACATATAGAATTTTCTAGGAGTTCTACTAGTTTAGGATTTTTGTAAAAGCATGCTTATGCTACTATATTCACATCCAAGCATGTTACTTAAGAAAATCGACATCACACTTTAACCACCATGAAGCTACTTATTCTACATTCGAGGCACCTCATTAGGGTGTTAATATAATATTCATAAAATCGTCCTAGGTGCATAATTTCTTCCTACTTTCTTAGGTGACAAGGTAAAAGCATATTTAGGTTTTTTCAATCCCACCCTTATATAGGGTAGTTTTCTACCACTAGGGATTAACATGTTTTTTTTTTGTTTTTTTTTGGTTTTATTTGTTTTTTTGTTTTTTTATATTTCTAGACTCCAAGATTTAAGTTTTATAGGGAGCATCATTCACAATTTTTCCAACCATTAAGGTACACAACACCCCCATTCTAAGGGAGTGATAGAAATTATTAAAACTTATTTTAGATATCATCCACGCAATCCCCTCCATACCCATGCCAAAATTACCAGTCGAAAATAATTACTTTCGCAATTCATTAGGTCTAGGTCACACTATTGTTATAAATTTTCTCTTTTAGATTACTCGCAATTAATTTTACTTAGGAGGATATCCCTTCCTTTATCTTAATTCGATAAAACACGTTCTTTGTTAATTCTTGTGCCTAATTTCACTCCTTGCGGTATTCTCCCTTGACACACTATCAGTGGTTCAACGAACATGATAGACATTTACACAAATCACATCACTAGGACTAGTTGTATCAACCATCAAAATGACCACTTGACACTTTACAAGATCAAAATACAAATTACTTCTGCCAAGTCTAATAAAAGAAGAAAAATGCCAGCAATTGAAAAATATTAAAACTAGAAACACGGCAAGTGCCATAGTTCATATAAAAAGAAACATAAATTTTAGTGGTCTTCTCTTCATAAACAGAATAAACCAAAAAGAAAGTCCTAGCCCCAGTGTCACCATATACTCTTCAAAGAAAATCAAAATTAATGTTGAATCAAACTCGAAACAAGATGACCATTCTAGCCATGCTATAGGGAGTAACCGCAGCACATCACCCAAGATCACGCGGCCCCAGTGTCACCATATACTCTTCAAAGAAAATCAAAATTAATGTTGAATCAAACTCAAAACAAGATGACCATTCTAGCCATGCTATAGGGAGTAACTGTAGCACATCACCCAAGATCACGCGTCTTGAGTGTGTTAGGAAGTGATTTTTAGACTCTTGAGATTTTAGATTCTTTAAACTCCTTTATCGATTTATGAAATACATTCTTATACAAGAGCTCACATTTCCTTTTTTTTATTTAACCTTCACGTGCTTACTATTTCAAGCTACACTTTCCGATATAATCCACTATCTATACAGGGTTATTAGCATCCTTAATTATATTCTAACAGGAGTTTGCACTAACTCTACCATTCTCCGTCCATTCCTCTTGCACTAAACCTTTTGAACACTTAATTATTTGCAACCTATGCTTAATTAGAAGTTAAAGTTGATAGGATTAAGAACATTACTAACGTAATAAATACGATAACTCTTATTCTCAAGTGGGTTGAATAAATTTAATAAGGGCGATTATAATTTCACTCAAAAGTCTCTTCCATTACAGTTGCGTTTAATAGTACTTAATTAGGCCATCTTCTACTAGATAGACTTTTTATGTAGTTACTTGGTTCAATATCCATTATTTAATAAATATCCAATTTTCTCCATCATGTTAATGCATCCTTCCTTAATAACTTAATTTATTATGGTTTCCATTAACTATCTTAATATGCAAAACTTTGATTCAATGATACGTGGCAACTCAAGTGTCGACACTTTCATGTCTTACACACTCGGTTGATAGTTCAGTACCAAATTGACACTTGTTTACTTAGAACCACTTAGGATTTGAATAATATAATCTTATAGTTTTTACTAGAGACATTATTTGATTTCTTAGCACCTTATGCCAATTTTTGTATTTTCACCTCCAATATTCACTTGCCTTCCTTAGGTAGGAGCTTGTTGCCAAAATTACTAACACTTATGGTTAAGAGCCATTTGGGGTGGAATTATTGTCAAGTAAGATCGAAAATGCTTGACAACAATTTCAACCCACACATTTCATGACATAACTCAAACAACTCAAAGAGTGGACTTATTCTCTTCTACTTTACTTAATCACTTTGAAATCAAGGGGGGTGTGTACTCGAAAAGTGGCCAACACCCATCCTTTTAATTAAAAATTTAATAAAAAGGGAAGTTATCTCCTTCCATATTACTTATTTATATTTACTTACTAGTCAAATCCGGCATAACACACCTTCAATCTTTTTGATCTAAAGAAATCATCTTACCATTCTAATATCCAGTTACTCTATTATGGTATAACATAAGGATGTCCAACAATTACCAATGTCTTAAGACTCCCATAATTTCCAAATTCTTAGCTAACCACATAATTCGGCTCCTTATCAATGTTCTCATAAATATTTTATACTTCCAACTAATCCTCATTAACACTTTAGTATTGTATTACTATTATACTCCCGATCCCTAAGCCATTTCCATCTGCACGTTGCTTCGTCCATACTAAATGTTTTCGCATACTCTCACACTTGAGTGCCAAAATTTGCAAGGCTTCTTCGATTGTGCCCAGTAGTTAAACTGTGTTACATACTGTCTTGTACCTAGCAACTAACCATGATTGGGTTGCACTTTCCTTCTTAGTTTCTGAACGACATCCAGATACCCATTTCTAGATCATAAAATTCTAATACTTTTACACTCCTTGCACTTCAATGGGGATCTTTTGTTCGATTCCCAAATCAACTCTCCTCTCTCTTGCATTATTTACTTTCGTCAAGGTTATCTTTCCGTAAAGGAATTAATTTGAGGCTTTACTTGCTTGTTTCCCCAATCATATAACCCACGGATGAACTTAGGGTTTATTGTAATTACGTGTTTTTACTCGAGAAGTTCATGCTGCCTTTGTCTTTATCTAACTCATCTGTAGTATTACTAGGGTTCTCTGATCAAGGGAATTGTCATACATCAGTTTAGTTCTTATCTTCAAGGTTATCCAACTCTAGCTTCACTATACTGCTACAACCATTGTCTAACAAATGTTCTTAATAAGAAACCTAACATGTCTGCATTCTTAAGGTACCTAGCCATTAGGATAGGTTAATGCTTCTTTCCTGAGATTTGCAAGAGTACCCCTTAACTCTTCTTCATTTATGTTCTCTATGTCGGCCTTGATCTTTTAACCATTATAATTTTCACATAACTTAAAATTTTAATTTATCTTGTTTATGGTGCCTCCATCTAAGGTCTATTTATCTCATTTGATTTGCCATGCCAAGAACATATTTCGATGGATGGCATTCTTTTAGTTATCATCAAGAGTATTTTATTGAAAAATTAACTCCTCATACTTGATTTGATTAGGGCAGTTATTGTGTTTTAGGTTCCAATTGAATGGTAACCTCGTAGGTACAAAAGGTCTAGTTTTTCGTTGATAGACACCGAAATTACTTCATATGAAAAAAATAGTTGAATATTTCGCAGCCTTCGAGGTTTTATTTAAGCCATAAATATTATGACTAATAAGTTCAAATTTCAGGGTTTTTAGTGACCCTTGGAACCCCTTGAATTGATATATATTGATTTATCGATCCACAAGCATTTTCACTCATGTTTCACTTTGTTATTTCGCAAGTTTTCACCTAGGTGATATACTTCAAGCCATAGTTTGTTTTCAACTAAGTTATGAATGTAGCCCATGTTCACTAGTGTATGAACCTAGGGCTCTGATACCAAAATGTCATGCCCAAAATTTAGGGCAAAAATGGAACAATTTTTTTTTCTTAAAAACATACTAATTAATTAACAAGTTAACTCACACGACAAGCGTTATTGAAAATTTCCATAATTATATTCGAGCTAATTCTGAAACGAACCAAGCATTGATATTTTTGTTTAATTTTAATTGCGGAAAAAAACTAACTGGTTTAATTTTATCTCCACGAGATACCTAGTCATTAGGTTTATTAAATCAATCACGTTTAAGAAAAATAGGAGAGGAAATTTAATTCAATCCCCAATAAGACATATAGTCTAAACATCCAATTTAAATTTTAAATACTCTAATTAAATTACACGGGACAGTATTAAATACATTTAAAATTATAAAAGCTAGGCTTACCTCCGATAATTTATTTATTTCACTTTTCTTTTACTTCTTATGAGTATTCATACGGAGATATTTAACTATCTAAAAAAAAACTCCATTATATACTTTTAAATATTTTAAACTTTATTATATACTTACCCAATTTATAACCAGAATATATATATATATATATTTAAATATATAATATATATATATATATATATATTATTTTAATCCTTTTAAAAATTGTCTCCCCAAAAATAATAGTTAATTTTCTCTCCAACCCTAAATAGGGTTTCACATAATTATTATTTCTTTTATATAAATATATTACTAACTATGAAACTAATCTATTATTTTAATCCTTTTACCCTAGCCCTACCCGGGCTAGGGTTTAATTCTCTTTTTTTTTCAAACACTGTGTATTCCTTTTAGTAGGGCCAAAACCCCATGGCGGCCATTTTTTTTTATTGCAGGTCGTTGAAGGCGGCGGGGAGGGCGACTGGAAAAGGGCCGAGACGCCACTGTGTGGGCGCACAGTGGGCGCCGCGGCACCACTGTGTGTCCACATAGTGGGCGCCGCTAGCGGCTCCCCCACTGTGTGGCCACACAGTGGCGGCCGCGGCCGTCCACTGTGTGTCCACACAGTGGGAGCCGAAGCAGCTACACTGTGTGTGCACACAGTGGGCGCCGCGCGGCCCTCACTATGCGTACACACAGTGGGGTCCGCGTGGACCCAAAAAAAAACAATTTCCCTTTTTTTTTAATCTTTTTTTTAAAATATATATATATATATATATATATATATATATATATATTTATTTATTTACATACATTTAAATCTATAAGTTATAAGGGGGAAAAATATATACCAATGTATTTATATTGTTTATTTTTAAATAAGATTTACATGCAAATTTTTAAACAAAACTAATAAAGGAAAAGCAATATGTTAATTCAAATATATATATATATATATATATATATATATATATATATATATATATATATATATATATATATATATATATATATATATATTTATATAGACTTAAGTTTCTTTTTTTTTTTTAATTATTTGTTTCTAATTGCTGATAGAGGAATGGAGCAAAATCAATTGTTAAGCTTTTTAACCAACACTAATTAGAAATACAATCTAGAAATACTTTTCAAGAAAAACAATATACTTCTCTTTAATAAATATATTCATTGATTTTTCAACTAATTAAGCAATAACTTAAAGCATTCTTTTTTTTTAAATACATAAGATCTTTCAGTAAAAATAAATTCATATTTTCAACAAGTAGGATATAGATAAGATTTAATTGAAATCTTTTTTTTTTTTCCATAATACAAAGAAGCTTTTGCATGCAACTCAAAATAACTTTTCTTTTTTCTAAAAAACCAGAAGTAGAAATAAAACAAGCTTTTCTTTTTACAACTCTAAGATATTCTGCAAATTGTACAGGATGTTCCTTTGTTTAACTACAACAATAATTCCAAGTCAAATTTCAAGAATTACATCTTGCCTCTCATTTCTAAGAATGAGGGCTTACTTCTATAACAACCTTAAACAAATATTTGCAAATGAAATAAAGTATCTTCAACAATAATCTTCTGTATCTTTTCATGGCACCTATCCTCTTCTCCTAACTTTCCTGCATAATAGAAACACAAATATGACCATGGAGTGCTCACCTCCCAGCCTAGACTAATTGGTAGCCACCCCCGAGCTCGGAGAACCAATTTCTAGACGGGTAACAAATAGGCAAACACATAGAAAGCAATGCATACAGATTTTTTCCAAACACATTCCCAACTTGGCTTTCACAGCACCACACTTTGGTGATGAACATTTTCAAAGGGTGGTAGTGGACCAATACCCTGAGGAGAACTGCAAGTATGAAATAAACAAGAAGCCACCTCATGACACAATAAATATATCAAGAAGCCATCTCATGGCACAATAAATATATCAAGAATCTCAACCCCTTATTCCTTATGCCCCCCAAAGGCATTCTAGCCTTATATCCGTCCTTATGACCCCCATTGCACAAACAGGCCATGTAGCAAGGGTCACACAAAGATCCCTTGTGATCACTCTCAAAACGAGAGTGTTATCACTGCTACCACCCACAAGATCCTCTTCTCTCCCAAGAGTAAGAGGTCTTGAGAAAACTCCCAAAACACACACAGAAATCAAAATGCGAAAATATACCAACTGGATTTCAAAATAAAACATTTAAGAACACAGATTTCTTATACCAACAAACTTCCAGACATAAACAAGAAGAAGGCATTAAAATGAATAACTGAAACCAACCTTAATCTGCCCAAAGGTATTATGATATTTGATGAAGAGCTGCCCAATCCACGAATCTTTTTCCTTCTACCCTTAATCAATTTTTCTATTCCATCCTATTATTTTCTTTTCAAAATTTTCTTCTGTCTCCAAAAATGGAGAGTGGGTGATTGCCCTCCAATTCTCAAAAATCTTGCTTAAAAAGCTCACTCTCAGAGTTCTCACAGGTTACTAAAAACCAAAAAGGAAAGAAAGCAAAAATGCAAAAAGACTCTCATTCCAAAAGGAAAAAAAAATCTTGATTAGATTTAACTTCTAATTTTCAATTTTCGCTCAACTCAAAAAAGCCAATTTTTAAAGCGTTAAAAAGATCATTATAAAGTAGAAACTTGCCTAAAATTACCCCTAACCCCTAGGTATACCTTATGGGCTTTAGGAAACCCTATTAAACTACCCCTAGGTGTTCATTTAACCCATTTTAAACCCCTCTGAAGTTTATTTTCGGGTTAAACATATGTTGACCACCCCAATTATTATATTCCCAAAGTATTTATGACAACACATTATTTTATTTAAGAATAACTATAATTAAACACTTTCCCACCAAGAGACAAAATAAAACATATAAATTTAAATCCACACGTGTCAAGTGACACAAATAAAACACTTTTACAAAAAATAAAACATGACATTGTCTCTTGTGGTTTTTACACATTAAATTTAATCAACACTTAACACTCATGCAACATTTACTGATACGAATAAAATACAACACAAACGGGGTGTTGTCTCTCCAAATAGACAACCCCTGGCTTACGAACATACATAAGTCTAGGTTTGATTCTCCGTAATTTTCCATGGTCACATGGTAAATTTCTTGCGCATCTCAATTTACACATTAGTACTTCCAAATAATCTCATATAACATAAAACACATGAATAATAATGCACTACAAGCACTCTGCATAAAATATACATTTATCAATCAATACATCCTTCATCCAAATAACTCCACATAACAATTATCATCATTCACATAATTTTGATCCATACATTAAAACATGCATTTCTATTTCTATCATCATAGTAAGTCTTGCAAATCCAATAATGATATACCTCCTCTCATATTTATCCTATTTTAGGATCATATAGAGTTCTTTATCATAAAGCATATAAATGAAACATCAACATTCATCAATGTTATCAAATCACGAATTCATATACGTTCTACATTCAGACATAGCTGACATACGTTAAATCAAGATTATCCAGTCATTGAATCTTTTAGGATTTCAAATTCATAATATATCAAAATGCACACCACAAGGTGCAATAACTCTATAACTTGGTTCAATTACCTTTCTCACCAATCTATCTGTCTAACACAGTCCATTCTATTGAATTATAAAGCATTTATTAATAGGTCAAACATGGTCAACTAAGTAAGTCAAAGCTTGGTTTGGAGAAGGCCTTACAGTGGACCCAGATTAGGTCTAGTGCCTATCTAGGTTATGGATCAGTATCATGTTAATGTGTTCTCTACACGTTACCGGGATGATTTATGGATCCGTTGATGTTGTTTTGGTCTCAAGACGACATGGCATATCATTGTAATGTGGACGTATGTAATGATCTTATTGTAATTTTTTTTAGGTGGCTGACTTAATTGGTTTAGGCCTTAGGGTTTGTATAAAATGACGTAAGATTTCATTGTAGATCATGTATCATGGTCGTGGAATGTAATATCATATATGAAGGAGATTTGGTCGATCATAGGCAATCAAATTGGGTTTATGTAAGAGGTCAAAGACCTATGGTGTTGAGCTTAACCGAGATTGTAATTAGGCATGGTAGATTCAATCACTGGTAGTTCATTCTTCTGGATTGTTGTCCAATTATCTTGAGGTGGTTATAACCTCTCTGTAGTCAGTGAGACTCCTTTGTAATGAGTAGTACGCTCTAGGTGGTGTGCCTTCTTGCATGTGCAGGCCCCTTATTGTATCACATACTTTCTGTAGAAGTATCATCTGACTGTGGGTA
This sequence comes from Cryptomeria japonica, assembly GCF_030272615.1. Classification (NCBI taxonomy): domain Eukaryota; kingdom Viridiplantae; phylum Streptophyta; class Pinopsida; order Cupressales; family Cupressaceae; genus Cryptomeria; species Cryptomeria japonica. Next base: position 61,158,999 of record NC_081411.1, on the reverse strand, counting down.
GGCTTCCCACCATGGTTTTTTCATTTACCAGGTTTTCCATATACAAATCATGGTGTTATGTGGTATGGTTGCATTTTGTTAATTCTCTGTTTCATTCTTAAGTGTTATTGCTTACTGGTATCTTTTTCTACCATTCTGGTATTTAATGTTTATGTGCTATGGTTAAAGGTTTTATGTGGTTTGATTTATATAATCTGTTAATTGATTCACCCCACTCTCACTTGTCCACTGGTTATCCTAACAATTGGTATCAGATCTTTGGTCCTCTTTTGCAGAATCTTAACTGCTTGAGGTAGATCTTATGGCAACTAACACTTCAAATCCACCAGGAACTATTTTCAAAAGAGAAATCCCTAAGCTTGATGGAACAAATTATGGGATATGGAAAATCCAAATGGAGACCCATCTTAGATGTCTTGGCAAGGATATTTGGGAGATCATTGAGAAATGATATAAACCTTATGATCTGACATCTAGCAATCCTGCTCCTACAGACTTGCACAAGAATATTGAAAATGATTGCAGAGCTAGAGAAGCCCTCCTGTCTGCACTTACTGATCAGAAAATCATGGGATTGACTAATAAATCATCGACAAAGGTTATGTGGGATAAATTACAAACTCTGAATGAAGGTGACCCTACTATCAAAATTGCTAAACTTGATGGTTACTGAGTAAGATATGAGAACTTGAAGATGGAAGATAATGAAAGAATTGCTATGTTTATGGAAAGAGTAAATGAGATTGTCATGGGAATTCAATGTTGTGGAGGATCTCTGAGTGAAGTTGAAATAGTTTCCAAAGTCTTGAGAGCCCCACCACCAGATTGCAAGATGAAGGCAACTACAATTAGTGAATGGAGAACAATGGAAAACACTTCAATTAACAGAGACATTCTGATTGGGAAATTATCTGCTTTTGAGCTTGGAGAATTTGGACCCTCCAGAGCTGCAAAGTCTGAACCTTCTTTTCATGCATCATCATCTACCAGCAAAAGTGATTGGAAAACCCTATGTGCAAAAGAATTGGAAGCTATGAGGAAAGAGGATGAAGAATTTGAGCAACTTGAAGCCTTATTTGCTAGAAGAGTACCTAAAGGACCGACATGAAGTAAGTATGAAGGAAAAGCACCTTTTAAATGTTTTGCATGCAATAAGATTGGTCATTTTGCATCTAGGTGTCTTGAAAGGAATGCAAGATTTGAAGAAAGAGTTAAGAAAACATTTAAGCCTAATCAAAACAGATATAGATTGAAGAAAAACAAACAATGGTACGTAGCAGATGAGGAAGGAGTAAGTGATGACTCTGAGGATGAATCGATAGGAGACTTTGCTAGTGCATCCGACAATGAAAAGGAATGGGTGTTCTATGTTTTAAAGGAAGATGAACTGGAACCGGCTATCAAGAATGAAGAAAAGGCCCTGGCAGAAAAAGTTGAAGACAAGGATGAATGGGTAATTGATAGTGGGTGCTCACATCATATGACTGGAGATAAAAGAATTTTTTTGTCCCTGCTAGAATTCAATGGCGGTCAAGTCAGATTCGGAGATGACAAAGCATGTATGATCAAAGGTAGAAGTATTATTTCTTTGGATGGCAAGCATAATACTGATAATGTCTATTATCTAGAAGGTTTAAAACATAATATTTTAAGTGTTGGTCAATTGGTGGAAAAGGGATTCCAACTTTAGTTTAGAGATAGAAAATGCAAAATCATTAACAAAACTGGTTTGAAGATTGCAACTAGTACTCAGACTGAAGGTAATGTCTTTCACTTGAACACTGGTAACAAGACATGTTTGATTGCTCATATTGATGAGAATTGGTTATGACATAAGAGGTTGTGTCATATTGATTTTGATTGTATTGTTAAGATCAGTTCAACAAAGGCAGTTAGAGATATACCTAAGATTATAAAGCCTCATAATCTGGTATGTAAGGAATGTCAATTGGGAAAGCATGTTAGAAATTCTTTTAAGAGCATACATGATAAATCTAATGATGTGCTTGATTTGATTCATACTGACTTATGTGGTCCTACAAGGACTAGAAGCTTTCAAGGTGATAGATACTTCATGCTAATAATTAATGATTAGTCTAGAATGATGTGGGTGAGTTTTCTAAGGGAGAAGTCTGAAGCCTTTGAGAAATTCAAGATATTTAAAGCAAAGGTGGAAATAGAAACTGGATTGAAAATCAAATGTCTAAGATCAGATCAAGGTGGTGAGTTCACTTCTCATGAATTTAACTGTTATTGTGAGACAAATGGAATTAGGAGACAATTATCTGCACTCGGACTCCTCAGTAGAATGGAGTAGTGGAAAGGAAGAATATAACCATTTTGGATGCAGCAAGATCCATGATGATGGAAGCCAAATTGCCTCACATCTACTGGAGAGAAGCAGTAATTACAACAATCTACATATTTAACAAAGTTCATATCAAAGGTGAAACCAGTAAGACTCCTTATGAATTATGGTTTGGACATACACCTAATGTTAAATATTTCAGAATTTTCGGAAGTAAATGTTATATCAAAAGGGATGATTCAATTGGGAAGTTTGATCCTAGATGTGATGAAGGCATATTTCTTGGATATTCAATTCAAAGAAAAGCATATAGATGTTATAACAAAAGATTGCATGGAGAGCGCAAATATGAAAGTGGATGAGAAATACAAAAATCAATCTATATCATATGATAGGGAACCGACAGTGGAAATGATCATAACTAAACTGACAATGCCTCAACCGGTACAAGACATTGAGATAGTTACACCGGCACAATCAAAAAATTCAACTGTGACTGATGATCAGAATAATGAACTTGAAGTTTAGAAGACACCAAGGTATGTAAGGTTAAATCATTCTGAAGATCAAATCATTGGAGATAGGAACAAGGGAGTTATGACAAGAAGAAGACTGGCAAATGAAGAGGTATGTCTTATTACTCAAATTGAACCAACATCTGTTATTGAAGCTTGTAAAGATAAACATTGGTTAAAGGCTATGGAAGATAAATTAGATCAGATAGAGAAGAATGAGACTTGGACATTAGTTCCTCGGCCTAAAAATAAGAATGTTATTGGAACTAAATGGGTTTTTAGAAATAAACTAAATGAGGATGGTCAAGTTGTAAGAAACAAGGCTAGACTAGATTGTAAAGGATATTCTCAAATGGAAGGAATTGATTATGCTGAGACATTTGCACCTATAGCTATAATTGAAGTTGTTAGACTATTTCTTGCCTATGCAACTTATAAGAACTATAAGGTCTATCAAATGGATGTTAAATGTGCATTTTTTAATGGTGAACTTGAGGAAGAGGTATACATTGAGCACCCTGGTCGATGTTCACTAACAGATGACAAAGATATGGTTTGCAGGTTAAGGAAAGCTTTATATGGATTAAAACAAGCTCCTAGAGCTTGGTATGCAAGGTTGGATAAATATCTTTTGAAGCTTGGTTTTACTAAAGGCAGTGCTGACACTAATTTATATTATAAGATCACTGATGATGATATTCTGATTATTGAAGTATTTGTTGATGATATCATTTTTGGAGGTGAAGACAAATTGTGCATAGAATTCGCTAATAATATGAAGAATGAATTTGAAATGTCCATGATTGGTGAGATGAGATTTTTCTTAGGTTTGCAAATTACTCAAACTGACAAAAGCATTTTTATCTATCGAACTAAGTATCTAAGGGAATTGTTGAAGAAGTTTGGTATGGATAATTCCAAACCGGTAAGTACTCCTATGGTGACAAGTGAGAAATTATCTATCAAAGACACATCTAAACCGGTAAATTCAACAAGGTATAAGTCTACGATTGGTGGCTTGTTATATCTAACTCAGACTAGATCCGATATTATGAATGCAGTAAGTATTGTTTCAAGATATCAAAGTAATCCTAAAGAAGATCATGAATGTGCAGTAAAGAGGATATTCCGGTATTTGCATGGAACAACAGAATATGGCTTATGGTATTCTAGAGATGATAACTTCACTTTATGTGCATATACAAACTCAGATTGGGCAAGAGATACTGATGATAGGAAGAGCACTTTTGGTGGAGCTTTCTTTCTTGGAAAGAAATTGGTTTCATGGATCAACAAAAAATACTCATGCATTTCTTTATCTACTGCAGAAGATAAATATGTTGCAGCAGCAACTAATTGCACTCAAGTCTTGTGGATGAAGCAAATGTTGAAGGATATCAAGGTAAATTGTAGTGAACTAGTAGTTATCTATTGTGATAACTCTGTAGCTATTGACATGTCTAAGAATCTAGTATTTCACTCTAAGACTAATCATATATCAATAAAGTATAACTTTTTGAAGGACATGGTGGAAGAAAAGGAATTCAAATTGGTTTATGTGAACACTAAAGAACAGATTGCAGATATATTCACTAATCCATTGTCTAAGGAATAATTTGAGTATTTGAGAGACAGGTTAGGGGTATCCACCCCTCTGATAGAGACTTAAGTGATGCAAGTTGGCATTAGTTTGGTATGCATCATCAGCTTTATCCTTTACTCTGGGTTGATGTAGTGGTGCTACTACTCCGGAGTAGTCAGCTTTGAGATTCACAAAATTTTGATATCTATGTCATATCTTTGGCATTGATGTCAAAGGGGGAGAGTTATATGTGAAAAATAATGCTTATGGGAGAGATTCAGATCAGTTCCAGATTAGACTACACTCCTTAGGGGGAGTTGCTGAGATTTTTCATTTTTTCATTGTTATATCTTCTATGAGAAATGTTTGGCACTTATTGGCACTTAGATGTTTTTTTTTCACATCTAGTGTTGCCATCAATACCAAAGAGGGAGATTGTTGGCAATATGGAGGAATTGATTATTTGTTGTATTGATGTCAACACTAGTTGTTATGGTTGGTTACCGACAGATAGGTTTTGGTTACCGATAGAAGAACTTGTGTTACCGGTAAAGGTTTAAGGTTTTACGAGCAGAGATTTTACTAAGAATCCTTGACATAATGCATAAGTGGTGTTGGTGTGGCTTTTAGATAGAATTCAGGATGTTGAAGGTGATCCTTGATCGTGCCTCGACTGATTGGTGGCATCGCTTTGGCATGGTGGACCTAGATTAGGTCTGGTGCCTATCTAGGTTATAGATCGGTATCATGTTAATGTGTTCTCTACATGTTACTGGGATGATTTATGAATTGGTTAATGTTGTTTTGGTCTCAAGAAGACATGGCATATCATTGTAATGTGGATGTATGTAATGATCTTATTGTAATATCTTTTAGGTGACTGACCTAATTGGTTTAGGCCGCAGGGTTTGTATAAAATGATGTAAAATCTCATTGTAGATCATGTATCATGGTCGTGGAATGTAATATCATATACAAAGGAGATCTGGTCGATCATCGGTGATCAAACTGGGTTTATGTAAGAGGTCAAAGACCTCCAGTGTTGAGCTTAACCAGGACTGTAATCAAGCATGGTAGATGCTATCACTGGCAGTTCATTCTTCTAGATTGTTGTCCAATTATCTTGAGGTGGTTATAACCTCTTTGTAGTCAATGAGACTCCTTTGTAATGAGCAATATGCTCTAGGTAGTGTGACTTCCTGTATGTGCAGGCCCCTTATTGTATCACATAATTTATGCAGAACTATCATCTGACTAGGTAGGCTTCCCACCATGGTTTTTCCCTTTACCCGGTTTTCCACATACAAATCGTGATGTTATGTGGTCTGGTTGCATTGTGTTAATTCTCTGTTTCATTCTTAAGTTTTATTTCTTACCGGTATTTGTTTCTGATATTTTAGTATTCAATGTTTATGTGATCCGATTAAAGGTTTTAAGTGGTTTGATTTATATAATCTGTTGACAACTGATTCACCCCCCCTCTCAGTTGTCCACTAGTTATCCTAACAATTTGATCTTCATTTTCTAAACAAAACAGTCGAGCCATTAATGGCGTGTGATAGAGAAAAGCAGAAAAGCATGGTGCAGACCTCTAGATTTAGAAAATGCACATTAGAATGCGAGGCGTTGGTGGTGCTTATCTATGACATGAAGATCATCTCTCTAGAAAAGAAGATCGAATCAAATCCAATATGGATTGAGTTGGTGAAGGCAAAACCTAACACTGCACTATTTGAATGTTGTTTTTGGCGAAAACCTTAGATGATAAATATGTGAGCTCGAGACATAAATTAGTTGATGCTTGATGCAAAGAATGAGAGAGAAGATAGCTTGATCAAGGAGAAAGATCATCTTCCTTAAAATTTATTCTAATAAAGATGCAAAGTGAGTTAGCAAGTGAACTGGTGAGAAGGTTTAACCAACAGAGATAGAGTAACCGGTAAACTATTGCAGGTCTAAAAATTAAGCTAATCAGTGAGGTGTGATTGATGAAGAAGGCATCCAAGTATGATATAGTGTGTTGTGAGGCTGAGGGAGAGAAATAAGAGAGGCTAAGAGTGTTGGAATCCAAGAACACTGAGAGGGGGGGTGAATCAGTGTTCTACCAAAATGATCAATTTTAACCTTATTAAAACATGCATTCACCAACTGGTATACCGGTACATATAGAATTGAAAGAAGTAAAGCAACCAATAAGCCAATCACATAAATGAATACGATAACACATAGAATTATACATGGAAAACATCAAAAAGTAAAAACCACGATGGGATTTGTGACCCACAATATCAATCCACTGGCCATATGAAGAGATATTACAAAATATAGGGGCCTGCACTTACAGGAAGGCTTACAGTCTAGAGCACACTACTCAATCACAAAAGGAGCCTCACTGACTACATACAAATCCAGACTACAATCCGGAGAAATGATTGAACTGCAAATATACCATCTTTTATGCTTGAATACTGTTCGGGTTAAGCTCTGTTTGTTCTGGTTTGAAACCTTAAACCCTTACCAAAATACCCTCTTACATAAATATCCTCACATACATGATCTCTCTCATATGTTTCACATCTTCACTAAATTCCATAACCTTACATCCTACATATTACAAAATGGTCTAGTCAACTGACCTATATACCCCTTTACAATTCATCATGCCTTATGTCGGCTTACAAAGATAATTACAATATGAATATACATGTAGGCTCAATAACATAAATACATGAATATCAAAAAAATTGTTGATGTCGGATCTCCCTTATGATGTCGGCCTCCAATACTGATAACCTGAATATAAATCATGTCGGCCTGCAGTACCAGTGTAGTGTCATAAAATTGCGACCCTAGAAATTTTTGACTGTATTAGGGTCCTCATGCACACAAGTTCGAATCTTCTAGCCTTATTGGAGACCGGGGATTGCTTAGCCCTCAGAAACAACTTCTTCGTTGGCCTCTGTATCACCTCGTCCACATTCTGCCTAGAAGAAAGGGGTAGGACAGGGGCGTGGCACCACTATGCCCCCTTGGACAAGGGCATGGCTCCCTTGTCCTCTTAGGTCAGGGGCATGACACCCCTGTCACTGCCCTATTTTGGGACAGGACCCTCCCTAGGGTTGCATTATTGGCTGTGCATCGGGTGGGAAACTCCCTCGATGTCAACTCGTGACAAAAATCAAATCCACTATCATGTATTTAAGGGACATTTTTCCTTTCATTTTCATAAAGTTAGATGACTGGGAATTTTACATGAGATCAAGCATTCAAGAGCATTTAAGCATTCAAGCATTCTTTTCCAGCATTGAGCATTCTCAAGTCTCCCTTCAAGGCTAGGTGTTGTATTCAAGTCAAGGATTCAACCATTGAAGGAGAGATTGATTTCAACATTCAATTCCACACAGGCATTTCTATCAACATTGCTATCACAACCTCCCTTGAGGTGATTTACACTTCAGTCTTTCATTTATAGCTACTTGCAAGTACTTTCTTTCATTACTTGGTTAATTCCAAAACTGGGGTTTGACCTAAAGGCAAACCCCCAATCCCAACCCAATTTCCTCTCTTCTTTATGTGTAGGTTGTAGGTGCACGACCGACTTTTGAATTCGGGCTCCATTTGCAGAGGTGGAAAAACCCTTTTCGTTTCACAGATTTTTCGGAGGACCGTGTACATTCCCGCCACGGTCCGGGCAACTTTTCCTCAAATTCGCACGACAACTTTGTCTCAACATATTATTCTCAGATCCAGGTGCACAACTTCATCCCATATTCCGATCTCAAGTTATAATCAGTTCTTTGTCACTTTTGCACTACATAATTCAATCAATTTCTTTCCATTTCAAACAAGGAAGAGGGGATCAACTTACCATTCCCAATTCATTCAGAATTAAATCTACCATCTTCATGTGGAGAGATTGAATCTATTGAATTATCCTCTCCTCTTCCTAATGTAACATGGTGTAACGTGTTTGAAGGGTAATCAATAGTGAGACTCTCATCTCTCTTCAAGGGAAAGGGTAGTTTTCCTCTTGATCTATCATTCACCATTTCCCCACCATTACAACTGGTAACCTGAGAATTCCTTCCCATTTGTCAATGTCGATGTCGGTATTGGTGAAGTGTCTATCAGTACACTACTAAACCAAAATATGAAGCCAAAACATGTTGCCATCAATGACAACATATTGAAACCAACCAATTGAGTGTCAATTGCCAACAATCTCTCCCTTTGGCATTGATGGCAACACTCATGTGAAAAATGATCATTGTTTCCATCTATCGGTTTCATCCTAAGCCTGCTCCCCCTGAGATGAATATCCATCTAAACAAAATACTCCATATCTCCTGAATATTTTTCACCTATACTCCCCCTTTGACATCAATGCCATCAAAAACTCCAAAAAATATCAAAAACTGGGATGAATAATGAAAGACTATATAATGAATGTCCCAAAATACTTTACCGAAGCTAAATATATTTGAAAATTTCCAGATAGGCCTTCTCCAAAATCTCTAGATAGGTATCCCAACCTGATTTGAAAGTGTCAAAAATAGATACAAGTCCATTTAGCATATGGGCAAATGACTCTTTCTCATTTAGCTCTATCAGTGTGGGCCTACCAACCATATATATACACTCCTTATGTACACTTAATGAATCCAAACAGGGACTCACCAATCCTCTAAGATCTCGAGCTCTCATTATTTTATCTGTTTTCCTCTCACGAGCTAAAACTTGGGCTTCCAAAACCAAAATCTGACCATCTATAGATGTAGTCAATGAATGTGAACCATCAAAAGAGTTAACTATACCTACAATCTCCTCCTGAATATCTTTAATCCTCTTATCTGTCTCAGTTGTAAGTAAACATGTATTACAACATGCTCTATAAATATTAGTACACTACCTTAAAGAATTATCTATCAACTTCAACTTTTCATTGATCTCCTTCCTCTCCGACTCAATCATCTGATCAAATGTAGCTCTCTTTGCCTTTGTAAACCTTTCCAATGCCTGTCGGTTTGATATCTATTGCAAAGACTGGAAATCTTTTGAAATGTGCTCTATGATTATCTTAAGCTTATCGGATGAGCTTGTTTCTTTGTCAAATTTGCACTCTGGGATAAGTCTATGCAAAACAGTGATAGATTGATCAATAACCCCTTTATCCATAGATCCTTCCTTCATCATTTTATGTGCAACCATCATCATGAGTTCAGTAGAGCTCATCTCGGTAATGCTTTTCTTTTCAACCCACAGGGTGTCAATTAACAACAATGATGGACTCACTACTGGTTCCCTGCCAGATTCCCCTTTCTTCTCCTTTGATGGTTTAAATTTTATAGCTTCCTCACTTGCACTGGTGGCTTTGCCACTTGGTGTAGTCTCAGTAACTATCGGTTCCTCCCTAGGAACTGTGTCGTCATCCTGTACATTCTGATCCAGAGGACTGTTGTCCTCAACATTAGTAACCTGTACATTTACAACTTTTACACTCTCTGATTATGTTGGTATCTCAACATTTTCCTGTACATTAGTTTCCACCGGAGGCTCAATATCCACTATCTTAATGTTTTTCAAAATTGAGGGTGAAGTACCCATAATACCTTTACCTTTCCCTTCAACCGGGGTGTCTATAGTATCTATCTTAGGTTTCGAAGAAGTATAAAAACCATAGTTTTCTTCAAAGAATTTAACCCATGCCTTGTGGGTCTCTTTGATTATCTCATTTACCCTACCTAACATAAGACTGATTATTCTATGCTTGTTGTGAAAAATCTTTCTATCTGCAACCTCAAGTGTCTTGTCCATCTCCTCTAGAGTAATAGAAACATAAACGGATAACAATTCCTGAATATTTATATGCATGTCCTCTTCCATTGCTAATAGTCTTCTAGCATCTAATATGTCATATAATTGTGTCGGTATTTGGTCTTGAATTTCTAACAAGGCTTTCTTATAAATATCCAAGTACAACAAAACTGATTCCTCTATTTCTCTCTATTCATCATTATCCAAATGCTCAAAATAAAATTGTACATTCTTTAACATACCATCTTTAGTGATTTTATCAACTAATTCTACACAAGTCTTTGGTGGAATAATAGTTACATTACCATATTCAAGTGCAAGATCAATGTCATCCTTCTTTCTCCTTCCAGTACTGGATGGGGTTGAAGGTTATTCTTTAGGTGCTCTTTTCTATGCCAGTACCCTGATAGTAACTTTCATAACCGGTTGCTTCTTTGCTTCTACCTTAGTCTCTTCAATTTTCTTCCTCAATACCCTTTTGAATGCTAAGGGTGTGTCATCATCATCAGATCTAGAGTCTGTTGTGATTGGCTCAATGAATATTTTTGGTTCCTTCATTTTTCTCCCTTTCTCCAGAACAACATCAATCAATGCCTTAATGTCCTTTGAATCCTTTTCAACAAATTTACTCGTCTTGCCTTCTCACTTCTCCATCTTCTTCTGATTCAACTCAGTTTCAACCTCATGCTTCTTCTCCTTAGCAGTACCAAAGGTTTTTACAATTTCATCAATAGGTGCATCAATTAGCATCTATGCATAACCATCTAGGATCTGTGCATCAACTTCATAACCCATTTGCTCAATCCAAATCTTTTGGGGTCTTATAGCTTCCATCAAAGTTTCATCTTTCTTGACCATGGAGCATATCTCAGTTGAGTACTTCTTAACAATGTTCTATGGAACCCTCTCCCTAGAATTCATAGCCTTTTGAAATGATTTAAAGTAACCTCACACTTTGTCATCTCTCTGACTACCCAATGTAGCAATTGATTTTAAGTTGTCTCCCTACCAGGATATCGAATGTCCATTGTCTCTTCCCAAAACTGAGAGTCTCATTGATGAAAAACAACATTAAACAAACAATTAGGTTTCCATACCAGAATGTTCCTTTCTTCTCTCCTTTGATCTTTCCTAGGTTAATCAACAATTCATCCAACATCCAATCACATAGATCTAACTTCTCATCCGCCCTCATCATTTTATGAGTTGCATAAATGCAGGAGCTAGAAACAGAATTCAGTCAGTTTGATTGAGTTACCTTGTAACCAATGACCATGCTTCCAAATCTAATATATGTATCGGTGATAGTACTAATCCTCATTGATTGCTTGTCTGATGTCGCACCAGTGATCTTGTTGACCTGATCATTAGAAAATTTCTTCTCGGGACGTTGTCCAACCTGTGGTAAATCGGTGATGGCCCTGGTGGCCTCCTTCTAAATCTTATATAGTCTATCCATCTAGATAAATTCTCCATGCACTCTGCTCAAAACATACCTGACAATTTCATCTTCAAATTCCAGAATATCTAGAATGCCAGTAAACCCTAGATCCTCAATATGCTGGTATTCGGGCTTAATCCTTCCAGAATCTCCCATTAACTCATTCATGTACATGCTCTTAATATCACTCATTCTAAATCCTTAATATGAAAGTGAATGTAAGCTTTGACATCTTCAACATACATGACTCCTTCAGGGACATGGGAAAAAGCACCAATTGAATCGTCCAAGGTAGCAATATGCAGATATATCACTTGAAAATAGGCCTAGGATGGTTCTTGATCTCTACTACAGTGGGATTTGCAATAAACATAGGTTTAGATGATGATCCCACTTCCATGATGAAAGATAACTACCCGTGAATAGTTGTCAGTGAAAAACCCTAAAGAACTCTTCTGATTACTGGTGAAATCGCTTCAGAAGATATTGACCGCACTGAATCGCCTTAGACTTCCTCTAAATTGCTCTGAATGCAAAGTGATCAGAGATGAAGTGAATTCATCCTTTTAACCTCCAAGAAACCCTAATCCGTCATTGACATGAATGAATTCCAATGGAAGATACCAGATCTCAATCAAACATCTCCGTGCCGAATAAACATCTCCAATGTCTGGAACATCTTCCAGAACCTCTTCTCAGGGCATAAGCAGTGTCTTCATGAATTTTTCCTACCCCTAAGGCATCTTCCTTAGTTACCAGATGAGCTTCTTATCGGTGCAGGAGCAACCTCCTCTGCCAATTGAGTAACCAGAGCATTTCCATCTATTGATTGTTCTTCTGACTTCCTAACCCATCTCTAGGTATGATCTTACCGAATTTCATTAACCTTCTCTTTTCCTTTCTCATTTGATCCATTAATACCAACCGGTGAATTTATGCTTCTACACAACTTAGCAATATGTCCAACCTCATTACATGCATAACATGTAACATTGTTCTTTTGAATTTCTTTGCTAAAACCGGTATGATTGCTTGACCTGCACTGATTAGCCATATTTCCAAATATTTCACATGCATAACATTTAACATTCATTCTGCAATCTTTTGTCTTATGACCATACTTATTACATTTAGAACATTGACCGGGAGCAGAATCAGGGTTCTGATTTTCTCTATTTCTAGATTGCCTAGCCATGTGACCAAATTTATTACAAACAAAGCATCTACCATTAAATTTATAAGCATTAAACTGCCTTACTGGTGCCTTATGGTTTTGATCTTCATTTGCAGTACCAGAACTTTGTCCTTGTTCAAATCCAAGTCCACAGGAATCTCCATTCTGCCTTTGTCTCTTCAATAACTCATCAAGTTGTGCTGAACTAATCTTGAATTTTTCTTTATACTCACTTGCAATAGTAAGATCATCTCTCAGAATTATCATTTGTCTCTCAAGCTCTTGTTCATTACTCTGGGATTGTACAAAATCAGTTCTCACCATATCATTTTCATGAACCAACCTTCCACATTCTTCAAATTTATTTTTCAGAGATACAACAAGATTTTCTTCTTTTTTTCTTCCAGTCCTCAATCTCTTTAGACATCCTCATAGTTATAACTTGCATTTCATTCTGCATAACCATGTTCTCTTGACTCAGCTTCAAACATCTCTCATTAAGTGCATCTTTCTCTTCATTATCCTTATTCTGCAAAAGTTCCTTCCTCCTAGCCTGAACAGATGGCAATCTCTCCTGTAGGACAAGAATGAATTCCTGAGAAAAATTCAATTCATCATGTAACTTCAAGTTCTTCATCCTTTTAGCATCATAATCTTCAAGTGCCACCTCAAGTTGCTTCTCCAAACTCATATCAATGGATTCCGGATTCAGGATCTTCCTCAAGTTGTTAAACTTCCTTCGAGGCACAAGGCTCTGATACCAATTGTTGGAATCCAAAAACACTGAGAGGGGGGGGGGGGTGAATCAGTGTTCTACCAGTAACCTTATTAAAACATGCATTCACCAACCGGTATACCGGTACATATAGAATTGAAATAAGTTAAGCAACCAATAAGCCAATCACATAAATGAATACCATAACACACAAAATTATACGTGGAAAACCTCAAAGAGGAAAAACCACGGTGGGATTTGTGACCCACAATATCAATCCACTGGCCATATGAAGAGATCTTACAAAATATAGGGGCTTGCACTTGCAAGAAGGCTTAGAGCCTAGAGCACACTGCTCAATCACAAAAGGAGCCTCACTGACTACATACAAATCCAGACTACAATTTGAAAAAATAATTGAACTACAAAGATAGCATCTTTTATGCCTCAATACAGTTCCGGTTAAGCTCTGTCTGTTCCGGTCTGAAACCTTAAACCCTTACTGAAATACCCTCTTACATAAATATCCTCACATACATGATCTCTCTCATATGTTTCACATCTTCACTACATTTCATAACCTTACATCCTTTATATTACAAAATGGTCTAATCAACTAACCTATATACCTCTTTACAATTCATCATGGCTTATGTTGGCTTACAAAGATAATTACAATATGAATATACATGTCGGCTCAATAACATAAATACCTGAATATCAAAAACAATTGTTGATGTCAGATCTCCCTTATGATGTCGGCCTCCAATACCAATAACCTGAATATAAATCATGTCGGCCTGCAATACCGGTAACCTCATAATTCTTTCCAATCTGTTGGTGTCAGTGCTGGTGAAATGTCTATCGGTACACTACTAAACCAAAATATGAAGCCGGTACATGTTGCCATGTTGCTATCAATGACAACATATTGAAACCAACCAATTGAGTGTCAATTGCCAACAAAGAGTAATCAATGAGTGATCAAAGAGAGTCATCTAATAACTGGAAGTGTAAGAACCAGTGAAGGAGAGAAGGTTATTAACCAACAAAAATCTATTGATCAGGTGTTGCAGAACTCATTTGCAACCAGGTGCTATAACAGTATCAAAATTGTATTTCATTATACATCACTGAGTTGGAGCTTGGTGCTCCTTGGGTTGGTGCCCTAAATTAGTAAGGGTTGGTGCTCCTTGGGTTGGTGCCCTAAAATCATTGTAATATATTGTTTCACTTGTGAGGCTGGATTGGAGCAGTAGACTCCAGCAACATTTCTCACTGAGGTTTTTCCCATATTGGGTTTTCCTCGTGCATCTGGTGTTGTGGGTTGCATTTGTGTGTTTGCCTCTTTTAATATCCACATTTATCTTGCCAGTTTGATTATTCAGTGCTTAGGGTCATAACTAGTATTCTAAGGTTGTTTTAAAAAGGAAAAGAATTTACAAACCACTGATTCACCCCCTCTTAGTGGTACATTATGTTCAACAAACATTTCAACTCAAATCACTAAGAACCATCTCCAAAACATAAAACGATATGCAAACCTCCAGGAATACTGGCCAAGGCCAAAGCAACACCTCTAATGATCTGCAAGTCACAGAGATCAACCGCAACCCGAAATCATCTTCGTTCAACACACTGCCAAACCAATCGGTAAGAACATATCAACCGGGCCAATACCGGAATCCACATCTCACCATAAACAAAGCCAAATGCTATGAAACTCGAACATAGTAAAGACCATGAATGTAAGGGGATAAACCTAAAACCACAATGCTAAACACTCACACATGAAGAAATGCCATGATCACAAGCAATGCCACTGAAAACTACTAAACTGGTAAGAGCTAGACCGGTGCTCCTGCATCACTCAACCAAGTGAAATGTCTTGTAGAATAAATTACAAATTTGATACCTTTCGAGGAGTAAATGTAGGAGAAGATCATGCATTTATAGTTTAATTGTTTAGGTTGTTATAAGATCTTGTTTTTAAATTTAGAAAAAAAATCTTTAAACATAATTATTTCAATTGATGATATTACAAATACATGAATAAATTTATTTTTTATTACAAATATAAATATATAGATATAGTTTTAATTACATATGGTGTTAATTAGAGATAAAAGTGTTAAAGGCAAAATCTTGTTCAAAGTGTAGAAATGAATTTGGATTCAGATAATAAAGTAAACGAAAGGAGTTAAATCTAGGATATTCTATTTGTTGTAGAGTTGTTCACAGGCCCTAGTTTGACCTAGCTTTGTTGACTTGGGCTTCTATACATGCTAAATCATTCACTTACTAGTTTGGAGTTGGAACTTAGGACCTCTAATTTACTATTGATATGTTCTATCATTGAGCTACCAACCCTCTTAATGACTAATCTATCTTTGTTTTATGTGTGACTTGTTTTCCAACAATTTTTTGTAATATGTAATAGCTAATAAATGCAAAATATTTTCAAATAAATAATACTTAATACAAATTATAAGAACTTAAAGAAAAAGGAAAATAATCACTTAACCGAAAAAATCTATATTCAATTTTTATATGTAGTTCATTGTTCTCTTACATAAAGAAAAGTCTAATGTAACTGGTAGACAAGAAATGCATTCTAAGAGTTAGAAATTATTTATTAAAAAAAAAGAATACCATTGATGTTGATAGCATGAAAGAAGTTCAGATGGTAGGAATAACAGTTTTGTATAGCCAAGGAAATTTCAAACTTTGGGTTTGGCAAGTGGTGTTAATGAATCTTTTATTTTGATAAATAAAGTGGTAGATGGTTCATAATAAAATAATTGTGACAATTGTGGAAATCGTTTATGACAAAACTATTAAGAGTCTTTTTTTCTTCTATTAAAGATCCCACACAACGACTATTTTTAAAAATGAGTATATCTCATCTTTGATCTTTGATGATCCTAGTGACCATTCAAGATTTTGTTTATATAAATTTAATTTCAATGGTTACTAATTTACAATATAATGATGAATTTATAGATATGAAAAAAAAATTAGCATTTGAATCTACCACTTCTTTTTTGTTAAGCATGCTAAATGACCCTCTAATTTTCTTGTAGAACACTGGAGTAGAAGTGCATTGTGAAGGAAAGCAATTTTGTAGAGCTCCCTCTAGAGTTGTGTTTGAATTTGGGTGTCCCAAGCTCTGTTATGAGATTTGTAGTTTGTTTCCATCTGCAATGCATCACCTCACTTCTTTAATGCAACCATAAAACGATTATTGACTTATCTCTACAAGTGATACTTTTTCCTAAGGACTTCAAATTGAGAGTATTTTATATTTAAGATTACTTGCTCTTCTTTTGTTCTTTTACGTGTCATAAGTGATACTCTAACCTCTTACTGAATTTGGCTGTTAGATAATGGAAGCACTTACTTTGCATGTAGTATTTTTCATGCGAATGCTTGGACTTATTGGGTGACACATTTTTTTAAATATGAAATAAAACATATGAAAAATGATCATAGGAAAACTATGTCATGTAAAATGTGAAGTTTCAACCACTAGGATATGCTCTTCGTTGTTATCATCCATGGCTGAGTTTCTCCATCTTCTTCTTGGGCTCCTCACTTTTAAAAGGTAACATGCAAAGATGGTACTCCAAATCCACAAATTTGTTGAGTTTGCATTTGTGCCAGATTGGGAAGTTTTATGTCTTGCTGGAGTGTTCAAGCTGAAATGCTTTCTCTTGGGTGGCTTTAGTGCAAAATTTTCACATACTGTTTTAGGTTGCTCTACTGCAACATTTTCATGCACTGTTGGAAGATGGGAAGTGAAGAAAGATCCTCGAGTAAGCATGGACTTTGCAAAAGCTGTCTGCACTAATATAAATCTGAGAATTCAGTGAAGACATCAGATGATAAGGTTTCTTACTGTCTAACTTGTTGGGAATATCACCCTGCAATATGTATAGCAGTAAAAAAAACATTAGAGACATTGAATTTCAGAAGAAGCTAATTGACGGCACTAAGCGTGTAGAAGACAATAGAATCTTCAAAGACCCAATATTCCGACTAGACAGCCTCACATTCTTCGACAGCTCCGTAGTAAAAATGAGGGCATGATGTTCACTGGGCTCCACGCCCCAATTCTTGAGCGCAACAACAAAATTGTTAGTCTGGGGTGTGTCAAACTTCTCATTGAAGCTATCAATTACAACGCTGCTGATAGCAGCACTGGAGAGAGTCGTGGAAATGGCGAGACACTTTTCCTTCTTGTTGATTTTGATGCTCCAATCTTTGGTGTTTGAGCCAAAAATGACACCCCCACCAGACCGTAGAGGAGTCTTTTGCGATCCGTGACGAGTTTTTCTGTTGCCCTTCTGTTTGTAGGGTTTTCGTCCTCCCCCTCGCACTTCACTGCGGGTTAGAGTCGAGGCCATGCCCCATCGTCTGTTTTGAAGGTCCATGATGACCAGCTTTAGCTCTTCGGTTTTCAAGGCTGCCATGGGCACTTCAGGAGTAGGAGAGATCTCCTTCTCGGCCTTACTGTCAACCTTTGATTCCAGTTGTGTCTTCATGCAGCTCCTCATAACCCCAGGTAGCTCATTATCCACGTCACTGTTGGCCTCCTTTTCATCCACATCCATCAAATCAAGGTAGGCAATGCTGTCTCCCTGTGATGCCTGAAACCGCTTGGAGCGATGCCCATTGTCCGTTCCTGTCAATGGCCGCTTTCGCTTTAAATCAGAAAATCGTCTTTGCACTTCTTCATCTAAGTCCATAGATTCGTAGTCTTCTATGAAATTATCTGTGCAAAGGTTGTCATCATCATGGGAGTGCCTCTTTATTTTTGCCAATGCCATGCCATCTGCAGAGTTGTGCTCTGCTACCTCACTCCAATCTGCACCCTCCTCATCCTGGGAGTCAACAACAGATTCAACTTGGGTTTTTGATGGCATACACTCTTCCTCCCGCAAACTCTTGAGTTCATCCTCTTCAACAACAACCTCCTTTCCAACATCTTTCTACTCAGAAATTCCAGCGTCTATACAGGGACTATCATGGCGTTCAACCTTCACCACACGAATGCCAATAACTTCCCGACCATTAATAGTTTGGCCAATAAGTGCCAAGGCTAGCTCTAGGGGAGAGCAAATAAGAATCCCAACATCCTTTCCTTTCGTTGGATTCTCCTCTTCAACTGAGTCCCCCTCTTTCTTCCAGCCATCCAACCAATTTACGCGGCGTTTGAAGCATAGTTTTACATGGAACGTAAAACAACCATAGAAGTTATAAGTTTTACCTTCTCCTTCTTCCTCCATCTCTGCTCAAACCAACATGGCTTTGATACCAATTGTAAAAATTAGAATGAGCAGAGAAAACAATAACAAAAACAAAAAAAGTAAACAACACACGATTTATCGTGGTTCGGCAAATTTGCCTACATCCACACTCAAAGCAGGGAATCACTTCATTAATCAACTCAATTTACATGGGCTGCACACAGTCATTATATAATCATATTCAAATATGAAATGAAGAGTTTGGGGAAGGTAGACAGTCATGTGACTGTTGGGTTTCACATCCCAACACTAATAACTGTTATGTGGACAAACTTAAATCGATTTCTAAAGAAATTTTCTAATAACAAGTAGTTCTTGTCTAGTCCAACAGCTAAATATTTCAGAGATAGCACCTAATCAACCCACTAAAGCCAAAGAAAACTACCCTCCACTAAAGTAGTACAAGATTTGATAGGATTTATTCTTAATGATCGCTTCGCCATGTATTAGTCATCATTTTTTTATGAGATACTTTGCAACACAACTCTTCATTTTTTGTCACTAGATTGTGATTGGTAGGTATTACAAATTTTTGCTGTATTAATTGGAACCTTTGAAGTCCCCTATGAAAACCCAGCCTAACCAGTCTAGTCCGTTTCAATCTATTGCAGGAGTCTCACAAAAAAATCACTATATTTTCTAGGCTTTTTTCTTATCCACTTACTTTAAGGAGTTAAGATTATTAATGTCCAAATTTTTATGCATGTAAATAGAGCCCTGTGGAGTTTAGTTTGGCATTTAATTTTTTTGCTTGTATGCATGATTTTGGTTTGCAATTTGCTAGAACTGAAAGTAAGGCTGATGCTGTTTGAGAATTACTGGTGGTGATCTGAACTTCTCATTTGATGTTTGCGTTGCAGAAACTGTTAGCAGTTAGCGGATAATACGGAGAAGTAGAAAAGCATGTTTTAAGTTTTTAATTGTTAGCAGTTAGTGGATAAGAGTGAGATAAGTAGAATGTTCCTGTGAGGCTAATTGTTGATTAAATAACAGAATTAAACTCAAATATTCTTTTTTAAAAAAAAAATTATATTATTTTTTAATTGGTATTATAAATTATAATTAAATAAAATTCATTTTTTATGTGTAACCTCTAAATATATCTATTTTTTTATTTTTTTTTGATAAAAGTGGATAGAACCACTGAATTATATTAAATTTTAAAAGTTTTTTATAGTGTCTGGTTCAAAAAGCACTGAAGGGAAAGAACCAGTAAGAAAACCCTTTAGTATTGCTTAAGTAACACAAGCCTATTCTACCCAATACCAAATGCCCATTGCCATAGTACATCAAAAAACCCATCCCAATTACATAAGCCACATTAGATATAAAGGAAGCCGCCAACAGAAGCATATAGAAGGAAGATTAAAGTATGATCACCGAAGGATGCATATCCATTGCTACCCAAAAATAACAGTCTGAACCACCCCTCTCTATGAAACACAATTCTCCAAACCACTGGTTAGAATGATACCACATAGCAGAAATGAAACCAAAATCAGAGACCCTGTCAAAATAAACATTGTGATCAAGCATAGCAAAACCCACACCAAAGAAAAGCCACACCAAATAAGGAGGTTGATGAAGACTACAACTATGCCCTTCTTTACTTCAAATATTCCAAAACTGAGGAAGGGATCTCATCCACACTTACCTCCTGCATATTAGCTTCACCGTCAATGGCTAAGTTAGCCAAGAAATCTGCAATCTTATTCACTTCCCTATAACAGTGGGAAATAAAAAAGGAATCAAAAAAATCTAATTTTTGCAAAATATGATCAAGTATATATTGTAATTGCCAACAATTCAACTTCTTTTTCATGACACTTTGAATAATAACCATAGAATCACCCTCAATTATCAAGTCCTTAATTCCCAAAGATATAGCCATATCCAAACCAAAGGACAAAGCAAAGAATTCTGCACAATTGTTAGACTTGAAACCAATCGCATGACAACGAGCTTGAACAAATCTTACCTTATAATCATAAATTACCATACTTGCCCCTGCCAGGCCAGGGTTCCCACGAGAAGCACCATCAAAATTCAATTTAAAGTGCCCTTGGGGAGGAGGTTTTCAGCAAGCAAAATTTCTCTTACTTATAGCATTAGTCTTATTTAAAATAGATCCATGAGGGGGTAAGACTGATAACATTCTCCAAACTCGAGTTACCATACCATCCCAATGAGAAAAAGAGGTAAGGGTTTCCAAATTCTTATAGATAAAAGACAAAGCAACTTCAGAGATGGAAGATTCAATCCTCAATAAAACCTTAGCCAAGGAAGAACTTGTTTGTTTAAAAATCCTATTATTATGCTCTAACCAAATATTCCAAATCACAATAGATTGAGAAATAATCCAAAGACATGCATAGAAAGATGAGGCAAACAGGATAGGCCAGGCTCTAAAGTGGGAAAGGAGATCCTTACCAATAACAAAGGATAGATTAAGCTTTTCAAACAACCACTGCCAGCAAGCATAGGCAAAATCACAGTGAAGAAACAAGTGTGCAGAGGATTCTAAATTTTTATTACAAAAGACACAAGAAAATATTGCAATCATACCCAGCCTGTCCAACCTCATTCCTGTAAGGACCCTATCCTGCACTGCTAACCAAGCAAAAGCACCAGCCTTTGGGAGGCAAGCCATATGCCAAAACAACTTGTATGGCCAAGTAGATAAATCTTTACCAACCAAGAGAGAATTATAGCCATCCTTAACTATGTACTTACCAAAGATATTCCTTGTCCAGATAAGCTCATCGTCGGCATCAAAAAGAATTATTACTCTCTCCCCCAACATCTTTTCATATTCCAATTTCACCTTTTGATCAATATCTAAAAACTCAATTGATTTCCATTTTGCCACCTTAAGATTCCCACTATACTCAATTTCAAAATAATCAGCCACAAAGACACCCCAAAGGGAAGAAAGAGTGGAAATTAAAGGAGACCAATCCCTCGAGTTCACCAAAAGGGGATGCCCATTCCAAACTTCCTCCCAAAACCTGACCTTTTTACCATTATGAACAATCCATGAGAGATGAGGCAAAATCACTGATCTACATTTACATAGAAAATTCCAAATAGCTGAACTAGATGGTAAATTAGAAACTTGAAAAACATACTCTCTTGGTCCGTTATTTAAATATTTAGCAAACATAATTTGTGCCCAAAAGGAGAATGGTCTCTCATACAATTTCCAAACCAACGTAGCACCTAAGGCTAAATTCTAACTTTCCAGAGTCCTAATGACTGTGCCCCCAAGGTTTTTAGGCAAACAAACTTTATCCCATGCTACCAAAGGGAGTTTCTTCTTACGTTCTTTATTATTACTCCAAAGGAAGGACCTAAGAGTATCTTGCAAGTTAACAAGAACCGCTTTCAGAGACTACAAAATAGACATGAGATAAATAGGAACAACATTTAGGATAGACTTAATAAGAACAATCTTACCAGCCAAAGATAACCATCTATGATTCCAGGATAGGATCCTTCTAGAGATAACTAAAATGATCTTATCCTAAAACTCAACTCTATCCTTCTTAATGAAGAAAGGTATACCAAGATAAGAATAAGGAAGATTTCCATATGCAAATCCCCAAAAACTCTTCAATCTATCCTGAACCAATTGTGAAGCATGAAGGAAAAAAATCCTTGACTTATCAATATTGACTCTCTAACCAGAAAAGGATGCATAATTATGTATTATCCCCTTTATCACTCTTGCCTCACCCAAAGAGGCGTGACCAAATAACAAGGTATCATCTGCAAACAAGCAATGCAAAATCCTTTGTGAAACATTATGAATCCTAATTCCCTTCCAAAGCCCTCCTAGCTTAGCGGCTCTTATAGCCCAACTGAACGTTTTAGCTAGAAGAATGAACAAGAAAGGAGACAGGGGATCCCCCTGCCTCAAACCCCTAGAAGAGGAGAAAAAACCACAAGGGGAGCCATTAATTAGAATGGAGAACCTTTTAGAAGAAATACAAGCACGAATCCATTTGACCCGTGCCTTGGAAAAGCCCAATTTAAGTAGAACAACACACAACGCCCCCCATTCTACTCTATCATATGCTTTCATCATATCTAATTTGAGGATCATGGCTAAGATTCTCTGAGTAGAAATAGAATGCAGAACCTCATGCACCACTATAGCTCCCTCTGCCGTCTCCCTTCCTGGAACAAAACCACCTTGTTCTAAAGAAATGATCTTAGGCAGAATTTTAGCCAACCTTAAAGAAATATCCTTGGTAAAAATCTTGTACAAAGTATTACATAAAGCAATAGGGCGAAAATCAACAAATGTCTTGGTAACCTCTTTTTTAGGAATAATTGCAATCATTGTAGTATTAAGCTCTTTCAAAACAGACCTATTCCTTCTAGCTTCCTCAAGGGCCAATAAAACATCATTCCCCACAAAATCTCAACATTTTTGAAAAAATAAAGGAGTAAATCCATCTGGTCCCAGAGCCTTATCAGGGTTCATTACAAAAACAACATTCTTAACTTCATCCAAAGAAAAAGGAGACATCAAAATTTTATTATCTTCCGAAGAAACCAAAGAAGGAATATTAGAAGAAAAGTTATTATGAAGATCTCCATGCTCCGAAGACAATAGTGACTTAAAAAACCTAACTGCCTCTGAAGCAATATCCTCCTATTTTGTTTAAAGTCTGCCATTTGGACACTCAATACAAGATATCCTATTTCTACTTCTCTTAATTTTTGTTGAAGAGTGAAATTTTTTTGTATTTCTATCACCATCTGAAAGCCAGATCTCCCTCGATTTCTGTCTCCAATAGATTTCTTCTCTGGACAAAACTTCTTCAAGCTCTGCTTTTAGCAATTTTAGTTCATCAAAAACAAGAGGCACCATACCATGTTGAATCACATGTGAATTAAGACATTCAATCATATCTTGAATCCTCCATTTTTCCAGAAAGATGTTCTTAAAATGCAATATATTCCATGCTCTAATATTAAATTTCAAAAATCTCAACTTCTTCGCAATCTGAAACATTTGGGATCCAGAGCAATAAGGAGCAGAACTCCACCATTTTTTGAGCAAAGGCAAAAAGGAAGAATCTCTAAACCACATAGGTTCAAATTTAAAAGGTGACTTAAAAGGAGCTTTATCTTCCAGAATTGATAGAGAAATTGGAAAATGATCTGACCCTGAAACTGGAAGAATAGAGGAAAAAAATTCGAACTTTGAATCAATCCAAACATCTGATAACAAAAACCGGTCTAACCTTTCTGCAATCTGAGAAAAATCTCTTCGCATATTTGTCCATGTGAAAATCCCATTCTAAAACTGACAATCAAAAAGACGCATGTCCTTAATGAACATCCAAAAGTCTTCCATAATTTTTTTATTAGGAAGAAGACCTCCTTTCTTTTCTCCCAAGTCAGTGATAGCATTAAAATCCCCCCCAAAGATTATAAAAGGACCATGCCTTAAAGGGGAGGAAATCCTCTTAAGTTCTCCCCATAATTTAGTCTTCCTTTGAATACCAGAAGAAACATAAATATTAAAAAGCCAAAACTTAACCTTCGAAAGCTTGCTTTTAACTAAGGCCAACATCCAGTTTACAGTAGAAGCAACTAGCTCAACCTCAATGTTATAGTTATTCCAAAGAAATGCCAAACCCCTTGACGCACCACAAGCTAGAGAGGAGAGGAATTCCCACTTTCTCCAAGAAGAAAAAACCAAATCAGCAGACTCCTTTGACAATTTTGTCTCTTGCAACATGAAAATATCACATTTAACTAAGTCCATCTGGGACTTAATTAAGCGCCTCTTGTTAGGGGCATTTAAGCCCCTAACATTCCAAGATATAGTTCTCATTGCTCTCGAGGGGAGACCGAGGCTCCCCTCTTTCCCTTAGACAGAGAAGACTTTCCTTCTCCAAAACTACTTTGAAGATTACACTTCACAGCCCCCGACCTAGTCACAGGAGGATTGATAATAGACCTCTTACTCCTCTTGCCCTTAGGAGTACCACTTCCTTAGAAACTGAATGCTTCCCTTTCCCAACACTAGGAGAAAGAGACAAAATCTGCTGAATCCCAGCATCAATCTCCAATTGAGTCTTTCGATTCTTTGGAGGCCTACCCCTACCAGGGGAAACCACAGATGAAGCCCTAATTAGAGTAGTTTGAACAATTGGTAAACTCTTACTTGACTTAGGAGAAGTCATGGCTAAATTATCTATGATGCCCACTTCTGATGAGGCCAAAATCTCAAAAGGGTTAGCAGATGCAGAAATAGGAAGGGTCGATTTAATTCCCCCCAAGTCATTCTCAATGGAACAGATAACCCTATTCGTAATGTCCTCATCCATCTGATGCTCATGATCTTTAAAAAGATCATTCACTTGGTGAACCAGATTTTCATCTGGCACAATAACAAGAATGTCCCCCAACTAAATATTATTTCCTAAGGTGGCGTTATTATCCACATCCACATCAACACGTTGCGAAGAATTAGACACCAATTCTTTGACTTGTTGAGCAAGGATAACATCATCAGGAAACTCTAGAGAAGAAACCCCAACATTAGACTCTAAAACAACCCCATCATTCTTCGCAAAAATTTGACCAATCCCCTGACAACTTTCTAAGCACTCTTTTGACTTCACAAGACAGACAGGATTCCCACCACCATCATTTAGTGACTTATCCAAGAAATTTGAGGTAGTGAGATTTGGAAGTAGATCATCCACATTGTTGTCCCCCGAAACCACAATATTTTGGTGAGCTACTGTCTTATCCTTACTTGTAAAAAACCCTACAGACTCCGGATCGTGAGACACAACATAAACCTCTCGCTTCCCAACATCCCTCATAGCCTGGTTAACCTCAAAAGTAGAGGGAGGTTTCCCAGTGGAACCATTAACTAATAGTTTATCCAGAAATAGATTATTGTTACTACCCAAGCAATGTTCTACCTTATCCAGAACAGAGGATTTCGAAAAATCCATAAGGAAAGGAGCATCCAATTGCAAGGAAGTTTTACCGAAGTCTTTCTCCAACTTATTAATTGGTTGTTTCCAGATACCCTCATGAGATTTAATGATACAAGTTCGAGGGCAAACATTATTAGGGTTAGTCAAGACACAAATTTTTACCAAAACCTCCCCCTCCACAAAATCAAATCTTGATGATAAGAAAGAACCACAAGTATTACCAATTTGTTCCAAAACCTTTGGGTCCATAAATTCAAATGGTAATTTGGGCAAGCCAAACCAGAAAGGAACTAATTTAAAGCTTGACCAAGCAGGGACATAAAATGGTTTCCAAGCCGAAACAAACACTAAATTTTTACCAAACCAGTAATGTGAAGATTTTAAAACTTCATCCCTAAAAGAAGAAGAGTTGAAAACAATAATAAATGCATTTGCAGAGAGTAATTGAAAATAACGCATATCAGACCACTTTTTCTGCAATTTATGATGAGATTTAGATAAACTAGTTGCATCCCCCCATATTTCCGCAGAAATAGCATGTGTATGCAAATAGCGAGCTTTCAAATCCACAACAGAATCAATTAAATCAATGCATGGAACAAGAGCCCATGCCTGTGAAGACCCACCTCCTAAATCAGAGCTGGTTTGATTTTCACTTACCTTATCGTCTTTTCCTGATGTCGAAGATTCCCTTACCTTATCCCCCCTTTGATGTGACAAAGATAACTCAAGCGGGTTACTGTTAGATTGTTTGTCCATCATCTTTTCACCCGTGTTCAGTCAAGAAGCCCTAATTGCCTCATTTACAAATGAAAACTTCACAACTTTCGCATAGGACGGTTTTCCTCCCAATGCTGTAGATCGTTTACTCGGAAGCCCCTTTAAATGATTTGGGATAAACTTTTGCCGTGGGCCCTAACCAAAATGCCTACGATCCAAAAATCGTTGATGCCCTTCACCAGATCTGTCCATACTCTGCCAATTTCCACTGCTTGGACCTCTGAAAAAACCCTAAAAATACTTCGAGACCGGTTTGAGATTTCGTAAGTCCGCCCTCAACCAATTCTGCGCTGCCATATCTACCCATTTGCCCTTCGTGAAGACCAGCTGTGGGACATGCGGCTGATCTTCCCAGCCCACATTAGCCCATGCGCCAATAACCCTAGATTCGTCCATGTCTTACAGGCAAAAGAACAAAACTTGAAGAATCCCAAAATGTGGGTATGTTGCTCTTTCAAAAAAAAAAACTCAGGCAGTTTAATCAAACCCTAATTCTCTGGCGAAAAGGGAGAGCCGGATATTGATTAATCTATTATCAGCGCCAGATAAATTGCAACAATATATTAATCGCCGAGATCCATTGTCTTTAAGTCGCTGCTCTCTGATAAATAAATAGCAGCATTATTAACCAGTATGTCGAGGCCGCCATAGTTATCCTTCACCCACCTTCCAAAATCTAAAATACTGTTGCGCTTTTGAACATCCAACTCACGGAACACAACATTATCGAAACCCCATGCCAAAAAGGTTTTTAGATGATTAGTGTGGATGCACTTGGCTAGAGACTTATGGATGGTTGTTAGAGGTTTCTTGGAGTGTGTTGCAATGATCTTAATTACTTGAATGGTATGCAAAGATGAAGCTTTGCACTCTCACTTGTGCAGGTTTTTTTAAGGTACATACATATATACACACATGCATGCATAGATACATGCTTACACATACATAAATGCATGCACACATACAAGTACACACGTGCACACACACATACACACATACATACATACACACATGCATACATACATGTATAAGTGGGCATTATTGAAGTGATGAATTCTCTAAATTTGATTGTTTTCAAACCTCTATATGAATATATGTCAAATTTGAGTATTCTCATTGCAAAAATAAAATAAAATTTCAAACCTCTCCTAATCAAATATAAAAGCGTGCATGGTGCAAAGGTTGGTCAAGGTGGATCTAGTTCTAGGAGTTAGATGAATCTATCAATTCTAGTAATGAGTATGCCACAACATTTGTATTAAACAATGGACTAGATTAGCCATTGTACTTCCACATCTTAAACTTGATAATGAACATAAATATTTGAATTTATTAATTAATTATCAAATTGTCTAACTTTATATAAATGTCAACTTCGTTTAATCATAATTTTCATAAATGATAAGTTTGTAACTTCTTTTACTAATTTTTATAGATACTTTTTCAGATATTAATTTATATAAATATGTTTTTTGTCATCCCCCATCATGCCCGCAATCTGAAAAATAATTTGCAATCCTAAAAACCCGTTCCCTCATGTTTGCATCCCCAATCAGCAAAACTGTGAGTTAACATTGCTTGTTTACCTCTGTAGCAGCAAAGAGCTCTACTTTTGTAGCACAATGCACTTGCTTAGGATGAGGGTAGTGGAATGTGTTAGCAATTAGGGCTCGAGGCAGGGTCTTATCCTAATGTATTGGCTATGGGAATGGTTAGGAGAGCATCGAAAGGCGAAAGACACCCATGTGAAGGAGAATAAATGAAGACAACTGGGATTCGCTGGGTCCTTGAAACAAGCCTGCAGCATAATGGACGTGTTTGAAAGGCAAGGTCTACATGGCTATGTGTGATAAGTGCAATGAATCTGATTTAACAGAATTTCGCCCAAAATCTTTCACAAGAGTTGAGGCACGGGAGAGATTAACTATTGTACCTCACATGGCTATGTATAATATTGCAAGATTGTCCATGTAAAAGAATGTAGATAAAGAACACCTCTTTACAAGAGAGGGTCGATCATTTGAAGGTGATTTGAATAAGATATTTCTATTGTTGAAGAGCCATTGATTTCCTTGAGCAGATGTTAATGTTAAAAACCTTGTCCAATGCAAAGACTTCATGCAATGAACATATTGGAAGGAACAACAGGTGCATATGGATGCCCAATGTAAGTAGAAGAGACGAAAGAATTGAAGGCATGGTGAAATGCATAATAATGCAACAGATGAAGTCCATGGGTGTCCTAAGGCGGTGGTTCAGTATTACAAAGTATTGTGGGGTACAATAAGGGATATAAGTTGCTTTTATAAATTTGATTAGGAGCTTGGCTAGCAGTTCACCTAGAAAGCAATTACATGTTCCTCTACTCCATCCAACAACGATGTCCTCGTACTTATACCCCACTCTGTGTTAGTCCCATAAGGAGCATTCACTCTCAACTCAACCCAGAAGATCAGATCGATGTTATTTATGTTCTAAGTTTCTAGCACATATAATGGATAAAGCCCTCAAATACAAATCCTAGGTTCATTAATATTTTACTTCTCTTGCTAGCCAGCTATGAGCAACATGCCAAGAAGAAGCAACAGGTTGCTACCTAAATCTATCTATAAAAGGTGAAATACTGAAATTCATTATTTCAAATACAGATGCCTGCACATGGATCACAACCCTTTTAGAAAACTTATCAGAGGAACAAAATTAAATAAACATTAGCTAATGATGTTTGCTAATTTCTGTGATTCTTGAAGCGCATATAATGGTCGCACATTATTGGTTCTTGTTATAACCTGTTATACTTGAATCATTATCTATAATGAATTATTAAATACATAAGAAAGGTTGAATTTTTATCCAAATGTTTATTGACAGATTCTACTTTCTAACAAGGACAACCCAATAGTCTTTATCTAAAGTAGGGAGAAGTGGTCATTATTGTTGTAGACAAAATAGAGGCAATATTGATGACCACGGAAATCATTCAATCATTTCTAGCTGGATTATTTACAGTTGAGGTATTGAATCTTAGTTCAACCATGTTGTTTAAGCTCCACTTGTGTGCCCAACCACAAGAGAACTTAGGTCTAAATGCAAGTATCATAACTCAGTTTCCACGGATTAAGTTTCCAATTATGTACGAATTTGCTCTTCCTATTTTAAGTTAGTCTCTGTTTAAGTCATCAAATCGATTATTCAAATGTTTAACTTCTATTTACTGAACAAGTGCCCAAACTTGCATGATACCATTGGTAACCATGTCTAGCTACTCTGGGTCTCTGTTGTTGTAATGTCGTCTTAGTATAGTAAGTGCCTTTTGGATTAATAATTTAATGGATGTCAACTGTAGTTAAGAAGGGTGGCTATTAAATCCTAGATTCAGTGGTCATGAATGAATTCAACGAGATCCCTTGTTCTTTTTCTTTGTAATGCATTGAAAGGCATTTGAATGTTACAGTATGATGAATCGTGCAACAAGTGATACCTTAGTTATTTATTAGATGAGCAATGCTACAAGCCTTCATCTATTTACCTGAACATCCATATTCGTGGAGACTGGAGTATTCAAATGAAGTGCCGGGCTGATCGATTCTTCTACTACTTAATCTGCATGATTGATTCTTCTACTACTCAATCTGCAAGTAGCGTAGTACCAGGGACAGGTTAGTGATTTATATATAATAGTTCGCATTTCATGATCATAATATTAGATTCTTTGGAATAATCTATTCGCTTACAAAATAAGAGTTACAGTTTCAGACTTAGAGATACCAACAGAATGATAGCATGGGCTTATACTCTGAATACAAACAGAAAGATAAAAACTCTCTGAGCTCCTTTACAATTCTAATAGTTGTTCCTGGCGCCATGTTTAACAATCCAAAAGCAATTGCCAGCTTCTCACTATGGTACTAGTGGAATAATTATTTTTCCTTCTCTTCTACATTATTGTATACTTTATCTCTGAAGACAATCCGCCCAGTTTTGGAAATATCTCCTTCGTCTGTGGGTGTGATCTGTCTCCTACGCACAAAAACAAGTACGGTCTTCAACAACTACACCCAGGTATCATTTAAATTAATCTATCTTTCACCAATCTCCTCTACTATTGAACCTCACCCCACTTGACTACTTCAGCCTGGATATTTGAGAGAAGAACATAAGTAGCAGCACATTTAGGATTCAGTTCAGAAATAAGAGTTTCCACAAATACTCTTATATTCTTATGTCGTCTACAGAACCAAGCAAACATGTCCACACAACAACCACGGGTTTAATTGGCATTTTGATGATAAAGTTTAGAATTTCTTCAACATAGCTAGAAGAGCCAAGAAGGTCAGCTATTGACACATAATGTTCAGTTGAGGCACAATGCAATAGCAGTCAGTCATTCCATCGAAGCACTTACAGCCCTCACGCGCTAAACCAGCATGGCTGAATGCGAATATAACACAAGCGAAACTTACATGATCAGGGTATGATTCAGAGTGCCTTGTTAATTCGAACAAGTTAAGAACATGTTTGCAAAAACCAGTTTGTGCATATCATGCAATAATGATGTTCCATGAGATGACATTGTTTGAGGCATTTTGTCAAACAGTTCACGTGTCTTCCCTATGCTTAACATATTTTTGCATATACGTCCACTCGGTTGCTTGCAAATTTAATGTCTCATAAGCATCTACATTCATTCGTGCTTTGATGGAGATCCGTACTCTGTTCTA
Organism: Cryptomeria japonica; assembly: GCF_030272615.1. NCBI lineage: Eukaryota > Viridiplantae > Streptophyta > Pinopsida > Cupressales > Cupressaceae > Cryptomeria > Cryptomeria japonica. The sequence goes on along the minus strand of NC_081411.1, from coordinate 61,127,669 downwards.
AAGCTCTCAATTGGTATAGGCTGGAGGGATTTTGCAAAGTTTGCGAAGCTTGGCTTTACACCCTGCCAATTGCTTTTGCTTTAATATTTCCAAGGTTTTTTTGCGGCAAATCCATTTTTTGCATATCCTGAAATCATTGCATTCTGTGAGACACTATTTTTCTTAGCATTTCTTCAAAAAATCCTTAAAGCTTTATGGAGAACATCGTTACGCGCATATCCTGTAACTATTTCGGTTCGTGAAACTATATTTTTGCAAAGTCATTTTGTCAAACAGTTCCTGTACCTTGTGTATACTTCCACATTTTGTATACATGTCTAGCAGGGCATTTGCAACTACAGCATTGAAAAGGTCCTATTAGAATTACGTTTTGGCGGATGTTCGTGCCCTGCTCTAAAAACCCCATGTTGGCACGGGCTGAGAGAATGCTGAGAAAAGATTGTGAGTCTGGCTTTACAACTGCCAATTGCATTTGCTTAAATGTTTCCAAATCCTTACCAACAAAACAATTTGTGCGTATCCTGCAATTATGGCTTTCAACGAGATCACATTTCATTGAGGCATTCCACGAGAAGAAACCTCCCACTTGGAAATAACAACAGAAAATGCCACACTTTGCAAACCCCTGAAACAGCTGAATTGTTCTGTCTCTTCTCTATTCAATCAAGAGGTTCTCAGCATCCTACAGAATAATCTCAATCTAGATAATCCTTCTCTGCTAAATCTAGATAATCCTTCTCTGCTAAACCTGAAACATACACACACAAGAGAGGAAAAACAATCTTAGGTGTATAGGGGTTTTCCTAGGTCAAATTTTGTAGTGAAGAATCAGTAGATAAAAGAGGCTACAGATTTGAAATTAAATGCTAAATTGAAATGTTATTCTTTTTTTAATGAATCTCCTTGTATTGAAGTCTTAATGAAGCTTGATGTTACTAGTGGAAGATCATGCATGCCTTCACATAACTTGATCATGAATGTCATCTTGAATGCTTGAAAATTTGAATACTTAACCTCTCTTTCATTGCCTTGAATATTCACGATTGCTTGCTCAATTAAATTGCTTGATATGAAATGAAACTCTTGATGATAGATGTTTCAAATGAGGAGATAAGACTTTTTTTATACTTGACCACACAAAATGTGTTTGAAAATTTTGAAGAAGGTCGACATCAGGTATCTTTTTTAGCTCAACTTTTTTCAACCATTAGAGGGTTCAAATTTGGGCCCCTTTTGACTGGACTTTGGTGCCCAACATCCTTGTCCAAGAGGACTATGGCACCTGCTGCCCTACTCCAGTCCTCTTGGGCTAGAACAGGATTAGGAAATAAGAGCAGAGAGTAAAGACCTCAGATTTAATCATGTCTTGAGTAGAATCAAGCATAATTAGGGCAAGGAAGGAAAATCACCAAAGTGAGCTCCAAATGAGCATGAAATTGTATGAGGATACAATTTATGACACTATAGTATCAATTGTGTGACATTGTTGCAGATATGGATATGGGAGCACATTGCAATGTGCAAACCCATTAGAGATAATATAGATCATGATGTTGAGGATCTATTGGTCTATACATAGAGAGCATATTATGATATAGAGAGATAGTGCGTGAGGTATTAAAGGAGGATATTGGATGATATTGAGGAGGGGGATATTATATGGAGACCATTCCACATAGAAGGGGGATGGTAGAAGGATTAGAAAATGGTAAACTACATGTTCACACCATAATTTTTTATTGGAAGATAGGTATACCTCATCAAGAGGTATAGATTGGATAGTGCAACATGCCATTTTAGGATCTCATAGGATATTATAGTGGGGCTACATATTTGAAGGGAAAATGGGCATCCCAGAAAACAACCATCTAAGATCCAGTATGTGCATCTAGAATCAAATGCAAACGCACACTACTATGCCATAAAGTAGAATCAGGCTATAGCGTCCTAAAATTGCGACACTTGCAATTTCGACTGCATTTCGGTCTTCACGATGGCGACGCAACACGCAACCTGAATGGAGACCCCGAAACCTGATTATGACACTGAAAACTGCATTTTCTTGCACCCTGGCCTGAACCTCCTTTGCACCCTGCTGTCCCGGGAGGTGGGACCAGAGCGCCCAGCGCCCTGGTCCCTGGGTCCTATTTTGGGCCCGGTCTCTTTTGGACTTCGGGTCTTTATGTTTGCAAATTGGAAAATTATCTTTCCTGGTCGGCCTAAGGTCGGGAAAATCAGTCTATCAGCCCTAATTGACAAGTATATAAACTACATTTTCCTCTTTCATTCGACATGATGGAAAAGGCGTGGAAATTATACTCAAGCATTCAAGCATTCAAGCATTCAAGCATTCCTTCAAGCAATTGATCATTTCAAGTCTCCATTCAAGGCTAAGTGTTGCATTCAAGACAAGGATTCAACCATTGAAGAGGAGATCACATACTACATGCTACAACATACAACATACAACATACAACATCTATACCTTCGCACATAAGGATACAAACATCCTTACAACAAGGTATTAATACTTGTTTTACATTACAGACATTTACATTTACAGCACTTGCTCATTTCTTGGTTAATTCCAAAACCGGGGTTTGACCTAAAGGCAAACCCCTAATCCCTAACCCCCCAATCGTCTTCGCTTTTTTGTGTGTAGGTTGCAGGTACGCGGCTGAAATTGAAGATCTGGAATCCTTGTGCAGAGACGAACAGATCCCCCTTCGTTTCGCGGATTTTTCGGAGGACCGTGGCGCTCGGGCGCCATCGTCCCGACAACTTTTGCTCAAATTTGCAGGACAGTGCCGTATCGACATTTTACTGCTAATTCCAGGTCCACAGCTTCATCCTATATCCCTATCTCAGTTTATAAGCCAATCTTTGTCACTTTCTATGCATTCCTAGCTTAATTCTTCTATGCACATTCTTTACAAAAGAGGGTAGCCTTGCTTTCTTAACCCTTGAAACACATTTAGCATCCAATCTTGCATTGCGTGGGATTGGATCTTGTGGGTTTCAACCCCTCTTTTGAATGTAAAGTCTCTCCCTTAAGTGAAAACCATCAACCCTATCGAACCTCCCTTCTCTCTCCTCGGAGTTGGAAGAGGGGAGAGCAACTAGGGTTCGATCGCGATTTTCCGCTTTACATTTTGGTGAACCCGACGTGAACATCCTTTCTGATTATTCATGCTTAGATCTAAAAATTGATTCCTTGATTACATTTCCATGTTTGATCTTTTGCAAAATTTTAGAGGTGATTGCATAAAAACCCTAAAATTTCTTTTTAGTAATTGAACTTGTGAAATGCTTAATTGTTAATGTTTGTTTCAGATCTACCCTTCTATTACAAATTATCAATTCATGTCTGTGCTTTAATTTTGAAAATTAAGTGGTTAAGTGTCAAAACCCTAATTTTTGAAACCCTCTTGATTCAACCTTTGTCCGACAATTTGACCGATCAAAACATCTCCAAATCAGCTACAACTTTGGATTCCGCAATAAAATCACAATATCTTTCATCCCTGAAAATTTGGAAAAAAGTTGCAAGGACCGTGTGCACTCCGAGCGCCATCATCCCTGACATTTTTTCTGAAATTTCGGGAGCTAGATCTTACTGTATTTTCCTGCTAAAATCCAGAATTTTGGCTGATTTTATCAAATCTAACACTTTCAAAATTAAAGTCAAAGTTGGTCTAGGGATTGCTTGGATTAACGCTTCTAATCATTCAAAAATCATTGAAACTGAAATTTTGTGTCAAAATTGTGTTCTTACTGCCCTAAATCTGAAAAGTGTGTTTGCATTCATTCGAAATTTCAGTGCTTTATTCAAATTCTTGCAATTTGTGACTTTTGAAATTAAGTGCTTAATTACAACAACTTTGATTTCCGCTTTCAAAATTGAATTTTGCGTGAAATCGAGTCAATTTTTAAATTTCAAAATTTGCATTGCTCTTGACATTCCCTCTAAAATCATAACATTCAAAATTTCAGTTTCCCTCTCTTTTTCAAAATTCAAATTTTTGTATTTTTCGACAATCTTGGTAGGGTTCAATTTCGAGATTGCAACTTTAATTTGGCCTATCTACAGATCGTAAAATCACTCAATTTTTTCAGATTAGCTCTAAAATCATCATAACTTTCATCCCTACGAATTTCGAAAAAAGTTGCTGGGACCGTGTGCACTTTGAAGCGCCACGGTCCCTGACATTTTTTCTGAAATTTCGGGAGATTGTCCTGATTGTATTTAACAGCTTAAATCCAGAAGATTGGCTGATTTTACTGAAAATTGCTACCTCTAAATTCAAAACTTTCTCTCTCTCTCTAGTGCATGAGTTTTACAACAATAAGCCCTACTTACACTATTCCAGTTAGATGAAGCCGTAGAATTAAGTCTTTCTGAGGTTTAATTACCGAGGAGATGGAACCTAATTTGAATAGCCTTTTTAACGAGGACATGGGTAATTCCTCTAATCCTCCTAATGATGAAGAAGCTCTCCATGAGGTTTCTGAAGAACAACTTTCGAAATTGGATAATCAATTTGACGATTTTCGACAATGGATGTCTCAAGAATACCTTGATAGTCAAGCTCTTCCTTTAATTGAGGGTCTAAAACGTATGCTTCAAAGTGATAAGAATGGAATTGATATTTTGCGTGGTATTGCACACATTGTGGGTTCGAATGTGATGCCTATGAAGAGTTGTGCTGAAAATTTGGGTTATACACAACCTCCTACTCAAGTCAATCATTCTATTCCTTTGATGACTTCTATTGCTAGCGTACCTACCTTTACATCAAACATAATGGCTACTTCTACACAAGACATTCCTCCTGTGATCACCAGTCATGGGGGCAATCCTTCTTCTTCAATTAACCCTCTTCCTTCATTTAATCCGACTTCTTCATTCATTCCTTCAATGAGTGTCCCTATTATATCTCCACAAATGAACATGACGCAAGGGGGCAATTCATTCAATCATTCCATTCCTCCTTGTAGTGTTCCTCCTGTCCAATCATCTCCTATGACTAACTATCATAGAGTCCCACCACCTTACTCTTTACCTTCTTTCAATAACATAACACCTCCATCTCAATCTAACACATCTAATATGAACTCTTCGACTGAAGCGACCATTAACGATCTTGCACAAACTGTCTCTTCTTTACAGCAACAAATTGCCTCTATGAATCAATCTAACTTTAGTGTGCCCACATTTGATGTTGCGAGCCCACTTTCTCTTGACATTGTTTGAGCTATCCCTCCTAAACATGTTGAAATTCCGCATTTGGAGCTTTATAACGGTAAAGGTGATCCTCTAACACATGTTAAGACATTTCAAACAATATGTACCGATTTTGCTTATGACCAAAGGTTGCTTGCAAAACTGTTTACTAGAACATTAAGAGACAAAGCCCTACAATGGTATTGCTCATTGCCTTCTTATTCTATTACTTCTTTTGAACAACTTGCAAATGCTTTCATTCAACAATTTCAAAACAATATAAGTCCTAAAGTTACTTTGATTGATTTAATGCATTGTAAACAAGGTGTTAAAGAAAAAGTGACTGATTTCATTGGTAGATATAAGCATTTGTATGCTCAAATTTCCTTTCCAGTGCCTGACAATGATATTCAAAGAATCTTTATTTCTAATTTACAAAAAGATATTCGAGACAAACTTCTGTTTTCTGAGTTTACTTCTTTCCAACAGTTGTGTGCAACTCTTCACAATTATCAACTGACTGTGAGTCAAATGGAACAATCACATCCTATGGCTCCGAGTGATAAGGGTGATAGTAGTCAACAACCATTTGGAAAGTTTAAACCGAACAGAGATTCCATCAAATTCAATGAAAACATCATCAACAACAATGTGAATGCAGCATCAGGTGTGCCTCCTATTTCTAAATTTTTCAAGAAAGAAAGAAAGTATACTCCTTTGAATGAATCATTGCATTGTATTATGAATAAGTTATTGGAACAAAATGTGCTTACTCTTCCTCCTATAAGACAAATTGATCCTGCAAAGATTACTTCACCTTATTTTGATAACAAAGCTTTTTGTCAATTTCATCGTTAGCCTGGGCATGATACTGAAAAATGTTTTTCTTTAAAGGGTAAAATTCAAGATTTGATTGATAATAATACTATTTCTGTTTCTGGAGTGAATGATAAAGGCAACACATCTGTAGCTCCTCCTAACCAAAATCTTCAGATCTTTACTGATCCATTACCTTCTCATACCTCTAATGCGATTGAGGCTAATGATTCCTCTCTCTCATCTGATGGTCTTGTGTCTATGACTCCGAATGTGATTAACTTTGTAGAGCAGCAAGAAAACCCTAAAGAACCTTCCATCACATTTGATTCCAGTGAAACCATTAGGGCACCTGATGGTCCTTTATACATAGTCGCAAAAGTCAAGAATACACCTTGCCGTGGAGTGCTTATTGATCCTTCGTGCATGATTAATATTATTACTGAAGAATTTCTTTTTACTTTGCAATTGAATCAAGTGATATATGACAAAACAAATGTGATTGTGAAATTATTTGATGCATTTTCTTCTCCTGCAATTGGTTCTATTACATTGCCTATTGAGGTCCATAACAAATCCCTTGATGTGAACTTTTCTATTATTCCATCTTCCGAACAATTTCGTGTGAATCTTGGCTATCCTTGGCTATCTTCCATGAAAGCTGTTGCTTCTCCTATTCATAAGTGTTTGAAATTTCCCCATAATGGTGAAGTTGTTACTGTCAATCATAGTCTCTTTAAACCAGCTGAAAGAACTTCTAGCGTTCCTATTGATTACTTTTGGCCTAAACAATTCCAATCTCTTCCTCCGTGAAGTGATCATCTTTTCAAATCTTATCAAAAATGGAAAACAGATATGATCCTATCTCTAAGTGAACCTAGAACACCCAAACTTGATATTCCTATCATTCTTGAGAAGGAAGTTCTTCCTTTGAAAGATAAAACTAATGTCTTTCCTCAAGAAGATTCCCAACCCATTCCCATGGATGTGATTATGTCTATGCCTAATAAACCTTCTAAGGGTAGACCTATACCTCCTCGTCATGATGGACTTGGTCTTCTTCCTAAACCAAATATTCCTCCTTTGTATGGAGCAGTTCCTCCTCCTTCTTTTTATAGAGAGAAGAGACCTTCTTCTTCTCCTATTATCCAGCCTAAGAGACCACAACCTAAACACCCAAGTGATAGGGATGAGAACATTCCTCCTCCTCAATCCTCTCAACTTCCTATTAAGACTAGATGAAATCGTTCTGCACGTGAAGGCCGATGAAAGCGTCGTCTTAGAGCTCAAGCAACTGCTTCTCAAACTTTGCAATCTCCAAAAACACCTTCAACAAGCATTATTCCATTTTCTCCTTAGTTGATGATTGAGCCGAAATCTCCTAAACATAAGATGCATGATGGTCTTGATCCTGTGTGAGTTAAAGATCCTATTTTTATAAATCTTGATGATGATATAGATGAAAATGTTATTCATGATGAAAATGTTACTCCTCTTGCTTCTGATAGTGAATATGAACTTGTTGATATTGATAACCATTTATCTAATAAATTTTCTAAAGCACTTATCCTAGCTCCTAGACAAGAACAACATGGCTTGGAATATGAACATAGCCCTTGTTTGGATCTTGTGATAGCTCCATCTGCTGTGTTGGATGTTCCTCCTCTAGCGTGTTCCCTACCTTCCCGAAACATTGATCAGCAAGATCGGGGGGTAGATGACGTGCTAGACTAGTTACATTAGCATAGCAGATTCTCTCCTCCTCTCTTGTGTTACTTCTTCTATATGTTATTCTCATTCTTCTATTTGTTGTCCTTAGTGTTGTCTACTTGAGGACGATGCAAAGCATTGAGATCTCTTTTGGTCTCTCTCATGTTGACTCAAAAGACACATGTGTTCCCTTCTTCTAGGTGACCTTCCTTGATTGGGGAATGAAGAACAATTATGCATACATACATATGATATATATACATGAATTATCATACAGCATACTGACCCCGAGGAAAGCGAAGTCACCTCGTGCTTTGTGTTTTGTGTCTATTATCCTTGGGTTTATCTCACACTTGGGGGCTAAATCCTTGCGATAACGTGCTCCTTTCTCATTTCTTATATGTATCACTACCTTAAAGCAATCACCCCCGGTGAGGCTTGTGCGATCGCTTTAACGTAGGGGGGCATACATCCCGTTCATATCTTTTCAAGATACTTGAAAATTTCTTGACAAATTTAACCTTGCCTTGAAAATTTTTGATATCTTTCTTGCATGACTCATAGTGAGGGAACCTTACTACTGACAGTCATGGTTCTCCCTCGTGATCTTCCCTTTTACTTTTTCAATCGAAGTCGTAAGATCCTTAGTCCACTGGGGGCTTGGTGTGTCTTGCCTCCTTGACGTGGTGAAAGTCTTTCAATATTGTTTCCTTGTACTTTACCGAAAGTATGAGCATACATACTCCCGCTAAAGTGGGGGCTAAATGTAGCGTCCTAAAATTGCGACACTTGCAATTTCGACTGCATTTCGGTCTTCACGATGGCGACGCAACACGCAACCTGAATGGAGACCCCGAAACCTGATTATGACACTGAAAACTGCATTTTCTTGCACCCTGGCCTGAACCTCCTTTGCACCTTGCTGTCCCGGGAGGTGGGACCAGAGCGCCCAGCGCCCTGATCCTTCAGGACCAGGGTGCCCAGCGCCCTGGTCCCTGGGTCCTATTTTGGGCCCGGTCTCTTTTGGACTTCGGGTCTTTATGTTTGCAAATTGGAAAATTATCTTTCCTGGTCGGCCTAAGGTCGGGAAAATCAGTCTATCAGCCCTAATTGACAAGTATATAAACTACATTTTCCTCTTTCATTCGACATGATGGAAAAGGCGTGGAAATTATACTCAAGCATTCAAGCATTCAAGCATTCCTTCAAGCAATTGATCATTTCAAGTCTCCATTCAAGGCTAAGTGTTGCATTCAAGACAAGGATTCAACCATTGAAGAGGAGATCACATACTACATGCTACAACATACAACATACAACATACAACATCTATACCTTCACACATAAGGATACAAACATCCTTACAACAAGGTATTAGTACTTGTTTTACATTACAGACATTTACATTTACAGCACTTGCTCATTTGTTGGTTAATTCCAAAACCGGGGTTTGACCTAAAGGCAAACCCCTAATCCCTAACCCCCCAATTGTCTTCGCTTTTTTGTGTGTAGGTTGCAGGTACGCGGCTGAAATTGAAGATCTGGAATCCTTGTGCAGAGACGAACAGATCCCCCTTCATTTCGCGGATTTTTCGGAGGACCGTGGCGCTCGGGCGCCATCGTCCCGGCAACTTTTGCTCAAATTTGCAGGACAGTGCCGTATCGACATTTTACTGCTAATTCCAGGTCCGCAGCTTCATCCTATATCCCTATCTCAGTTTATAAGCGAATCTTTGTCACTTTCTATGCATTCCTAGCTTAATTCTTCTATGCACATTCTTTACAAAAGAGGGTAGCCTTGCTTTCTTAACCCTTGAAACACATTTAGCATCCAATCTTGCATTGCGTGGGATTGGATCTTGTGGGTTTCAACCCCTCTTTTGAATGTAAAGTCTCTCCCTTAAGTGAAAACCATCAACCCTAGCGAACCTCCCTTCTCTCTCCTCGGAGTTGGAAGAGGGGAGAGCAACTAGGGTTCGATCGCGATTTTCCGCTTTACACAGGCATAGTTTATTTCCCACATTAACCCTTAGAGAAAAGTGATTGCAATTTAAGATCTTGCCAGATCGTAGAGCAGTTTTAGCAGCATGCATACATTTAGATTCAACAACACAAAATCATAAAACAAAAGAAAAAGACAGAAGAATAGAACACAGATTTACCATGGAGAAAACCCTTTCAGGTAAAAAACTCCACACTCTAAAACCAGAGAGCCATTGTATTATTCAGCAACAAATGTATAGTTACAATACAATATTCAAGCTCAAGGCCTTTACATGGAGATTTACATCTTGCTCCATCCTGGAGAAAATCCGGTAGCATAACCCCTGTAAAATTAACTCCTCTCCCCCTCAACTCCTTTAGCAATTCTTATATTTATAGATCTTACAATGCAAAAACAATAGCTTCCCAAAAGCCTCCACATTCAATGTATGTACAAATGTAATTAGAAACTTCCTTTTGCATAACTCTTGCATAAATAATATTTAATATGTAAATATTATTTATTCCATAAACATAAATCATCTAAGATGATATAAGCAAGCTTTTTGCTAATTTGGAACTTTCCATTTTACTCTTAGCCTATCCAAGTGGAAGATTTGGTCTTGCTGAAAATCTTTCCAAAAATGTGCTAAAGGATGCAATTTCCACATGTCACTTGGAGGGGGACTTGAGAAGCTCCTAAGAATTTTACTTCTCCAAAGTTCCCTCCTTGTGCCAAGTGTCACAATTTCCTTTCACCTCAAAGCTTGTTGCACCCAACTTGCCATCGGGCCCCGCAATTAAGCTTTGCACTTTGCAAACTTAATATATTCCATTAAATAAATAAAATCAGCACATGAGACCATTAAATTAATTAAATAATTTCCTTGGGACTCCTAAGGTTGAGGCACCTTAATCCCATCAATATTTTCATGTGGTTGATTAGGGAGGTGGGGGACTTGGGGCTACAGGTGCATAGATTATTAAAATTATTAAAGGCTTTGCCTAGATTGATAATATTCCACTTTCAAGAGGCGTGTCTTTCCATTTGCCCCCTTCTTTTTACACTATCAAACCACATAAGTTGAATTCATCCCCTAGATTGATCACTTCTCCATGAATACCCTCTATAAAGAAAAGAAATATTGTTTGTTCTTTATCCTCAAGATCACCACTTGGACATGAGAGGAGAGCATACATAAGCAGATCTTAGAGATTAAACTTGGCAATGGTTCATTTTAGATCCCAAATCTAAATGTAAAAGGTTAATTTTAAGCCCAATTTCAATGTGAGAAAGACACACCAAGTAGGATAGTCTAAATAAAACAATGATTATCAAAGATTATGATCACTTTGAATTATAAATGAGAAGGTTTATAACAAGTGCACTCAATTTTAATGATTCTGATTTTTTGTGTTCGAATTCAAACATCTCTAAGCTATTTGTCATTATCATGAGATATTGGCATTATACACATATGCAATACAACAAGCCACAAAGATAAAACCCTAAAAATGATACATGCAACGTGGTTTGAGGGTTGGTTCCAAATTAACATTCTTCAGATCAAAAAGAAAATACAAGAAATTGGATAGTTTTTAAATCAATAACATCGATTCAAGCTAACCCTAGTTCACAAGACAGATGCATTGTGGAATAGACCAAAAGATTGTACATTTGATTAGAAGCACTAGACAATTGACCAAATGCACTAGATTACTAACCAAAATACCCTTGTGTTGACTAGAAGTACCCTAAGTTGATCAAAACACCAAAAAAACACTCAAAATTACCCAAATATGCTTCAAGATTAACCAAATGTGTGAGTTGAGTACACTTTTTCACATGCACAACTATATAAGCCATATGTGCCAAAGAATGACTAGATGTATCAGGATGTGGACCAAAAGTGAAAAGTTGATCTACAAATGAAATAATGTAATTTGTAATCCAAGACATTTCTTATGTATATACCAAAAGTGTCCTAAGTTAGCCCAAATGCATGATTAGTTGGCCTGGATGTGATGTAAACCTATCCAAATGCATAAGTTTGACCTATAACTTCAAAAACACAATTGCTTGCAAAATTTCTTATTAAATTTAGGGATGTGGGTCTATCTAAGTATGCTAGAATGTGATGGTATGAAAATGTGAATCAAAATAAGATGGAAACAATGCAATGTAAGATCCTAATTCACATTCACACTCACTTAATAAAACCTAAGATCTATGCATAAAATGAAATCATAAACAATAATACCATAAAAAGATCTTAGATTGCTCCATTATTTACTTGATACTTGCTTTATTGCTTGATGTAGATTGCTCTTAGATTTTTTAGCATAACCCTGATATCAACGTGAGTAGATGAAATCTTGATGCTTGATAGATGCTTTCTTTATTGTTAGTGACAATGTTATCTTGCTAGATAGGTTGCATATGGGATATGATCATAAGAGTGCTAATGATTTGAAATTGTCTTGATAAATATTGCTAACTCTAGTAGAAATGAATGAGTGAAGGTATTTATTTATATGTGTTAATATTTAATCAATGGATGAGAAAATTTCAGAGAGGGAAGGACCTACAATTAGCCCATGGATTGATGAGGTGGAAGGATAAAGAAGACGTGTAATGAATAGAGGAAATAAATAAAAAATAAATGTTTTATTTATGTAAGGTGGAAAGGTAAATAAATTATTTAAATTTATTTAATTTTGAGAGGAAGTGTTAGCTAATTAAATAGTTTTTATAAATTATTTGATTAGAGAGGAACAAAAGATGAATTAATTAAATAATAAAATTATTTAAAAATGGAAGGAAAATGATGAAATAATTAAAAAAAATTAATTAATTAATACTAGAAGGAAAAAATAATGAATTATTTAAATAATTATAAGTATTTAATATATAGAGGATATGTTAGCTTAATTAAATAATTAAAGTTTATGTATTAATATGGATAGAAGAATTGATGAGAAGGTGGTGATATGAAAAAATAAATATACATTAGTCATTTTTAAATGTCTGCACAATCTAAATAAAATATAATTGTCTAGTATTTCATTGAAATATCTTGTTTTTACATGCAATTTTATATACTACACTGCATGAAAATGTTGAACCCGTCAAAATATAAAGAACAAAATGAATAAGATTGTGATATGATCTTTTTAAATTGTTGTGTATCTTTTATGTTTCAATAATATAGAATTCAATCTAAATTCTAACAAGAGATTCAAAGAATTTTTATAATTCTAAAATAGAGAAAATATGAGATTTCATTTATACAATAAGTGAGAAGTATTAGAATGGTGTAGTGTTTATGAGATCAAAATTTTATCTTTATGTCAATCACACTAATTTAGACACTAATATCAAGAAATTGCATGTTATAAGTTGATGTTTCAATGTCTAGAGCGTGATAGTGTCATGAATTCTAACATTATTGTCCTTGCAATATGTTTTTGATAATAAAAGCAGCCAAAAACAAGGGGGCTGACCCATGGGTACAATTAAGAGAACAATGGAAGGACCATTGTCTGCAAACAATCAGCACAGAAGCAGCCTTTTACCTCTATCAAAAACAAAAACCATCTTACAAGAGTTTATTAGTAATAAAATACTACCAATCAGAGTATACTTTTGGTGCCACGCAGGGCTATCAACATTAAAATATAAACATAAGTCAAAACTAGACCTATCCAGCCTACTACATTGCATAGACAAAAAACTTCTCCACATGCAGAAAATTAATTATTTTTCCCTCGGCTCTTCTTAGGGAGCAGCTTCTTAGCCCATTCCTTAGTGAGGAACTTGAACATGCCTTTAAATTCCTCGTCCTCCTTGTCTTTACCTTTGTCTGCGCTATCCTACAAAAGGCATAGAGTAGTAGCCGAGCATCTCATGACATTCAGAGCGAATTTAGACACATCATGCATCTTGGACTCCATTGCCTTGCAATATGTTATTTTTAGTAAAAATCTGATATTTGAAATGATGGGAATAATATATTTCTTTGACAAAAGTATAATACTTAGAATGTAGATATAAGTATAATAATAGCAATTATTATTAGGATTAGAATGATGTAGTGTTTATAAGGTCAAAGTTATTACATCTTTATCTCAATCAAACTAATCTAAACATTAATATGAATAAATTGTATGTTATATGTTGATGTTTCAATGCATAGAGAATCCTATCACACAATTATGTTCATATAGCTACTCTTGTGTCCCTTGGTTATGATAGTGTCGTGAAAACATGTTAATTTTAGTAAAATTTTGGTATTTCAGATTGGATCATATCATAGGCACTTTTGGGGCTTGCCTTAAGGTGGTTGACCAGAAAGTTTCTTCATCAATTATCAATCCATTTAAAGATTTGAAATGATAGAAATAGTAGATTAGTTTAACAAAAGTATAATGCTTTAAATCTAGATGTAAGTATAGTAATTTTTTCTATTAAATTATACAATATTGTATTTTCATCTAAATATATTAAAATCTTAATATTATTTTAAGTAAATCCTCTTATTTCTGGGACTTTCAACTTAAATAATATTTTATTCTAGTAAATAATTTTTAATGTAGAAAGGAAAATTAGATTCAAAATTGAAATAATCACCCTAGATAAATCGTCATGATGACACTCAAAATACTATGATAGTTTGAATGGAAAAGACTTGATAATTTACCTAATAAAAATTGATCAAAATGGCTATAACAATGTTTCATTAATCCCACGGAACAAAAGCCAAGAAAAGAAAAGAAAAGAAAATTGCCAACTAAATTTTTTTCTATACTTAGTAACCATCTATTTACATGCACTATACATTTATTGAAGTTCAAAAAGTCTAGCTTGGCTAATCTATCTATTTTGGGAGTTTGACTAAATCACACTCATATTCCATAATTATTTGCGATGAATAGGGAATGACTTTGTAGATAATTCAAGTTGGATTTTGTTGAGATATAATGCAAAGAAAAATGTAGCCATGATAGTGATATTACAAGTAAAACAAAATTGGGTGATATAGATGTATTTGTCGAATTTAAATCTATCCTTCACTACTTTCCCTCATTCAATGCAAATGTTCAATTTTGATGGCGGTCTTGGATGCTCTTAAAGCTCATTTAATTAATGTTCAATATGGGTATTCCAATTGAATATAATAATATTTTTCATTATTTTTTTGGGTCCTACCATACTCTTAGCCTCTTACTTGCCAATCAAAGGAATGGCCACTTAGCTAGGTTTCAACAAGAATAGGAATGGTAGTTGAGAAATACCTCTAAATCATCCAATTCTTTCTATAAGAATTGAAATTAAAAATAAAAATTAGATTGGCAAGTGAAAATGATTAAAATGTTTATTGTCTCTAGTATTTTTTATTCAACTTTTTTTAATAAATATGCGTGTTAATTTTTATGAATTTATAATAATGTATATTTATCTAAAAAAATATAGAGAGAGCTCGAAAAGCAAAATAACAACTAGACAATATTTTTATTTTGTTGTAGTTTAATGTTCGTCAAATTTTTATTAATCTTTTTGTGTCGTCGTTTGTCGGTTTTAGTGAGTGCTCCATTGTTATTTGTAACTAATTGTAATTGAGATTTCTTCTTTCAATTAAAAAAATAATAATATTTATTTTGGTTTGTTTTATATATTGATTATAATTTTATTATTAGTTTGTTATATTTTATTTTAACATAAGACCAATTTTTAATTAGCTAACTAGATTATAAATGTACATTTATTTTTGTACATGATCACATTTATGACGATGTTTAGAAAATGGGTCTTTAGTTTGTACTAAAGGATTAAGCTCATAGTGTTCCAAGCTTGTTAAAGCATCATTTTAAAGATAGGAGAAGAAATTTGTCATCAAACTAGTAAAAAGGGAATATGATAATCAGTGAGGATTATTAAGGATGGAATATAATGTATCTAAGAAGTCTTCAATCAAATTTATAGACTCTAAAATGGCCTAGACAATTAAGTATGACAAATTCATTGTTTTGTGTAGGAGGCAAACACATGTAAGTTATAGAGGAGACATCAAAAACAAAAATGAAAAATATTATTAAAGTTAATGAACTTGTTATAATGCAATTGACAAGTGGAATTCATTATTTATTCTAGCCTTTTGATGATTGGTGATTTAATTGACATGTATTAGAGATTCAAAGGAGGTCTTGTTATCTTCTCATATTTGATTGGAAATGGGCTCTCATTCCATAGTAGTTGCAATATAGCTTACAATTGATGCATGTGCATTGTAAACAAATCCCTCCATAAATCTAAACTACTTATAAGTGTAATATGAACTCTAAAATCATTTTGTAAGCTCATAATTCTAAGTGACATTGTAAAAAATATGTGTTCAATTTTAGAAAGGTTTTCTCTTTATTCATGGAGAAGGTTTTGATAGTTCATAATTTATTTTAGTGGGCGTATGAGAGTCTATATCTAATTGTACATTGATTGAAGTCCTTGTTACTATAATAGGTATTTTTACAAGTTTAAATAGCGTCGAAAAAAATTAATGGGGATGTGTAGAAGCTTGAAATGTAAAGTAGAGATTTGTACAAGTCCAAGAGGGAAAAATAATTATAATAATTATTATTTAATGATATAAGTAATTGCTCTTTCTTTCTAGAATTTTCTCTATGTTTGATGATTTCTTCAACTATAACCTTGCATATGTTAAATTGGTTCTATGTTTTGAATTGATATTTCTACATATTAAGAAGTTCTTTGTGTTTTTATTGATTTGTGCATGTCATTATTCATATCAAAATAATTTTCAAGTGTTGGAGTACATATCAAGGTGAAGCTAGATCCCCCTATTTATGGATAAGTGACCTGGTTTCATAATTTAAACTTCACTGCTCACTTTCTTTAGCTAAACCCTTAAGAATATTTGACCATTATCCTTCTAATTATTTAAAAACAAATTGAATTCAACACTTGAGATCTTATATTTACGTGAAATATTATGCCATTACTAATCATTAATATCACTAAAAAGAGTCACAAGTCTTGCATCCACAAATACTACATGAATGAGTTATCATCTAAGCACTCTACATCTTTTCTTGGTATGTCTTCCAACTTTATTTATCATAAATTAAGGATGAAGAGTAATCACAAAAAATTCTAAACTACTCTCTTTAAATATCCATGCAATATTATAAAGGCACTTCTTAGCACGACCCCATTCAAACATCTACATTCTAATAGGAACATAAGTGCCATTATAACTATAAATAAATAAATTTACAATTCTATTTATGTTTTATATCACTTTTATTGTTCTCATATCATGTGTGTGTTTACACCTTTTAGGACCCGTATTTAACCTTTTTTATATTTATCCATTTGATTTTCCATTTTCCCTATTCATTTCCCTTTTTCATGCACATTTTATCCCTTTGAATTTCCTTCCTTGGGTGGTGGTTATCATTTCTTGTCCCTCGTTTAATATTATTAGCTCCCTTTAATATATTGTTACCCTTTCCCTTTCTTTGAATAGATTTGATACTTTTAAGATAATATGAACAAGAAATTACTACCATATGATGTCGCTTTGTTCTCTTTAGCAACCCCATAAAATTGATCTTCATTGAACAAATTGACATTTTTTTTGTAATTTCTAACATTTGTGGGGACTAATATATCCTTTGATCTTTTCACCATAAAAATTCAATACAAGCCTCATTTAAAGGAACCTAGTATATTTTCATCTTCCACGTGGCTAAATATCACCTAAAAACCTATAAACAAGCCTATTTTCTCTCTCATTTTAACTCATCAAGTTTAATTTTTCTATTCATTACTTCTTTTGAAATAATTTTTCGTGTTATATTTTGAGTTATTGGAGCATTACAACTTTGAATCACTAGATCATAAAAATATCTTGGAATCATAGCAATTTTTTGGAGCATTGCAAATATAAAGCACTATCATAGAAATATCTTAGAGCTTTGTAGTATTTTTTTAGGTCCATGACCACTTAAGAAAGAAATATTTTCTCCATGAATCTTTTTTCCCTTTTTACCACTATGTTGTAAATCTCTCAAATTTTAGTCCAAAGAGAATGATGCCATGAGGGCTTTGAAAGTGAATAATAGTACGTTATTCAAGGTTTCATCATCAACATGCATAGAAATCACTCCTAGGACATGGTACTTTTTGTAATTCCAAGAAAACTTCTTACCACCAATAACTAGAGGGGAAGCAAGACCATATAAATATGAAAAAATATAAAGCCAATGGAGGCGTTTTATGATTTGATATCTCCATTGTTTATGATTTCTCCTTTTAAAGATGATTAAAGAAGGACATAATGAAAATCCCATGATGACCAAGAAAAATCTTCAAATTTACAAAGATATCATGCTTCATCAACAATTAGAAACTCTCAATTTGGTCTATACTAAAATTAACCCCTCTCAAAAGATAGAACCTCTCTTGGTGTAGGATTTCAAAGTGATTAGTCACAATGTGATATTAGAAAAAACTAAATTAAATGTACCTAGGACTAAATTTGGAAAAATTTCATGAATACATCAAAAGAGCTCTTCAATACATTTCTAACCTCACAAGAATAATGAATAATGAATAAACACAAAAATATTTATGAGCTTAGGGGTTTAAATGAGAGATTAGATTTCAAAATATAATAAAATTATCTGGCAGATAAAATTAATAATGAGACCAAGACTGCTAAAAATCACACTAAACCATTTTTTTAACAATATTTGGAAAAATTTGATACCCAAGTCAAAAGATATGGATTGAAAATGTAATGCTCGCCAAAATACCCTAGAGAAATAAACCAAAATCTAGTTGACAAAAAGAGATAATTTTTTTTTTCTTTTAAGATAACCATTACAACTACGCTATTACTAGTATTTGTTAATGCAACATTACTACAATTATTCATCAATGCATCATTAACTATATACATGAATACATAAATCAACAAGAACATAACCATAGAATCATATTACACAAGTGGATTAACCATTTAATCATTAACATAACTCTATATAAACTCATAATGTATGCGGGAAAAGCGGGTCAATGAAACTCAAAACATGAAAAGTGGAGCTCAAAGAGGCTTGCTCACACACCCACAAGACTTCTTGGTGCAAGTTATGGAGTAATGAAGGATGACTCAACTTCCCAAGGTTGGTTCCATGGTTCTCTATCTCACAAGGTCCCTCAAACCAATGCCTTTGCTCTCAGATCACTGAGCAAAGTGGTTTAGAGATGACAAATGCAAGAACGAGGGATGCTTTTGATCAATTTTAAAATGAGAATGCATCCTATCTATGCATGATTATATAAATGCAATAAACTAGATTATAAGATGACAAGATTAGTAGTAATACTATCCTAACATAATATACTAGTCTAACATGAATTTTCTATGATAATGGAAATGCTTCTTAAAATGCTTATTAAGATGATTCCTATTCAAAGAGAGGTTAAATGCTAGATTAAAATGACTATAGATTAGATGAATGAAACTTGGATCCTCAAAATGGAGGAAGGAGAGCTCTATTTATAGCAAAAATAGGGCAATGGATGGCCAAGATTGAAAGAGTTAATCAAGGGTCAAGATTGAAAGCTGTCAATCCATGTTTCCAATTTTCACCAATGAAATGGTGACAATTGTCAACAAGAGAATGGTTGAGAGGAGAGGTAGGAAGCATTAAATGCTTGAGAAGACCTCATGGTTACCTTAGGAGGTAAGGGTTAAGGTTAGGTTAAGGTTATCCATTGGATAAAGCTTTTACCCAAAGGATAAACTCTTGTGCAAAGGTTAAAGGGATAACTATGGTCAAAGCAATAAATGTTTGATGAGACCCTTGGGTTAGATGGAGGTTAAGTTAGGAAAAAAGTCTCTAACCATGCCACTAAGGGTTAGTTAACCATTAATGGTTTGAAGACTTTGGGGACAAATTTGTAAGAGTCCTTCCAAATTTGGGGGCATTCAACAAGTTATCTTGTTGAATGGATAAAGGCTTTAATGCATTTTGAAGAATTTACTCCAAATTTGAGAAGTGACCTCAAATTTAGGGAAAGAGGATAATGAATGGGTTTGGGTTAATTGATTAGGATTAGATGGATTCTAGAAGAAATTAGGAATAGGGTTAGGATGCAAGTGGGAGATGTAGGAAAATGCAAGTGGTTGGGGAAAATAGAATTTAATTAAAATAAAATTAATTTATTTCAATTTGGTTGCAATTTGGGAATTTGAATAAATTAGATTTATTCAATTTGGGGTGAACTATTTAATTAAATGTAAATTTAATTAAAAGTAGAGAGAAAGGGATTTTATTAAATAAAATGATTTATTCAATTAAATGATGCAAAAGGTTTTAGTGAATTTAACTTGAATAAATTGAATAATTTATTTAATTAAATAGAGGAATGTGGGTGATTTAATTAAATTGGATTTAACTAAATAGAGGAATGAACATAAAATATTCATTTGGGAATATGGTCATTTTTATATGTCTACATTTTGCCCCTCTTTGAAGTGACGTGTGTGCACATGTTGATCCAAAGAAAACGATGTGTCGTCTTGATTTAGTTATGATCAATTTTTATGTCATTTTGAGATATGTCATGCCCCAGTTTTGATAGTCGATGCCTCAAATTTGATAAAATGATGTTGATAATGCCCCCTCAGGAGATGTATCAAAAATTTTGAAAATTTTATTTGATTTGGATAATAGAATTTTAAATTTTGGTCTATGTTGAATGCGATAAATTGATTTGTCTCCCGATAATGATATTGGATAGGTTTATATGAGAGACCAAGAGCGATTTTCGCGTTCCTATACGAAACCCTAATTTGGATTTACCCTATAGAAGGGAAAAGGTAATTCCTTTTGTCTCATTTGTGCTTGTTGACTTTGGAGAGAGTGACATTTGGAGTGAAGTCAACATGTTGATTCCATATTCTTCTCATCAATTCGAGCGCGTTAGGAGGTATCGGAGGCCCGCTGCATATGGACCACCGGTAAGTTGACCTTTTTGACCCTTTTTAGATTTTTGATTTTGTCGTTTTTGGTAATTTTTTAAATTTTTCTTACAGATTTTACGTGTTAGCACGTTGGGTTAAAAGGGTAGCACATACGAAAAATTTCATAGCGCGTAGGGTTTAGCGAAATAGGGTAGCGGTCAAAATTATTAGGCTAGCGCATAGGTAGGTTAAGGTAGCGTGCTGGATTAGGCTAGCGCACCGGGTGGATAGGGTAGTGCAAAGGGTAAAATGGGTAGCGCATAGAGTAAACCTAGCACATAGGGCTTCTAGGGGCTCTCATGGGTAGGTCAAGATAGCGCATAGGTTTAGGATCGTAGCGCGTGGAGGGGATAGAATAGTGCATAGAGGGTTTTAGCGAGTAGAATATTTTAGATGGCACATTTGAAGAAAAGGGGAGCGCGTAGGGTTTTTCTAGCGCATAGGGTTAATCGGGTGGCACGTAGAGAAAACAGTTTAGCGCTTAGATAGGATGAGTTTGCGCATGTAGGAAAATTTGTTGGTAAAGTGGGATTTGTGAATGAGAAAAGCTTGTAGGTTGAATATAGTTCTGTCGGGGTAAATGTTATTTTTCCAGTCTTCGTGTCTGCTATCATTGTTTTGATAGGTTGTCCAATATGAGTTTTGAGATAACTTGATTTGATTTGCGATGTTTCAAATTGATATAGATTGGATACGATTTTGATATGATATGGAACTTGATGTAAATTTGTTCAAAGTTTTCAAGTTTTGGATATGAATGTGTTTGATATGAATTGTGGAGCTTGAGTTGTGTTACAAGCTAATATGGAACTTGAGTTGTGTTACAAGTTGATATGATTTGTGAAACTTGAGTTGTATTACAAGTTGATATGATTTGTGAAACTTGAGTTGTATTACAAGTTGATATGATTTGTGAAATTTGAGTTGTATTACAAGTTGATATGATTTGATGGATTGATATGATGTGAAACTTGATTTAGATGTGTCCAAAATTTTCAAGTTTTTGATATGATTGTGATTTTGATATCTATGTGTTGATAAGGGAACTAATATTGGACTTGCTTTGTTTTTGACAGGAGCATCTTGGTGTAGTACAGTCACATGAGGGATTTCTGAGACCGTGGTCATTGATACCACGATTGACATAGGGAGACAGAGATATTATTGATAGATGTGGTTTGACCTTTTTGTTAGAGATGCCTAGGTTTATCGCAAACCAAGGTTTGTTGACAGCATTGGCAGAGAGGTGGCATAGCGATATGAACACCTTTCATTTGGCTACAAGTGAGATTACAGTGACCCTAGAGGATTGCTATCGGATTTTGCGGATTGATGTAGTAGGTGCACTGCTACCCTATGAGCATATGGAGGAGGGTGGGACTGAGGCTCTTCGCTGGATCTTTTAGGATGACACTATTTGCGGGTATGAGATCCCTTGGTAGGAGTGTTTGGATTTGTATTATGCGCCCCTGCCATCAGTCTTAGTAGGTTTCATTGGTGGGTTTCTATATCCCGACAGGAGGTCGAAGGGATTGTCAGTGGGATGGGGATTGGTACTGGAGGACATGGTGATGCAGGGTCATAGGTTTACATGGGGGTCAGCGATGTTGGCTCATTTATATAGGGATTTGCATGAGGTAGTGTACTTCAGATACAATAGTTTATCAGCTGGAGTGACACTGCTACAAGTATGGGCGTGGGAGCATATCCCCGTAGCTAGGCCACTGGTAGATAGAGACAGGCCTATTGGAGGTGCGTAGGCGTATGTATACAGAGGGATAGTTGTCCAGCATAAGATGGGAAAACTAGAGCATTGGAGGAGAGTGCTGGATGATATTGATACGGTCATTTGGCAACCATATACAGGTTGTGAGGTATGGGCTGAGGATGGGATGGAGATGCCTCACATTTTTCAGTTCTAGGTATCTGATAGGGTGGACGCCCTTTGTGATAGAGAGGTTTTTGCATGGCCGGGTGCTACGACAGTATGGTTGACAGTAGGGGATACCACAAGGAGCATGCTTTTATGCTCGACGGAGACAGGACTATTGGCATTATGTGAACTGGTATGTGGACATAATGACATTGTATGTTGTCACTGATGTCAATATGTTGAAGAGGTATGAACCAGCATATGTGAGAACCAGTATAACACTGTGAACCAACATTTGTGCCAAAGTGAAGCGGTGTGCTTGTTCAAGGTGAACCGACATATGGTTATGGGAACCAACACATGGAAGCATTGTATGACTACTGATTGGTAGTCTCAACTTCAGGGTTTTCGGTTGAAGTGCTTCAAGCTTGTATGGCTCAACCGGTGACATTGTGTGATGAGTTAGCATTGTAATGAAGAACAGATCATGTTGCCACATCAGCCTTGTGCGCATGAAGGATCTTGCATAAAGGAGATTGTTCCTATCTACCTTGGGAATGTGCAAAGTCTGTAAATGATGATAACGTATGATGGGTTATTAGCCACCATGAAATCGATGGAGAATGTCTTGAGATTGGATCAAGACTGTTGCATTCAATATAGTATGATCAATGGTCAGGATTGAACCATTTGAATTCCTTAACCTAACAGGTCTAGGGTTTAGGGTTTATGCTACCGATTTGTCTATTGTCCTATAAGGTCGATGTTGTGATTCTTTTAGAGGTTGTTGGCAAAATTTGTATGTGTGTATCTAAGAGAAGAGATACGTGATTCTTGCCAAACCAGAGGAGAGAAGTTATATCTACAGAGTGTAAGTGCAGAAGGTGAAGAGGAGCTTAAGCGGATCTGCATTGGCATTGAGTGCTATTATCAGGTCATTGATATACCTGTTGATCTTTAACCACTCCAATAGTTGTGAAATCCCCTAACAGGGTAGCCTTAACCGGCTTGTTGAAAATCCTCTAACAGGGTAACTTGAAGCTACTAAGTCATTGATATCCTTTAGCTATTGAGTTCTTGAAATCCTCTAACAAGGTACCCTTAATAGGGTTTAACCCTTAACCGGGTATTGTAGCCATCCCTTAACCGGGTGATCCCTAACAGGATTGGTTCCTAACAGAACCTATTGTATCTGTCTTTAACTGGACAAGGCTCCTAATAGAGCAGACTTCCAAAGAGTTCAAAAACAAGCTTGTGGGTATTCATCCCCACCGTGGTTTTTCCCAGTTGGGTTTCCATGTGAAAAATATGTGTGTCATGTGTGATGCTTTCTTCATGTGATGTTATGATTGTTTTATGATTAAGTGGTGATGCATGTTGATCTTGCTGTAATATGTACATCTTTGATGGTAGATTGTCTGTTCATGCATTAGGGTGAAATGGGAATGAAGAGTTAGATTATATGAGAAGATAAGTGTCAACCAGTCTTTGCTTGTCTCAGTTACACTGGGTTTTGCTAGTTGAACTCTATTGAAGGATCGATGTTGCTGTTTGTCTGTCAGTGCATAAGTTCTAGTTGATAAACCGGTTTAAGGTTGTGTTTTTGCCTAAACTGATTCACCCACCCTCTCAGTACCGGTTTGGTACTATTCATTCATCATTAAGTTATCAATTGGTATCAGAGCGTCCTCCAGGTCCTCTGTGTTATAAGCTTAACCGCTTGAGGTAAAGATCCCAGTCAAATGATGAAGAGGGAAGGTCCAAAGTTTAACAGGGAAAATTTCGGTATATGGAAAGATAGGATGAAGATATTCATCAGAAGCATGGGTGCTCAACACTGGAGCTATGTTGAGAATGTCTATGTTGCCCCTACCGGTACTCTCACCGATGACCAAAAGAGAGAGATACAAGAAAATGGGCAAGTCATGGAAGCCCTTATTAGTAGTCTATCTGACATTGAGTTTATTGATGTTCAAGACAAGGTAAATCCCAAAGAGGTATGGGATGCTCTTGAAAATATCTATGGTGGTGATGAACATGTAAAACAAGCTAAGAAAGAAATCCTGAGAGAGATGTTTGAAGATATGTGGATGGTTGAAGGTGAGACCATTCAGTAGTATGGAATAAGAATCAAAACAATTACTGGAGATATCAAGAGTGCAGGTGGTAAAATAGAAGATTCCACTATGGTAAACAAAGTCCTGAGATCTTTATTGCCAATCTATGCAATAAGGGTTGCTGCTATTCAGGAGTTGAGATCAATAGACAAGACTAAGGTATCCTTGGACTCCATCATAGCCAAGTTGACAGCCTATGAGGTAAATAGTTTTGATGGCAGTGTTTAAAAGACTGAATCAACTTTTAAAGCCTCTGCTATACCATCCAGAAAAGGAAAAGAAGCTAGCACTAGTGGTGAACCTAGACAGAGCAGAGAAATGGATGATGAGGAGATTCTGATGGCATTTGAAGCTCTCCTTTCCACGAAGCTTCCTAAAGGAACTGGTAAATACAAAGGTAATCTACCTTTGAAATTCTTTTCTTGTAACCAGATAGGACATATTGCTATAAACTGTCCTAATGGCGATAACAAGGACAAACTAGAAAGGTTTAGGAAATTCAAAGGAGGAAACCAGAGAAACTATTTTGTGGCAATTGATGAAGGTGTCACAGATGAAGAATCAAAGGATGAATAAAATGAAGATATTGTGTTTGTTGCTGTCAAAGAAAATGTGTCAGACAAGAAGGCTCTTGTCTCCCGATTTGATAATTCCAATGAGTGGATCATTGATAGTGGCTGTTCTCACCATATGACTGGTGACCGGAGTAATTTTCTATCCTTGGAGGAGTATGATGGTGGTGTGGTTCGCTTTGGCAATGATGCACCATGCATGGTCAAAGGTAGAGGGTCCATCTCTCCGAATGGAAAGAGTAGTGCTAACAATGTGTACTGGGTTGATGGTCTCAAACACAACCTTTTGAGTGTTGCCCAACTGAATGACAGTGGCCTCACTCTAGAATTCAAGAATGGAGTGTGCAGGATCAAAGGAAAGAATGGCAAAATTATGGCTACCAGTATGCAGACTGAAGGTAACCTATTTCAGCTGAATGCAAATATAAGTACATGTCTTATGGCTAAATTTGATCATAGATGGATATGGCATAGGAGACTCTGCCATGTAAACTTTGATAACATTGTGAAGGCTAGTAAGATCAAGGCAGTTAGAGGGTTGCTGGTGCTAAGAAAACTGGATAATACCTTGTGCAGAGAGTGTCAATTGGGGAAAATGTCTTCCTCAACCTTTAAAGGTAAATCTTTCACTGCTGACAACTTGCTTGATCTTGTGCATACTGATTTGTGTGGTCCTATGAAAACTAGAAGTGTGCAGGATGATAGGTACTTCATGATTCTCATTGATGACTACTCAAGAATGATGTGGGTCACATTCTTGAAAGACAAGTCTGAAGCCTTTGTGAAGTTCAAAGCTTTCAGAGCATTAGTGGAGAAGGAAAGCGGTAAAAGGATCAAGTGCCTCAGAACTGATCAAGGAGGGGAATTCACTTCCGGTGAATTCAACAAGTATTGTGAAGAATTTGGCATCAAGAGGCAACTGTCTGCCCCCCGAACTCCATGACAGAATGACCTAGTAGAGAGGAATAATCGGACTATGGTTGAAGAAGATAGAACCATGTTGATTCAAGGAAAGGTAGCTCACACCTTTTGGAGAGAAGCAGTAAGCACTGCAGTCTACACAATGAACCGGGTACTCATCAAGAAAGGTAAGGACAAAACTCCTTATGAGTATTGGACCGGTAAGACACTTGTGGTTAGCTACTTTAGGGTATTTGGTAGCAAATGTTACATCAAGAAAAGTGAACATTAGGACAAATTTGAAGCTAAATGTGATGAGGGAATATTCCTAGGATATTCCACCAAGAGTAAAGCTCTCAAGTGTTTCAACAATAGGACTCAGAGAATTATGGAAAGTATCAATGTGAGAGTTGATGAAACCTTTGAGAAACCGGTAGTGAGCAAGCTGTAAAGGAGCTGGTTGCAACCTTCTGGGAACTGGTTGTCAGTCAACTAAGTACCAGTAACAGTGTTCCTGAACCGGTGAATGCTGATACTGATGAAGATGAGGATGAAGAGGAAAAGCAAGAAGAACCAACCAAGACTATTCCTCAGTATGTCAAGCTGAATCATGATCCTAAGCAAATCATAGGAGATAAGGATGCAGGAATCCTTACAAGAAGAAATATCAGAGAAAACTCATGTATGATCTCTGAATTTGAGCCTAAATCATTCAAAGAGGCTCATAAAGATGAAGACTGGATCAAGGCAATGGAAGAGGAACTTGACCAGATAGAGAAAAATGGTACATGGACCCTGGTACCTAGACTGGAGCATAAAAATGTCATTTGCACCAAATGGGTGTTCAGAAACAAGCTGAATGAGGATGGCACAATGATTAGGAACAAAGCTAGATTGGTGTGCAAAGGATATGCTCAAGAAGAAGGAGAAGACTATGGAGAAACCTTTTCTCCTGTAGCCAGATTGGAAGGAGTTCGTATGCTTCTTGCATATGTAGCTTTTAAAGGATTCAAGGTATATCAAATGGATGTAAAATCTGCATTCCTAAATAGTGTACTTGAAGAGGAGGTGTATATAGAGCAACCAGATGGGTTTTTCCTATATGAAGACAGTGATATGGTGTGCAGGCTACATAAAGCCTTATATGGTCTAAAGCAGGCACCTAGAGCATGGTATGAATGTCTACATTCCCATCTTGTGAAGATTGGATTTGAGAGAACAAGTGAAGATAACAATATCTACTTAAAATATGAAGGAGATCAGATCTTGATCTGTGAAGTTTTTGTTCATGACATTATCTTTGGTGGAGATCACAAGATGAGTCATGAGTTTGCTGATGAGATGAAGGAAGAGTTTGAGATGTCACTCATAGGGGAGATTAAGTTCTTCATTGGACTACAGATCCAGCAGATGAAAGATGGAATCTTTATCACTCAGTCCAAATATGTCAAAGAGGTGTTGAAGACCTTTGGCCTGGAAGATAGCAAACCGGTTGGTACACCGATGGTGACCGATTGCAAATTATCAAAAGAGGATGATTCCGCATTGGTTGATGAGAAGGAATACCGATCGATGATTGGTAAGTTGCATTATGTAGTGCATAGTAGACCAGATATTGCACATGCAGTTGGCATTACTACAAGGTTCCAGAAAAGTCCAAGAGAATCCCACTTGGTTGCAGTCAAGCGGATTCTTAGGTATTTGAAGGGAATAGTTGACTATGGATTGTGGTACCCATACATCAATGATTTCAACTTAAAAGTATTCATAGATGTTGATTGGGCAGGTAATGTGGATGATCGGAAAAATACAACCGCTGGTGCATTCTTTCTCGGTGGTAGACTGGTCTCATGGATGAGTAAGAAGCAGAGCTGTATCTCTCAGTCTACAGTGGAAGCGGAGTATGTTGCAGCTTTCATGAACTGCACTTAGACAATCTGGATGAAGCATGTATTAGATGGCTTCAAAATCCCTATATCTGAACTGGTAAGTATATTCTATGATAATACAAGTGCTATCAATATTTCAAAGAATCTGGTTTTACATTCTAGAACCAAGCACTTTGAGCTTAAGTATCATTTCTTGAGGGAAAAGGTTGAGAACAAAGAGATTGGACTAGAGCATGTGTCCAGTAAGGAGCAGTTAGTAAACATATTCACCAAGCCTCTCCCAAAGACTACATTTACACACTTAAGAGGTGAATTAGGGGTACTGGCCCTTCAGGAGGTGAACTAAAGGTATATGGTCCACATCAGTCATGTATTGTATAGTCAAATATTTCTTCAGGATTGATGTGTTGAAGGATGTTACTCCTCAGGGGGAGCAGCATAATGGAACAGGGAAGCTTGTGCCTCCACTTTGGCATTGTTGTCAAAGAGGGACAAGATGTAAAGTGAAGAAGATATCTGCAAAAATTGGGGGAGAAGATGTGAAGCGGAGAGATATCTTTGTATATTGCCATCAATGCCAAAGGGGGAGATTGTTGGCATTATGTGAACCGATATGTGGACATAATGACATTGCATATTGTCATTGATGTCAATATGTTGAAGAGGTATGAACCATCATATGTGAGAACTGGTATAACACTGTGAACCAACATTTGTGCCAAAGTGAAGCGGTCTGCTTGTTCAAGGTGAATCGGCATATGGCAATGGAAACCGACACATGGAAGCGTTGTATGACTATCGATTGGTAGTCTCAACTTCAGGGTTTCCGGTTGAAGTGCTTCAAGCCTGTATGGCTCAACTGGTGACATTGTGTGATGAGTTAGAATTGTAATGAAGAATAGATCATGTTGCCACGTCAGCCTTGTGTGCGTGAAGGATCTCGCATAAAGGAGATTGTTCCTATCTACCTCGGGAATGTGCGAAGTCTGTAAACGGTGATAATGTGTGATGGGTTATCAGCCGCCATGAAATCAGTGGAAAATGAATGATGGAGAATGTCTTGAGATTGGATCAAGACTGTTGCATTCAATACAGTACGATCAACGGTTAGGATTGAACCATTTGAATTCCTTAACCTAATAGGTCTAGGGTTTAGGGTCTATGCTACCGACCTGTTTGTTGTCCTATAAGATCGATGTTGTGATTCTTTCAGAGGTTGTTGGCAAAAGTTGTGTGTGTGTGTATCTAAGAGAAGAGATACATGATTCTTGCCAGACCAGAGGAGAGAAGTTATATCTACAGAGTGTAAGTGCAGAAGGTGAAGAGGAGCTTAAGCGGATCTGCATTGGCATTGAGTGCTATTATCAGGTCATTGATATACCTATTGATCTTTAACCACTTCAACAGTTGTGAAATCCCCTAACAGGGTAGCCTTAACCGGCTTGTTGAAAATCCTCTAACAGGGTAACTCGAAGCTACTGAGTCATTGATATCCTTTAGCTATTGAGTTCTTGAAATCCTCTAACAAGGTACCCTTAACAGGGTTTAACCCTTAACTGGGTGATCCCTAATAGGATCGGTTCCTAACAGAACCTATTGTATCTGTCTTTAACCGGACAAGGCTCCTAATAGAGAAGACTTCCAAAGAGTTCAAAAACAAGCTTGTGAGTATTCATCCCCACCGTGGTTTTTCCCAGTTGGGTTTCCACGTGAAAAATATGTGTGTCATGTGTGATGCTTTCTTCATGTGATGTTATGATTGTTTTCTTATTAAGTGGTGATGCATGTTGATCTTGCTGTAATATGTACATCTTTGATGGTAGATTGCCTATTCATGCATTAGGGTGAAATGGGAATGAAGAGTTAGATTATATGAGAAGATAAGTGTCAACCGGTCTTTACTTGTCTCAGTTACACTGGGTTTTGCCGGTTGAACTCCGTTGAAGGAATGGTGCTGTTGTTTGCCTGTTAGTGCATAAGTGTTAGTTGATAAACCGGTTTAAGGTTGTGTTTTTGCCTGCACTGATTCACCCCCCCTCTCAGTACTGGTTTGGTACTATTTGTTCATCATTAAGTTATCAAGGACATCCCAGATTGGGAGCCTACGATTGACAGCATGACGACAATGGAGGAGTTCTTTCACTTAGCCGGCCAAATTTGGGATTATGCTCCTGAGATCATGGATGCAGGGATGACTGACAAGTTTGCAGCACTCTTCGCAACACGTGCAGTGGCTAGGATATATAATCCAGCTGAGATGATTCCCATGTTTGATGATGATGAGGAGGGAGATGAGGGAGGTGGTGATGGAGGAGGAGGGGATGGCAGAGATGGTGGAGGAGGTGGTCGAGGTCCGCGAGGAGTTAGAGGGAGATTGGAGTTGGGGAGGAGAGGAGATAGGGGTGGAGATAGGGGGATATGGAGAGAGAGAGTTGTGCAGCAGGTGGCAGTGGATAGGGGGAGAGGAGGTTTGGTGATCAGAGCCAGAGGGGAGAAGCAGGTTGGGGAGGTGATAGTGGCTGTGGGAGGGTATGAGGATGTGCGATGACCAGCCCAGAGGAGGAGGTTAGATGTGTTACCTCCACTAGCACTAAGGACAGGTAGGGGGATAGGGGGTACCCCTTCATAGGTACCGTTGCAGATGCAGATTCCTACACATGTGGAGGATGCATAGATTAGATCGCTGCAGTTGTCAGTGCAGCATTTGCAGGCACAGATGCTGATGTAGCAGCATCAGATTACACAGCTGACCACAGAGCGAGATACTGCTTTGGAGTGGTTGGGCTGAGCTAAGGCTCGAGTAGAGGTTTTGGAGAGAGTGGCAGTAGGTGGCTTGATGAGAGACACCTTGAGAGAGCTGGCCTTGAGGGCCAAGGAGGTAGAGTATTACAAGAGACATTATGAGGATGCGGTGCCCAGGGAGCGCCGGGTGCAGAGTTTCACTCAGTCAAGATCTAGTCGATCCCGAGAGACCAGGTTGAGGACAGAGAGTAGAGGCGTGACAGGGCCTCATAGAAAGGATCTAGTTGGAGATCCAGGTGCTAGGACATCTATAGCGAGACCATCGCCTTCAGGAGATAGTCATATTTGAGAGACGTTGTCTCCTTTGTATTTTGATCATTGTATTGTACTTGGCATGACCTATTTTGTATATTGATCATTTGTCGATATATATATATATATATATATATATATATATATATGACACCATTTTCTTTGATCTTCATGTGATGTGTTATGGATGATGCATTCTATATGCTTTTGTTTATTCTATGATGATGCAATGCTTAGATAGATGCATGTGATGCGATATTTGATGAATATGATGTGATAATGCATGATGTTGTGAGATGTATCTTAAAAATGAGATGTATGATATGATATGCTGTGAGATGTATCTTGAAAATGAGATGTATGATATGATATGCTGCTAGTTGTAAAAATGATATGCAACTAATTGTAAAATGATATGCAACTAATTGTAAAATGAGCATCTTCATTCTACATTTGTCATCCTGCTATAGCCACATTTTGCTTTTGATATATGTATCATCATTGAGAATTGATTTGTTTGGAATATGTTGAAAATTGATACAAGCATAATGGTATAATTGAACCATAATAACCTGAGAAAAATTTCCATGATTTTTGATTTTGCAAGATAGCACAAGCGTCAAGGTATAATTGATCCAGGACGACCTGAGTGCGGATTGCGTATAAACAGACAAGATTAAACCATTTGTATGCGTAAAGTGGAATCATGTCTTTAGTGATGTGAATCACATCTTGAGACAAGTATTTACATAATACAAATGATCGCCTCACAGACAGAAAACTAAGAAAATATTGGAGTTTCCTGATGTTCTCTAGCTTTGAAGCTTTGTGGAGAAAATTGAGAGTATCCAATAATTCAAAAAGTTCAAGTGCAAAATAGTCAAAACTTTATGCAAGATGCAACATTTGATACTTCAGAAAATCATCCATCAATTCTTGTGAATCCTGTTAAGCGATCAATGTTTGGCTTTGTGATTGTGTGAGCTTTGGTTGCTAGTTATGATGTTCTCAGTTTGCTTCTAGTATTGACGGCTTGAATGTGCTGCAAGTTTTGATGAATATTGCCCCTAGCTAAGAGTACCTCTTGATGTGGATATGTATAGTAATTACCAAGCCATGGTGAGATATGGTGAAGGAATATGTGGATAAACCATGATAGTGACTACGCTAAGTATGTCCTGAATGGATTTTATGATAAAAATGTCGGGTGATGGCCGATAGTGCTTTACTGTGGGTATAATGATATGGATATAGATAGAGGAGCTGTCCTCTCACAATAGCATTTGTTGCCAGGTTTTCACCAGTTGCTTTTATTGTACCCTTTTATTTTCTTTTTCTTGATTTTTTGATGTTTTTAGATTTTTTTGACTTTTCCGTGCATTAGACTCCTCAAGTGTAGTATTTCTTTAGATGGATGATGTTAGTTGGTTCGTCGAGCACATCTCCTTCTGAGGTTGTTAGTTGATAATTGCCTAATTCATAGGCTGATATGATGACATAGGGACCTATCCAGTTAGGTTCAAATTTCCCTTTCTTTTCCCAATCTTGCTGATTTTTAGGATTTTCCTTGAGTAGTAGGTCACCGACTTTAAAAATTCAAGGAATGACCTTGTGGTTGTAGCTTCTGCACATGCGTTGCTGATATTCTTTGAGATGAGTGTAGGTATGCTGGCATCTTTCATCTAGCAGTTCAAGTTCTTGCAGTTGGTTAACTTGATACTCTTCATCTGGAATTAAGCCTTTCAGAGAGACTCTGAGAGATGGAATTTCTACCTCCAGGGGTAAAATAGCTTCCGATCCATATACCAAGGAATATGGTGTAGCTCTTGTAGGTGTGCAGATGCTAGTTCTGTATGCCCAAAGTGCTGGATTGAGTTGTACATGCCAATCTTTGCCTGCATCATTCACTATTTTCTTTAGGAATTTCAATATTGTCTTATTGGATGCTTCTGCTTGACCATTCCCATGTGGATAGTAAGGTGTAGAAAAAAGATGTTGGATTTTGAATTTTTCACATAGTTCTTATACATCTTGGTTTTTGAAAGGTCATCCATTATCTGTGATGATGGAACTCAGAATACCATATCTGCAGATCAGATAATTAAGGATAAAAGAGGCAATTTGTTTCCCAGGCACTGTAGTCATGGGGACTGCTTCAATCCATTTGGTAAAGTATTCTGTTGCAGTTATAATGAACTTGTGTCCATTTGAAGAGGAAGGGTGAATTTTGCCGACCAAGTCTAGTCCCCATTGGCAAAAGGTCCAAGATGTCATGAATGTTTGTAGTTCCTATGCTGGTGCATGTATCAGGTTGCCATGGATCTGACATTTAGGACATTTCTTTGCAAAGCGATAAGAGTCTTTTTCCATTGTAGGCCAGTAATATCCCATTCTTAGGAGCTTTTTAGTAAGAGCAGTACCACTTGAATGTGTACCACAGATACCTTCGTGAAGCTCATGTAAAGCAGAGTCAGATTCATTATGATCAAGGCAACGAAGAAGAGTACCATCTAGACCTTGACGATACAAAGTATCAGCAGTAAGGGTATAACAAGTGGCTTGCTGGATAAAGTTATGTTTTTGGTTTTGGGATAGGTCAATGGGTAGTATGTTGCTCTTAAGATAGTCATATATTAGTCCATATAATGGATAATCCGAACCAGTCAAGGCATAGATAACATGGGATTCAGAGTGGTCATAGACTGGGGATAACATTTGCTCTACCAGAAACTCGTAACGACTCTGTTGCTTTGGAATTTGTAGTAATGAAGTGATAGTAGCCATTGCATCGACTGCTTTGTTGTTCAATCTTGGTATTTGTTCAAAGGTGATGTGTACAAAATATTGCTTGAAGTCATCCACCATTCACTTGTAGGGTAGCAGCTTGTCATCCTTTATTTGATAGTCATTATTGATTTGATTGACGACTAGTTGTGAGTCTCTGTAGACCTTTAACTATGTGATTTTCCATTCTACAACCATTTTGATGCTTATAACCAATGCCTCATATTCAGCCACATTATTTGTGATGGGAACATAAGCCTATATGATCTTGGTATAGTGTGTCCTTCAGGAGTGATGAACAAAATGCCAGCACCTGAGCCATGTTGTGTGTAGGATCCATCAAAATATAGGGTCCATTGTTTGGTAGAAATAGCTAGGACATCCCTGTCTGGAAATTCGATCTCCATAGTTTGTTTTCTAGGTAGTGGTGCTTCAGCCAGTTGATCTGCAATTGATTGTCCTTTGATAGCTCTTCGTTCTGTGTAGTGGATATCAAATTCACTGAGAATCATGACCCATTTAACCAATCTGCCTGTAAGAGCTACCTTGCTGAGTAGATATTTGAGAGGATCAATTTTCGCAACTAGCTTAATTGTGTGTGCTAGCATATAATGTCAGAATTTTTGAGATGCGAATACTACTATTAGACAAGCCTTCTCAATGAATGTATGGTTGAGTTCATATCCGTTCAATGTATTACTGATGTAGTATATAGCCCATTCCTTTCCTTGTTGATCTTCTTGTGCTAATAGTGCCCCTAGTGATATATCTGTTGTTGAAAGGTATAGAATGAGTGGCTTTCCTGCTATTGGTGGTACTAGAACTGGTGGGTTTATTAGGTACTATTTGATTTGATAGAAAAATTCTACACATTTGGTTTCCCATTTGAATGGTACATTCTTATGTAACAGATGATTGAATGGTAGACTTTTATCTGCTAGTTGAGCGATGAATCACCTGATTGATTGGAGTTGTCCTTGTAGAGATCTGAGCTGACTGATATTCTTTGGTGGTGGCATCTCCATAATGGCTTGTACCTTTGTTGGATCTACTTCATGATAGTTCTGTTACTTAATATAAGTACAGATCCAATAGCCAACAAGATGAGAGGGGGGGGGTGAATCAAACAAACTTAATTACCCATAAAAACATCAGATTCAACCTCGGTAACATATATCAGTCATATAATAAAAAAATGTCAAACATGCAAACTCAAAAGCATATGAACAATATAAACCTCATAACACCAGATTTAACATGGAAACCCAAATAGGGAAAAACCACTGTGGGATTTCGGACCCACTAAGAAATATACTCTTCTAGAGTATGCTCGGTTAAAAGAAAATCCTGTTAAAGATTACAAAACACATTGCTAGATGTGACCCGGTTAAGGGATTTCCCTCAGATCTGTTAGGATCTTCACTTTGTTAGAAGTGACCTTGTCAAAGGATTTCAAACACTCAATCAGAATGTCACCTTGTTAGAGGATTTACATATAAGACTGTTAAGTCCACTTGGTTAAGAGATTTCCTGTCACTTTCACAAAATAACAGTAATAAAATCTATTTGCAACTTCACATCTAAAATGCTAATGCAGATTCCTATTTGTTCAATACAATCTAGACATAGAACTAATCTTGTCTATCTGCTAGGCATCAATACTCTGTTATTCTAAAAGGTCTTCAAGCTTTTGTGCTCGATAATCACTATGTAGCATCCCCTGTGCATACACTTGCCTGCATACATTGTTTATCAACAGTTCCTTATTTATAAACAATTTTCTAACCACTTAATCTCCTTGATCACATTTCCCATGATTAATCATGGCCATCAGATCTTCAATCTTGTCCAAGTTCATTGTATCTTTTCGATCTGAGAATGTTTTACCCTGCCTCGGAACTTGCACATTCACCTTGGAACTCGTGTTAGGGTAATGCAGTTTAATTTGAGCTATAGATCTTCTTGCCAACTTTCCATTGCCTTAGATTTGTTAACAAACTTCTTTCACAGCTTGCCAATCATTGATCCGCTCCAGCTCATCAGCATCTTTCATTAAATATCACATGTAAACATTTAATGCATTCTATTATAGCTCGGTTACAACTCGGTGAATACTAAACTTTACTCGGTAGACATTTTGTCTTGATTAACCGACTGTGATAACCTTAGGGTTTACCGACTAGGTTCCTTAGGGTTTATCGACTAGGTTCTTTGCTTGATAACATAGTATAGTATTAACCTTTACATTTTACAACATATGTATGATGTTAAAATAATCTAAAACATCAAGATCTCATCATTGTCTGACTCGGTAGAGTTGCCCATTGAATAACTTATCCCCTTATTCATCATATTCTTTCCTATGTCTTTACCGACTTCTTTATAATCTTCATATCATATTTCTTAAGATATGGCAACATCATACTGAATTAGAAAATCAATTTCTTGACATCAATGGCAAAATAATAATATCAAGATAGTAAAACATCTTTAATCAGTTATGTCCATAATCATCAACAACCTTCTCAATAGCCTTGTAATATTGCCAACAATCTCCCCCTTTGGCATTGATGGTGAAACCACTGGATTTGACCTTTTTAACAAAAAATGTGGATTGCTGTGATTCTAAAATGCTGAAATGCTCTCCCCCATACATCAGACTTCTCTTTTGTTTTCAGTCTTTACTTCAATCTGTAGTCTTTTCTCAGTTTTCTCCCCCTAGGTAGTTCTTCTCCTTCTTGGTCTTCTCCTTGGTCTTCTCCCCCTTTGACAACAATGCCAAAAAGAATATAATTAAAACATAATTTCTTGCTGTATGAAGTTATTACCTGCTGTTGTGTATCAACTGAGTCTCAGTCAGAGCATTTGTTTTACAATTCTTGTTCCCTATATCATTTTCTATATTATCCCAGTATTATTCCAGTACACTTTCAGAAAAACATTCTAAAGTGCATCACTCCAGCATCAGCTCCCCAAAAGATATTCAATAGAGTCATCAAAGTGATGCTTTCACCGAAGTCGGTCAGTGAGTAAAAGTAAGGGTAGGACCCCTAACTTACTTCTGAGATATTCAAAAGTGTCCTTTGGTAGTGGCTTGGTGAAGATATCAACTATTTGTTCCTTTGTGTTAACATAGTCCAACACCACTTTCTTCTCTTGAGCTTCTTCTCTAAGATAATGATATTTGATAGATATGTGCTTTGTCTTAGAGTGCATAACAGGGTTCTTTGAAATATTAATGGCACTAGTATTGTCATAGAATATAGTTACTAGCTCGGTAACTTTCTCATTTATACCTTCCAACAATTGTTTGATCCATGCAATGTTGGTACAATTTAGTGCTGCAGCAACATATTCAGCTTTAGCTGTTGACTGAGAAACACATCCTTGTTTCTTGCTAAGTCAACTCACTAGTCTTTCTCCTAAGAAGAAAGCTCCTCCACTTGTGCTTTTTCTGTCATCAATGTTGCCTGCCCAATCAGCATCAGTATAAACTTTTAAATCAAAATCATTTCCTTTCTGATATACCAAGCCATAATCTTCAGTGCCTTTCAAGTATCTGAAAATTCTTTTTATTGTTGTCATGTCTATTTCCTTAGGATCTGCAGAGAATCTTGCAACAATACCTACTGCATGTGCTATATCTGGCCTGCTGTGAACAACATATTTTAGTTTTCCAATCATGGATCGGTAGAGTGTCTCATCAACAGATGCAGATTCATCATTCTTTGATAGTTTGCAGTTTGTAGTCATAAGAGTACTTACTGACTGTGAATCCTCCATTCCAAATTTCTTCAAGATTTCCTTTATGTATTTGGATTGAGTAATGAAAATCTCATTTTTCATTTGCAGTATTTGTAAGCCTATAAAATACTTTATCTCACCGATTAATGACATCTCAAATTCTTTGCTCATTTCATTTCCAAAGTTCTTGCATAAAGAGTCATTTCCACAAAATATAATATCATCAACAAATATGGCTGAAATTAGTATTCCAGTTTCATCATTCTTCATGTACATGGTGTTGTTCTCACTTGTCCTTATAAAACCAATCTTAATCAAATAAGAATGCAATCTTTCATACCATGCTCTAGGTGCTTGTTTCAGACCATATAAAGCTTTGTTTAATTTACATACCTGATCTTCATTATTGTCTTCAACAAATCCTTCAGGTTGTTCAATGAAAACTTCTTCTTCTAATATTCCATTCAGAAATGCAGATTTGACATCCATTTGATATACCTTGAATTTTTTGAAAGCAGCATATGCCAGCAATGTTCCAACTCCTTCAAGTCTAGCAATAGGTGCAAAAGTCTCACCATAATCAATTCCTTCTTCTTGGGCATAACCTTTGCAAACCAATCTTGCTTTGTTTCGAATGACCTCACCTTTCTCATTTAGCTTGTTTCTGAAGATCCACTTTGTACTGATTACATTTTTGTCCTTCGGTCTTGGGACCAGTGTCCATGTGTCATTCTTCTTGATTTGATCAATCTCTTCAGTCATAGCATTTATCCAATCTTCACTGTTGAATGCCTCTTTCACTATTCTTGGTTCAAATTCAGATATCAAACATGTGTTCTGTCTCAGTTTGTTCCTTGTCATCACTGGATCATCCTTATCTCCTATAATATGACTTGGTGCATGGTGCCTTCTGACATATTTGGCTAATATAGGCTCGATAGGCTCTGTATGATTTTCTTCATCACTCAGTAACTGGATATCTTCCTTATTTCCTTCAACAGTTATCTTGATAGGACTTCTCGGTTGCACATAGACAAATTCATCATAGTCTTCTGGTTCTGTGGAATTCCTTTCATCAGTTCTTTCTACAATTTCATCAATTTTCACATTTGCACTTTCTACTATTTTGTTAGATGATTTTATCAGACATTTAAATGCTTTTCTTCTAGAAGAATATCCTAGAAATGTTCCTTCTTCACTTTTCTGATCAAACTTGCCATTTCTATCATCTTTATGAACATAGCGTTTACTTCCAAAGATCTTAAAATAACTTACATTAGGTTTCTTGCCATACCAGATTTCATAAGGTGTCTTCAAAGTACCTTTCTTCAATTGAACTCGGTTCAAAGTGTAAATAGCTGTGCTTATTGCTTCTCTCCAAAATGTTTGTGGAACCTTCTTCTCAATCATCAGTGTTCTAACACAATCCACAATAGATCTATTTCTTCTTTCAATTATTCCATTCTGCTATGGAGTTCTTGGTGCAGAGACTTGTCTTTTAATACCATGATCATTACAAAATAGGTTGAACTCATCAGATGTGAACTCTCCTCCTCTATCTGATCTAAGACATTTCAGTTGTCTTCCTATTTCATTTTCAACTCTAGCCTTGTACCACTTGAACATTTGAAAAGCTTCTGATTTTTCTTTGAAAAATATTACTGACATTATCCTTGAATAATCATCCACAAATAATATGAAATACTTATCACCATAATAACTTTGAACTTTCATAGGACCACAAAGATCAGTGTGCACAAGATCTAAAATTCCCTTAGAAGTGTAGGACTTACTTGTAAAGCTGGACCTTGTCTTCTTACCCATCTAGCATCCTCGGCACATAGCATTCTCAGGTTTTTCAAGACTCGATAGACCTCTTACTCTGTGCTTCTTACTTATCTTGATCAGATTATCAAAATTAACATGACAAAACCTTTTATGCCATAACCAAGTGTTATCAATCTTTGCATGCAAACACTTGTTGTGAGTAGAGTAAAGGTGAAATGTATTACCTTTTGTTTGTGTCCTGGTAGCAGCTAACTTTCCATTCTTGTCATGAACTTTGACAATTCCTTTCTGAAATTCTATTCGGTAACCTGTGTTGTTTAGCTGTGCTACACTCAACAAATTATATTTCAAACCTTCAACCCAATAAAAATCATTGGATGTTGCTTTATCAAAAAGTGTTATGGATCCTTTACCTCTTACCAGACATGGTGCATCATTACCAAATCTAACATAGCCTCCATCATAATCTTCTAACTTAACAAACTTGTGTTTATCTTCTGTCATATGATGTGAGCATCCACTATCTATAATCCAAGAATCATTAGTGTTTATGTGAGATATTAGGGCTTTTTCTTCATACCTTTCTTCATCTGATCCATCCTTGATGGCCACATAAACAACTTCCTCTGTATCAGTCTCATCTGATTTATCATCTTTAGATTCCTCATCAGGAATTAAGCATGTCTTTCTATCTCTTCTTCTGAAGTCTCGATGTCCTTTGTAATGATTATCTTTTTGTCTGTCATCTCAGTAATCTCTCTTTTCAGTGAAATCTTTGTCAAGATAGTTAGAAGCCATATGTCCAATCTTATCACAATTGAAACATTTCAAAGGTAGTTTTCCTTTATACTTACCTTTGCCCCTCGGTAACCTTTTGGCCAATAGTGCTTCAAACTCTTCTTGCTTTCTGATTTCTTCATACAGTTTATGTACCTCCTCCATGTTCTTCCGAAATCTTTCACTTGCTCCACTGTGATCTCCCTCAGAGTACATATACTTTCTCTCATTGTAATCATTAGATTCATTCAGATGAAAAGAACAAAATGTAGATTCAACTTTATTTACTGATGACCCACTGTTATCAAAATTACTTAACTCAAATGCATGTAGCTTACCAATAGTAGCATCCAAGGAAACTGGCATATTAGGTACAAACCTTAATTCATTGATTGCAGAGACTCGGATTGCATAGGCAGGTAGAAGGGTTCTTAACAATTTACTTGTCACATCCTTTTCTTCAATAGTTCCTCCTACTCCTTTGATTTGATTTACAATCTCCTTTAGTCTTGTACTGTACTGGGTTATGTTCTCACCTTCATTCATCCTCATAGATTCAAGTTGTCCTCTTAGCCTATCAACTTTTGCTCTTTGAACATGTTCATCTCCTCCATATATAGATACGAGCTTAGTCCACATTGCCTTTGCATCATTGCAACCTTCTAGATCATTAAACTCAGAATCGGTCAATGTAGATGTTATTTCAATCATTGATTGAATATGTTCTTGCTTCACCTTTATCTCTTCCATAGTCAATAGATAGGTGCTCAGTGCAACAAAATCACTCGCCAGATAGTATAAATTATATTCTCCAACTCCTGATAGATGTAGCTTCATCCTTTTCTGCCATGTAGAGAAACTTGACTTATTCAGCTTGGGTGCATCCCTCTTATACATCTTTGGATCTTTAACTCAAGTGCCTTTAAACTTTCCTTTCGGAGTCCAAAGCTTTGATACCAATTGATAGTTTTGATACTTAATATAAGTATAGATCCAACTGCCAACAAGATGAGAGGGGGCGGGGTGAATCATACAAACTTAATTACCCATAAAAACATCAGATTCAACCTCGGTAACATATATCAGTCATATAATAAAAAACTGTCAAACATGCAAACTCAAAAGCATATGAACAATATAAACCTCATAACAGCAGATTTAACATGGAAACCCAAACAAGGAAAAACCACTCTGGGATTTCAGACCCACTAAGAAATATACTCTTCTAGAGTATGCTTGGTTAAAAGCAAATCCTGTTAAAGATTACAAAACACATTTCTAGATGTGACCCGGTTAAGGGATTTCCCTCAGATTTGTTAGGATCTTCACTTTGTTAGAAGTGACCTTGTCAAAGGATTTCAAACACTCAATCAGAATGTCACCTTGTTA
Source organism: Cryptomeria japonica (assembly GCF_030272615.1). Taxonomy (NCBI): domain Eukaryota; kingdom Viridiplantae; phylum Streptophyta; class Pinopsida; order Cupressales; family Cupressaceae; genus Cryptomeria; species Cryptomeria japonica. The sequence goes on along the minus strand of NC_081411.1, from coordinate 61,085,998 downwards.
GAGGATTTACATATAAGACTGTTAAGTCCACTTGGTTAAGAGATTTCCTGTCACTTTCACAAAATAACAGTAATAAAATCTATTTGCAACTTCACATCTAAAATGCTAATGCAGATTCCTATTTGTTCAATACAATCTAGACATAGAACTAATCTTGTCTATCTGCTAGGCATCAATACTCTGTTATTCTAAAAGGTCTTCAAGCTTTTGTGCTCGATAATCACTATGTAGCATCCCCTGTGCATACACTTGCCTGCATACATTGTTTATCAACAGTTCCTTATTTATAAACAATCTTCTAACCACTTAATCTCCTTGATCACATTTCCCATGATTAATCATAGCCATCAGATCTTCAATCTTGTCCAAGTTCATTGTATCTTTTTGATCTGAGAATGTTTTACCCTGCCTCGGAACTTGCACATTCACCTTGGAACTCGTGTTAGGGTAATGCAGTTTAATTTGAGCTATAGATCTTCTTGCCAACTTTCCATTGCCTTAGATTTGTTAACAAACTTCTTTCACAGCTTGCCAATCATTGATCCGCTCCAGCTCATCAGCATCTTTCATTAAATATCACATGTAAACATTTAATGCATTCTGTTATAGCTCGGTTACAACTCGGTGAATACTAAACTTTACTCGGTAGACATTTTGTCTTGATTAACCGACTGCGATAACCTTAGGGTTTACCGACTAGGTTCCTTAGGGTTTATCGACTAGGTTCTTTGCTTGATAACATAGTATAGTATTAACCTTTACATTTTACAACATATGTATGATGTTAAAACAATCTAAAACATCAAGATCTCATCATTGTCTGACTCGGTAGAGTCACCCATTGAATAACTTATCCCCTTATTCATCATATTATTTCTCGTGTCTTTACCGACTTCTTTATAATCTTCATATCATATTTCTTAAGATATGGAAACATCATACTGAATTAGAAAATCAATTTCTTGACATCAATGGCAAAATAATAATATCAAGATAGTAAAACATCTTTAATCAGTCATGTCCATAATCATCAACAACCTTCTCAATATCCTTGTAATATTGCCAACACTTCAATACCCTTAGCTAAAACTATGTAGCCTAGTAACTTGTCTGATGTAACCCCGAAGACACACTTCTTAGGGTTGAACCTGACTTGGAATTTCTCCAATCGATCAAAAATATTTTCTAAGATGCTTAGGTGTTCATATCTAGTAAAGGACTTAGCTAGTAAATCATCCACATAGTCTTCCCTGAAGGTATGCATCATGTCATGAAAGATTGTTGTCATTGCTTGTTGGTAAGTTGCGCTTGCATTCTTCAAGCCAAAGGGCATAACATTCCAACAATACGTTCCCCAAGGACAGGTAAATGCTGTTCTATCTTGATCTTTTGGAGCTATCTTGATTTGATTATAGCTTGAAAAACCATCCATTAGGGATAGCATTGCATGTCCTACTATGAGGTCTACAATTATGTCGATACTGGGCAAAGGAAAGTCATCCTTTGGACAGGCTTTATTGACATCTCTAAAATCAGTGCATATTCTGATACTACCATCTGGTTTTGATACTGGCATGATGTTGGAAATCCATTCAATATAGTCGATAGGTTGAATGAATCTGACAGCTAGTAGTTTCTTTAGTTCAACTTTGACCATGAGTGCCACATGTGGATTCATCTTTCATAGTTTTTGTTTAACTGGCTTAGCTCCTGGAGTAATGGACAAGTGATGCATGATTAATTGTGGATCAATCCCAGACATATCAGTATATGACCAAGCAAAGTTGATTTTCTTTTCTTTGAAATTTTTTATAAATTCTGATCTTTCTTCCTCTATTAGAGATTTTGCCATATGTATATTTTTGGCTGCTTTTGTAGTACCAATGTTGATTGATTAAGTGGGCTCAATCAAAATGGGTGATCACTCATGGTAATGCTCCAGAAGAGTGTCAAGTCTCCCATCTTTAGGTGTTTGAAAAAGGTTTTCACCCTCAAATTGCGTCCTTTATTTTTTATTGTTTTGTGATCCATTGCTGCCATTGACTGGTTTTCAACAATAAATCCTTTATTTGGTTCATTTTTGCGACTTAGAGATTTGGCACTCCCTGGATTGTAGACATCGTTACTTTGTTCACTGGTAGAGTCTGTTTCTGGGTTAACGATACATAAGTAATAGATAATGGACTCATCATTCGGGAAAATTGATATATCATGTATTTCAGGTTCGTCCCAGTCTATGAGGTTGGGAAAGACAAGTGGTAAGGAATCATTAGGTGGCTCAAGTTCTGCTGCTGTAAGTGTCAGGATGGAGGTTTCATCGTGATTGGCCTGGGTGTTAAAGAGTTCAAGGATTTCGTCGAGGTCCTAGATGGTATCATTTTCCATATAGACTTGTTCATAATGACGTTGCTCGTTTTCCTTGGCATCAAATATTTTGTGGACCAAATTCAAGGGGTCTATATTCTATGCTGCGTGCTTCTTGAGAAATGGGTGCATGCCTGCTATTTTCAGCAACATCTTCAGTAGCATTAGAACAACTACCCCATTCATATTCATTAGAATCAATCTTAGAGGTATCATCCTAGATTCTATTAGTGCTATGAACTGGTATGTTGTATGGTGAGAATATGTCTTTAATGATTGATACAAGTTTGATAGTTTTTTCTAATTCTGTGTCAGATCTTGCTTCTACCTTTTGTATTTGTTCATATACTATCCCTCTTTGGGGAGGAATGATGTTATTAGGAGATGATTTTGCTTTGTTGGATATTGGTTCTTGAATATGATCTACTTCTGTAGATGTTGTCTTCTTGTGAATGATGGGCTCCCCTTGATGTTTCTTCCTTTCTTGATGTTCACGTTCCTTATGGATTGTCTCTATTGACTCAAATAGTTCTTCTTGCCAGGATTCTTCTTTGTACTTCTTCTTTTCTTTCCACTGAGGTTTTTGATATTTGCGTGGTATCCTTCTTGGTAGTAGAGTGAGTTCAAAGCCAAATCCTATTTTGTCTCTACTAAACTGTGAATGAAGGTCTATTGGATCTGTGACACCTTCTTTACATTTTCTAATAGGTCCCTTGCCATTATATCCCATTTGTTGCATGATTAAGTAGCCCTTTCCATATAGGTGTGTTGGTATAACTACTTCCATAGTAGCTGCTCTGTTATCTTCTTCTTCATCCTTGTATAACCAGCTAAGGATGTCTTTTTCCTTTGATTCATGTGCTAGAGTGCCGAGTTGGATGAATGTACCATCAAACTTGGTGATGGGCTGAGTTGCTTGATGGGTTGATGCAGTAGGTAATCCATGGGATCTAGGTGATGTGGGCAAGTTGGCCAAACATATGGGTTCCAAAGAGTATTCCCCTATGCCTTGCTCTTTGATTTTTTAGTTTTTGTTTGAAATCTCTAGACTTTTCCTATTGAAGATCTGGTGTTAAGGAATTTTTCTTTTCTCTATTATGTGGAACTAGGCTATCTTGGGCTTCCCCCATTGCATTACAATGTTGAAATGGATTATGATCAGCTGATATAGAAACTTCTTGGCCATTATAGGGAAATTTTACACACTGGTGATACGTAGAAGGCACTGCTTGCATTTCATGTATCTAGGGTCGACCTAATAAGATATTGTATGTGAGTTCTATGTCTAAGACCTAGCACATAGTATCCTTTTGTATTGGTCCTACCTGAATAGGCAACATCACGGTTCCTTTAGATGATCTTTCTTCATCATCATATGCTTTTATGGTAATCTTCTTGCGTGGATCAATAGACTCTTCAGAAAAGCCTAATGCACGGATAAGTTTTAAGGTACAAATATTAAGTCCTCCATCTATTAATACTCATTTTACTTGGTGTTTATAGACTATGACTTTAATATGGAGAGGAGTATTATGTGGATGGCTCAATGAGATATTATCATGCTAAGAAAAAGTGAGATTGCGAGGCCCTGTCATATGGGCGACCATGGCTTGGAATTTGTCAGTGTCTAGATCTTGAGGTACATTTGTTTCTAATAACGCTTGTTCCAATATATCTTTGTGTTTTGGTGAAAGTTTTAGCAACTCTAGAATAGATATTTGAGCAGGAGTTTTACGCAGTTGGCTCACTAGATCATTTTAAATTTTGGGTACGGTGTTTGTTGTTGACGTATGTCCCTTCAAGACATATTTTTGAGCTTTGGTTGCTACGTTGACAGATTCATGATCATGCTGATCTTGGGTTGTGATGACGTTTACATGATTGTCTACAACTAATATATGATTGATGGTGTTATTGTAGATGTGATTGATACGATCCCCACTTGTATCATTTGAGGTTGAAGCTCCATCTTTGTTGTAGTTTGGAAGAGGATTCTTAAAGGCTCAATGGTCACCATTTGTCTTGAGACCATCCACCATTAAATCACCTCTATCAATCATGTCCTAGATAATGTTTTTCAGTCTCATGCAATTATTTGTTTGATGACCTTTGTTGCGATGAAAATCACAAAAGTGCGAGTCATTCCACCAAGGTGGTTTGATTTGTGGTTCATAGTTGCTGATTGCTAGTAAATATATAATTTTGTTTGCCAAGAGTTCTCTGAATGCTGACTCCAGTGATTGTCCTAGTGGTGTGTAGACACATTTTTGGAAATTGTTGGTGTTACCTCATGAATTGTTATTAGGCCCTCGATTTGTTTGATTGTTTTGAGCATTGTTGGTGTTGTTGGTGCTGGGTTGACCTTGATTGGTATTTGGTGCGTAAGTGTTAGTGTCTAGGTTAGTACCTTTGGGATTCTTTGTAGCTTGAGGATTTCCTGATAATGCAAGCATGAGCTGCTTAGATTTTGGATCATGTGATTCATTGCCTCCTTCATTTCCATTTTTTTTGTTTCTAGTCTAGAATCGGGATTTGTTTAAGTTATTGTTGTTTTGGTTATTGTAGTTTGATGAACTTGTTCCTTCTTTGAATAATTTTAGTGTTCCTTTCTTGACACATGCTTCTTCTACTTGAATGCCATTCTCAATCAATTTAGCAAAAGATGGTATGCATTGGAGTTTAAGCCTGTAATTCATCTCACCATTCAAGTTGTCAATGAAAATTTCCATTTTCTCCTTTTCAGGGATATCTTGGGGATATCGTGAAACCATACGCCGCCAACGTTCAAGGAATACCATGAATGTTTCATTGTTTTTTTGCTTGGTGTTACAAATGTCTAGCATGGTGATAGCTTGTTGAATGTTATAGGAATATTGAATTATGAGTTTGTTGACTAGTTCATCAAATGATTTGACATGAGGTGTGATTTTGGATAACCATTCTATTATTTGTCCTCCCAAGCTTCTTGGGAATAACCTCATCAAATAGGTGCCATCATGAGAAAATTCAAGACTCATTGTTCAGAATTCTTGAATATGATCACGGGGATCGCTTTTCCCATCATACTTGTCAAATTTGGGAACGTCTGAGTTTGGAGGAAAAGGCACCATGTTCAATCTTCTATCAAACAGATAAGGACAAATTTCATTTAATGAATACCGTACTATTGTCCCTTGTTGCATGTCTTGCATTTGTCTTTGTACCATTTGCATTTGTTGAGTAAGAGAAATCAAAGGTGCATTATTTTCCCAAGGAAAGAATTCTTCCCTTGCATTAATCCTAGGTTGAAATGGTGTATGGAACGATATGTTTTGCTCAGGATGTTTTGCTCTAGGATGTTTTGTTCTAGGATATTTTTCTTAGGGTCACGTGCTTCTTCTTCTCTGTGTCATTCTTGATATTCATAATGTCGAGAGCTAGTTCTGAAAATGTTTGTGTCTAAGTCCTCCAGAAGTTTAGCTCCTTTGCTTGTGAGCATGAGTAAATGTTTTTCTTTGTCATTTTCCATGAGTCTTTCCACAAGTTTTTGAAATGAAGCACTTTCTTGACATTCTTGAAGAAGTTCTTCAAAAATTTTGGTATCCTCTAGATGCAGACCTTCGAAAGGATTAGATAACCTTCGATTCATGCTTGATTTGGGTGGTGTGTCGCTTTGTTTTTTTTATGAGAGTGAGTGACAATAGGCATTTAGTAGAAACTTTCTATGATAAAGGGGATAAAATCCTCTTCGATATGTTGCTTAGGGGTTGGTGGTTCAAATCGGGGTATGTTGTAAGTGATGCACTCATTGGGAAAGAATGTCGGATTGATCTTTCCCCCACGATTGATTTTTTGATTGAATGCAGATTTTTGACAGAATGCTCTAGTCTTCAAAGGTTCCTTGTCAAATTCATTTGATTGATCGCTTTTCCCATCATACTTGTCAAATTTGGGAACGTCTGAGTTTGGAGGAAAAGGTACCATGTTCACTCTTCTGTCAAATGGATAAGGACAAATTTCATTTAATGAATACCATACTATTGTCCCTTGTTGCATGTCTTGCATTTGTCTTTGTACCATTTGCATTTGTTGAGTAAGAGAAATCAAAGGTGCATTATTTTCCCAAGGAAAGAATTCTTCCCTTGCATTAATCCTAGGTTGAAATGGTGTATGGAACGATATGTTTTGCTCGGGGATGTTTTGCTCTAGGATGTTTTGTTCTGGGATATTTTGCTCAGGGTCACGTGCTTCTTCTTCTCTGTGTCGTTCTTGATATTCATAATGTCGAGAGCTAGTTCTGAAAATGTTTGTGTCTAAGTCCTCCAGAAGTTTAGCTCCTTTGCTTGTGAGCATGAGTAAATGTTTTTCTTTATCATTTTCCATGAGTCTTTCCACAAGTTTTTGAAATGAAGCACTTTCTTGACATTCTTAAAGAAGTTCTTCAAAAATTTTGGTATCCTCTAGATGCAGACCTTCAAAAGGATTAGATAACCTTCGATTCATGCTTGATTTGAGTGGTGTGTCGCTTTGTTTTTTTGCTGAGAGTGAGTGACAATAGGCATTTAGTAGAAACTTTCTATGATAAAGGGGATAAAATCCTCTTCGATATGTTGCTTAGGGGTTGGTGGTTCAAATCAGGGTATGTTGTAAGTGATGCACTCATTGGGAAAGAATGTCGGATTGATCTTTCCCCCATGATTGATTTTTTGATTGAATGCAGATTTTTGACAGAATGCTCTAGTCTTCAAAGGTTCCTTGTCAAATTCATTTGATTGATCGCTTTTCCCATCATACTTGTCAAATTTGGGAACGTCTGAGTTTGGAGGAAAAGGTACCATGTTCACTCTTCTGTCAAATGGATAAGGACAAATTTCATTTAATGAATACCATACTATTGTCCCTTGTTGCATGTCTTGCATTTGTCTTTGTACCATTTGCATTTGTTGAGTAAGAGAAATCAAAGGTGCATTATTTTCCCAAGGAAAGAATTCTTCCCTTGCATTAATCCTAGGTTGAAATGGTGTATGGAACGATATGTTTTGCTCGGGGATGTTTTGCTCTGGGATGTTTTGTTCTGGGATATTTTGCTCAGGGTCACGTGCTTCTTCTTCTCTGTGTCATTCTTGATATTCATAATGTCGAGAGCTAGTTCTGAAAATGTTTGTGTCTAAGTCCTCCAAAAGTTTAGCTCCTTTGCTTGTGAGCATGAGTAAATGTTTTTCTTTATCATTTTCCATGAGTCTTTCCACAAGTTTTTGAAATGAAGCACTTTCTTGACATTCTTGAAGAAGTTCTTCAAAAATTTTGGTATCCTCTAGATGCAGACCTTCAAAAGGATTAGATAACCTTCGATTCATGCTTGATTTGAGTGGTGTGTCGCTTTTTTTTTTTGCTGACAGTGAGTGACAATAGGCATTTAGTAGAAACTTTCTATGATAAAGGGGATAAAATCCTCTTCGATATGTTGCTTAGGGGTTGGTGGTTCAAATCGGGGTATGTTGTAAGTGATGCACTCGTCGGGAAAGAATGCCGGATTGATCTTTCCCCCACGATTGATTTTTTGATTGAATGCGGATTTTTGACATAATGCTCTAGTCTTGAAAGGTTCCTTGTAAAATTCATTTGATTTGTTCTGAATATAGAGTCGTACATGACGAAGGAATGTTCGATGAGATTTGAAAATTTGATGATTGATGTATAGAAATTTATTTATTTTGGCAAATTTTGAAGAAATTGATTGTTGTTTCTTCAATTTAGTGTTACGATAAATATTCTTTCTTCTCAAAATATGAGGATTAGTCATGCACAAGTGATCAGTGGTTTCCTTTGAGTTGTTTTGGATTTAGTTTATTTGTTTTTAGAAACTCAAGTTTTACTTTTATCAAAGTGAAGGTTTAGATGCCCCCTCACGACAAAGTGTGTCAAATGAAATGGAATATAGCCTTCCCGATATGGAAACTCGATCTGACAACTTGGAGTTTTAAAACAAGTGTGTTTTTGGGATAAAATCCATGAGATAAAAAGGACCTATTTGCCACTTGTGATGATGTTTCCTAATTTTGATAGGATAGATATGTTTATCATGTCACTAGTTTTAGATGTTTGGACAACTTTTGTTTGATTAGAAACTTTCTTTAGAAATAGATTTGGATACTCTATTTTTGGTATTCTATTTTGACGAAGTTCAGGCTGATGAAAGGAGGTTTCCAAAAATGTTTTCAAAAATTTCCAATTAGACCTCTGTTTTGCCCCTTGTTTTTCTAGTTTTGACCACGCCCTAAAACAGAGACATTATGCGCTACAGGATGTCCTTAATGCGCTAGCGAAAGTACTCTATGCGCTATGTTGCCCCCTGCTACCCACTAACTGGTTTTACTAGTTAAATTTGGTTTCTTTGGTTTTCAATAGATCATGTGCTAATATCGATAGCTGAAGCGCTACGTTTTATACTCTACGTGCTAAAGGTTGGCTGCCATGCGCTAAGCTGTTTTCAGAATGCGCTAATTGTTACTATTGATTTTGAATTTCGGTGAAGCGCTACTGTTAATACTTTACGTGCCAAGGAAAAGGCTTGATGCACTAAAACATGATTGACACACACTAAGATGTTGCTCTTATGCACTAAACTTCCCTGACTTGATTTTTTCTTGCAATTTTGGAGTTTTGTCATGAATTTTTAATGTTGATAGATGATTTTTTGAAGTAACCAATGAAGGCACGACACCAAAGAGACAACCATTTTGTCTAATCTAAACAATAAGTGTATATTCTGTGAGGATGTGTTCAAATCTCCAATGTTTCAACAGGTTTGGATATAAAGAATACACTTCAAAAAGACTATTTATTGAAGAGTCATAAGTAATACCATAGCCCACTAGTCTTGATACTCCGTCAGCTCAAATAGCCATGTCACCCACTAGAGGGCGCCTGTTTTTTTGCCTTTTGCCAGAAATTAAGTCAAAGTGAATTGCTTCACAATTGAGTAGTTATCTTGGGAGATATATGGTGAGTGATCTTGGGGGCGGATTCTTCCCCACCCTTGCACTATGATATTACAAATGTCCGGTTATTGACTCGGAGCAAAGTTTCTATGCTAAGGTTCATAATCAAGCTTCCTGTTCAGCCTTCAGTGATAAACTCCCTTAGGAGGCTTCCCAACCTTTAGAACAAAGGCTTTACGTATATCAAGGATACTGGGGGAAGGCTAATCGTTGTGCACAACTGTTGAAAAGGACTTTCATCACTTTCCACATTTGATTATAGTGGGTTGGAACACTTGGCTTCAAAGCTGTTTCCCACTTAGGTCGTTCCCTTCACATCGGCCAAAAATGGCTTTAAGAGTCTTTCAACCCCTCGGGAAGGAAAGCCTACTAGAGGATTTAAATGCTGTATGACTAAAAGCATAAGAGTAGTCTAGCTTTTTGATCACCCAGTTAAGGGGAGAGCATATACCTTCTACTTTCGAGACAAGGCAAACAAGGCTCTTTTTACTTTTCAAGTCAATTATTTTCTAGGATCTATATGGAGATGTTGCTCCACGAAAACATGGTGTTTCTTTATTTCCTTCAAAGCAATGATTTTCTAATCTAGGGAAAAGAATCGGGTCAACAAATAAAACTTCGATCTTTGGTCAACAAAAGAAATTGATCCAAAGAGGAAGAACTTCCCTCTTTGATTGTGAAAAAAAAACTTAAAGTGTGGTTCTTTTTCCTTGCAAAATGTAAAATTGATCCTTTTATGCACCAAAGGATGGTGAGATTCTTTTTAGCCCTTGCTTGCAAAAACAAAAGATTGTTTTGTTCCTTTTAGAACCCAAATTGAAAATTTTCTCTCCTAGAACAAGATTTGTTTTTGTTGTTTCTTTATAGCCCAAAATAAGGTGTGTTCAATTTTATCCAACAAGAATTAAAAAGACTCTAAATTTTAACTAACTTAACTAACTTAGTAAAGATTTAAATTGCTTGTAATTCTTCTTAATAAAACTAAGCTCCACCTGCAAGAAACCGCAAAAATCCTGCAAAATATCAATTAGACAGTTAGAAAATCTGGGATTTGGTGGACTTCTACAAGTCTAAACTTAAGTTCGGTTATAATTTTATTTTTTATTTTCCCTCTGTGATGCGCTACAAAACAAATTGTACGCGTTACAAGATGACTATGATGCGCTATCGGACAAACCCGATGCGCTAAGCTATTTTTTGAATGTGTTGCTTTGTTTTTCCTCTGCACCGAGACCTATAGGAAAATATTAGTAAATATGATGCACTAAGATAGGGAATTTACGCACTAGAGTATAAACCCCACGCGCTAAACAGTTTACGGGATGTGCTAGTATGTTAGCCAGATGCGCTAAGGGATGTTCTCCACGCGCTGAATACTATTTCCCGCGTACCTGCAAAAGTGTTTATTTTTGAAAACCGATTTGATTAATGGGGTAGTGCCCCATGGTGGGTGCTAGAAATGTATGCAGGAAAAACAACTCAATAAAACTCAAAACGTGAAAAGTGGAGCTCAAAGAGGCTTGCTCACACACCCACATGACTTCTTGGTACAAGTTATGGAGTCATGAAGGATGACTCAACTTCCCAAGGTTGGTTCCATGGTTGTCTATCTCACAAGATCCCTCAAACCAATGCCTTTGCTCTCAGATCACTGAGCAAAGTGGTTTAGGGATGAAAAATGCAAGAACAAGGAATGTTTTTGATCAATTTTAACATGAGAATGCATCCTATCTATGCATCATTCTATAAATACAATAAACTAGATTATAAGATGACAAGATTAGTAGTAATACTATCCTAACATGATATACTAGTCTAACATGAATTTTCTATGATAATGGAAATGCTTCTTAAAATGCTTATTAAGATGATTCCTATTCAAAAAGAGGTTAAATGCTAGATTAAAATGACTATAGATTAGATGCATGAAACTTGGATCCTCAAAATGGAGGAAGGAGAGCTCTATTTATAACAGAAATAGGGAAATGGATGGCCAGGATTGAAAGAGTTAATCAAGGGTCAAGATTGAAAGCTGTCAATCCATGTTTCCAATTTTCACCAATGAAATGGTGACAATTGTCAACAAGAGGTTGGTTGAGAGGAGAGGTAGGAAGCATTAAATGCTTGAGAAGACCTCATGGTTACCTTATGAGGTAAGGGTTAAGGTTAGGTTAAGGTTATCCATTGGATAAAACTTTTACCCAAAGGATAAACTCTTGTGCAAAGGTTAAAGGGATAACTATGGTCAAAACAATAAATGCTTGATGGGACCCTTGGGTTAGATGGAGGTTAAGTTAGGCAAAAAGTCTCTAACCATGCCACTAAGGGTTAGTTAACCATTAATGGTTTGAAGACTTTGGGGACAAATTTGTAAGAGTGCCTCCAAATTTGGGGGCATTCAACAAGTTATCTTGTTGAATGGATAAAGGCTTTAATGCATTTTGAAGACTTTACTCTAAATTTGAGAAGTGGCCTCCTCAAATTTAGGGAAAGGGGATAATGAATGGGTTTGGGTTAATTGATTAGGATTAGATGGATTCTAGAAGAAATTAGGAATAGGGTTAGGATGCAAGTGGGAGATGTAGGAAAATGCAAGTGGGTGGGGAAAATAGAATTTAATTAAAATAAAATTAATTTATTTCAATTTGGTTGCAATTTGGGAATTTGAATAAATTAGATTTGTTCAATTTGGGGTGAACTATTTAATTAAATGTAAATTTAATTAAAAGTAGAGAGAAAGGGATTTTATTAAATAAAATGATTTATTCAATTAAATGATGCAAAAGGTTTTAGTGAATTTAACTTAAATAAATTGAATAATTTATTTAATTAAATAGAGGAATGTGGGTGATTTAATTAAATTGGATTTAACTAAATAGAGGAATGAACATAAAATATTCATTTGGGAATATGGTCATTTTTATTATGTTTTGCATTGATTTTTTGTCATTGATGTCAACACTAGCTGTTATGGTTGGTTACCGACAGATAAGTTTTGGTTACCAGTAGGAGACCTAGTGTTATCGACAGAAGAGACTATCTATTGGACACTTCCGACATGTTTGGATCAGTGAAGTATATTTGATTTCATGTGTTATATGCTCCATGAGCATGTTTTGGTCAGTTGATATTGGCTTGGTAATCAGATGCTATCATACACTCTGGTAAACCCTAACCGACACTGGTTTAAGGCTTTATCGACAGAGCTTTCATTGAGGAATCATGACATGATGCATAATTGGTGTTGGTGCAGCTTCTTCATGGATTTCAGGATGCTAAAGATGTTCTTTGATCATGCTTCAACTGCTTGAAGACATTGATTTGGCATGATGGACCCAAAATAGATCTGATACCTATCTAGGTTATGGACCGGTATCATGCTAACGTATACTCTACACGTTACCGGGATGTTTCAAGATGATCTATGGATTTGTTATTATTGTTTTGGTCTTAAGTTGACATGGCATATCATTGTGATATGGAATTATGTAATGATCTTATTGTAATATCTTTTAGGTAGTCGACCTAATTGGTTTAGGCCTTAGGGTTTGTATAAATAAGTGGTAGAAACTCTTTGTAGAGTATCATGGTTATTGGAAAGGTCATGATCAAGGAATGTAATATTCGTATATTGTAATATCATTCAGGCAGATGAGTTGGTCGATCATTGGTGATCGAATTGGATTTTGAAGAGGATTTAGTCCTCCAGCATTGAGCTTAACTGGGACTGTAATCAGGCATGGTAGATGCTATTTCTGGTAGTTCACTCTATTGGATTGTTGTCCATTTATCTTGAGATGGTTGTAGCCTCTCTGTAGTCAGTGAGACTCTTTTGTAATGAGCAGTACGCTCTAGGCACTGTTCCTTCTTGCAAGCGTAGGCCCCTCATTATAACACATACTTTCTGCCCAAGTATCATCTGACTCTGGGTAGGCTTCCCACCATCATTTTTCCCTTTATAGGTTTTCCACGTACAAATCATGGTGTTATGTGGTATGGTTTCTTTGCATTAATTATTTGGTTAATTGTTAAGTTGTATTGTTTACCGGTATTTGTTCTTACTGACATCTATATGTGTTTTACTAGTACCCGATTTGTTTAAGGTTGGATTGTGGATTAAAATTTATAATCTGTTAACAATGGATTCACCCCCCCCCCTCTCAGTTGTTCACCAGTTATCCTAACAATTGGTATCAGAGCTTTGGTCCTCTTTTGCATAAGCTTAACCGCTTGAGGTAGATCCTATGGCAACTAACACTTCTAATCCACTGGCAATTATTTTTAGAAGAGAAATCCTTAAGCTTGATGGAACAAATTATGGGATATGGAAAAGAATAGGTATTCTATGCTTTAAAAGAAGATGAAGCGGACCCTGTTATCAAAAATGAAGAAAAGGCCGACAACAAAAGTTGAAGATAAGGATGAATGGGTAATTGATAGTGGATGCTCACATCATATGATTGAAGATAAAGGAGAATTTTTGTCCCTGCAAGAATACAATGGCGGTTAAGTCAGATTTGGAGATGACAAAGCATGTATGATCAAAGGTAGAGGTATTGTATCTTTGGAGGGAAAGCATAATACTGATAATATCTATTATGTAGAAGGTTTAAAGATAAATCTTTTGAGTGTTGGTCAATTGGTTGATAAGGGTTTTCAACTTTAGTTTAAAGATAGAAAATGCAAAATCATAAACAAGACTGGTTTGGAGATTGCAACCAGTATTCAGGCAGGAAGTATATCTTTCACTTGAACATTGGTAATACAACATGTTTGATTGCTCATATTGATGAGAGTTGGTTATGGCATAAGAGTTTGTGTCATGTTAATTTTGATTTTATTGTTAAGATCAGCTCAACTAAGGCAGTTAGAGATATACCTAATATTATGAAGCCTCATAATCTGGTATGTAAGGAATGTCAATTGGGTAAGCAAGTCAGAAGTTCTTTTAAGAGCATACATGATAAATCTAATGATGTGCTTGAATTGATTCATACTGACTTATGTAGTCCAACAAGGACTAGAAGCTTTCAAGGTGATAGGTATTTCATGTTGATTATTGATGACTATTCTAGAATGATGTGGGTGAGTTTTCTAAGGGAGAAGTCTGAAGCTTTTGAGAAATTCAAGATCTTTAAAGCGAAGGTTGAAACTGAAAATAGATTGAAAATCTAATGTCTAAGATTAGATCATGGTAGTGAGTTCACTTCTCATGAATTTAACAATTATTGTGAGGCAAATGGAATCAAGAGACAACTATCTGCACCTAGGACTCCTCAGCAAAATGGAGTAGTAGAAGGGAAGAACAGAACCATTTTGGATGCAACAAGATCTATGATGATTGAAGCCAAATTGCCTCATATCTACTGGAGAGAAGCAGTGAATACAACAGTCTACACATTCAATAGAGTTCACATCAAAGGTGAAACTAGTAAAACCCCTTATAAACTATGGTTTGGACATACACCTACTGTTAAATATTTCAAAATTTTTGGAAGTAAATGCTATATCAAAACAGATGATTCAATTGGAAAGTTTGATCCTAGATGTGATGAAGAGATTTTTTTGGTTATTCAATTCAAAGTAAAGCATATAGATGTTATAACAAAAGTTTCTAGAAAATTGTGGAAGTGGATGAACAATATAGAAATCATTCTATATCATATGACAGGGAACTGACAATGCCTCAACTAGTATAGGAAGCTAAGACAGTTATACCGACATAATCAAAAAATTCAAATGTGACTGATGATTAGATTAGTGAACCTAAAGTTCAAAAGACACCAAGGTATGTAAGATTAAATCATTCCAAAGATCAAATGAAGAGGTATGTCTTATTTCCCAAGTTGAACCGGCAACTGTTATTGAATCTTGTAAGGATAAACATTGGTTTAAGGATATGGAAGATGAATTAGATCAGATAGAGAAGAATGAAACTTGGTCTTTAGTTCCCCGACTTAAAAATAAGAATGTTATTGGAAATAAATGGGTTTTTAGGAATAAACTGAATGAGGATGCTCAAGTTATAATGAACAAGGCTAGATTGGTTTGTAAAGGATATTCTCAAATGTAAGGAATTGATTATGGTGAGACATTTCCACTTGTAGCTAGAATTGAAGCTGTTAGACTATTTCTTGTGTATGCAGCTTATAAGAACTATAAGGTTTATCATATGGATGCTAAATGTGCATTTTTGAATGGCAAGCTTGAGGAAGAAGTTTACATTGAGCAACTTGATGGATTTTCACTGACAGATGATAAAGATATGGTTTGTAGATTGAAGAAAGATTTATATGGTTTGAAAGAGGCTCCTAGAGCTTGGTATGCAAGGTTGGATAAATATCTTCTGAAACTTGGTTTTATTAAAGGTAGTGTTGATAGTAATTTATATTATAAGATCACTAATAATAATATTCTGATTATTGAAGTTTTTGTTGATGATATCATTTTTGGAGGAGAAGATAAATTGTGCATGGAGTTTGCTAACAACATGAAGAATGAATTTGAAATGTCCATGATTGGTGAGATGAAATTTTTCTTAGGTTTGCAGATTACTCAAATTGACAAAGCCATTTTTATTTGTCAAACTAAGTATCTAAGGGAATTGTTGAAGAAGTTTGGTATGGAAAATTCTAAACTAGTAAGTACTCCTATGACTACAAGTGAGAATTTATCCATCAAGGATACTTCTTCACTGGTAAATCCGACAAGGTATAAGTCTATGATTGGTTGTCTGTTATATCTAAATCAGACTAGACCTAATATTATGAATCCAATAAGTATTGTTTCAAGATATCAAAGTAATCCTAAATAAAATCATGAATGTGCAGTGAAGAGGATGTTCCGGTATTTGCAAGGAACAACAAAATATGGTTTATGGTATTCTAAAAATGATGATTTCACTTTATGTGCATATACTGACTCGGACTGGACAGGAGATACTCATGACAAGAAGAGCAGTTCTGGTGGAGCTTTCTTTCTTGGAAATAAACTGGTTTCAGGGATCAACCAAAAAAATTCATGCATTTCTTTATCTACTGCAGAAGCTGAGTATGTTGCAGCAATAACTAATTGCACTCAAGTCTTGTGGATGAAGCAAATGTTGAAGGATATCAAGGTAAATTGTAGTGAACTGGTAGTTATCCACTATGATAACTCTGCAGCTATTGACATGTCTAAGAATCTGATGTTTCAGTCTAAGACTAAGCATATTTCAATAAAGTATAACTTTCTGAAGGACAAGGTAGAAGAAAAGGAAGTTAAATTGGTTTATGTGAACACTAAAGAATAGATTGCAGACATATTCACTAAACTGTTGTCTAAGGAATCATTTGAGTATTTGAGAGACATGTTAGGGGTTTCCGACAAAGACTTGATTGATGAAGTTTGTCATCAATCTGACATGCATGCTACTACTCAGGAGGAGTAGTCAACTTTGAGTTTCAGGGGTTTATATCATTGCTTTGATATTTTTGTCAGCTTTATAGCATTGATGTCAAAGGGGGAGTGATAGTAATGTAAAAAATGATTCAGAATATTACAAGGATATCATTCACAGGGGGAGACTTGTTTGGCATTTCTTGGTACTTAGATGTTTTTCACATCTAGTGTTGTCATCAATGCAAAAGGAGAAGATTTTTGGCATAATGGATGAATTGATTATGTGTTGCATTGATATTTTGTCATTGATGTCAATACTAGCTATTATGGTTGGTTACCAACAGACAAGTTTTGGTTACTGGTAGGAGATCTAGTGTTACCAACAGAAGAGACTATCTGTTGGACACTTCCGACATGTTTAGATCAATGAAGTATATTTGATTTCATGTGTTATATGCTCCATGAGCATGTTTTGGTCAATTGGCATCGGCTTGGTAATTAGATTCTATCATACACTTTGGTAAACCCTTACCGACACTAGTTTAAGGCTTTACCGATAGAGCTTTCATTGAGGAATCATGACATGATGCATAATTGGTGTTGGTGCAACTTCTTCATGGATTTTAGGATGCTGAAGATGTTATTTGATCATGCTTCAACTTCTTGAAGACATTTCTTTGGTGTGATGGACCCAAAATAGGTCTGATATCTATCTAGGTTATGGACCAGTATCGTGCTAACATATACTCTACACGTTACCGGGATGTTTCAAGATGATCTATGGATTTGTTATTATTGTTTTGGTCTTAAGTTGACATGACATGTTATTGTAATATGGAATTATGTAATGATCTTATTGTAATATCTTTTAGGTGGCTGACCTAATTGGTTTAGGCCTTAGGGTTTGTATAAATAAGTGGTAGAAACTCTTTGTAGAGTATCATGGTTATTGGAAAGGTCATGATCAAGGAATGTAATGTGTGAATATTGTAATATCATTCAGGAAGAGGAGTTGGTCGATCATTGGCAATCAAATTGGATTTAGAAGAGGATTTAGTCCTCCAACATTGAGCTTAATTGGGACTGTAATCAGGCATGGTAGATGTTATTTCTGGTAGTTCACTCTATTGGATTGTTGTCCATTTATCTTGAGATGGTTGTAGCCTCTCTGTAGTCAGTGAGACTCTTTTGAAATGAGCAGTATGCTTGTAGCATCGTAAAATTGTGACACTTGCAATTTCAACTGCATTTGGGTCTTCATGATGGCAGTGCAATGTTGAACCTGAATGGAGACCCCGAAACCTGTTTACGACATCAAAAACTGCATCTTTCTGCACCTTGGCCTGATCCTCCTTGCACCCTGCTGTCCCGGGAGGTCGGACCATGGCGCCCAACGTCCTGGTCCTTCAGGACCATGGTGCCCAGCGCCCTAGTCCTTTAGGACCATGTTGCCTAGCACCCTGGTCCCTCAGGACCATGGCGCCCAATGCCCTGGTCCCTGACCCTATTTTGGGCCCGGTCTCTTGTTGGGCATCGGGTCTTCAAGTTTGCAATTTGGAAAATAATGCTCCTAGGTTGGCCTAAGGTCAGAAAAATCAATCTCCTAACCCTAATTGACAAGTATATAAACTACATTTCCCCTCCCAGAAAACGGGGTGGAAAAAGATATGTGTGCAAGAGGCGGAAGCGATAGGCAAACATTCAAACATTCAAGCATTCAAACATTCCTTCAAGCAATTGAGCATTCTAGGTCTCCATTCAAGGCTAAGTGTTGCATTCAAGACAAGGATTCAACCATTGAAGAGGAGATCACCTACAACATACAACATCCAACATCATTACACCTTCGCATGTAAGAATACAAACATTCTTACAACAAGGTATCAATACTTGATTACATTACAAACATTTACCTTTACAACATTCTCATTTCTTGGTTAATTCTAAAACCGGGGTTTGACCTGAAGGCAAACCCCTAATCCCTAACCCCCCAATCATCCTCTCTTCTTTGTGTGTAGGTTGCAGGTACGTGGCTGTAATTGAAGATCTGGAATCCTTGTACAGAGACGAACAGATCCCCCTTTGTTTCGCGGATTTTTCGGAGGACCATGTGCACTCCGGGCGCCATCGTCCCGTCAACTTTCACTCAAACTTGCAGGACAGCATCGTCTCAACATTTTACTGCTAATTTAAGGTCCGTAGCTTCATCCCGTGTCCCAATCTCCGTCTACAAGCTAATCTTTCTTACTTTACATACACTCCTAGTTCAATCCTTCTATCTACATTCTTTACAAAAGAGGGTATCCTTGCTGTCTCAACCCTTGAAACTCATTTAGAATCCAGTCTTGCATTGTGTGGGATTGGATCTTGTGGGTTTCAACCCCTCTTTTGAATGTAAAGTCTCTCCTAAGTGAAAACCGTCGACCCTAGTGACCTCCTTTCTCTCTCCTTGGAGTGGGGGAACACCTAGGGTTCGATTTTCCGCTTTACAATTTGGTGAACTTGACATGAACATCCTAATTCTGATTATTCATGGTTAGATCTAAAAAATTAGCTTCCTTAATTACATTTCCATGTTTGATCTTTTGCAAATTTTAGAGGTTAATTGCATAAAAACCCTAAATTTTCTTTTTAGCAATTGAGCTTGTGAAATGTTTAATTGTTAATGCTTGTTTCAGATCTACCCTTCTATTGCAAATTGTCAATTCATATTTGTGCTTTAATTCTGAAAAATTAAGGGGTTAAGTGTCAAAACCCTAATTTTTAAAACCCTCTTGATTCAACCTTTGACTGATGATTTCACTGATCAAAACACCTCCAAATCGACTGTAACCTTGGATTCCGCAACAAAAACATAATATCTCTCATCCCTGAAAATTTTGAAAAAAGTTGCGAGGACCGTGTGCACCCTGAGTGCCATCGTCCTCGACATTTTTTCTGAAATTTCGGGAGCTAGATCTTCCTGTATTTTTCTACTAGAATCCAGAATCTTGGCTGATTTCATCAATTCTAACACTTTCAAAATTAAAGTCAAAATTGGTCTAGTGATTGTTTGGATTAACGCTTATAATCATTCAAAAATTGTTGAAATTGAAATTTTTTGTTAAAATTGTATTTCTTACTGTCCTAAATCTAAAAAGTGTGTTGGCATTCATTCGAAATTTCAGTGCTTTATTCAAATTCTTGTAGTTTGTGAGTTTTGAAATTAAGTGTTTAATTGCAGCAACCTTGATTTCCACTTTCAAAATTGAATTTTGTGTGAAATTGAGTCAACTTTTAAATTTCAAAGCTTGCATTGCTTTCAGTATTCCCTTTAAAATCATAAAATTCAAAATTTCAGTTTCCCTCTCCTTTTTCAAAATTCAAACTTTGCATTCTTCAACAATCTTGGTAGGGTTCAATTTTGAGATTGCAACTTTAATTTGGCCTATCTATAGATCGTAAAATCACTCAATTTTTTTCAGATTAGCTTTAAAATCATCATAACTTTCATCCTTGAAAATTTTGAAAAAAGTTGCGAGGAACATGTGCACTCCGTTCGCCACCATCCCCAACATTTTTTCCAAAATTTCGGGAGATTGTCATGATTGCATTTAACAGCTTAAATCTAGGAGATTAGCTGATTGTATTGAAATTTGCTACCTCTAAATTTGAAAATAAATTCAAAATTCAAGATTTCAATTTTCAAGATAACAATTAAAATTAAGTGCTACCCCCTTGGCCCTAATTTTCAATTGTGCCTACCTTTCTTGGAAGTTGTGTTTCCTTCTTCTTTCACAAAGTTCAAATTGGATAATCATTATCTTATTGTTCAATTTCGCCAACTTTATTTTCAAAATTCAAAATCTTCTCTCTCTCTCTCTCTAGTGCATGAGTTTTACAACAATAAGCCCTACTTACACTATTCCTATTAGACGAAGCCTTAGAATTAAGTCTTTCCAAGGTTTAATTACCGAGGAGATGGAACCTAATTTGAATGGCCTTTTTAACAAGGACATGGGTAATTCCTCTAATCCTCTTAATGATGAAGAAGCTCTCCATGAGGTTTTCGTAGAACAACTTTCAAAATTGGATAACCAATTTGATGATTTTCAACAATGGATGTCTCAAGAATACCCCGATAGTAAAGCTCTTTCATTAATTAAGGGTCTAAAATGTATGGTTCAAAGTGATAAGAATGGAATTGATATTTTGCGTAGTATTGCACACATCGTGGATTCGAATGTGATGCCTATGAAGAGTTGTGCCGAAACTTTAGGTTATACACAATCTCCTACTCAAGTCAATCATTCTATTCCTTTGACAACTTCTATTGCTAGTATACCTACTTTTACATCAAACATAATGACTACTTCAATACAAAACATTCCACCTATGATCACCAGTCATGAGGGCAATCCTTCTTCTTCAATCAATCCTCTTCCTTCATTCAATCCGACTTCTTCATTCATTCCTTCAATGAGTGTCCCTATTACATCTCCACAAATGAACATGACGCAAGGGGGCAATTCATTTAACCATTCCATTCCTCCTTGTAGTGCTCCTTTTTTCCAATCATCTCCTATGACTAACTATGATAGTGTCCCACCACCTTACTCTCAATCAATACCTTCTTTTAATAACATAATACCTCCATCACAATCTAACATGTCTGATATGAACTCTTCGACTGAAGTGACCATTAACAATCTTGCACAAATTGTCTCTTCTTTACAACAACAAATTGCCTCTATGAATCAATCTAAGTTTAGTGTGACCACATTTGATGTTGCGAGCCCACTTTCTCTTGACATTGTTTGAGCTATCCCCCCTAAACATGTTGAAATCCCACAGTTGGAGCTTTATAATGGTAAAGGTGATCCTCTAACACATGTTAAGACCTTTCAAACAATATGTACCGATTTTGCTCATGACCAAAGGTTGCTTGCAAAACTGTTTACTAGAACATTAAGAGATAAGGCTCTACAATGGTATTGCTCATTGCCTTCCTATTCTATTACTTCTTTCCAACAACTTGCAAATGCTTTTATTCAACAATTTCAAAACAATATAAGTCCTTAAGTTACTTTGATTGATTTAATGCATTGTAAACAAGGTGTTAAAGAAAAAGTGACTGATTTCATTGGTAGATATAAGCATTTGTGTGCTCAAATTTCTTTTCCAGTACCTGACAATGATATTCAAAGAATTTTTATTTCTAATTTACAAAAAGATATTAGAGAAAAACTTTTGTTTTCTGAGTTTACTTCTTTCCAACAGTTGTGCGCAACTCTTCACAATTATCAATTGACTATGAGCCAAATGGAACAAGCAAATCCTATGGCTCCAAGTGATAAGGGTGATAGTAGTCAACAACCATTTGGGAAGTTTAAACCGAATAGAGGGTTCATCAAGTTCAATGAAAACATCACCAACAACAATGTGAATGCAGCATCAGGTGTGCCTCCTATTTCTAAGTTTTTCAAGAAAGAAAGAGAGTTTACTCCTTTGAATGAATCATTGCATAGTATTATGAATAAATTATTGGAACAAAATGTGCTTACTCTCCCTCCTATAAAGCAAATAGATCCTGCAAAGATTAATTCACCCTATTTTGATAACAAATCTTTTTGTCAATTTCATCGTCAACCTGGGCATGATACTGAAAAATGTTTTGCTTTAAAGTGTAAAATTCAAGATTTGATTGATAATAATACTATCTCTGTTTCAGGTGTGAATGATAAAGGCAACACATCTATAGCTCCTCCTAACCAAAATCTTAAGATTTTTATTGATCCATTACCTTCTCATACCTCTATTGTGATTGAGACTAATGATTCCTCTTTCTCACCTGATGGTCTTGTGTCTATGACTCCGAATGTGATTAACTTTGTAGAGTAGCAGAAAATCCCTAAAGAACCTTCCATCACATTTGATTCTAGTGAAACTATCAGGGCACCTGATGGTCCTTTATATATAGTTGCAAAAGTCAAGAATACACCTTGCCGTGGAGTGCTTATTGATCTTTCTTGTATGGTTAATGTCATTACTGAAGAATTTCTTTTTACTTTGCAATTGAATCAAGTGATCTATGACAAAACAAATGTGGTTGTGAAACTATTTGACGCATTTTCTTCTCCTGCAATTGGTTCTATTACATTACCTATTGAGGTCCATAACAAATCCCTTGATGTGAGATTTGCTATTATTCCATCATCCGAACAATTTTGTGTGAAGCTAGGTTATCCTTGGCTATCTTCCATGAAAGCTATTGCTTCTCCTATTCACAAGTGTTTGAAATTTCCCCATAATGGTGAAGTTGTTACTGTCAATCATAGTCTCTTTAAACCAGCTGAAAGAACTTCTAGTGTTCCTATTGATTATTTTTGGCCTAAACAATTTCAATCTCTTCCACCGCGAAGTGATCATCTTTTCAAATCTTATCGAAAGTGGAAAAAAGATATGATCCTATCTCTAAGTGAACCTAGAACACCCAAACTTGATATTCCCATCATTCTTGAGAAGGAAGTTCTTCCTTTGAAAGATAAAACTAATGTCTTTTCTCAAGAAGATTCCCAACCCATCCCTATGGATGTGACTACGTCTATGTCTAATAAAATTTCTAAAAGTAGACCTATACCTCCTCGTCATGATGGACTTGGTCTTCTTCCTAAACCAAATATTCCTCCTTTATATGGAGTAGTTCCTCCTCCTTCCTCTTATAGAGAGAAGAGACATTCCTCTTCTCCTATTGTCCAACCTAAGAGACCATAACCTAAACACCCAAGTGATAAGGATGAGAACATTCCTCCTCCTCAATCTTCTCAACTTCCTACTAAGACTAGACGAAATCGTTTTGCACGTGAATGCCGATGAAAGCGTCGTCTTAGAGCTCGTACAGCTATTTCCCAAACTTTGCAATCCCCCAAAACACCTTTAGCTAGTATTATTCCATTTTCTCCTCAGCCGAAAATTGAGCCAAAATCTCCTAAACATAAGATGCATGATGGTTTTGATCCTGTGCGAGTTAAAGATCCTATTTTTATAAATCTTGATGATGATATAGATGAAAATGTTATTCATGATGAAAATCTTACTCCTGTTTCTTCTGATAGTGAATATGAATATGTTGATATTGATAACCATTTATCTAACGAATTTTCTAAAGCACTTATCTTAGCTCCTAGACAAGAACAACGTGGCTTGGAACATGAACATAGGCCTTGTTTGGATCTTGTAATAACTCCATCTGCTGTGTTGGATGTTCCTCCTCTAGCGTGTTTCCTGGCTTCCCAAAATATTGATCAGCAAGATCAGGGGGTGGATGACGTGCTAGACTAGTTCATTAGCATAGTAGACTCTCTCCTCCTCTCTTGATCTCTTTTGTTACTTCTTCTATGTGTTGTCCTTAGTGTTGTCTACTTGAGGATGATGCAAAGAATTGAGATCTCTTTTGGTCTCTCTCATGTTGACTCAAAAGACACATGTGTTCCCTTCTTCTAGGTGACCTTCCTTGATTGGGGAATGAAGAACAATTATGCATACATAGATATGATATACATGAATTATCATACAGCATACTGACCCTGAGGAAAGCGAAGTCACCTCGTGCTTTGTGTTTTGTGTCTATTATCCTTGGGTTTATCTCACACTTGGGGGCTAAATCTTTGTGATAACATGCTCCTTTCCCTTCTCATTTCTTATGTGTATCACTACCTTAAAGCAATCACCCCCGATGAGGCATGTGCGATTGCTTTAACATAGGGGGCATACACTCCGTTCATATCTCTTCAAGATTCTTGAAAATTTCTTGGCGAACTTAGCTTTGCCTTGAAAATTTTTGGTATTTTTCTTGCATGACTCATAGTGAGGGAACCTTACTACTGACAGTCATGGTTCTCCCTCGTGATCTTCCCTTTTACTTTGTCAATCGAAGTTGTAAGATCCTTAGTCCACTGGGGGCTTGGTGTATCTTGCCTCCTTGACGTGGTGAAAGTCTTTCAATGTTGTTTCCTTGTACTTTACCGGAAGTATGGGCGTATGCTTATACTCTCGCTAAAGTGGGGGCTAAATGTAGTGTTGTAAAATTATGACACTTGCAATTTTGACTGCATTTGGGTCTTCACGATGGTGGCGCAACGTTGAACCTGAATGGAGACCCCGAAACTTGTTTATGACATCAAAAACTGCATCTTTCTTCACATTGGCCTGATCCTCCTTGCACCCTGCTGTCCCGGGAGGTGGGACCATGGCGCCCAGTGCCCTGATCCTTCAGGACCATGGCACCTAGTGCCCTAGTCCCTCAGGACCATGGTGCCTAGCGCCCTGGTCCCTGGCCCTATTTTGGGCCCGGTCTCTTGTTGGGCATCGGGTCTTCAAGTTTGCAATTTGGAAAATAATGCTCCTAGGTCAGCCTAAGGTCAGAAAAATCAATCTCCTAACCCTAATTGACAAGTATATAAACTACATTTCCCCTCCCAGAAAAGGGGGTGGAAAAAGATATGTGTACAACAGGCGGAAGCGATAGGCAAACATTCAAACATTCAAGCATTCAAGAATTCCTTCAAGCAATTGAGCATTCTAGGTCTCCATTCAAGGCTAAGTGTTGCATTCAAGACAAGGATTCAACCATTGAAGAGGAGATCGCCTACAACATACAACATACAACATCATTACACCTTCGCATGTAAGAATACAAACATTCTTACAACAAGGTATCAGTACTTGATTACATTACAAACATTTACCTTTACAGCATTCTCATTTCTTGCTTAATTCCAAAAACGGGGTTTGACCTGAAGGCAAACCCCTAATCCCTAACCCCCCAATTGTCCCCTCTTCTCTATGTGTAGGTTGCAAGTACGCGGCTGTAATTGAAGATCTGGAATCCTTGTGTAGAGACGAACAAATCCCCCTTCGTTTCGCGGATTTTTCGGAGGACCGTGTGCACTCCGAGCGCCATCATCCTGTCAACTTTCGCTCAAACTTGTAGGACAGCATCTTCTCGACATTTTACTATTAATTTTAGGTCCGTAGCTTCATCCCATGTCCCAATCTCTGTCTACAAGCTAATCTTTCTTACTTTACATACACTCCTAGTTCAATCCTTCTATCTACATTCTTTACAAAAGAGGGTATCCTTGCTATCTCAACCCTTGAAACTCATTTAGAATCCAATCTTGCATTGTGTGGGATTGGATCTTGTGGGTTTCAACCCCTCTTTTGAATGTAAAGTCTCTCCTAAGTGAAAACCGTCAATCCTAGTGACCTCCTTTCTCTCTCCTTGGAGTGGGGGAACACCTAGGGTTTGATTTTCCGCTTTACAACACTCTAGGTAGTGTTCCTTCCTTCAAGTGTAGGCCCCTCATTGTAACACATACTTTCTGCAGAAGTATCATCTGACTATGGGTAGGCTTCCCACCGTGGTTTTTCCCTTTCTAGGTTTTGCACGTACAAATCATGGTGTTATGTGGTATGGTTGCTTTGAATTAATTATGTGGTTAATTGTTAAGTTGTATTGTTTACTGGTATCTGTTCCTACCGGCATCTGTATGTGTTTTACTGGTACTTGATTTGTTTAAGGTTGTATTGTGGATTAAAATTTATAATCTATTAACAACTAATTCACCCCCCCCCGTTTCAGTTGTTCATCAGTTATCCTAATAGTCAAATTGTCGAGTTGAGGCATTTCACTGAGGTAGAAGAGGAGATACCGCCTAGAAGGATGAACCCCCAGAGGGTAGAGTAGATGATGGAGGATTTCAAGAATGAGATGAGGAACGAAATTCAGAATGCATTGGCTGGTTTGCGGAAGAATCCAAAATCTAAGGATGAGTAAGAAGAAGTCAATGAAGAGCTTGAATCAGAAGATTCTGAAGGACCAGAAGACAGAAGAGAGGAAAGATTCCTTAGAGTAGTGGCGCAAGCGAGTAAAGTTCATAAAGTGGAAGTTTCAAACTTTTCTGGAATGTTGAACCCAGAGGATTTGATTGATTGGATTGGAGAGTTGGAGGATTACTTTGAGTTTGAGGATGTCAAGGACCCGAAGAGAGTCTGGTTGGCATAGACTAAGTAGAAAGGGAATGTTGCCTTATGGTGGAAAGAATTGCAAAAAGATAGAGTGGAAAATGGAGAAATGAAGATCACTCGGTGGCGATAGATGGTTGCAAGATTGAAGGCCAAGTTCATACTGAGAGAATATGAGTTGGAATTGTTCAAGAAGTTGGAGAACCTTAAACAGAGAAAGATAACTGTGAAAGAGTATATTGAGGAATTCTACAAGGTGATGATTAGATATGGATATAGAGAGATGAATAGAGAAAAGGTGGCGAGGTACATAAATGGACTTGCATTTAACATTCAAAATGAGATGAATATGTTGAGGGTTTCCATAGCTGAATAAGCTTACTAATATTCTTTGAAGGTTGAGGAGAAGATGAGAAGAAGAAAGCCAAAGAACCCTAGAGGGAAGGAGAGATTCAAGGGGCAGATGAGTATAGAGAAACAAAATATCGAAGAAGAATCAAAACCCAAGTGGAGTAAAGAACCGGAATAGAAAACACAGAGGAAAGGCAGTGGCAGAACGGACAGAGAATTTTCTATCAAATATTTTAAGTGTGGAGAAACCAGACATAGATTTTATGAATGTAAGCAGGGAATGGCAATAAGTTGTGTGCCAAATGAGGAACTGAAAGGAAAAGCTACCAGAATTGAATGTGTACCAGAGCAAGGAGAATCCCTTATGTTCAAAAGATTCATGATGGAGTAGAGTAGTGAAGATATCATATCTACTCAGAGGAAGAGTATTTTCTGGACTGTGTGTAAATCAGGTGGTATGTGTTGCAAGGTTATTGTGGATAGTGGAAATACTAATAATTTGGTATCTAAGGAGATGGTAGTGAAGTTTGGATTGAAGAGGCTTGAGCACCCTTGTCCTTACAAGATAATATAGTTACACGATGATCAAAAGTTAGAAGTAAAGGAATAGTGTTTGGTGAATTTTAATATTGGGCCTTTTAGGGATGAGGTTTTCTATGATGTTGTATCTATAAGTGCTTGTCATGTCTTGTTGGGAAGACCTTGGTAGTTTGATAGAGGAGCTATTGATGGCTGTAGAAGAAACCTAATCACTATTTAGAAGGATGGGAAGAAGTTCACATTGACTTCTTTAAAGAAGAAAGAGAAGGAGGTGAAGAACTTGAATCTTGAGAAAATTTGCAGTATTGAGAAACGAATTGCAGAGGTTATACCGGACAATGGCATGAGTCTATAGAAGGGTCTGATAGATATGCTTGATGGACAGATAGAACCAGGTTATAAAAATTTTATGGTGACAAACCAGATGAATTCTTATGGTAGAAACAAATCAGAGTTGCAAAAGAAAGAGAGCAGTAAGCAAAGACAATGTACAGATCTAAAGAAAAGGAAGAGAAACAAAGGGAGTCAGGGGTTAGAGAATCTAGTTGAGATCCTAGAGGAGCTAAAGAAGAGGTTTGTAAATAAGGAATATGTTTGGATCATAAATGAGCATGGGGTATTTATCCCGAAACCTTTTTGATGTTCATGATTTGTCTCTCATGGAACATCTCTTTCTACTTGGGGTGTCTGATGTACGATCATCGTCGGTCTATGAGCAATCTTGCATCGACCAAAACTATTTTCTTTCAATTTAGTTCGTATTTTGTGTTCTTGTCGGTAGGTGTCGATAGTTGCTTGCTTTTCATTGTAAATCCCATTTTTAGTTTCTTGGCCGGTTCATGTGCTTAACTCCATATTTTTCAGTCCATTTGGGCTCTTTTCCAGCTAGTTATCACTCCCGATTGACTGTTTCTGGGTTCTAAGATAGTTCTTGTGCTTATCGATTGGTTTTCCTTCATTTCCGGAGTGATATCTTAGCATATGGATCTATTTGGGGTCTTTCTCGATGTTCTTTGGTGTGTGGCCGACCTTCCTACTAATTTGCACTTCTTGGTTGTTATTTTTCTAGAAGAATTTATTTCATTTTTAGGGCCGACCTAGTTACATGTTTCATTTTCCTCCATTGGTAATTGTTAATGGTGATAAAAGGGAAAAAGTTAAGTCATTTCTTCACACAGTGATTGAGCATTCTGAAGAGAGATTTCCAAGGCAATTTGTGTGAGCATCTAAATTCAAAGAGCATTTCGTCATCCGAAAACATCTTGAGGTATTTACCACTTATTGAAACCCTAGTTATCTATCATGGCTTCATCATCGAATGTTGATACTCCTTTGGTGGTAGAAATCAAGAACCGCCCCCATTCAAAATTTAAGAAGCATCCTTTTAAATCTCTTTTGGATGACCTGTTGGGAGCTTTCTTGAGTGTTTTCCATGGTGTTCTTCATACCAAATACATCAGGGCATACATCCATTGTAACATTGAGGAGATTGGGAGCTATGAAATGCCCTGTATTTTCACTAAAAATCTAATCACCGACAATCAGCTGCAGTCAAAATATGCACATTTGCAGAGGAAGGGTTTTACCTAGTTTATGGATTTTCTGACTTTCGATGAAGATGAAAGGGTATGATATATTCTCATTTGCATTCATGGGGAATTTTTTTGGTTGGACCGACCATACAAAATCACTGAGGAAGTTATCAAAAACATCATGTATGTCTTCATTAGGTTGGAGGTTTGTCCGACCCTAGGCAAAAAATTTCCAACACCAAACTCTGCAAGCTCACCGGCTCCACCTTTGATGGTAGATCAATGAGAGTCAATGATATAAGGGACATTGATGTGAAATTTGTAGTGATGGTAATTGGTTACAAATTCTATCAGTCTAACCGGTTGAACTCTATCTCTAGTAACAACGTCCTTATTTCACATCAAATGGTCAAGGAGGACGCACACTATGACCTGTGCAATGTGGTGCTGAAGGAATTAATGTCAAATATTCAGAAGATAAAACAAGATAAGAAAAACACTTTCTGGTATGGATCTTTTGTCATATGTTTGGCATTTTACTTTTTGAATATGATTCCCGGTTATGGGGAAACACAGTAGGCTTTTGATAGACTGGTAGCCACCCAGATAGCACAATATTATATAGACAAGGTGATAAACAACAAAAGGCCAATTTATGGGCATTTTTTAAAACTTTCCAAGAAGAAATGAAAAATAGAGCTAGAATCCCAAAGGAAATTGTAGAAAATTATACAGATACTATTTGTTTTATGGTAAATAAGGATGAATCTATGATGGAGGAAGTCCAACCTAGAATAGTTTGGATCATGCCTATGGGATATGAAGTGGATGAGGCCACATTAGATGCTTATGCAAAACATTTATTGCAAGCTCCAGTTGATGAAAAAGAAGAAAAAATTGGCACATGCCAAGAAAAAGGTCTAAAATTTCATCAAGAACAAGTTACACCCACAATAAGAAAGAAAATGACAAGGGTTGCAGCTGAAACTTTATCAGTGAGGGTCATGACAAGGCCAAAAGTGAACAAAAAGTTAAAATCCTTGAAGCACAGCAGAAGGAAGAGATGAAACAAAAGAGGAGGAAAGAGAAGCAAAGAAGGAATCTCAGACCACTCCTAATGTGGTCCTGTTGTTCACCAAATCTGGTTAACCCAAGTACACCTGCAATTGATCTATGAGAAAGCCAATCTCAATCAATGAAAACACTCCAAGGCTTGGACAACATAGCATATGATCCTAATGATCCTCCTGCACTTCAAGTTCTGCTAGACCTTGGGGGGACACCCTTTTGATGCACTGAATCAAACTTATTCACTCACCATGACAACATCAATAAAGCAAACAAACCATTCCACAAGCTCAACAAATTAGGTAACACATATAGATTGGATAGATCTTGTACAAATAATGGGTGAAACAAAGCTTTGGAAGGATAGAAGACAAACCCCTAAACATAAAGGGAAATAGATTTTCTTTAAATTTGAATTAATCTGAAAACCATCCCCAAATCCGCAAGACCAGTGCCTTGTTCATTGGGCAACAGAATCACACACAGAACTGCAAATGTGCATCTAGTCACAAATTGGTTCTCCTTAAATGATATTCATGCATTAATACCTTATACTAATGCATTACTCAATTTATTCACAAAATCATTAGATCTGGGACACATATTTCATTTATTCATGACTGGTTACAGAGTTTAAAACCTTCATTGAAGGATACCCACAAACAATCACACAACCTCTTTGAAATTGACAAATTTCACCCTCCTTGAGGATTGAATTCATAATAATGAAATACATCCACAAAGACAATATTGTGGGAAATTACTCATGCTTGACACAAGTAAGATCTGCAACTAGAAAACAATCTGCTATCCTGTAATGTAAACTTTTAACCCTGAAACAAACCAAAGAATTTTACAAACTTGGGTCAAGAAGTTCAGAAATAGAAGCCATGGAAACTGGAGCACTTCCTCCAAAATTTTGGAACCCTTACAATGAGAATAAGAAGGAGAGGGAAAAAGATTAGGTTTCATCAAAATTTGCCAAGTGTCTCTTTTTCCAACTGAATTTCACTTCTTTCATCTTTCCCATGGAAATTGCTCCCAAAATATCAAAAATTTATTAAATTAACTACCTGATTGGATTCCTTATCGTGAGAGCTTTTCAGTGATATATGATACTTGGTATTTTGGCCAAAATAAAGCCTTTGGGCAAATTAATTCTGAATATGCCTCTGTCATTTAAATTTTTCCAATTTTTTATATAGTTTACACTATATAATTAACTTTGATTTTTCACCCATTTTAACTCCTGACGTCCTGCCATGTGGTGACCTGTGATTCACTGATGGGATCCACTGTGCGCCACCTATCTGTCAGGTTTGCCACGTGTCCACCACCTCAGCAGTCCGGTCTTAGTTTTTCGATGGAATTTCTTCTTCGGCGAGCGGTCTATAGGTCTCATCGAACATGCATTTTCATTGAAACCATTGGGCCCACTATGGACTACCACCTGAGTGCCATGTCACTGCTTCATCATCACCACCTGGACCTATCACTAGACTGCCACCTAACCGAGACCCGCAAGCTGGACCGCCATCGGACCCACCATGTCACCTTTTGCCATTTCGCAATGGCTAACTGGCGTGCATCTTGGGGCTCCGAAATCATTCGAGCCATTGGATCTCCTGCAACCTGCATGGTCTTTAGCCTTCATTTTTGGCACATGCTTTTCTCTATTTCATGAAGGGTATTCCGCATGCATCTTTCCTTCACGAATCCACACGCACCGTCTGATCTCCTCAACTTGCTCGCTAGTTAAGTCACCCTTTCTCTACAAAATTCGCCTTCCTTAGGATCCATTCCTGTGTGGGGTCAGTGCGTCACCACTTGCTGGTCTCCTTGGTTGCCTTGGGAAGCATGCCCATGCATGTCAAGTTCTCTTGGGAGCCCATCAGCACCTTGCGTCAAAAGCCCAAAGCTTTGACAATATGAATGAGTGTGGCTTTACAATTAAAAATAAAAAAAGACGTCCGCCTAGCCAATGTGGGATATATGGTTTTGCCTGGGACTGTGTTTTTGAAGGTTTTGATTGAGACTTTTCATGGTTGCCTTTGCATTGCTGAAGACTAAATGTTGCCCTTACCACTTTCTACGCAGGAAATATTTTGCTTTAATGCCTGCCAATAGAATTTGTCTGAAAAGTTTCATACTGTGCCCTCTTTACCCAGCCACTTCCACACAGGGTAGATGAGAGATGCTGGCATTTACATGTGGTAATATTGTTTTCTTGGGAATTTTTGCAGCCTATAGCAAGGGGGATTCACATCCTGCACTTTGCATTTGTTGAAGACTTTTCTAATCTCTCCAAACATCCACCATTCCGTGCAGGGAAAAGGAATGACTAATTTCATTTGTTGTTTGTTTAACATGGGGTTATATTGCTGTTTGTTTCAATGGCCACCATGCCACGTAGGAGGAGTTGAAATGTCTTTAACACCACTTGCACTTGTTTAAAAAATTGTATTGTTGCCCTCCAAACTTCACATTATGTTCCATGCAGGGAGGAGGAAATTTGTATTTGAAAGTTACTTTCTACAAATTTCAAAATATGTGTGGGAGTTTTATGGCCCACATGACCTCCCAATTTGAATTTAGTTCTAAAACTCCCCACTCACCCACTCTCCATGCAGCAGGGAGGATTGGCATTACATTTGCCAATTGAATTTCTTGAAGCCTTGCAAAGAGCCACGTTGGGGAAGGATTGCTGGCATTCGTTGAAGTTTTATATGCTCTCCAAATTCTATGTGGGAGGGGAAATTACTCTTGATGATTGCATTTTGATTTGAAGACTCTTTTAATTACCTCTCAAACACCACGTCTAATTCCATGCAGGGAGGAGCTGGACTGGCAATTACTAGAAGTTTAATTGGCTCTAACCAAACACATTGCTCAGAGAAGATTATTTGTATTACACCTGCCAGACTGCATTTGTTTGAAAGTTAAAAACATTTAATCTACACCACACCAAAGAGGACATGAGCATAAGTCTGCAAATCTACAATTGATCGAAAGATTTCAATCCCCTCTCCAACATCACACTCCACCTTCCAGTTGCATTTTGCTTGAATTGGGAAGGCATCCATCTGTTTCAACATTTTATCTGTGGGATAATAGGCATCCTAGAACATATAATATTCTTCATTCCTCATGAACTCCTGAATACTTAAATCATATAACATATGATTAAAAATAATAATTTAAACATTGCCTAAAAAGATTCATGAAGTGGCAAGCCAGGTTGGACCCCAAAGTGGCTCTGGCTAAAAAAAAAATTGTTTTCATGCAATTGACCTCTGAAATGCTTCACAAACCTTAAACATACCTTCAGGAACAATCGCCATCATTTTCAGATCATCAAACTGAGTTTTGCAACTCTCAGGCACTTGTGCCACATTTTCGCATTTAATCACGAAGACGTAATTTTGAAACCTGTCAAAACACCTTTCTGGACCTCGCCATCTGACAGGCATGTACTCTAATATACAAGAATGAACTCTACCAAATGGTTTCTCAAGAAAAATCTCGAGTGAAGAGATATTAATTGTCAAAAATGACCAACTGGCTTTGTCGACACTGCGGACCTGATGAAGTCAATGTTCAGGCAACACATGATGCCTTTCTTAAAAATAACAAAGAACCTTTGTAGACCCTCAAATCTAAGACATAGGTACCTTGAAGTACATATAAAATCTTAGAATACTCAGTTTGACCAAAAGTCTGATTGGGTGCAAATGGTGCGCTCATGAAAATAGCAACTTTAACTGATACGACAATGAAAATACAGATAACTGAAATAGATGGCTCAAGGAACCCTCTTAAAAACCAATCAAACGGATTGTCGGGAGCTTGAAACTGGAAACATAGCTTATTATTTACACTGAAAATAGCTCAAAACAAACATTCTAACATGACATTCACTGAGGCAACTTTTACACTTATGCAAAACACAGCTCTGACTAGGCCCTGAAATAGGGACTTGTGAAAACATACAAACTGCAAATAGTTTGAGCTTGGTAAACTGAGCAAATGGATTCATGAAGTCTTGAAATTTTGCATGCTGACTCACATTTATACATAAAATTCAATCCATTTTGAAATTCTTCATGATGATAAACAAGGAAAAAGATATAAACACCCAAAGTAGACTACTCAATAGAATCTGCATATGTGCCTAAAATGCACTTTCAGCTCACCCCTTGAAATGGGTACTTGATAAATTGATCCAAACTGAATTCTGAAAGTTGTACATCATTTCATAGGTCAAATGAAAGGTTTAGGACACATTTCTCAAGCCTTACCCTTTGAAAATCAACCGGCTCCATTTTGCCCTCTCTCTAACTAGGCCATTCAAACTATCTCATTTGGAAATGCAGAGAAATTTTTTGAAATGGGCCTCTAAAATGGACTGAATTTTAATGAGTCCCAACAGTGGCTCTGACTAGGAATGGTTGATTACAAGATCAACAGAAGAATCTAGATATCTATGGTTAAGCAGACCACCCAAAAACAAATCATTTCTCTTCTCTTCTAAAAAACAGGGCTTCCTTATTCTACCCAAACAACAAGGCACTTTATTGAAAACCACACAACTGAAGCAAAGCAACTATAGAATATATACAAACATACACACAACTGATCATAAGCTGCTCCACTTTCTTCAGCATTTACCTCTGTCTAAAATCTGATTCTCATCACCTGACATCGTGATCCAAACAAAGGTACCTTTGAACAACAACTGAGCATACTCCTTATAATCAACCTCTTTCATCTCATTACTGTAACAACTAGTGTGCATACCTTTTGTCTGATTTTGAATTTTGTAATCACACACTACTTCAACAAAAGTAAAATCATGAGACAATTCACAATAGAGGCTCTACCACAAGCTGCCATACATTTCACTATCCCAATCAATTCTATCATTTGCAAAGGCATCATCATGTTGAACTTCAAAAATAAAACATTCATTCTCAACACTGTAGTTCTTATCAACACTTACCTTGTTATAATTTAAATTCATAGAATGAGGGACATTACTAACCAATTGATGCAAACAAGGAACATAAATGTTACAATCCGCATGTGATACTTCACCATGCTGATCACACTCCATACTATCCTTGTTTATCAAACTCAAAACATATCCATCCTCATTATCCCATTCATGGAAAAGAATGCATACCTCTGGCTGAAGGAAATCCTCAACTACGTCTTTATCATTCAAACTTATATCCACCTGAAAAACTTCCATTTGTGGTTTGAAGTAATCATCACACAACCCATGCCTCTTATCTTCATCATGAAGTAAAATTTTACAACACATGTTACTGTTGTTTGGAACTACATCAACATCACAAACTTGTTCAACACAAGGGGAAACTTCAGCATTTTCCATAATGAAATCAGCACCATGGACATTAATACCAAAAGCAAAGAACTCCATATCCAGTTCAAGCATACTATCAACATTCACATTCTCTTCATGGTACTATGGGTTCATTTAAATCTGAAAATAAAACATTATCAACACTTTCACATACATTTTAATCTTCAAAAATACTTTCGTTTTCAAATTCATGACTGAAGTATATAACTTGGTCTCCTCTTATATCATCTTCACAAGATGAATAATAAGAATTCTCATAACCATCATTAGCTGCATGACTGACATTCATTTGCTGATCAAAAGAAAGTGAAAAACTTGTGTCAAGATCATTCCTACTCTGAAATTTCTCTTCATTGTTCATTTATATACCTTTAAGGTGCTAAAAATCGAACTCATTATCCTCATAATCAGTAGCACCACTCCATTCTGAAACACATTCATCACTGGGTATACTTGCACTGAAAACACTATCAGCATCATCTGCAATTTCATTTTTAGATTTATCAGACTTAATCAGAATCTGATTTACATCATATTGAACATTTTCACTTACATAATCAGCAACATTTAGTGATCCTTTAGTATTTGGTATTGCAACTTTAAACACGTCAGAAGTATGTAAAGACCAATGGTCATCACCATCATTGTTTTCATTTTCATTATCCTTGAGAGATGCATAATTAACTTCAGAGTTTGCAGTCACATAATTAGCATAACCGGCATACAAATCAAATGGTACATATCCCTTATATATGTCTATCTTTGTATCAGCATTATCACAACAATTCCCACTGATCATTCCATCATTACTATGAGAGACAACCAACATTAACAACAAAGATTATTGACTCTCATTTAAAATTGATTCACATAGATCAGCAAAACCATTCGGAACAATAGGGCCTGACATATTTTGACACAAAATGTTTTGATCAGTATCAAATGGTATTTCACCATTGAAGGCATTTTGGCAAGAAACAACAACAGACACAAATCTCTTGGATATCCCAAATTTCAAATTATTTTCAATGTCCCTAGCTGTGTTAAAGGCTTCATACAAAGTTTTGGGTTCTTTGTTTCTCAATAAGAAACCCATCTTCTCGTCAAATGCACTCATATAGATATCCAGACATACTTTATCATCAAACTTTTACTTCCTGGAAATTTTAGACAATGTTTGTGAAAACTTGATATTAAATATTGGTACCAATTCATCTTCCCTGATTTGTATGTACGTGAACTCTTTCAACAAATCACAATCACTCACTTTTTCATCAAATTGGTCTATGAAATCTGAAATCAATTCCTCCCATGAGGAAATACAATCTACCAGCAAAAAGGAAAACCAATCCCTTGCATCTTCTTTTAGTGATTGAACAAACAACTTCATACACACGTCTTCTTCCCATCAAATCTGAAAATCTTTTTACATACTGACATGCTGATTCTGATTTCTTCCCACTAAATATTAGCAAATATTTTCTAATTTCTATGGCTATGGTATTTGGGTAACCCGGAACATCTTTGAAATTTAGAGCAGCATAATACTTCATACTAAAACCTTTTCTATTATACGGTTGTGACACTTCACTAGGCATGGTCATATGTAGAAATACACCCGACTGAAAAACTTCACTACACATTTCTTCTTACTCCCACAAATGATTATACAACCTTGGATAGAACAGTGGAACACATCAAGCACATATCCTTTTCAATTTTTTTCATAACATTGCTTGACACAAAGCTTTCTAAATTTGCATACTACGGAAGAACATATACACTGGACATTCAGCAGAATAGACATGCAAATAAGTTTGTGATTCCTCTCTTTTCCCTCTTTACTAGTGTTGTTCACTTAATGGGAAAACTTCGTTACTCATTCAAATTTTCAGAACAAACATCTTGCATTGAAACTTCTAAAAATACTTCGGTGTTTGCAGTTGTAAGACTTGTAGATCTGAGCCTTTATTTCAACTTTCAGCACTATCTTTTATCTCAGAGTCGCCACCTCTTGCATAGAGTACATTTTGAACAACAGAATGCCATTCAACACATATTCAAATTATTTATCATCTCCTTCAGTATCGCTGCAATAAAAATTCTTCCAGGCCACAAACACATAGATTTGGGAATAATCAACACCACATCTATGTATATCTTTTTATTGCACTTTTCTTCTCAAGCTTTTATGATGAAGGCACCATGCCTGAGCATACAACAAATTTAATAATCTGCATCTCAATATCATTTATCAAATCATCTACTAATCCCTCGACCATAAAAGACATCTTCAACTATGTGCATACACAATGGACAGACTGGCTGGATATGAAATTGACCAGGATCAGGAATACATTAAACTTCTAACCTTATCAATCAAACATTTAAATCCATTTACTCCCTAGTAGAGTCACCATTTTTGTTGTTCACCAAATTTGGTTAACCCAAGTACACCTTCAATTGATCTATGAGAAAACCAATCTCAATCAATGAAAACACTCCAGGGCTTGGACAACATAAAATAGGATCCTAATGATCCTCTTGCACTTCAGGTTCTACTAGACCTAGGGGGGACACCCTTTTGATGCACTTAATCAAACTTGTTCACTCACCATGACAACTATTGGCAAATGCACACTCCAATGAGACATTGTAGGTGATTGAAGGTTTTGTCATTGATGGCAACCTTACAATCCTATGACACTAGCAAGGCAATTCACCGGCACTCAGACCACTGGCACCGGCAGTAAAAGGAAGCATATTGGCACAGAGGCCGACATGAATTTTATTGATAATATATTTTATTTATTATTGTAAAAACATTGTAAGCCAACTTGGCATGTTGTAAAATGACTCTTATATAAGAGAGTTCATTGTAGAACATTTTAATAATGTAGGATTATTATGGAAGAATGTAATTAGGAGAAATAAGGCAGAACTATTATGCGAATTATAGGTTAAGGGTTTATGTAAGATTCAGAGAAGAAACCGGTACAGGATCTGGCATTATAGATGCTATTTTGAAGCAGTACAAGACACTGGATTTATATAAACCATTTGTAAGTTAGTGAGACTTCCTATTTTGTATTTGAGCAGTGAGCTCTAGGCACTTGGCCTTCTTACATGTGCAGGCCCCTCTTGTAGCAGTAATATTCTCTTATTGGCCAGTAAGTGAATATTGTGGGTCACAAATCCCATCGAGGTTTTTCCCACACCGGGTTTCCTCGTTAAATAATTGTGTTATGGTGTGTTTTTCATGTGGTTGTTGTTATCTCTGTGTATTGCATTACTTTCTATTTCCCGGTACACAGTATTAATATGTTCTGCATGTTTTAAGTTGATAAATTTCTCATACAGGTTAGATAATGATTCACCCCCCCCCTCTTAGTATCTGTGGGAATCCTAACAATTGGTATCAGAGCTTGGTCCTCTATTTTCAGAAGCCTAACAACTTGAGGAAGATCTTGACACCGGTAGAGATGGAAAATTTGATGAAGCAATTGGATGCAGCCCTCTCAGACTTTGATATAGAAAAATACAAAAATATCAAACTTGAAGATGACCTAAAGGCAGCTTAGGAAATTATTCAAGCACTTCAAGAGAATCTTACCATTGCAAGAAACAAGAGAAGAGAACTCTGTGAAAAGATACAAATTAAGGATGATGAAAAATAAACTCTTAATGATATGATAAACAAGTTGAAGCTAGAGAACATAACAACAAAGAATGAGATGCAGGATATGACTATGAGATTTTGTAAGGAAATTGAAGATAGAAAGAAAAATGAAGAAGATTTGACTAGAAGACTAAGTGATGCAGGAAATGAGAACACTAGACTTAGCTATGAAAATGATTTGTTGAAAACGGATCTAATGCATAGACAGAATAACTCCAATGAACTGATGAGGCAAAAGGAAATCTTAGAAAGAGAACTAGATACTGCAAATCAGCACAAAGAGAAATTCAAGAAAAGCTCAGAAGAACTTGGTGACTTGGTGAAGAAACAAAAACCTAAAGGTGACACTTGTGGAATTGGCTTTGAAGTTGGTGAAAGCTCGGGTACTGCAAACACACGGGATCATAGGAAACTGGTAAGACAACCTATTGCTTATAAATTCAATGGAAAATGCTTTAACTATAACACATAGGATCATAGAGAAAATCAATGTAGATCTAGAAGTTATCATAATATCAATACACCCACCGGTCAATGTTCAAAATGTACCAAAATTGGTCATAACTCTGAAAATTGCAGAATGAATGTAAGATGTTATGTTTGTGGAAGATTTGGATGCTTATCTAATCAATGCAGAACACAAATCGGCATAGGTTATGGAAAGGCTATTTAGAAAAATAATGTGACTTGTTATGCATGTAACAAAATTGGGCATATTGCTAAATTTTGTAGAAGCAAGTCCTCACCGGCAAACAACAAAGGTCCTAGCTTGAAAGGAAAAGAAAAAGTTGAAGAAGTTAAGCATGAATTTTCAAAACAATGGATCAGAAAATCAGAACTGAATGTGGATAGGAATACTCCTCCACCGACAGAACAGAGTAACACTCCACTGACAGGAGTCTCTTCATCCAATTGAAGAAATTTCCTTGAGGTTTTGCAATCAATGTGAAATATGCTATTATTCCCTCGGTTGATGGTGAAAAGAAGAAATCATTTCTATACCGGCAAACAAAGTTAAGTGACTACTTAAGCGACCTGCATTAAATGTGGTAGTTGATGAATTAACATTATAAATTAGTGTTTTGGCTCCATTTTACTTCACCGAGCATCCAAACATTTGAAGAGCGTGAAATCTCCAGAGCTAAGGCATTTCGACCAAAGAAGCAAGGCATTTTAGCAATCAATCTTTCCAAAAGCAGAAAAAGGTATTTATAATCATGGCATCCTCTTGTATACCTGAATTCATAGCAAACCCTACTGTTGTGGAAGTGATCAAGCGCCCTAGCCCCGTATTTCAGTTAGTTCCCAAGATAGCAAAGAAAGATGATAATGTTGGTACTTTTTCCAAAAATCCCAAAGGAGTAGTTTATGCAGAAGACCCTAGAATTTATATCCATTGCCATATAGAAGAATTAGGAGATGAAGAAATCAAGAACATGTACAAAATAGTTATTTGTGATGATTCCGGTAATGTAAAACCTGAACACCAAATTGTTGAAACCCTAGGATTCACTGAAATCCTCAGCATTCCGGATTTCCCCAAGGAAGTTATAAGGATAGTATTGAGTAGAGTACATGGTGCATTCTTTTGGCTAGATTTGGTTCATAAAATTACCAAGGAAGCTGTGAAAGTTGTAATAGGGTTACCCTCCACCGGTAACAGATCAGACAAAACAAAGAAGGTCTCAAATGACCTGGTAATGAACCTATAGGTGCAACCTCCGACAAAAGATCTTTAAGGGTTAATGATGTAACTGACATAAATGTGAGATTCATTAGCATGATTCTAGGTTACAAAGTAACTCATGCAAACAAACTGAACTCAGTTTCCAGCTTATGCATAAAAGGTGCACATGATATGGTTAATAAAAATGTGAAAATTGATATATGTGAGTGGTTAAAGGATGAATTGATTGATAATCTATGAAAAATCAAGAAGGATAAAAAAGGGACATTTAGATTTGGCAATTTACTTGTATGCCTAATGCTACATATAACAAAATAGGTTCCCGGTATAGGCAACATAAACCTTGGAGTTGACATACCAGTAGGAAAATAGTTAGCTGACTTATTGAACAATATGGGTGAAAACAAGGAGAAGAATGTCAATGAATATTTTCTAGCACTAAAGGCCAGAATGAACACCAGAGTCAGACTGTCACAAGAAATTGTGAATAAATACAAGGTTGAGATATGTTTTGTTATCAAGAAAGATGAGATCTAGATGGAAGCAGTGATCCCAAGAAAAATTTGGGATAGTGAAATGGGTTATGAGACCGATGACCACATCATTGAGACATATGAAAAAGCCCTTCTGGAAGCACACAAGAAACCTAAGGAAGAAGTATTTGGCAGTGCAAAAACCATTGAAAGTTAGATTCAATCCAAAAAGAGAGTGAAGAAAGTAGAAGAAATTGTGAGGAGAGGTTCAAGATAGGCAAAGGCTATCAAAGAAGATGTACTGAAACAAACTGGTATCACTGAAGATGAGTTGGAGGCACTACAACCTGAAACTCACCTTTCACCGGTAGCTACTTCATCAGAGAGTGATATGCCTGTAGAATTTAAAAGAGTTATAAGGAAAAGAGAACCTTCACCGGTATCTACTCCTTCACCTAGAAGAACCAGGCAATGAGGTCTCCGGTCAAGAAGACAACTCCTAAGAAGAAGAAGTTAACACCCAAGAAGAAAATTAAACAAAACATTGCCCCAATTGACAAACTACTGGATGAAATAACAGAGGAAGGAAAACTTAAGAACATCAAAAATTTATATGATGCATTATCAGCTGATGACAAAGAGCAAGTAGAAAACAATGTTATTTTACACTTGGATATCTACAAGAAGTTCTTAATGCAAGTTGTAGATGAACTACCAGATGAACTTTTCAAGAGACTGGAAGCAAGAAGACAAGTTGTGGTAGAGCTTGACAAGAAAATAAAAATTGAAAAATTACTTGTTGTCTACCCAGTTAACTCACCAAAAGAGATAGATGATCTAATTGCAGAAGCTAACCGATCAGTATTCTCTACTACACACTGACATATTGCACTAATGGTTGGAAGAATAAATGAGGTTGCAGAGGAAACTATAAATGGCTGGGATATATTCCTTGTTGAGAAAGAAAAACAGGAAGAGTATAGAAACCCTAAACCAATCAAGGTATATCAGAAAGACAAGGATAAGGGAAAAGGAAAGGTTGGTGGACCTCCAGGCATCAAAATAAGAGATAATTTATCCCCACTGCCTTTGGTTACTCCACCGATAGCAACAACTGAAGACCAATAGGCAGATGACAGTATGGATGTATCACAAGAGGATACTAATCCTAACTTTGAGGTACTATATATAGTAGATGTTGATACTCAAAAAGTAAACATTGTGGTAGACAAGGACACAACCCTTAAAACTAATATGGCTAGTGAGCCACCGGTAAATGATAAGATAGACACAAGGAAAAATGGTAGATGATAACATAGGGAAATAGGCAGAGACACAAATAGAACAACAAACAGAGCAACAGGCTCCAAAACAACAATAACATAATGTAGAATCAGTGCCACCGACATCTAGTGAACAAGGTAGGCCATTATTTAAAGAAATGGAAACACAGACTGACCTACCAGAGGTCACTACAAGCAAGGATAGTGCTCCCACCGGTAGAATTTAGTATGTTGGTTCCTCTTCTGTGGGATTTAAATCAACTAATGTAACTGAAGTTCTTTTAAATTCTTTGAATAAAATAATTGATTGTAGTTCATAGGCTTATAAAGCTATAGATGACACAATTCCAATTTCGAAGATGATAGCTCCAAAATGCAATATAGATAATAAGGATTCATTGAGTCAACTTAACACTTTGTCTAAGTATATTACTGATAAAATAGTGACAGTTGAGAAAATAAAGGAAGATACATTCAAAGAGAGGTTAGAAAAGGAAAAACAAAAATTCTTTGAGGATCAAATAAAGAAGTGTACAAGGAAATTTGACACACTTCTACCAGAACTGTGCAGCATGCTTAAGGAATTCAAAACTTTGTATAGAGATACTTGCAAGACAAACTTTTTGACAATTGACATTGACAAAAAAATGAGCAAGATACAGGAGGAAATTAATAAGCTAGCTGACAATTTTAATAATTCATCTGATTCATTATCAATTTTTGAGCAAAAGATAACAGGTTTTGAGGAAGAGTTACTAAAGCTAGAAAGAGAAAA
This sequence comes from Cryptomeria japonica, assembly GCF_030272615.1. Taxonomy (NCBI): domain Eukaryota; kingdom Viridiplantae; phylum Streptophyta; class Pinopsida; order Cupressales; family Cupressaceae; genus Cryptomeria; species Cryptomeria japonica. Next base: position 61,042,495 of record NC_081411.1, on the reverse strand, counting down.
GGAAAGAATAAAAAGTAAGGCACAGGATCTGAAATGGAGATTAAGTCCAAAACTGGACTACCTAGCATCTTTAAGGAAAGAAATATCTGAGGCATTAGTACAAGGATAGAAAACACCGGCAGAGAAAATGCAGCACCTCACCGGTACAAATCAAAGAACAGAGGCAACAATAAAAGATAGTAAAATGTTCCTTGAAAGCCTAAATTTAATTTTGATGGATCTTTTTCAAATTTTAACCACCCGACGGTTACAAGGTTGAGATAGGAAACCACACTCTATTGACACCTTGACAACCTTTGTCATTGATGCCAAAGGGGGAGTAGTGGAATGAGAAAAATATAATCAGCAAATGACTCATCAACTTAGGGGGAGTACACATTCTTTTGGTACACAATTTTTGGTAAGACAATTCCGGCAGATTCTTTTTGGATGACAGTTTTTGGATTTTTCTCATGAGCGTTGCCATCAATGCCAAAGGGGGAGATTATTGGAAAATGCACACTCCAATGAGACATTGTAGGTGATTGAAGGTTTTTTCATTGATGGAAACCTTACAATCCTATGACATCGACAAGGTAATTCACCAGCACCAGTAAGATCAGACTCTACATTGGCAGTAAAAGGAAGCATACCGACACAAAGGCTGACAAGAATTTTATTGATAATATATTTTATTTATTATTGTAAAAACATTGTAAGCCGACTTGGCATGTTGTAAAATGACTCTTATATAAGAGAGTTCATTGTAGAACATTGTAATAATGTAGGATTATTATGGAAGAATGTAATTAGGAGAAATAAGGCAGACCTATTATGCGAATTATAGGTTAAGGGTTTATGTAAGAAGTAGAGCAGAAACCGGTACTAGATCTGGCATTATAGATGCTATTTTAAAGTAGTACAAGATACTGGATTTATATAATCCATTTGTAAGTTAGTGAGACTTCCTATTTTGTATTTGAGCAGTGAGCTCTAGGCACTAGGCCTTCCTGCATGTGCAGGCCCCTCTTGTAGCAGTAATATTCTCTTATTGGCCAGTAAGTGAATATTGTGGGTCACAAATCCCACTGAGGTTTTTCCCACATTGGGTTTCCTTGTTAAATCATTGTGCTATGGTGTGTTTTTCATGTGGTTGTTGTTATCTCTATTTATTGTATTACTTTTTGTTTACCGGTACACAATATTAATAAGTTCTGCATGTTTTAAGTTGATAAATTGCTCATACCAGTTAGATACTGATTCACCCCCCCACTCTTAGTATCTATGGGAATCCTAACAACAACACCAATAAAGTAGACAAACCATTCCACAAGCTCAACAAATTAGGTAACACATATAGATAGAACACAAACCCCTAAACATAAAGGGAAATAGATTTTCTTTAAATTTGAATTAATTTGAAAACTATCCCCAAATCTGCAAGACCAGTTCCTTGTTCATTGGGCAACAGAGTCACACATAGAACTACAAATGTGCATCTAATCATAAATTGGTTATCCTTAAATGATATTCTTGCATTAATACCTTATTGAAATTGACAAATTTCATCCTCCTTGAGTATTGAATTCATAATAATGAAATACATACACAGAGACAATATTGTGGGAAATTACTCATGCTTGACACAAGTAAGGTCTGCAACTAGAAAACAAACTGCTATCTTGTAATGTAAACTTTGTACCCTGAAACAAACCAAAGAATTTTACAAACTTGGGTCAAGAAGTTCAGAAATAGAAGCCATGAAAACTGGAGCACTTCCTCCAAAATTTTGGAACCCTTACAATGAGAATAAGAAGGAGAGGGAAAAAGATTAGGTTTCATCAAAATTTGCCAAGTGTCTCTTTTTCCAACTGAATTTCACTTCCTTCATCTTTCCCATGGAAATTGCTCCCAAAATATCCAAAATTTATTAAAATTAACTACTTGATTGGATTCCTTATCGTGAGAGCTTTTCGGTGATATATGATACTTGGTATTTTGGCCAAAAATAAGCCTTTGGGCAAATTAATTTTAATATGCCTCTGTCATTTAAATTTTTCCAATTTTTTATATAGTTTACACTATATAATTAACTTTGATTTTTCACCCATTTTAACTCCTGACGTCCTGCCATGTGGCGACCTGCGATTCACTATTGGGATCCACTGGGCGCCACCTGTCTGTTGGGTTTGCCATGTGTCCACCACCTCAGCAGTCTGGTCTTATTTTTTTGATGGAATTTCTTCTTCGGTGAGCATTCTATAGGTCTCATCGAACATGCATTTTCATCGAAACCATCGGGCCCACCGCGGACCACCCCCTGAGCACCATGTCACTGCTCCATCATCGCCACCTAGACCTACCACTGTATTGCCACCTAACCGAGACCTACCTATTGGACTGCCATTGGACCCGCCACGTCACCTTTTGCCATTTCACAATGACTAACTGGCGTGCATCTTCGAGCTCCGAAATCACGCGAGCAGTTGGATCTTGCAACCCGCATGGTCTTTAGCCTTCATTTTCGGCACATGCTTTTTGTTATTTCATGAAGGGTATTCTGCATGCATCTTTCCTTTGCGAATCCAGGTGCACAGTCCGATCTCCTCAACTTGCCTGCTGGTTAAGTCACCATTTCTCTGTAAAATTTGTTTGCCTCGGGATCTGTGCCTGCATGGGGTTTTCCTGTCGCCACTTGTCGGCCTCCTTGGTCACCTCAAGAAGCATGCCCACATGCATGGGGTTTTCTTGGGTGCCCATCAACACCTTGCGTCAAAATCCCAAAGCTTTGACACTATGAATGAGTGTGGCTTTACAATTAAACATCAAAAAAGACGTCCGCCCAGCCAATGTGGGATATATGGTTTTGCCCGGGACTATGTTTTTGAAGGTTTTGCCTAAGACTTTTCATGGTTGCCTTTGCATTTGCTAAAGACTAAACGCTGCCCTTTCCACTTTCTACGTAGGAGAATATTTGGCTTTAATGCCTGCCAATAGCATTTGTCTGAAAAGTTTCATACTGTGCCCTCTTTACCCAGCCACTTCCATGTAGGGCAGATGATAGATGCTAACATTACATCTTGTAATATTGTTTTCTTGTGAATTTTTGCAGCCTATAGCACAGGGGATTCACATACTGCACTTTGCATTTGCTGAAGACTTTTTTAAACTCTCCAAACACCCACCATTCCACGCAGGGGAAAGGAATGGCTAATTTCATTTGTTGTTTGTTTAACATGGGGTTTTATTGCCTCTGTACATTGCTTTGCACCATACTCCATAAACCACGCAAGAGATTAATTATTGGATTTACCACTGCCAATACATTTGGTTCTTGTTTCAATGGCCACCATGCCATGTAGGAGGAGTTGAAATGGCTTTAATGCCACTTGCATTTTTAAAAAAAATTGTATCTCTGCCCTCCAAACTTCACATTCTGTTCCACATAGGGAGGAGGAGATTTGTATTTGAAAGTTACTTTCTGCAAATTTTAAAATATGTGTGGGATTTTTATGGCCCACGTGACCTGCCAATTTGAATTTAGTTCTAAAACTCCCCACTCTCCCACTCTCCATGCAATAGGGAGGACTGGCATTACATTTGCCAATTGAATTTTTTGAAGCCTTCCAAACAACCACATTGGGGAAGGATTGTTGGCATTTGCTGAAGTTTTATATGCTCTCCAAATTCTACGTGGGAGGGGAAATTACCCCTGCTGATTGCATTTTGAATTGAAGACTCTTTTAATTACCTCTCAAACACCACGTCTAATTCCATGCAGGGAGGAGCTGGGCTGGCAATTACTAGAAGTTTAATTGACTCCAGCCAAACACATTGCTCAGAGAAGATTATTTGTATTACACTTGCCAGACTGTATTTGTTTGAAAGTTAAAAATATTTAATCTACACCACACCAAAGAGGACGTGAGCATAAGTCTGCAAATCTATAGTTGATGGAAAGATTTCAATCCCCTCTCCAACATCACACTCCACCTTCCAGCTTCATTTTGCTTGAATTGGGAAGGCATCCATCTGTTTCAATATTTTATCTATGGGATAATAGGCATCCTAGAACGTATAATATTCTTCATTCCTCATGAACTCCTGAATACTTAAATCATATAACATATGATTTTTAAAAAATAATTTAAACCTTGCCTGGAAAGATGCATGAAGTGGCTAGCCAGGTTGGACCTCAAAGTGGCTCCGGCTAAAAACAAATTTTTTTTCATGCAACTGACCTCTGAAATGCTTGACAAACCTTAAACATACCTTTGGGAAAAATTGCCATCATTTTCAGATCATCAAACTGAGTTTTGCAACTTTCAGCCACTTGCACCACATTTTTGCATTTAATCACGAAGACGTAATTTTCAAACCTGTCACAACACCTTTTTGGACCTCGCCATCTGATATGTGTGTACTCTGATATACAAGCATGAACTCTACCAAATGGTTTCTCAAGAAAAATCCTGAGTGAAGAGATATTAATTGTTGAAAATGACCAACTCGCTTTGTCGACACTGCGGACCTGATGAAGTCAATGTTCAGGCAACACATGATGCCTTTCCTAAAAATATCAAACGACCTCCGTAGACCCTCAAATCTGAGACATAGGTACCTTGAAGTACATATCAAAACTTAGAATTCTCAATTCAACCAAAAGTATGACTGGGTGCAAATGGTGTGCTCATGAAAATAGTAACTTTAACTGATACGACAATGAAAGTATGGATAACTGAAACAAATGGCTCAAGGAACCCTCTTGAAAACCAATCAAATGGATTGGCGGGAGCTTGAAATTAGAAACATAGCTTTTTATTTATACTAACAATAGCTCAGAACAAACATTCTGACATGACATTCATTGAGGCCACTTTTCCACTTATGCAAAACAAGGCTCCGACTAGGTCCTGAAACAAGAACTTGTCAAAACATACAAACTGCAAATAGTTCGATCTTGGTAAACTGAGAAAATGGATTCATGAAGACTTGAAATTTTGCATGCTGACTCACATTTATACATTAAATTTAATCAATTTTGAAATTATTCATGACGATCAAGAGGGCAAAAGATATAAACACCCAAAGTAGACTACTCAATAAAATCTGCATATGTGCCTAAAATGCACTTTTAGGTCACCCCTTGAAATGGGTACCTGATAAATTGATCCAAAATGAATTCTGAAAGTTGCACATCACTGCAAAGGTCAAATGAAAGGTGTAGGACACATTTCCCAAGCCTTACCCTTTGAAAATCAACCGACTCCATTTTGCCCTTTCTCTAACTAGGCCATTCAAACTGACTCAAATGGAAATGCAGAGCAAAATTTTGAAATGGGCCTCTAAAATTTACTCAATTTTAATAAGTCCCAATAGGTCCCGGTTACAACAGAGACATCCAAACAACCAGAAGAACCATTCGGTGAGTCTGCTAGTCTTAAGCCAAAAGAATCAGTAAAGAGAAAACAAAAAGTGGCTAGGCAATACATGATTGTATCTTTTGAGGAGACATAATCTAATGAAGAAATTAAAGAAAGCTTCGAAGAAGAAAGGTGTTTTTGCAAGGGTTGTAAGGGAGAAGAAGGAAGATGAGAAGAAAGAATTGGCTAAGGAGCCTCCCTGGAAGACTCCCAAAATTAGTATTTTACATAAGCAGAAGCCTAAGTCTGATGATCAATCAAAACCGGAAGCAAAGAGGAGAACCAGTAAGAAGAAATTAGATGCCCAAGATATTATAGATCAAATCATTAATGATGGTAATCTAGATAATATCTTTACATTATTTGATGATTTTGATGATAAAGATAAGAAGTAGCTTGAGGAAGCTATTGTTTTATATATTGATTCTTTTAGTAGGACTTTGATTGAGTTAGAGAAAATTTTGCCTAAGGAGTTGTATGATAGATTAGAGGCCAGAAAATTACATGCTCAAACTTTGGACTGACAAATAAAAGAGACAAAATTAGTTAATCTCGATCCATCAATAATTTCACCAGAGATTGCTAATTTAATCAATAAGACAGGTACAACAGAATTCAATCCTAAACACTAGATAAATAACTTAATGTTAGAGAAATTTGAAGGAATCCAAAAAGAGACAATTGATATTAAGGTCAGAATTATTTTAAGTCTAGGATATGCGTTGAGTCTCAGTTTTGTATGGTCTCAAAATATTCAATTACTAGGGGATAAGGAACTGGTAAAATCCGATGAGCAAAATGTAAATATTGATCCACCGGTTAGCACTCCATCGGTTATATTGAGCCAGCTACTTAGTCCAATTTTGCAACTAAGGATACTCAGAATCCTCCATCAAAGAATGCATAGGATGCAAAGGCAGATATTGTAAAGGATATAGATTCAAAGGATAAGGTTTTTGAGGATGCACCAAAATAGAATGAGGCACCAAGTGGCAAAGCCACCGGTGCACAGGAGGTAAAGATTGTTGAGTATAAATCACCGGAAGACAAAGGAAAGGATACAGTGACATACTTCCCTTCCATCTTGGCAATTGAGGCATCATTATTAGCCATAGGGAAAATGCCACTATTTCCTATCAGTTTTAAGAAGCCTTATCACATGATGTCTCCGACAGAGAAAATTTTGGCCACTACAACACTCCAAGCACAACCTACTCAAGAATTGGCCCAGGAGGAATCCAAAGATAGAAAGCTAATATAGAACACTTTTGAAGTTTTGAATCGGTTAGTGTCGGATTTCTAAGCACGGGAGAGTGCAAGCTCATCCGGTAAATTACAGGATATTATTGAATTTATTCCTAAACAATATGATTCTTTGGTCAAACTTTCAATAACTGAGGCTAAGAATAAATTTGTAGAAGCGCCCGAAAATAGACATTTTTACAAATGGTTGCATCTGAGAAGAATAAGCTTTAAACATGCTTACAGGATATTGATGCAGTATTGGCAGAAGGTGGAAAAGTTTACAAGACTTGTCTATATTTTTCAAAGCTTACAACTTCCATAGACAAGCAACTTTTGGATTGTAAAGATAACTTGATTCAAATTTCTAATTCTTATAACCTGGCAACGAATTTAACTAGTTCTTTAGATTGTCCAATTTTGGTGGATATGGATCAAATTTTGAGGTTAGAGAAGGAAAGGAACAACACAATAAGGTGAGCAACAGAGCTCATAAATTTCGTAGGTCCCCGACTTGATAACCTATTATTTCACAAGACAGAATGTATATCTAACACATCTTCAGGTGTTGATATTTCTCACCGGGATTTATTATCTTATCATTTTGTATTGATTGGGTCAACTGGTATTCTCTGTACACAACCGGTATCTACACTTTACTTTATCCTTGATAATCGGTTAGTCTTGGTATCAGTAACGTGTGCTTTGGACCTAGTTAAGGTATTTTGGGACCACGGTAAAATTACTTGTAAAATTTATGGTAGCATGTGAAGGCTGACATAAACATGGTCATCAAGATAATGCATATTACACGTTATGATTCATAAGCCGATGATTTTTTTCTCTTTATTGAGGTCAACATGGTGAAAAGATAAAGGGTATTTAAGGGAGATATTTTTAGCGATGGATTAGATGTTAATGGAGATGGGATCTTGGATGTGAATTAGTCAGAGAATGATGGTATGTGATTTGGTCAGCAAGTGAAAGCTTTTGTGTGTAGTTTCACATGCGCAGTCTCAACCGGTAATAAAATAGAGTATCAATAAACCTGTTCATAGTGGTTGACAAAGATTTAACCAGATCTTATCTAGCATGGTCATATGCATTAAATAAGTTCATTTTTGTTTGTAATCATTGTGTAATGTTGTGTAAGTTAGTGAGACTTCTGTTTGAGCAGCGAGCTCTAGGCGGTGAGCTTGATTGCATATGCAATCCCCTCTATGTAATATTTGTATACCTTGATCAAGTATATAGATATTGTGGGTATCAGCCCCACCATGGATTTTCCCTTTACAGGGTTTTCCATGTATAAATATTGGTGTTATGGTGTTGATGATTTGTGTTATTTGGTTTATGCACTTTAATTTTATTTACGGTTAACCGGTTTATAAGCAATAAGTTCAAAAATTCATTTATCGGTAAAACATTGATTCACCCCCCCCCCCTCTCAGTGTTCTTGGATTCCAATATATATAACCATTCTCTTCAATAAGACTAGATTATCCTTTAAGTTTCATTACATATCTCCATTTCATCTAGATAATTTCCATAAGATTTATAGTAGCAACCACTATTCTTCCAACTTTATTTCCATAAGATTATACATATAATTCCATCTTAGAATTTCAATATAATACAAATGTATAAATACTAACCCTACCTTTTCCACATAAAACTCATAATCTAAAATTACATATTGAATACCCAATACATCAATGAATGTACAATGAGAACTCCTCCCAAACTACTACATCATATTCCCTTTTCAATTACATTAATTACATGAAGATACATAACATAGGGGCACAGAATCTCTTCTACAAATACAAATCATCATGATACAATGTTTTATATTCCAAGTACATAGAAATCAGCTCCAAAGAGTATCCACATAATGAAGAATCCAAGAATCCAATCCATGCATGCTAACATCCAAGAAGAATATCCCAATGGTAGAAGGCATCAAGCCACTCGACCATGTGGAACCAAATAGGAACCACCCCCTTTGCTAGGATATGACATAAGGTTCCAACTCACACTCAAGACCTAAGCTGACACCTAAGAACCAAAGGATACAACATGACACCACAAACTCCAACATAGGAATACAACATCAAAATACATCACATGGCTAAATCAAAGAAATCAACCTCCAGAGCCATAATCAACAAATCAAGGATTATGGATAATGGACACATATGGGATAGAGTGTCTTCACATGCTCACCTCATGTGGCATATGTCTCCACCTTGGATTCTCTCAAGGGAGATTAGGCATACCGCTCCAACGGTCTTGCCAATCTATGATCCTGAAACCCTCTCCTCAGGTCCGTCCAATTGGGGCATACAACATCATATTATTTATCTTGATTAGGTGAATTCCTAGATACCAAACCCACTAATAAATTATTAATTATGTTATCACTTTCAATTAAACCATAAACTCTTCATGTAGCTCCATATCTCTATACCCCTTCCTAGAGATCTAGTGCTCATAACCTAGGTCCAACACATGCAAGAGTGCACTCTCCCAAACACAGACCAAGATCATAGGGTAAAAACATAACAAGATGTTGTTGGATATTGTTTCGCATTACTTCTGCTAGGGTATGTTGTTGTCATTGATATTCCTGTGATTTTCTCAGTGTGTTTGGGAAGATCTTATGATCCTATTTTGCAGTTTTGTTTTACTGATCACTATTTTGTAGAGTTCAGAATTTCCTCTAGTATATTCCAGTGTGATCAGATCTTGTGCTGATATTTTAGGATATTGTTTGGGATGGTCTTTTGTATCTTCATTTAAAATGGCTCCACAAGTTATCTTTCTTCTTGATAGTTGTTGATTGGTTGTGCTCTTGAGCTTTCAGACATTGACAAATGAAGATTTGTTAAGTGGTGTTGGTGCAGTTGTTATTGATGATTCTAATGTGCTTGCTAGTGTTTCCCGATCATTTCCTATTTGTTTTGTTGATCCCCATTGATTGTTGTGCAATTTTTTTATGGTTTCTATCAACCGGTGATGATTTTTGTGTTATGCAGTACTTTTGGTGGTGTAGCGTGTTGTGGTTGATTTTGGCATGATTTCTAATGGAATTGTGTGTTTGGGAATTTGAATTAGGTCCATGATATGTTATGTAAATTATTAAATTAGTCTGGTGGTTGATCTTTATATTGTGTGATGTAATTTTATAATTAAGGCTTGAGGATTTTCACGACCTTGTTGTCAAGGTTGATGAATTGTATATAGGTGATATATGTTGGCATTTAATTATTGGATCTAAACCAGTTAATTGTTTGTTTGCTTGATGCAACTGGTAAATATTTGTTTAGATTGTTGTATGGTGACTATGTTGTATGTTGTCATTGATGGAAACTATGTTTTTACAATCATCTAAGTCCTATAGGTCAACTGGAAAGGCTTAACCTTTAAGCAAAGATAATTTTATCAGAACCGGGAATAAGGACTTTAACCGGTAAAAGATAGAAAATATTATATTCCAACAACCAGTACAGGAAATATATGAAGAATGGGATTATACAATTTTGCATCAATAATGAAGGATAATAGATGAAGTTATGTTCATAACCGCATGTGTGGATTTAATCAGATCAACGAGATTTGATTGATAGAGCAGGTATTCTGATTGAGACTGAACTGGTAGTGATGAAAATCACTCAGATCAATAAAATGACACATAATTGGATTCGTTATGTCGGTGGTCGACATAACTAAAGCATGAAATTTAAGATTTTCTAGATGTATTGAACCTAGGGAATTGTAACAAGGCTCTAGCTGACCTAATTGATGGGGTTAACCTAGCTTGATCACACTTCACCTAGTTGGTGTTGCTCAATTCCACCAACCTCTCCAGGTCTAGCTATGCTCCAAGACCTCCAAGTCCTTCTCAATCTCTTCTATGGCTTTCTCTTTTCCAAACTCAAGGTTTTTTCAACAAGTGTTTAACTAGGAACCCAACCATTACCAAGTGACTTCTATATGCTCAATTGTGTTATCTTGACAACAACTTGTCAAATTCACCCCCATACTGTTGTGAGTCATTGAAGAGTTGTGGAGGAAGAATTTAACATGTAATGAATTCCTTTTGGGTCCATTTTTTTTTTTCATTCATTATCTTTCTTACCAATTTCACCATTTTGCCTAGAAATAGGGCTACAAGGAATGAGCCCCTATTAGGCCTCCAAAATCCGGTTTTCAAGGGTTTAGAGGAAAATGGTCCAAAAGACCTTGAAAAGAGTTTTTTTTTTCTTCAATCATTCACCTATTCCCAAGAGATTTTGGTGGTTTTGGTTTCCCAACTTGTCGTACAATGCTCTAACCCAAAAATGAGGGTTTTGAAGGGTTTTTAAGCCTTTTAACCGGCAGTGACTGATCAATTTAGTGAAATAGGAAAATAAAGGTCTTGTCAAGGATTATCCTATTGTGGAAAGTATATATGGACCTCATGAACCTCTCCAAGTGATTTGGCTAAGGTTTTGTGTTCACCTCTGCACTATGCACTCAAATTTTCACCTACTCTTCTCTAGCCGGGTTGCTCCTGGACTCGCCTAGAACAAGGTGATAACCATGTAAATTTTCACTTCCAGAACTCCTCCCTACATATATACACTATAAAATTGGTTTCCTTCCATTTTACAATAGTTTGTGATGGTAGCACTAAGGGATTTCATGGGGCAACCATTTTACAAGAATTTGCTATTTACAGGCCAAAACTGGCTGATTGGAAACAAAACAATGAAAACACTAACACAACTTATCTAAAAAGTATGAAATGAAACAAATGACACTGGAAAACAACAAATAACTTCAATCCATAACTAGATAAATGGATTCAATCCATTATCATTCACATTTTTATGCAAAATAAGACCCAAACAGTGATAACAGTCTGAAAATGAGTAGTTTCAGATTGTTAATCTTACAAAATCAAACTTCCAACCTTAGCAACCATGGAAGAGGAGGTTTAAATAGTATTTCTCACATGTGGAGACATTCTATGGCATTTTTCTATCCCTAACTCCACCGCTAAGCTTCTTTAGGACAAAAGTTGTCATGACAACTTTCAAAAGTTGTCATGACAATTTTTACAACTTTTTGCTTTTTGCTTTGCCAACCTATGCAACCTATTTCAAGTCATTACTCATGAATTTTTAATCATTCCTAAGACCATTCTAAACTTCTCCAATTCTCATACCAATTTATGCCACTTTTGACCATCAAGAAGGCCACTTCAACTACTCAAAATACTACCTATTCACAAAGTGCAAACCTAGGAAGAAAACCAACTCAACTAGGCCTACACTTGACTCAAATCAAATGTCACACACACACACCTTGGACCCTCCTAGAGTCCTTATTAGGAACCTAAATTGGCTAAGGTTAGTACAAGCCAAAATTGTGGAAGGACTATGAGCATAAGTCCTAGGTGCTCCTGCACCACTAATGGTGATTTTAAATGTCTGATGAGGTATGAAAGGATAAATGAGTATGAGCTTGAAAGTGTGAAAGATCATAAGAAAATTTTGTATTTTTAATAGTGCGGTGATCGAAGGAATTTAGAGATGAAGTTTATGTGATGTTGTAATGTTCTTAATCAGATCTTATCAGATAATAAAGTTGTTATACTAAGATAATTTGTACTTGTTGTCTCCCTAACATTTGCAGCAAGAAAATTGTCTTACAAGGTCACCACTAATAGGGTGTAGCCGGATCCTAATAGGTCTGATCATTAAATCCTCTAGTCAGGTGACACATTAACTTGTGTTTGCAAATACCAGTAACTTTGGTAGCTCCTAATATTCGAATCCAATAACACTAAGAGGGGGGGGGGGGGGCGTGAATCAGTGTTCTGCCGGTATAATCAATTTTAACCTTATTAACAATGCAATTCACTAATCGGTAAACATGAAAGAATACAAAATCAAATAGAAATGAAGCAACCACCAGATCATACACCATAACAAAAAGAATTATATGTGGAAAACCTCAAAAAGGAAAAACTACGGTGGGATTGGTGACCCACAATATCTATCCACTAGCCAAATGAATAAATATTACAATGCAGGAAGGCCAACAACCTAGAGCACACTGCACATCACAAAAGGAGCCTCACTGACTACAAACACCACATATGGAGTTACAAACAAAATTTTGAACTCTAAGAGTGCATTTGCTATGTTGGATGAGTTCCAGTTAAAGCACAGTCTATACCGGTTTACATCATGTCCTTCCTTATTGATATCTTGCTTCGCTTCCCAAATCTCCAGACGAATACCCAAGACCAACTACAAAATATTATAGTCGCATTCTATTGATCAAGATCTCTCACACAATATCTCATCACTATATCCCATTACCTTCTTATATATATGCAAAATAACCTAACCGGACTTACTTAAATACCTTTTGCCAAACACAAATATAAATGCCTTATGTCGGCTTAGAATGATATTACAATTTATTTACATGTAGGCCTTAGTAAGAATAAATTCATTTTACTTCAAGATCGATGCCTTTAATCGTTTCTATGTAGACCTATCAGATCAATCTCTTGTGTTGGCCTCATATATCGGTTCTTAGATTGTTGGTTTCCCTTGTTTGCTAGTGTTGGTGCCTTGACTTGTCGGTTCACTAAAAGCCTATGTCTAACCCATGAATATCGGTGAGTATCGGTTAAGTGACCAACCCAAAATGGTATGTGTTGCCATCAATGACAACAAAACTAAGCCGAATGAGTGTCAATTGCCAACAATCTCCCCCTTTGGCATTGATGGCAACACTCATGTGAAAAATGGATCGCTGAAGTGTTGTTTCGGTTCCCTACCAAAAACTCCAAAATTGTTGGAAGACTAGTCCCCTGAGCTATACATTACTTCTTATGTCCCAATTATTTTTCACATAAACCTCTCCCCCTTTGACATCAATGACAAAGTCGAGGAAAAAGAATGAAAGAATGAGAGAAAAATTGTGATTACCGAATCTAAATGTACTTGAAAATATCCAGGTAAGCATTCTTCAAAAATCCTAAGTATGCATCCCAGCTTGTCTTCAATGTGCTCAAAATGGATACAAAATGATTAAGACTATATGTATGAAGTTCTTCTTCTGACAGGTCTACCGAAGTAGGTTTATTCATTAACTCTATGCTTTCCCTCTTGTGAAGCAATAAAGTGTTCAACCGAGGACTCACCAAACCTCTGAATTCTCTTGCACATCGGATTAGCCTATCGATGTCCTTATCTAATCCAAAAATCTCAGACTATAATCAAAATCTGACCATCAATGGTACTGGTTAGTTTATGAGTACCATCGAAACTATTAGCCAAATGTTCTAACCAGGCCTTTGCCGCCTTCAATTTTACCTCAAGGTTCGCTGTTAGTTTTGCGGTGTTAGTATAGGACCTATATACATTTCTACACTCATTTAGAGCCACATCAATCTTTAT